>NW_006711164.1:0-600000 GCF_000167675.1 Trichoderma reesei QM6a | reverse complement strand
GTAGCCCAGCGTAGCCCAGTGGTAGCCAGCCGGTAGCGGCCCTGCGCCTCACCTGTGGACCAGCGCCAGCCAGTGCGGGACGCGCGGCCTGCCACGGTGCTGCAGTTGCTTGCAGTGCTGCGGACCCTGTCTCCCTGTCTGCTGCGGCAATGACTGGCGTCAAACTGCTCTCGGACTTTTCTTTGCTTTTTCTTTTCCCCAAGCTGCCTGCTCTCTCGCCGCTCAGCAGATTTCAGCACTGAGTACTCGTAGCTCGCCGCATCCTCCAGCAAACAGATGCCCGGCGTCGATATCAAGCGGGAAACTTGCTGTATCGCCCCTACAATGACAGAGCAATTGCTGTACGTCGCCATGAAACATCAAAGTCGCATCGTCGTCCGTGTGCTTCTAGCGCGAGCTATTATTAGCCCAGCTGTTCCTCGTCGCCTGCACACGCAGCTGCGCAAGAAACAGAAACACCAAATCTCAGTTGGCGCTGGTCCGTGATTTGATCGAGGTCTGATGGCACAAGCCAATGGCCGGCTGCGCGTCTCATCCAGGGTGTCGTCTGCGCACAGTGCCAGCCAGCACCTCTGCGCACCTGTCCTGCCTGTATAGACCTCTGACTCGCATACAGTGTGAGAATCCGCATGCACTCCGTACATACATAGACCCTGATCGTTCTTGGTGCGGATCTGAAAGGCGTCAACTCACCTGCTTTGGCGCCTTGAGTGCAGGGTGACGCCCGCTGTGGTAACCCGTCTCATTTCTCTGCTGCTCCTCGCGGCTCCTCTTCCACCACTGGCACCTCTTGACCCGTGACATGTCGCTCTCTGGGCCAATGAGCCCCAGGGTTTCATCGATGCCGAGTCAGTACGACAATCGTTGGCAAGCGTCTGCATGATGCCTCTCCTGAATGCTGCAGCTGGACCAAAGCCTCGGTCGTCGTACCCGCGGAAATCCATCTGCTCCGGACCTCTGGGATTTCTTCATTGGCAAACGCCGTGCATGGCAACTCGTACGATGCAACAACACAGTGTGCCATCTGTCAGGTAGCCATCACGCAGATTAGGAGTCCCAGACAACCCCCAGCACAGCCCAGGGGTGCGAGTCCGCGAATGGCCACAAGATTCGAGCTCATGTAATCCATCATATTGCACAGCCACGCGTCGTCCGGCCAGCTTGGCATCCGTGTGATCGACATAACCAAGAACTCGAGAGCTCGAATTATGACGAGCATTGTTTATGCATTCCATGAGCATATGTCATCATCAATGGATTAATTGCAGATGGTTTGTGCCTACTAGCACCAGGAATCAGTCAGTACAGGAGGAAACGGCAAGCGGAAAAGAGCAGCTTCAATGTTGTCTCGGCTCAGCTATTATTATAACACTGCATCATTTAGGAGTAGCAGCAGCATGGTGGTGCACGCACATACTTACGCACGCACGCACGCACATGATCTCAACATCAAAGCTTCCGTTGGAGAATTGCGATATTATAAGCCCACACGTTTCATGCTGACTACATAATGAGATGAAACACGGCCTGGTCCGGACGGGAAGGACAAGATGCTGGAGTGAAGCAGCTTGGCCGCCGATTATTGCATATTCACTCAGAGCGAGATTGATCAAGGCGAGGTGAAGTGTGAAAATTAAGTCTGACTTGAAGCAGATGCCTGATCTGTTCAACCACCTCAAGATTGCAAGACCCTTGAGAGAAGCTCCTTCCTTGTAGGGGACTTGTGTCATACAAATTCAAGCGATGACGTAAGGAAGACACCGCTCAGCGTTTCTGCTTCCACTCTGCGATCAAGTCGAAACACCGTAGCGATCAATTGTCCCAACATGAGGTAAGCCATGGCTGTGGTTGTCAATGGTGCGATACCCTCTGTTTATGCGGGGACTCAAGGAAGGGCACTGACTGGGGCAAAGGCGAGATCCGGTCTGTAAGGTCGCTTCGAAGCAGAAGAGGGAGAGCCAACTCACTGACGGACACATGCTAGCAGTCCTCCTTGAACTCCGTCAGCGAGATTGCCGCTCTCCTTCGTCAAAAACTGCCAGGAGCAAAGAGGTAGCAAGAGTGGTGTCATATCATGTCATACGGGTTTGTCGTCTCTCTGTAAATGCAGGAAAACGGGACGCAGACGAGTCGACAGCCTCTACGCGGGCCAATCTCGACACTCAGAGAAGCCTCGGGAAAGCCACAAGACGGGATTCATCATGACTCCGGCTCTATCACAATCCAACGAGCTTGTCGCCGCCCATCATCGCCTCAATCGTCTTCATCGGCTCTGTCTACGCTGTACGCCTCCTTTATAGGCAAAAGGCAGCACCAACGGCCGACTATGCGGTCCAATGACAGCACAGGTTCAAGCTCTACCCCGCGCTTTCAGGATCGCAGCTCATCAGTCTACCTTTCCAGATACATCCGAATCATCACCTGTCTCCGTCCTCCAATGCTCACTTTACATGATCTGCGGCCTGCGAGAGCAGCACTGCTACCATGCGGTGAAACCTTCGGATTCGGCCTTGATCCGGGACCTCCAAGGCCATTGGTATTGCGATGAAGTGGGGGATTAAGCATAAATAGTGGCTATTCCGCAGTGACCCTTGTCTAGATTGTTGATCCGCCATGTCGTTTGTATTACTCCCTTGATTCAACGGAAAGTGCAAGAGGGAAACGGCCAATTGGGACATGATGAGACCCGTCTCTCTGCTGTCAGCAGTTGTTCTGCTGCTCACAGGCATCGATGCCACGAGCATCGGTCTTCACGGCGGGCGACCTCGTGATATCATCCTCGACGATGCAAAAGGGCCCCTTCAAAACATCGTCACATGGGACGAACATTCGCTTTTTGTTCATGGCGAGCGCGTCGTCATCTTCTCTGGCGAAGTCCATCCATTTCGTCTGCCCGTGCCGTCTCTGTATCTTGATGTGTTCCACAAGATCAAAGCTCTTGGGTTCAACACAGTATCGTTCTATGTGGACTGGGCGCTTCTAGAAGGAAAGCCCGGCAGATTCCGCGCCGACGGCATATTCAGCCTGGAGCCCTTCTTCGAGGCTGCCACCAAGGCCGGCATTTACCTGCTGGCCCGCCCGGGGCCTTATATCAACGCCGAGGTGTCGGGAGGCGGCTTTCCGGGCTGGCTGCAGAGGGTCAAGGGCAAGCTGAGAACAGATGCTCCCGATTACCTACACGCCACGGACAAGTGAGTCAATCTTGGTTTCTGAGGTGAACCGTTCGTTAATGCTCATTCCGTATAGCTATGTGGCTCACATTGCCTCGATCATTGCAAAGGCACAGATCACAAACGGAGGACCAGTGATTCTGTACCAGCCAGAAAACGAGTACAGCGGCGCTGCGGAGGGCGTTTTGTTCCCGAACAAGCCATACATGCAGTACGTGATTGACCAGGCGCGAAATGCCGGCATCATTGTGCCTCTCATCAACAACGATGCCTTTCCTGGAGGCACAGGTGCCCCTGGTACGGGCCTTGGATCGGTAGATATCTACGTAAGTCTTTCCTATTCTGCGGGATTTGTTCCGCTGCCATTTGCTGACTCGATACAGGGCCATGATGGCTATCCTCTCGGTTTTGACTGTGTAAGTTGAGAGGATTGCCTACCATTGAGTGTGAGATGCTGGCTGTGTACACTAACAACATACTACCTATGATAGGCTCATCCCTCCGCCTGGCCTGACAACGGGTTGCCTACGACGTGGCGTCAGGACCATCTCAACATTAGTCCAAGCACACCATTTTCTCTTGTTGAGGTTGCTATCCTTTTCTTGTTTCCACTTCTATGTCTACCATCCATCATTATTCTCTAATGCCGCCATTAGTTCCAAGGTGGTGCGTTTGATCCTTTCGGCGGCTGGGGTTTCGAACAATGCTCTGCCCTAGTCAACCACGAGTTTGAGCGAGTTTTCTATAAGAACAATATGGCAGCTGGTGTGACCATCTTCAACATATACATGGTATGTATTGCCTCATTGTCAAATTTATGATATAAATGGCAACGGCTCATTGAAGCTATCAATTAGACCTTTGGCGGCACCAACTGGGGCAATCTCGGCCACCCTGGCGGTTATACATCGTACGACTATGGAGCTGTGAGTTTCCACAAAGCTCCTTCTGGCTTTGCCTTGGACTGACGACTGACTGCTTCATCGACAGAGCATCAGAGAAGACCGTAGGATTGACAGAGAAAAGTATTCCGAGCTGAAGTTGCAGGGTCAGTTCCTCAAGGTCTCCCCGGGGTACATCACCGCTACGCCGGAAAACGCAACGCAAGGCGTATACAGCGACAGTCAAAACATTGTCATAACGCCGCTCCTAGCCAAGGAAAGCGGTGATTTCTTCGTCGTGCGCCATGCAAACTACTCGAGCACAGACACGGCGTCTTATACGGTCAAGCTGCCCACCTCTGCAGGAGACCTCACAATCCCTCAGCTGGGCGGTTCGCTTACTTTGACCGGACGAGACTCCAAGATCCATGTCACCGACTACCCCGTTGGAAAGTTCACATTGCTATACTCTACTGCAGAGATATTCACGTGGAACGAGTTTGCCGAAAAGACTGTTTTGGTCTTGTACGGGGGCGCACAAGAGCTGCACGAATTTGCCGTCAAGAACCCATTCGGAAGCTCGAAGACCGCCAAAGCCAAGAAGATTGAAGGGAGCAACGTCACTATTCATACGACAAGCAATCTGACAGTTGTCCTTCAATGGACGGCTTCCTCTGCCAGGCAGGTTGTACAGCTGGGTTCTCTCGTCATCTACATGGTTGGTAAGTATCCCAGTTGTCATCCATTGCCTAATCATGCTGGCATCAAATCCTCACATTCTCTCTAGATCGCAACTCTGCGTACAACTACTGGGTTCCCACTCTCCCCGGAAGCGGCAAGCAGTCAGCCTACGGAAGCTCCCTCATGAATCCTGATTCCGTCATAATAAACGGAGGCTACCTCATCCGCTCCGTGGCCATCAAGGGCAATGCTCTCTCGGTGCAGGCAGATTTCAACGTCACAACGCCGCTCGAGATCATTGGCATTCCAAAAGGCATCTCAAAGCTCGCTGTCAACGGAAAAGAGCTCGGCTACTCGGTGTCTGAACTCGGAGACTGGATCGCCCACCCAGCCATTGAGATTCCACACGTCCAGGTCCCAGAGTTGACAAAGCTGAAATGGTACAAGGTTGACTCCCTTCCCGAGATTCGGAGCAACTACGATGACTCCCGCTGGCCACTTGCCAATCTCCGAACCTCGAACAACACCTACGCCCCTCTCAAAACGCCTGTATCGCTCTACGGCTCTGACTATGGCTTCCACGCCGGAACGCTCCTCTTTCGCGGCCGCTTCACAGCCCGCACTGCGCGACAGCAGCTCTTCCTCTCGACCCAGGGCGGCTCGGCCTTTGCCAGCTCCGTCTGGCTCAACGACCGCTTCATCGGCTCCTTCACCGGCTTCGACGCCGCCAGCGCCGCCAACTCGTCCTACACGCTCGACAGACTCGTCCGTGGCCGGCGCTACATCCTCACGGTCGTCGTCGACTCCACGGGCCTCGACGAGAACTGGACCACCGGCGACGACTCAATGAAGGCCCCCCGCGGCATCCTCGACTACGCACTCACCTCCTCCTCCGGAGCAAACGTGTCGATATCGTGGAAACTCACAGGCAACCTCGGCGGCGAGGACTACCGCGACGTCTTCCGCGGGCCCCTCAACGAAGGCGGCCTCTTCTTCGAGCGGCAGGGCTTCCATCTGCCCTCTCCGCCGCTCAGCGACTTTACCCACGGCCCGTCCTCTTCCTCTTCTTCTTCTTCGCCCCTCGACGGCATCGCCCACGCGGGCATCGCCTTTTACGCCGCAAAGCTGCCCCTCCATCTCCCGGCGCAAGAGTACGACATTCCGTTGTCGTTTGTCTTTGACAACGCCACCGCCGCCGCGCCGTACCGGGCTCTGCTCTACGTCAACGGCTTCCAGTACGGCAAGTACGTCAGCAACATTGGCCCGCAGACCGAGTTCCCCGTGCCCGAGGGCATCCTCGACTACAACGGCGACAACTGGATCGGCGTTGCGCTATGGGCGTTGGAGAGCCGTGGCGCCAAGGTCCCTGGCTTGGCGCTCAAGAGCAAGTCGCCGATTCTCACGGGGAGGGAAAGGGTTGAGGTGGTCAAGGGGCCGCATTTCAAGAAGCGGCACGGGGCGTACTGAAAGAGACTTGGGATTTTCTAGTCGTTGGTTGGAGTTCCTAGTTAGGTTGAAGCTCATTCACACGAGATGGTACTAGGTATTTGATGTTCAAGAACAACATGTACATGTGCTCCAAGCTGCTCCAGCAATGTCGTCAAGTTACGTGAAATCAAGCTCCGAGTTTGTCCAATCGTACAATGCCAATTGTTTGCAAATATGCCTCGACGCACATAAAGATAAAGCTTGCGGGGAGTAGCAAATAGATAGTATTCTCTTCCACACTTCTATCTACACAATATTCCCCTTTTCCCTTTGTTGCTTTCAAGTCTCTCTCTCTCTTTCTCTCTTCGCAAAGTTCCAAAACAGAACATAACAAATATAGCAGCACAGATATGCAGATAGCCCACAAATGAAATAGAAGAGGGTATCAAAGAGTTCCCGTGTATCAAGTCAGTCAGTCAGTCAGCAAAGAGAATGCGTACAATCAAACCAAACAATGCTCTGAGATGCACATGGCCAAGCATGGACGAGGTAAAAGCAAAAGAGAAGAATAAAAAAGTACCGCCGAGGTTGCAAGATATGATTGCGTCAAATGAAATGAAAGATGGGCAGAAGAATGAAGGGAAATTGGTGTGCCCGCAGACGAGGGGGGAAAGGAGAAAAAACAACTCCGTTTGCTTGTGAGGTAGAGATCGTGTACGTGCAAACGTCAGATGCAAGTAATCAGAACAGGGATATGTTAGAAAAGAACACCAGTTCATCCGTAGGAACGAAGAGAACCGAGAATATACAGGAGATGAGTATATATCCAGAACTTCAGATTCGGACACCCCTATAAGTGGGAGGATTGCTGCGCGCCGGGCGAGCATGTCTCGGAGAAACTGGACTATCCAGGGCACTTCCATGCATGCTGCGCCGGACGTTTTGTGCTGCCTGGGCATGTTCTGTGTGTGCTTGTGCATGGCTTCCATCCCAGGAACGGTGATGTTGAGCCAATGGCCAATCAGCCGGCTTGTTCGGAGGCGCATTGAAAGCTGGCACTCGAAATTGCGGCGGAATAGGCGGCGGAACGCCAGAATCCATGATGCCACGGGTTCTTGGAGTCCTTGGTGACGGTGTACCGACGATGGAGGAGGAGCGGTTCGATGCATTGCGGTTGAATTGAGCATTGTCCGGTATGGCAACTCGAAGCTCGGGCGCTGACGATCGGTCCTTGAGAGAAGAGCCCTTGGCTTGTTGATCCGAGATCTTGGGCGGCTGTGGGAGGGCGATTAGGTTGCTGCTGCTTGCCGGCGCAGATGAACCGCCGTTCACCAGAGACATTGCTCGTCTTCTCTTTTCAGCCTCGGCCTTGCTCGAAGAAGTCGCGCTCATGTCGCCTGCGGCAGACTTGCGACGGCTCAGACTCAATGATGGCATCCTTGACGTCGCGGCTTCTGCAACCTTTCTCAGCGACCGTCGTTTTCTGAGCGATTTGGAGTCGTTCACGACGACCTCGATTTCCGCATTGCCATAACCAGCGGTGGCGCTGTCAGATGGAGCCAAAGTATCGACACTCAAGATGGTATTGAGGGTTGCAGTGCTAGCATCCATTCTGTGCAATGGTAAGCCGGACGAGGAGGCCATGAGATGCTTTTCATGCCGTCTAACCTTTGGCCTTGTGAAGACAGACCCAGGTGCAGTGGCCTCCTTGGCCACCTCGCTGTATGAAGCGCCGGTTTTGTCTCTCTCCAATCGCACAAACGGCTTGTACGGCTGTCTGCTCTTCTTCAAGCTATCGATGGAATTGATCAAGGGGGTCATGGTCTGCTGCTCCAGAGTCGGTCGTCGTGATTGGCCCTGGCTACTGGTATCGGTAATACATGAGCTCGGAAAAGAGCGCTCTGAGACATTGGAGCTGTAGCCACTGTCCGTCTTGGAGTTTGTTCGCGAGGATGCAGATGACGTCGTCGATGAGAAGCCACTGTTGGACCTCCACACGCCGAAGTTCTTGCCAGAGGCTGCCTCGACGTCTTCCGTCTCAACAACACATGCCATGAGGGGACTGGGAACTTTGGTAAGCGGGCTGGGCATCAAATCCTCCACGGGAAATTTCTCTGTCCGAATTGGCCGCTGTGAAGCTCTCCCATCCAAGCTGAACCCAGTGACGGATGCCAAGGCCCGCGATTCTTGTGACCCAACGACGCTGGGGCGGTTCTTGCGACGTGCCATGTTCAGTTCAAGGCCCGCATCATCAGGCATCGACCCTGATGGCAGCTGTTCGTCCCGAGGCTGTTTCACCTTGTCTTGAGGGCTTGAAGTGGGCGAGCCATTCGTAATCACCAGAGAGCCAAACTTGATACCTCCCAACTGCTTGTAATCCGATTCGCAGGGGGTGACGGCTCGCTCCAGTGGAGCAAACGCCATGTTCATGAGGGGCATAGAAAGATGCTTTGGCGCCTTGGAACTCGGTTTGAAGGCATATTGATGATCGTCTGCGAACACTGGTTGACTGTTCCGAGCAGTTGACCTGTCTGGAATGGAGAGCATGTCATCTCGTCTTGGGCGTGTTGCTACACCCGGTGTCTGGATCACAGAGCGTCGTCGTGTTGGGGCGTAGATTGACAGGTCTGAAGTCGTTCTCCCAATGGAAGATGAGGCAGCAACACTAGAGGCCCGACGGTTGCGAAATTGGCTTTGACTCGGGCTCGGGCTCGGGCTCGAGCGCATTACCATCTGGCTGTTCATAGCGGCAACCTGAAGCTCTTGCAGAAACTCTGAGCTGGTACGAGGCAGCTGCTGAGAAGCGTAAAGCTGAACCAACTCCGCCTGCATCGACCTACCCCTTTCCATCCGATTACCATGCCAACTAGATATTCCGTTAGCTCAATCGATTCCATTGGGTCTGGCAAGTCAGCATCAACCAACCTCTGCGTCCGAGCGAGGGGCCGCTCGGCATCATCCTGTATCACGGAACTCCTATGCCGGCGAGTGCTTGCTGCGGAAGTTGCATGAAATGAGTGAGACCTCGAATCTGTTATGGGCGAGTCGGGTAGAACGGGGCTGCGCATGTATTCGGATTCTCGTCGAGACAGGCGTCGAGAAGGCTCATATAGCCTTTCGACATAGGGCTCCGGCGCTGCATTGCCGCCGCCGGTGACGCACTGCGAGTTCCTAGAGGAGAAGGGTATGGAGGCTGCGAGATAGGATTCGGAAATTCGGGTGCTGCTGGAAGCAGCAGCTCCTGTGAGGTTCCGTGGCCTGGGCACCGCTCCATGGCTGGCTGCTCGAGGTTTGGACAGCTTCTGAGTTGCCTTTCGAGGCGCCTCTGTCGACGGCGTGTTCCCCATTAAGAGATCGCCCCGGAAGGAAGTAAGTCGAAAGAAAAGAGGAGGAGGAGGAGAAGGGGGAGGAAGAGAACTTGTTTGTTCCTCGAAGACAGCGCAATAATGGAGGGATCGTTTGGGGGGGTGGTAAACAACAACCAGGCCAGCTGCGGGAGATGCTTAGGTGTGGAATGCAGTCGTCGCCATGTCTCTCACAGAATCCGGGCGCTGACTTCAAAACATGGGGTTGCGCGTGGTTCTCCGCAGCAGCATTTGTAGAAGAACCGAAGCAGGGTAAGGTAGGTAAAGCTCAACGTCAAGTCGGAAGCCGGCTCGCCAAAGTCTAAGATGGCCAACAATGCTCCGAGGCAATGCGATGATATGCAAGACATGCAAAGAAGGTTTCCAGCAGGGCGTAGCGCAGTCGGGTATATAGTTTGCGACCTTTGTCTTGGAGTTTCTCCTCTCCAATAGTATAGTCTTCGCTTCCCAGAAGCCCGGCGACAAAGGTGAGCGTAAATGGGGAAGCTCGGAGAGGGGTGAAGCTTTTGGCCAGAGAACGCCACGCCCGATTGCTTGTTCCTAAACCGATGCCTTTGCGCCTCGCGGCCGGTTCCGGCGTCAATCTCTCGTCTGGCGGTTCGTAGAAGTCCAATGGAGCTCAGGTTGAGTCGGCGGCAGCTGCGCGATGGAAATGCGCGTTGAAAGAGCAGGAGTTGTGATGCGGAAAACACAAGACAAAAAGCCCTGGGCGCCGGACGAGCAACCCGAAAGTCGCGACACCAGGGCTCGATGATGGCCTTCACACATCATCTCCCACGGCAATCCCAAACAAGCGGCTAGAGCTCGTCGTATATGCGCTGGGCAGGTCCACAATTCCGGCGCGCCGCTGATGGAATTGAAGCCGCTTCCTGGTTGACGGGGACAGGGGCGGCCAAATTGCAACCGAAGCTACCCCTGTGAGATTGCCTGGTTGGTTGCATTGCAGCCAAGAGTTCGTCACGCTGCATGTCTGAGACAGGCAGAATGGCCATGGCGAACATGCTGGAACACCACCTTGGTTTCCCCTCTCGTCTTTGCTCTCTGCCTTGTTCTGCTGGCTTCTTCCTCTTCTTCTGCTTCTTCTACTTCTTCTTTTTCTTCTTCTTCGTTTTCTTCTCCCATCTTGCCGAGTGGTGGGAAAAGACGGACGATCAATCGCACGCCAAAAACCTTGCGGCATGTGAATCCGTAGGGCATCTCCGTGCTCGCAATTCGCCGGCCGTTGGGCTTTGCCATGGCCAGCTGGAGAGCAAGATTCGGGACTAGCTGGTCTAGCGCGCTCAATAGCTGAGGAGCAGAGTCAGCCAAGGCCATGATGGGCATTGCCTGTTCCGAAATCCGCAGCGCCCATGCTGGGTTTGCGGTTCGTACTGAGACGACGCCTCCCGTCTGTCTCAATTGTTGATCTTCTTCTGTCATCTTGTTTCTCTGGCCTGTGTCTTCAATTCTGCTGTCGTCAAGGGAAGAAGCTGCAATGCCAGCAACGTCACCGATGACTCCAGCTACGGCCCGCTCCCTCCGTCGAGCCCTTCCTTGTGCAGCAAAACCATCGTCATCATCGTCATCAGCAGCAGCGAGTCAATTCGCATCGAACCGATCGACGGCTACTGTTTGCATCGTCAGTCTACCAGCGCTAACGAGCAACAACAGAAAAGTCAAAAGACGGATCCCCGGCTTGCGAATCTCCATCCAGCTCTTCTCCAGCTGGCCTGCATGGGCGTGGCGTGTGGGGAGCCCTCATTACTGTGCGCCAACGATCTAACAGCGATAATTACCGGCGCCCCCCCATCCTCGCAGCAACGATCCGGAGAGGATGGAACATGAAACGTCCGAGAGAAGCAGCCGCTTCTATTTCCAGGCCTGGTCCGGGTTTCTGCCTTGATTTTGATGAGACAGACACAGAACTTGGTTGATGGACGAGGAGCTGCAGCAGCAGCAGCAGCACACGTTGGGCAAAGTCGCACCAGCAGTGGAGGGAAGGAAATGAGGCATGGCCATGACTAAGCTGCCCCCCTTTCCCTTGGTGCTACGAGTACTAAGTACCTAGGTAATTGAAGTGAACAATCACAATCTGTAACATGAACTGAGGAAAGCAATGTTAAAAATCGATTACGAAGCGGCCCCACTAATCAGGAACGAGTTGTCAATAGCATCGCGTCTTGACCAGCTGCTACTATAGAGTAGTGGCATTCTTACGGCATTCATTCAAGAAAGGCTCAATGATGCTCACTGAAAGTCAAGTCCGTTGCTGACAAGACAAAAGCTCTTCTCTGCGGGCAACTCACTCCTCTAGCATCGCTGACTCCCCCACTCAAAGATCCAGAAGAGCAGCAGAAGAAGCCAAAGCCAAAGTCAAAAGGCACGAGATTGTGCTGACCAGGTCGAGTCCCCCGGCCATCGAAATTTCGTTTCCCCCCCCTCTCAAGCGATGGGCTCCAATCTCTCCAGAGTATCCGTGCTTCCTGAGCAATTGCCTTGGAACAGTACTAAGGTACTACTAATACTACCTAGCATTGCATCATGTCATCCGGTGGCCGGCACGCACGGAGGAAAGGCTGCCGATGCCGAGGGGCAGCTCCTGCATGTCTCAGATTAGAGTTACCCTAGACGACCATCGTGAGAAGTTGGACTTGATCTTTTTCCTCTGAAGCCTTCTTTTGCCTTTTTGTTGTCTCGGCTGAGGCTTGGCTCTCCGAGCTATCTACTCACTCTATCTAGGATGACGTGATGCTACACTTGCTTTCCATTACCAATTGCCCGGACTATGAGGAAGTAGGGCCAATTGATTCGAGGTCTAAACTCCCATCCTCCTTACGCCGAAGATATCCTCCAAAGTCAAAAGAGGTTCTTCCTGTGGTAATGGTGGACGCAACGACATGTGGTTCTGCCTTACCTCGGCACCCAAGCAACAGCAATATCGCCCTCATTCAAGGCCACGAACATAGCCATTTACCCGTCCTCTCCTCCACGACAGGCCCTCGCGAGTGTCTCAGTCTCTTCCGCAGCCAGGCTGAAAACGGGTGTGTGGCGTTTTGTACAACTCATCAACTACCCCCCCCTCCTCCACGACACCGACAACGACTTGGCCTCACTCTCCAATCACGTACGTGCAGCCTTTGCTCCCGATCCAAACCTCATGCACCCGCCCAGCCTCGACGTCGACCCTGGAGCCAGGGCCGTAGGTGACCTTTGCGCGGTCCTCCTCGTTCGGATACCACAGTGTCATCTCGCCGTCGACGATGAGATGCGTTGTCAGCCCGGCATGCGAGTGGGGAGCGTAGTGTGAGTTGCTGCAAGCAAAAAAAAAAAAAGGCGAGCGCATTAGCGACCGAGGCAACGGACACACAGCCACCACTTCTTCCATTCATTCATCCATCCATCCATCCATCTATTGGTGATGAGTCTGAGGATGCAGCAGTGGTGCCATTTCGACCAAGAGAAGAATCATCGCACAACAGACGATGCATACTCCGCACCCTAAGCCAACACTCAAAGCAAAGGGAAATGCTCAACTTACGGCCCATCACTCCAGGTAAAGACATGGTCGAACCCCCACGATCTGACCTGCGCCTCATGCTGGTCACCCATCTTGGCAGAAGCTTGCTTTTGCGATACTACTACTAGTAGTACTACTAGCAGCAGGTCGCGCGCACCCCGCAGAAAAAGAATCCTTCTCGTTAGGCGAGCCTTGCTTGAAGCCCGTTTCGGCAGACCGAGGGCAAGACGAGCAGCACGAGGGCTGCTGAGACGGGCATGCGAGTGTGGCTGAGCACTTGTTTTTTGTGTCTCGTCTGTCGTCTGTAGCTAGCACAAGGTGGAAGCCCACAGGAATGAAAGCAGGTCAAACTGGCGCAATATATGATGGTGAAAATGGAAAAAACTAAGAGGTGTAAGATGATGATTAATTAATACTTGGCAGGTTGACTAATGGCCTGGCCATAAGGCCCCCGCCTCTCCTTATTAAAGAGGCAGGGACCTAACCTATATCTTTTATTAATATATATCCTTCTTTTTTAACTTTATAATACTATAACTTAATTAAATTACACCTAATTACTTTTAAATTTTTATAAAATCTTAATTAACTTCCTTATTTTAATATATTTAAATTTAAAAAGGATAGCTTAATATATATAGCTGCAGTAGTATAGTCTTATATTAATAGTAAGATATTAACTTATTAAATATATATAAATTTATATCTTATATATCCCTTAATAATTTATAAAACTATATTATAATTTTATATTAATAAAGATTTTATTAAGAAATATATATAATTCTTAAAGGCTAGCCTAGCCTTATTTAAAAGCAGGACTAGTAGTATGCCTATAGCTTTAATTAAAAAAGAGGAAAAAGCTATTATAATATATACTTAAAAAGTAAAAGGCAGCTCTTTTACCTTTATAAAGGCTTATTTTATTAACTAAGCTAACTTCTTTTATTACTATTAGTTATTTAAACTAGTCTTTAATTTTAATAAGTATTAAATTTATAAATTTAAAAATAGGCATCTTAAATTATACTTTTAAAAAGTAAAAATTAAGGAAATATAATAAGCTAAAGTAAAGCTTAATATTAATAAGCTAGAGTTATAATTTAAGAAATTAAAAGCTATAATTACTGCTTTTAATATCTTAGCTTATAACTTTTAAAACTTTAATAAAACTTTTTTATAACTTAAATAAATAAAAGGCTTATTAAAACTTATATTAATATAAAAAAAAGGTAATATATATTTAATTATTTTTTAGTTAAAAAATAAACAGTCTTTAACTTTTATTAATACTATTAGTATTATTAATAAAGCTATCCTTTTTTTTTTTATTTTTTTTATAAAAGTTATTTTTAAAAACTATATAATAGCCTTAATTAATAGAAATATAATTATTATATAAATAATAATTAAATTTAATAATACTTAATAAGCTTTATAATAGCTATAGTATTTTAATTATAACTCCTTTACCTTTAGCTTAAGCTTTAAAGGCTATATAATTAAAAGTTAGTTTAGCTACTTATTAAAAATAACTTAATTAACTTAAAGTAAAACTAAATATTATTAATAAAGTTATATTAAAAGAAAGATAAAAACTATTTACTAGCTTTTATTAATAAATAGATTTACTACTTATAAAAACCTTAAGTTTATATAATATTATAATCTTTTTAATATTATGCTTTTTAAGCTTTTTTTATATATAAGCTATTTTTTTTAACCTTTTAATATTAGTATTTATTAATATTTTAAGTAGTAATAGTAAAAGTCTTTATAAAAGTTTATAATCTTTAGCAGTATAAGTATTATAAAATATAACTTCCTTTATTAATAAGATAAGATATATAAGGCTGCCTTTAAAGCTTATTATATTTATATTAAATTTAAAAAAGCTAGCCTTTAGCCTTTTAACCTTAATTTAGTACTATTATTATTTTACTATAGCTAAAAGTAATAGCTAAAGCTACTTTTACTTAGCCTTTTTATTTAAAATATAATCTTATTATAGTTAGTTAAGAAGTTAATATAAAATATATAAAAAAAGCTTAAGATTTTAAGTAGCCTAACTTAAAATATTATTTAAAATATTATTACTTATATAAACTATATAATAATTTTAAATTATTAAATAAAAAAATATAATAACTTTAAGATTATTAAATTTAATATAAGGTATATTAAATAAAAACTTACTGCTAAATTTAAAGTATTATTAATAGCACTTATACTATTACTTAGCTTTATAATAAAATAGCTACTTAATAATAATAAAAAGTAAAAAAGGAAGCTTAAGTATAAGCTTATAAGCATTAATATTAACTATAATAATAATATACCTTAAATATAGCTAAAGCCTTATTAAAGCCTTGCTTTTATAGCTAGGCTGCTATTAATAAATAAAAATATTAAGAAAAGATATTTTAAGTATATTTTTAAAATTAAAAGACTTTAAAAAAAAGAGAGATATTATAGTAATTTATATAAAAATAAAATAAGGCTAATAATAATTATTATTTCTTTTTTTTAAGAATAATACTATAGCCTAATTTTTTAAAAATCCTTAAACTTATAACCTAGCTTAAAAAAGTTAAAAAAAAAGCCTAAAATTAATAAAAAAGCTAATTTAAAAAATAATAAAATTAATTAAAGCCTTAAAGCTAGCTATATTATAATATTATTATTTAATAGTACTACTAGTAATAATATTAAAAAAGATAATAATAATAATAATAATAATAGTAATATTAAGATTATTATAACTTCTAGCTATATAAAGACCTTATTTAATTATTATTTTAATATTTTTAAGTTTTTTTATATAAAAGGTCTTAGCCTTAAGCTTAATAAAAAAATAAATTAGAAAATTAATTAAAATTTAAAAAAGTTAAGGGTATTAAAAGTATATAACTTATTATTAAAAAATAAGCCTTTTATTATTATTATAAAATGCTAAATTAATATACTATAAATATAAGTATATCTTTCTTAATATTTTTAAATATAAATTATACTATTATAATAACACTTAATATATTAATTTTTATATTAAAAAAAAACCTTAAATATAGTTTTATATAGCTATTAATTTTTTTTTTATTTTCCTTTTACCTAGGTATTATAATGCAGCAGTTATACTATAATAAAAGGATATATATTAATAAAAGATATAGGTTAGGTCTCTGCCTTTTTAGTAAGGAGAGGCGGGGGCCTTATGGCTGGGCTATTAGTTAACCCGCCGAGTAGCTAGTATTCGAGTAGAATCGTCTGATGCCATGTGCATGTGGATGACCTCACTATACTAGAGCCCCACCCGCCTAACGGCGGTGCCACGCCACGAGCCGCAGCGCTGGGAGGCTTGGACGAGCCCGAGTAGACGCAGTATCTTGGTCTTTTTCCCTAGAGATTTTTTGATGTTTGCAACTGGACCTCACCGAAATGTGAAACCTGTGGTGGCGATGATCGAGCAGCACCACCGAACATTTCACAGAGAGGATGGAAAGTCCATCAACAGCTGACGATACAAGCGTCCAGCTCAAGGACATACCTACTTGTACAGGTCGCAGTATCGTCAGATTCTATGCAAGTGCTGGCGACAAATCTGCCCAAGGCATCCTCATCGCCGCCCTACGAGGACAGCAGGCCACCCTCTTCTCAGCTGGCCAGCGGCCAAGGCAACTCTGGCCTCACCACACCTGCGACGCAAGGGTTGCATTGGTAAATCCCTCCCCGATAGCCCTGTTTTGCGCCAGTCCAGCCCAAGTCCAGTCCAGTCCAGTCCAGTCCAACCACCTCTGCCAGGTAGACACTCGATGGAGTCGCTTGTATACATAGCACTTGTTACTATAGTTGTACTTTCAAGCGCTCAAGTACATACGCGAATACCACTGTCTCTTCAGCCGTCAGTTACAGCTCGATCCATACAAACCGTAGAGCATCAACATGCTCCCTAGACGACGAAACTCTCAGATTCACAGCCAAAGGCTGCAACCAACCAACCAACTAACCCCAACCAGCGCTTCTCCAGCCCTGCAACAACACACGCCAACCCCCTGTCGCTCATCAGATGACTTGCACCCAATCCCGTCGCTCTCACCGGACGGCATGCCCGCCAAACGCTCCGTATCATCGACTGGCACCAGCCGCCAGCCCAGCTTCAGATTCTGGGGACCGGCAACAGCGGGCCAATCGCCACGGACCGCATTTCCAGACGGACGCAAGAGTCGACAGCAACAACCAAATGCAAGGTATAGGTAAGGTAGATACTAAGACATCTGGAGCAGTAGTATTAGATAGTACATATCCGGTACATGCGAGAGCCAAAGCCGGGACCCATCCGTCAGAGCCGCGGTAGGATCGTCCAGGACTCCAGGCCTGCGTGTGCTTTGCTTGGGTCTCCGGTAAGGCTGTGCACGCGCCCTCCTTGATCCATCAGCAGGTACCTAGTAGTAGTAAAGCGGAAAGGCAAGACATCAAAACGGGTCGACTGGAGACGTGCCGGCGTCCCGTCGAGTCAAGGCCCATCCCAGGCCCAGGCGGTTCGACAGCTAATGAGCAGCAGTCATGGTAGTAGTACTTCAACACCACGACTCAGTGATTAGGTGCTGGGCTGATGCCGGTGATGGTGATGATGCATTCGCTTCGGTACGGTACTAGGCAGTAGGTGCCTAGGTAAGGTAGCTGCTCTGATTGGGTTCAACGTTGAACGCCCTGATGCACTTCCATGCTGTCGCTTGCTGTGCAAGTCCATCTGCCTTCGCACGGTGCGCCCTCCCGCCCGCCACGGCGCCGCGGCCCCGACTTTTGAGGCTCAACAAGGCGCTCAAGCACCCTGGGCTACAGAGGCCTCAGTCCCACCCCCCCCCCCGACGCCTCTGCCGCTCTCGCACGGTGCGCGCCGCCGAACGGCCTCTACCTTAATCCCAAGGCGAGCCCACTATTGGCCCCGGACATGCGCCAGAGACCCTGGCAGTGCCCCCCCCCAGGGAGGACGAAGGAGACCTAAGCAGCAAAGCACAGCGCTGATGAAGCTGCTGATACACAGAGCATCATGCACATGCTTTGCAAGCCCTGTCATAATGTACTACCTAGCCCGTAGATAAGTATACCCAGCATGTACAGTAGAGTACAGTACAGTACATGCAGAGTGGAGTTGACCCTCGAGGGCAACGGCAGCTGAAAAGCCCAATCGATAGCACACAGGCTCTGCTACCTACTAACTGCGAACTTACTAGGCACAGCTGGTAGCGGCACCTAAATTAAGAAGCTGACCGGCCCCGATTTCCTCTCACCAAGCTCCAATCCCTCGTTCCACCTCGTCTTCGCTTGTTCCTCGTTACCCGTCCCGTAATCATAACTCTTCTCTTCTTTTGACTCTCTCCATCTTCATCTTTACGTCGATACTGCCGTCTCAGACACAGCGGCTCAGATTGCCCAACAGACGCGCAGCCGCACAGGAGGGCAGCCATAAATCTCCGTGGTTATACAGCCGATCCAGAACGGGAACCGAGACCAGCCTTGTCCATTATACCGATCCCAGACAAACAAACATACAGACAGACAGACACACGACACAACAGCCGCAGCTTGATCCATCCCCCAAGCGAAACGAACAGCCAAGAACAACGCCCCATACCCAACTGCACCACCGCCTCTGCCGTTATCGACTCTCCCGTCTAAGCTCCATCACATTCGCCCAATCCCTAGCCCTCCGTCCGCTCCCAGAGCGGCTGGCAGTTTCTTGCCTCCCATGCGCTCCTCTCCACGATAGCGACAGTGAAAGCGACAGCGGCACAATCTCGCTTCTTGTCCTCGTCTTTCTCTCTCCCTGCCTCTCCCTGCCACACATTCACATCAGCCACCATGTCTCTTGCCTGTGGACTCTTTGTAAGTCTCACTCTCAGCCCATCGCCCTCACGCTCTCTAGCCAATTCTCTGCTGACGACGAATCACACATACAGCGCCGTCGCTCAAGATCAGACGAGAAGAAGCCACGCCGGACCCGGACCTTTTCCATCTTCGACCCCAGCATCGACGTCCTCAAGCGGATGATCAAGAACGCCACCATGATTGCTCCCGCGAGATTCCACGACGGCGGAACGACCATCTCCCGCGTCGGATCCCTTTCGCGCGAGCACTCAATGACGCCCGAGATGTTTGCCATCCTAGAGAACGTCTACGACGACCTACGAAAGGACGACCTTGAGCTGTCGAGGGAAGCTTTCATCGAGTTCCTCAGGGATGTGCAGGGTGAGGCCACAATCCAGCTGGACAAGGAAAGGTTCTCTCTAGGGGACTTTATCTACACCTTGGCACATGCGTACCGATGGGATGCCGTCCGGAAACCGTCGCAAAAGGACTATTCGAAACCCATCACAAACTACTTCATCAACAGCAGCCACAATACCTACATCAGCGGCAACCAATTGGCATCCAAGACTTCTCCAGAGGCCTACATGAATGTACGTCTGCGCTTTCCTTATGTCACACGGCTTCCTATGAACAGCTGGGCCAAGGGGGGGGGGGGGGGGGGAACAGAACTTCCGATTTTTGTCATCGATGCTGACTTACCTCGCCTAGGTCCTGAAGAGGGGCGGTCGCTGCATCGAAATCGATGTCTGGAATGGCGACGAAGTCTTGATCCCCGGCGCGTCCAAGTCGCCAGCCGGCAGCGGCCATACGAGGGCGCTTTCCGGCATCTCTGGCAGCTCCCTCCCCTACGCGGCGGCTGCCGTCATTGAGAGGGTCGAGGACAAGCTCGAAGCAGCCAAAGACACCGCCAAGGGTTATCTTGGTAGCTCGAGCGGCAATGGACGGTCCAGAAGCACCAGCACCAACAGCAGAACCATGACGGATGACGCATCGTCAAGTTCCAGCAACGTCTATCTCGCCGTCGACGGCAGTGCATCCACCGAGAAGCTCGAGGTGCCCCGTCAGTCAAGGACTCGCCAGACTTTGCCCCGGGGAGAGCCCATTGTCACACACGGCTGGACATTCACGACGCCGTGTGGCTTCCGCGAGGTGTGCGAGACGATCCGGGACCATGCCTTCTCTCACGGAAATGACCTGCCCATCATCATTAGCCTGGAGGTCCACGCCGATCACAACCAGCAAGAAGTCATGGCGACCATCATGAAGGAGGTCTGGGGTGACATGCTTATCCAAGAGCCTTACGAAGGCTGCGATCCCAAATTCAGAGTGCCCACGCTGGACGATCTGCGATGCAAGATCATGGTCAAGGTCAAGCGGGCAGTCGCCAAGATTGACCATCACCCCGACGCCACCGCATCTCTGCCCGTTCTGCAGGCAGAAGACGATGGCTCGACGTCGGATGATGAGCAGCGTCCAACCCCTCTTCTCCGAGCGGCCGTCTCCTCTCCGCCAGGCGCCGTGCCTCAGCAGGACGAGAACGGCAAGGTGACGATATGCAAGCCCTTGAGCGATCTCGCCGTCTACACCCGCAGCGAGCGGTTCAAGAGCTTGAGCACCCCCCAGGCGAAGCAGCCCACGCACATCTTTTCCATCAGCGAGGATAGGATCTTGGAGCTCCACGACAAGTTTCCGCGCGAGGTCTTTACCCACAACAAGAACTTCTTCATGAGAGCCTTCCCTGCTGGGCGGAGAATCAACAGCTCCAACCCCGACCCCACGCTGTTCTGGCGCAGGGGAGTCCAGATGGTGGCCATGAACTGGCAGAACATGGACGAGGGCATGATGCTCAACGAGGCCATGTTCGCAGGCGAGGACGGCTGGGTGCTCAAGCCCGCGGCCTACCAGGGCGCCGACAAGCTCAGCGTGACGCTGGACCACGCCGCCAAGCACACGCTGGATCTTACCCTCACCTTTTTCGCAGGACACAACATCCCGGCCGAGGAGGAGGATGAGGGGGACAATCCGCGCAGCAGAAGCGCTCTGCGTCCTGTCATCAAGGCCGAGCTCCATATTGGCGAGACCGACAAGGACGGGCACGAGCACTCGTACAAGCAGCACACAAAGGCGGCCAAAACGTCCAATCCCCAATTCATGTCCAGCTCCCATCACAAGAGTGCCGGCGAAAAGCTGCAGTTTCTCAACATTCCCAAGGTGGTGGAGGAGTTGAGCTTCATTCGGTGAGTTACCATTTCTGTACTCAGCAACTTTCATTTGTCCCTTGTCTCCCTCTCATGCTTCCTCGCTTCCAACCTTTGCCCTCTTCTCCTCCTGGCATGCGTCTTGCGCGCCAGAGTCTCTTACCCCTTCTTGTGTCACGCTTTGAACCTGCCACGACATAGTCGACGTATGTGTGCTTGCATACGTCACAGAAGCACGTCGTGCTCGGCCAACTGGCAACGAACGAACCAAGCGGTCGAGGCACGGGTAACTCCCCAAACCTGCCATGCCGTGTCTCCTGAACCTCAGTCCTTCTTCATCACTGCCACACAAGCTCGTATCGCTGGCGGGTGAGGGCATTCACGGATCCAGCTTGTCGGGTCTAGGCTTGCGCTACCCAACCCCCCCTTTTTTTGCTTCCTTCTCTGCGGCAGGCTGCCATCTTGAGGTTACAGCAGAAGGGGTAAAAGTATCCTTGCTCGTGTTCGTAGCTTGCATTACCAGCTGCTAGCTACCTGCCTTTTGCCATAAGTTCCTAGTTGTATTACCCTCATGAACAAGAGCAAGGCGACCGTTTCAACCCGTCTTCCCCGGTGGTACCACGGTTCACGGCCGAACAAGACAACAAGGGGGGGCAAAGAATGATTTTTGTGAAAGCAAAACGACTAATCAAGAGCATCTGCATGATCAACAGGCTCAAAATCGAAGACGCCTCCCACACCGTCAGCTCGCCGTGCCTCGCGTGGGCATGCATCCGCCTCGACCGCCTGCAGCAAGGCTTCCGCTTCATCCGCCTGCACGACATGAAGGGCAACGAAATCATCGGCGGCAAGCTGCTTGTAAAGGTCGAGAAGGTGTTGCGGTGAACGGCTACGATGACGCCGACACCCAGCCATGCTCTCTCTCTCTCTCTCTTTCTCCCTCCTTTGCCCTTACGTCCTACAGCAACTGGACTGGAAAGTGATACCCCATCCATTCAGGTTCTTTGCTTTTTTTTTGTCGTCTTGTACTTTTTCTCTTTGCCTGATTCCATGTTTGGACGATATACTTTTTCTTTTTATCTCGTTGGTTTACATCTTTTACTTTACATCTTTCCAAGATTCCGCCGTATCATTCAACTTGCCCTTTCTTCTTCTTGTTCTTTTTCTGTTTTTCTTTTTCATTTTCACATATTTCCCATTATCGGCATACACAGATTTCTCATGAAAGAGACGGGCGAAAGAACCCAAAACGATTCCCCCTACTGTTGGCATTGTACTTTGAGTCCTTTTTTTTTTTTTTTTTTTTTCTTTTCTTCTTCTTGTGGGATCAACGGCGTCCCTCGTTTAGACCCATGTTTTCTTCATCTTCTGGATGGATATCTTTTGTTTTATTCTCATCATATCAGAGGCTTAGATTGGGGAGCTCACGTATCATAGAAAGAATGTCCACCCTGGATTCGATGGATTTGGTTAGGATCGGAATGGGATTGAGTTGGAGCGGCTTTTGGAAGAGAAAGAAACAGAGAGACAGAGAGAACAACGTCACTTCATAGGACAAGGACGAGAGTTGGTTATGGCTTTGGAAGGGCGGTAAAGGCAAGAGGAGGACACTACTCGGGCTGGCTATGAGAGGCGTTGGGATAAAGATTGGACAGCAAAAGGGGGGAGGGGGGGCTTTCACTTTGCCGGTTTTGGTCACGACAGGAGATAGTCATCATCATCATCAACTTGATCTCTGGCCCAAGGCCCGCCTTTGGGCCAATGCATTGCTGCGTCATCTACAGTCCACTGCATTTCCTGTGTATGCTTCCCAGCTGTGACGTGAAGCTGTTTTTTTGGCGTGGTTGATTGGTGTGTGTGCCAGATCGCAGAGTAATGGTTCGATGTCATGAATAGACGGCTCTCCTGTCCACAACAACACACCACCCATTCACAACGGCTCCCACACTTCCTCCATCTCCCCCCATCTCTCCCCTCCTCCTTTCTAATCTAAGCTAAGAGCATGCAGTGGAAAGAGACTTGAAATCCTCCCGCGGGAATGGCACACGGGTGTAGCCACGCTTTCCCACCCTTTGCAACAGAGACGCATGCACCTCAACCATCCACCGGCCCTCGCTACGATACTAGCCATGCATCCATCCCCCCCCCCTTTCCCCCTGTTCTCCCAGACTCCATCCACACTATTACGACATACAGAAAGGCGATGGAGGAGAAGGAGGAGGAGGAGGAGGAGGAGGAGGAGAAAGAAGAAGAAGACGTGAGGAAGAATGCAAGATGATAAGGGGGCGGTCATACCAAGGATGCCTGCATCTTGGAGCCCACGCCTCCCAACCAGAACCACAGATTCTGAATAAGTATCACAAAGAAACAGATGTCCCTACACAATTCAGCAACGACAAAGAGAAATGAAAAGGACAACGCTCTACTAGTTGAAAGAGCCCGTCTCCATGCCAGACGCTGCCCGCGCAGTAGTGCGGCCGCTGAGCGCGGGAAGGCTCCCGGAAATTGGTAGCTCCTAGCAGACTGTCACGATCGAGGAGGAGAAAAAAAAATGATAAAAGGGTAGCGAGCCAATTGGATGCCACCGACATAGACCTTTAGGCTGACCCAGTCTCCTTCAGACACTGCGGAGCTGATTCGTCTGGGTTTTCTCTTCTTCCTGCGTTGGTCTCAACCCCCTCCTGTATGGCCTCCTCTGCTGATGATGCTAGTAGGGCGCGGCTAGTGGCATCGGAGGAGGAAAGGCTGATGCCGCCGTGGCACGACGCCGTCGAACGCCGTTGGGGATAGTCAAAGGAAATGCTTGGCGGTGAGACTGAAAGGGTTGGTCCATCGATGTCTGCCACTTCGGATGCGGCTGCTGCCGCCCGCATCCTTCTAGGAACGCGGCCCCCAGAAACAAGTTGGAGCAGACAGGAGCATGTCTCGACGAAAGGGCCGCTCATCGTCACCAGGAGAAGGCAGAGGCAGATGGGGGGAGGCGTCAAGCTGCGCGGCCAAACGTCGTCTGGGCGACACGGAATAGACAAACGGTCCCACTGCCGACGGTTGGGGAACAGGCGCGCTGGCAGCCGAGTACGAGTCCGCCATTAACTCCGTTGATACACGCTGCCCATCGCCTGCAGGCTTCCGGCATTGCTTCGAGCCGTCTTGGCTGCCAGTGACGCAGTGAAACATGCTACTAGCAAAAGCTCCGGCATGAACACAGAATGGGGATTTGTGCCTGTTGGTTGCCCGCTGTTGTCTGGGGGGGGGGGGGGGGGGGGGGGAGGCCGCATCTCGTCAAGTCCTAGCCACCGTCGAGGCGACAGGGAGCGAGCCTGGCATTCCCATCCAAGCTGCGACTCTCTTCCTCTCATTCATCCCGCCTCTTCTGCTCCTGCCCCTTCCCCCCCTCTCTGGCCTCTCCGTCTTCTCTTGGGGTGCGGAACGAGTCCATTGGCCATAGGACGTGAGTCTGTCGGGAGAGTCTGCTGTTGTATGATAGGTCCGCCCTGGACGTTGGGCTTCCATTGGCTGAAAAGTCTCGAGCTACATGTCTTCTGCAGTGAAATTGTCTGCAGAGCAGGGCACTTTCGACGGACAAGTCTGCCCTGATGGCGTTGCCAGTTTGGCATGCAGCAGACGATACAAGTTAGGCCAAAGGCAAATATCGGCGATGCCATCGACCCATGGTAACTCGCCGCGTGCACAACAAATGGCAGTCTGCCATAAAGATCTTTCCAGGAATACAGCTGAAGGACCATCCAGGCCACCCATGTTCTCAAACCCAGAGTCACGGGGGAATCACTCACCAGGGTTGAGGATTGAGAAATACAGCCGGGGTCTGATATTCGCGCCAACACATGTAGCCGGTCTCCATCCTTGACAGTTGCAGGCGTGCCTTATACGACTTCAAAGATGCGGAAAGGAGCAGCAAGTCTAAAAAGCTACTGCATATCCTGGATTAGCCACGCAAAGCGGACAGGTCGTTGACGTTAGCCATTGATGGGCTATAAGTCAAGCGCCTGTGAGAAGACACAATGAGTGAAAACCTGCATAGCAAGTCAAATCAGCCCATTAATCAAGCCGAAACAGTGGCACCGTCATATCAGTAAGCCGTACGAATGGTTGCGAGGAATGGGAACATAGTTGTGACCGAATGCTCGGGGAGTCTTTTCACGCCCCCCCCCCCTTTCGACAGGGTCCCTCTAGCAGGATAGACAGGTGGTCACGGTCACGAGGGCTGGGCATAAATGCATGCCTTGTCCATGAAAAGACTTGTTTTGGCCCCCGATCCGACCCCCAATCCGAATCAGGCGCGAACCAGGTCGGCGGTCGGGTTGTGCCTCATGGAATCCGCGTAGCCATGGTTGCTGGTCTCCGTTCATTTGCTGAGGAATTCCGCCATATCTCTCCAATGGCAATCCTAGCAGACGTTTTCATTCTATATCACCTCCGCTGTAGGGGCACTACTACTTTGACTCTTCGAAAGGGTAAGATCTGGGAATGGAACGCAGCTCCCAGAGCTAAGGAGCCTGGCGCGGTTGGTTGTGACGGCAACACGGAG
The DNA here is from genome assembly GCF_000167675.1 of Trichoderma reesei QM6a. NCBI lineage: Eukaryota > Fungi > Ascomycota > Sordariomycetes > Hypocreales > Hypocreaceae > Trichoderma > Trichoderma reesei. The sequence goes on along the minus strand of NW_006711164.1, from coordinate 574,361 downwards.
CCTTGCCGTGAGCGTACTGTGCTTGTACAAGCTGGCGTTCGTTTCTCGGGCGATGGTTGACCGCTCCGTCTCATCGCTTCCTGAGCGCTAAGCAGGCTCCTTGGGGTGGCCGTGTCATCCTGCGCTTTGATAAGTGGTTTGACGCTCTTCCCGCTGGTGAAATGTGAGACATGCTCCCGCTGGTGGCTTGGCCGATCTCATCCCCCGGTCAATAGGCCGCTCCGCTTCGATAATTTCAGCTTGAATGATGGCATGCCTGCAAAGCTCTTTCCGCGGTTCTAGTAGTAGCAGCACCTCTGGGCTAATCCAGAGGGTTGCCTGGCTTTGGGTAATACGGTGATCCAACCGGGGACCAAGTACGTTTTCTAACCTGCCCATAGCCTGTGCTGCAGCTGGCTTGTCTCCTGGCCCCTGTATGTTGCGACGCTCGAGTCTTCAGTGGATAGTGGTCCGAGGCCGAATCCTGCCAACCATGCCTTGACTGGAATGCCGGACAGAAGTGTTGAGTAGTTGCCCAAGTATATCTCTATGCCATCGATGAATCAAGGCCGATTCGACAGCTCCCCAATTCGCCATTCATGTGCATGAATGCTTTACTGAGCTCAGCATAACGGATAACGCGGACATGGCCGAGCGTTCTCGTGACGCACATAACATGCAGTGCGCTACTGTCATCAAGGCGAGTCGAAGAAAGTCCGTTTCCCGAAGCATCTGGGGTACCGAGTCCTGTCGAAGTGCCGAACCGACTGCCTGGCCAAGTGACGATGCGTCCTTCAATACTGACCATATCCCGCGGATGTTGACCACTCTCAGTTGGTTCACGCCTGCTTCGAACCGAATCTGTACTTCAGCAATGCCATGTGCTCCACGCATGCTTCCTACATTTGTAGTAAGCATTTCGGCAAGGGGTAATGCGGTAATCGCAAGGAAACTCGCTGCTCAGGCCAGGCCAAAAGCTCAAATAGCCGTCATACTCGTACAAGTTTGTCGTCTTGCAGGCTATCGTCCATTACTGTAACCTATGCAGCCGGCCGAGATGATCGAGTGGGGAGCAAAGGCATGGGGCGAATGCCATCGTCGTGTTCCTCTCTCCAGATACAACAGTAGCAGAAGGTTGTGTAATCCATGGGCCGTGTACGGAGTACAACCAAGCTGTGGCTCCTATTCCTGCAGAGATTCCTTCAACAACGGTGTCGGGTTGTATTCCCTGTATCTGACTGGCTACTGCCGAGTAGGCTTTGTCAGGAGTTGCAAGGTCCTTGACAACGTGACGCAGCGGGATTGCTTAATTTCAACAACCGCCGATTCTGGGCAGAGCTGGCAATATAAATCTGAAGAGGCCGAAGTGACGACCTGGCTCGGTGCGGGTAGACTTCGACGTCTGTGCTCGACAAGGAACAGGAAGTGACACCCACCATCAGGCAGCGTTCGTCTTATGTTACGGCGGCTTCGGCAACCCAACGCTACTACTATTAGAGCATGACTGTGGCGGAATCATGTCCTGCAACATGACATGGCATGCAACAACAGAACAGAACCCAGAACCTGTAGGTAGACTTAGTCTAGGCCAGAATATGATATTTGAGTATGGCGTCGCCGTGTGCTTTGCAAGAGGCAGACATACCTTGATACGACTCATCGCGGTTTACTGCATTCCCAGACTCTACCAGGTGGAGGGAGGGGAAAATAAGGGGATCCGCTTTGCCAATAGCGCTCTGGCTGGGTTCCCCTGGCCAAGCTGAGCGAGCAAGCCATTTTGCTGTCTCGTCCACTTGTCAAAGCGACCGCCTGACCTTCGAGCCATCTGATAAGTGACAGCCGTAGTGTATATCTCTTGTGGCACCGGGTCCCGCCTGTTATGACCATTGAGCATCTTCTTCCGTGCCCTCTTTTTGTTCTCTTTCTTTTCTACTAGCGCCGGTATCTGCAATCCTCGGACAGCTGGCAACATAGCGGGTGAATCTGAGTCTATTACCTACAGCACCAGGTTTATCAGAAAATGGTCCGGAAAAAATAGCATATAAGTAAGGGAGAATGACAGAGAGAGAATCTGTGGGTACGGCAATGCCACCAGCCAGACACAATTCAACGCGCGTCTCTTAATACGAACAACAAGAATAAGAGAGAAGAGAGAAAAAGCAGGTGGTCACGAGCTGTAGGGCTTGTCCAAGTCGCGGTAGCCAGCTCGGCGAGAAAGGAATATGGAAGGGGAGCAAAAGAAGGAGAAAAAGAATAGTCGGTACAAAGCATGCTTCCTTTTTTCCCTTCTTTCTGTGATTGCAGATCGGCGTGATGTCGGGTGGGATCCCGGAGCCGTAACCTGGATCACGTCCGTCCGAAGAGGAGGCTTTGCGGCGAGCAAGGTTCTGTCCTGGCTGTCTGTTCCCTTGCTTCTTCTTTCGTTAGCCCTTTTCCTATTCAGCGCAGTTGGGCAGCCATTATGCAGCTTCCCAAGCACAATGGCGTCAGACATCCGGGGCCAGACGGAGGATGGCAGTGTTCAAGGTTGTGGCCTCCGAGAATAGACAGAGAATACCGTGGTAAGGTGGCAACAGAGAAGAGGTCGAGGGGGTGCGCAATGGCTCGAGTCGAATCATGTCGGGACGAGTCGAGACAGGCGCCGCATGGCATCAGAACTGGGAAGAAGTTCGAGGAAGACTGTAGGGCCCCAACTGAGGCCGAGACATGTAACCCGTGCCTACCTATTCGTAGGTACATACAAGCGTTCAGCGACGACTCGGGAAGAAGCAGGCATGGGTACGTACCCAAGATCAGCAAGGCCCCAAAATTTGTTTCCTTCCCAAACTTTCCCCTTGCTGGCGCCTGCCCCAGGACCCCCGTCTCTGCTCGCCTGTCCCAGCCGCGCTAGCCCGCTTCTATGGTAAGGCAGGAGAGCCGCCAATCTCAGGTACCTTATCCTGAATTCGGATCCTGGCCGCGATGACCTCAAGGCTGCTCGTGTGCGAGTAAGTGCCTTGCCTCCACGCTCGTACCACTCGTGATACTAGTACCTTGTCTCGCCTGGAAGACGACACAGAATCAAACAAGTATCATATCCTACCAGCAAGGGCACCTTGTAGCGATGGATGCAACACCCTGAAAGGTCCCCACGAGCACTCATGTGCTCACCCATCTCAATACGACTTCAGCACATTACCGGGTGGTAACCCAAGCGGAGCCCTCCTCACCTTGGCGAACCTGTTCAGGCTGCGATGGAGACGGCACATGGCTAGAGACGAGCACCTGGTAGTCAGTGGATGCAACACCAAGAACCCATGGGTGCTATCGCCGTTAGTGTAGAGCACCCTGGGTGATGGCACTTTCAGGAGTACGAATTACCTCTTGAGGCAAAAGCCAAGAGGACTGAGTAGCACAAGGTGAAGTCGGCACCTCCAGGGGCTAGATGCAATTCGTGCTTTCGAACCATTTGCGTCAAAACATGCACCGAAAAAGACGGACAAATCATCTTGGGTTGGTCGACTTGAAATCTACGACTCGACCGCTGACTTCGCCTTCAGCCTCTACGTACTATGTGCGTACAGGGCCTGCCCGTAGCTTGACGAAGATGTTTAACCCCCGAGAGGAGTAGTCAGGTTGTGTGTTGGTTGTCTGACTATGCCAATTTCACCAGCTGTCAGTTCTCATGAGTTTGCCGGCGAACAAAGTAACCCAAGTAGGCGCCTAAACCGGGAAGTGGGAGCTGCGCGGGAGAAACAACGCGAGGTAGGTAGGTACCTAAGGTAAGGTAGGGTATTAGTAGACGAGGCCGACTTGATCCGTATCCCCGTATCCCGTACGAAGTACAAGCCATGATAAGTGAGACGGCTACAGCTATTACCAAGGTACCTACCTACCTTACCTCCAAGTACTGACTGGGAACATGAAGTATTTCGTAACGAGCCGGAACCCGTTGTTCCGTGAGCAGGTCATTGAGGGAATCTTCCCAACGAGCAACCTCCCAGTCAAGGTGCACTACCTACCGGTAAGCATAAGGTAAGTAAGGTAGGTAGGTAGATGAGACTTGCGGGCATGTAAGGTATGTATGTAGGTGTGAACATGGGTCAGGGCCTCTTCACCCAGCGATCTCATTAAATCAGATACTAGCAGATGGTGGGGTCATCAAACCACCCATCCAAAACGCACCTGTACTCTGTACCTTCTGCAACTGTTTCCCCGTCCTCTTGGGATGTCGCCGGGGTACGTGCTGGTGGAGCCAAAAGCCAGGGCGGAAACCGACGGCGCTTGGGCAAATGCAAGTAGAATGCCGTGGGGCTTATTTTGCGCCTGCAGGTCACTGGTACGGGTCGTGGACCACGTCCATGTACTCGTACGCACCCACGATGCAGCGAAATTGTTGGCAGTTGGCGGACTTCTTTCTGAGAGGTGATAAGCGATGGATGACAGATGACGAGAGTGAGAGAAAGAGAGAGGCGATACGAAATATGGAGCACAAGTGTGCCTACATCAAGATGTAACAGGAAGAGAGACAAAAGGAAGAAGAAAAAAAAGGGACGACGCAATCCATCATCGTTGCCGTTGCAAGCAACATCACCCAGTCGCCTGCCGTGCGGGATTGGGCTGCGTTGCGGCCGGCATGCCCCGAAAATGGACGCGGGTTTCAAGTGCTGAATGCAACCGTGATCATTCATTCATCATCATCACAAACAACGCTCGGAGGTGAGTACTAAGCGGCAAAAGTGCCTGTACCGCGGACTTGGTACTCATCTGCACATGCCGCTCTGGACTTGTCGATTCGTTACGGAACAAGGACTTGCACGCCTTGAGGCCTTCGCCTTGTGCTTTTCGGGGGGGCAATGGGGTACTCGTACATATGTATGTATGTCCAACATGAACAACGGCCCGGCTTCCAGAGGGCAATATCGGGGGAGAAGGCGTCAATGACACGATGCTCTCGACCGCGCGCTGCTTGTTGGGCAGAACAAGCCCTCCCTGCTTTGCACCTGCGATATATCAGTTCCCCGTCGGCGGATACGCAAACCCCTGCCAAAAAGGGTGGCATCGACGTCAGGTAGTGGTAATAGTACTGCTGTGCAAAGTATGCAGTAGTCGCAGTAACATTACCTCTGCTGGGCTGGAAGTATGAAGAGCTGCTTGATAAGAATGTCTCGGGCTACCCGTCAACAATTGAGCATGATCCGACAGGTAGCAGGCAGCATGATGGATCATAGTCATGTTTGACCGGGCCAGGACGATACGGAGCAGCAGCCACCGCCGGCTTCCGCATACAAGCAGCGACCGGCATTCGATCCCATTTGCAAGTCGCCTTGCACAAGCCGGCTGTGATCCGCAGGCAGGCCTTTAGCATCTCTGGTCGGGGTTTGCTCCTAGTGGCTCAGCCTCCTTTGCTGGCCACCCAATACGTTGCCGCGGAACACCCTGGTCCATCTCGCGAGAGGTCTTCCCATCACAGCGGAACCCAGTCGCGCTAGCCTGGGCAACTCTTCGTGATACCTGTCATCGGCGTTGTGTGTGTGTAATCGCTCGGAGGAAGGGTTGTACAGGCACGCAGCACAAGCACGAATCATGCATGGAGCGGTGTCGTGTCTGGAAATTGGTTCCTGGCGGACAAAAGGCAGTTAGATATTGCCCCATGCCGAGTAACGGAGCACAAGACACTCGTGCCTGTTCTTGCGTCGATGCCATGTCATGGAAGGAGTTCCTTATGCGCGCGTGTGTGTGTCGTGCTCGCATTGTATTATCAGGTACGCGGCACGTGGTCCCGCTATTCTGGAAGATAGGAGGAGCAGGGGATTTCGTGTGAGAGTCTCATTGATGGTAGAACAGGTTGTCATACTCGCCAAGCAGACGCAGCAGGACTCTCTGAAGAGAGGACGCTGCACGCCGCAGACCTCGCAGGAGCTTGATCGAGGGACGATCAGGCTGAATGTACCAATCCAGAATGTTCAACACTATTACTATTGGCAGGGGTACTGTGTGCCTGCACGGGGCGTTCGTAAAGTTCCCGGCGACCGGGATCGCTTGCGGCTGGAGGGGCGAGACATGGCTGGGTGAGTTGTCTGATCCGAAGATGTCTGTACTTGGTAGTAGCACGATGGGAGAGAGGTCTCCGCCGGATCTGGGAGAAGTTCAAGCATCAGAAAGTGAGTTTCATGTGTTGCGGTGCGAAGATCGTCACTTTGGACCACCTGCAGCAAGCCTTATTCTTGTCATTGTATGCATCGCGGTAGATCGAAGTAGTAGATGTGCTTCTAGGCTCGTACCAAGACATGGTAGAATACGAGAGCATCAGCCGTCTGCTGGCGGCATCGCTCTTGGCGATTGGCACGGCTGGCTTGTCCATCGCATCCACAGCGCCGCACGGCTAGTATTGGGTCTGGGGTGTTTATCTCAGAGGATCGTCGCGGGGGTTAAGGGTCAAGCTGCAGCAGACCGTCATCGTACCAAGAGCGATACAAGTAACCGCCGATAATGAGAGAGGAGGGTGGAGCGGCATCGCTCTCCGTTGCGGCCCAATACTGCGACCCGTCGTCTACCGTGCTGCTGCTGCTGCTACTAATGCGCACACAGCTAGCAGGAGTTTGCCTTGATGCCGGCTTCGTGCTGTGTCTGTGCCAACGATGCTGCCGGTAAGCGCACATGTAACTCATTTCGGGTTCCATGGAGGGAGTGCGGAGGCCAGAAATTCGTCCGCCCCACGCAGCGAAGAGCAAAGTGGCTCTTTGCAGATTGCCAAATTGCCTGGACGCGATCCGTGTAAGTCATTGCCTGCCACTTGCCTACTGACAGGCGCCGCCAGAACTGCCTCTTCTCTGGCTGCTTGTGCTCATCATCACCCCTTCGCTGACTCTTCCTCCCGTCTGTGTGCCCCCATACCGGCTCCGCTTCGGTCCTGGACGCCCCAGGACACTTGATGCTGAGATTCGCCGCGGCGGCAGCATGCATGCTGGAAATGAAGGAGGCGCATCGTTGACGCTCTCTTGTCGCAGACGGACAGGCATGCGGGAAATCACGCGCTCAAACGTACTCGTACGACGGCAGAGGTGGTCTCTTTATGATGCATCGTAAGTTCTTGGGTGTAGGGGGTGGATTCGGGCAGGGCAGTCTGGAGCCCTTGGTTCAACGATCTGCGTGTCGTCCCAACCTTTGGTCACCCTTGGGTACACGCAGGCATTAGGTGTACCTAAGGCTAGATCAAGAACGGAGTTAGCGAGGAGAGAAATGGCATGGCTTCAGTTGTTCCGTGTTGCTGAAAGGCCTCGAGATTGTCCCTGTTTGTGGCGTGAGTGGGTGCTTGTCATTCTGAGGTGTGGTTGGAGGTACATGCGGGCAGTTCAGGGAAGAGAAGGATGGGTGGACTTTCCGTGCCTTCCAAGGATCAGGTAATTCGAGGTGGTCCCTGGTCAGCAGCGAGGTATGCCGCAGCTTCCAGGTTTGCGGCTTGGCGTGCTCTCAGCCTAATTGGAAGTGCTGTCCGTGGCATATCGGACAAGAAGAAGAAGGAAAGAAGAAGAATAAGTGGAAAGCAAGAACAGGAGGGAACAAAGCAACATACCCAACAGCAAGAAACCGTATGACAGTTACCTACCTACCTAGGTACGTGCCATTGCGGGCTTGAGGGCTGTGCTGCCCAGGCAAGTACGAGCAAGAAGCCCGAATATGCCGTCTCCTTCTAGGTGGCAGTCGTCCTTGCCTCTCATTCTCGAACAATGTTGGCCTGCCTGCAGGCTCTTCCTCTCTCCTTCCCTGTCACCCTTGCTTCTATCTTTCTATTTTCCCGTCCTCTTCTCTTTCCAACTTTTAAGCGAGCACGCCAAATTTGGGTGTGTGGGAAGGAGGAGTGCAGCCAGCAGCAAGAGCAAGTAATTTGAAATTGCCATGGCCAAACGGAAGCAGGAGAGATAGACACGAACCGCAGGAGCCCGCGACCAACGCATTTCCCCAGCACCAGCATTGGGCATCACGACCTTGATCTCCCTGCCAGAACCTTGAATCCTGTCCTTTGCCGGGCTGATCTCGTTTGTTGGGCCCTGCAAAAACATTTGGCGGGATGCCGTCGGCGACCTTCCAGGCGGCGCCATGCACCTGGAACCAGGCGCCAACATTGGACACCAAAAAGTGGCTTGCGTTAGGCCCTGCTGCTGCTGCTGCTGCTGTGCCGCTTTTTTTCTTTTCTTTTTTTGTTTGTTAGCACCAGACGGCTCTGGTTCGAATCGATGAGGCGCGATCAGTCCTCAGATGCCGATATTTGGAGGCCAACAGCAACCAGGCCATCGCGCTGGGGGCGGGAGATGGCCTGTGGCTACAAAGTAGGCAAGGCAAGGTAGCTGGAGATGTAAGGGGTTCGCGGGTGTTTATTGTGTTTGTCCGCGAATTTGATCTGTGCGTTAGTACCTAGCTGGAGCTGGAGCCGGAGCCGGATGTACATGAGCACACTGTGAATGTCCCCTGCAGCTGCGCGGAACCTGACGTCCTGGCACGGAGAAGTACCGCCATCCTACGTCAAGGTACCGCGGAATTGCACTGCTGCTGTTACAGACTCCAAGAGCCGACACATTGCCGGACTCAAGCAACTGGCCAGACCAGCACGATTCAAGCCCGTGCAAGTGTGACAGGCCATTAGGTACCTGCCCAGAACCTCAGGTCCTGGGGCTAGCGGTACTAGCCCTGCAAGCAGTACTCCGCAGGTACTAAGTTGCGGGTGACTAAGTGGGCTGGCTGTCTGTCCGGTCGGTAGCGTCGCCTTCCCACAGCACAAGATCGAATCGCCGGGTGGAGGCGCTGATTGGCCGGTTCCAGCGCGGTAACCCAGCTGGGCAATTGGCGAGCCTGTGGATCCGGTACGGTGCGGGTACTTTGTGGTTGCTCAGCTAAACTGCGGGTTTCGAGGTACCTGCCTTGGCCCCTCGCTGCAATGAGACGAGAATTGCAGCTGTGCTGGAAAGTGAAAGGAGCCTGGCACGTAAGGTACCTGACCTACCTACCTTACCTACCTACCTACCTGGTACCTATACGACTGTACGACAACCTCTCGACTCTCCTCCTCTCCTCTCCTCTCCTTTACATCTCTTCTTCTTCATTCCACCGCATCATACATTGCCTCGCTGCAGCCTCACAGACGGCCCTGGACCACGGCTGCCTTGGTATCCAAGATGGTGCAGACCTCCTTGCAAGGTCAGCCTGCCCTCTTACTCTCCTTGCTCCTCTCCTCTCCTCCTCTTCCTCTCCCCGCTAATGCCCCTCCTCTGGCCGGTTCTCGTCTCGATCCTTGCTTCACACCCCCCCTTGCTCTCTCCCAGCACAACACCTCCACGACATTTGACGTACATGCCGCACCTCAACCATCTGACTACCTAGGTACCTATCTTCCTGTACTAACGGAGGCCCGAGTAGTACGATTGTGTACCCGTACATGCTTCGTACGAGCAGACGGGCAGGCAGACCGACCTGCGCTGCATGTGCCACAGAAACTGTCCCGGCTCCCGGAAAGCAAAAGCCCATCGTGGCGTGCATGAACAAGCACCAAGCATGGCATGGCATTACCGCACACTCGTGCGCTCCCACATGTCATCGCACGCTCTCATACACTCACAGGCACGCCTGAGCATTCCGATGCGCGCTTTACAACTCGCAAAACCAGCCAGCCAGCCGTCCGTCTCAAGCACAAGCTGCGACTCCGGACAGAGCAGAGCATCATTGCCGTGCAAGTAAGACTTGTGCTTGGCCAGCATGCGCCACGCTGCCAGAGACAGACTCCCTTGCCTTGCCCTTGCTACCTGGTTCCTGGACCGGTACTGCCAATGACCAAGCCGGCCATGTCTTGAATCAATCGCTCCACGCCTTGTCATCTGTTCCCCCAGGTCCGCACCCCTGGCTCGATGCCCTGCCCTGGCCTGCCTTGCGTTCCCTTGGATAGCTTTTCTTTTGCCTGCTCCACCAACAGCGGTTGTCCGGGTCGTCTCCCAAGAGCCGCCGCACTGCGCCGGCGCACGCCCCCTCCAGGCCCAGTACTTAAACTTGCTGCTAATAGAGCGACCCCAAAGGAGGCACAAGTAGCAGTACTGGCCAGAACGAAGCACCGACCGCCGATGTTAGGTACTCTGCGCTGCTACAGACCCCATTCTGATGCTGCTGTTTCTGCGAGAGACTCGGGGGCGCAGGCTATTGAATAAGATGAAGGCATCGTCTCACAGCCGATACGACATGTCTGCTGCCACTCTGCCAACTTGCAAACCCCACCCCCGACACGATCCTCGAGACATGGCCCTGCCTCCCCGATCAACGGACGGATAGCCAGGCCGCTGCCCGCATTAGCTCTTCCCGTCAGTGGTCCTACTGACTGGGTCCTCCTCCTGCTTGCCCAAGTGCTAAGCATAATACCTGGGCGTGTACAAACCAGTGTCTAGGCACAAGGGCCCGGCCGGCCTGCTTCGTCTCTGCCGCCACACGCCCCTAGTCTGGTTTGTCTACCTCTGTCTAGCGCCATCGACCTGTCACCACAACTCTTGGGTTCCTGGAGGGAATCTGATTGCCCCGACCCAGAACCAGAGCCTCTCTCATCAACGCACACGGCCCCCACACTTTGACTCTCGATCTGATCAGGACCAAGCCTCTCTCGATCCAATTGTCTCTGAAGCCATCCGTCAGGCCCCTTTCCCCCTTGACCAACCCCACGCCGGATCCGGTGGACATATAATACGCCTCTGCCCGGCTCCAACACTACCACCACTACCACCACCATCACCACCACCACCACCACCACCATCACTCTCCAACTCTAACCGCTGCCACTTGTCCTCGCCACTACCTGACTTTATAGTCTTCTAGTCTACTCGTTGCTTTGCCCTGATTCGACACTGGATCCTTCTGCAACCCATTAGCCTACTTTCCCATCTTCACATACACTCCAGCCATGCCTGTCTCGCACAACACGCTCCGCGGCTTCGAGGCCCCCGTCTTCCCTCTGCTGCCGGAACAACCTGTTCCTTCATGTCCCCCCGTTATGCCTGCCGGCACCATCATGCTGGGACCCAAGGTCAGATAAGAAAGCTCGCGCCGTCGGTTCTCTGATTGCTAACGCCGAATAGGTCCCCGGCACAAGATGCCCAACCTGCGCTCTGGATGGCAAGGAGGTTTGGGTCATCCCGGGCCGATGCTGCGGGTACTGCGGCACCCCGTGTGATTGAGCATTATGAGTAATACGGGTGAGTTGGCCCAACTTCGAAGCTTACTGGGTCAGCTTGCTAACACGGACCTCGGTGACAGATCCAATGAAGGAATAAAAAAAGAGGAACAACAATCATCAACCGCTCGAGGCGGACGGCGTTTTTTTTTTGAACAACAGCAGCACAGCACCCGGGTCCCCCTTTCACCCCTCGATACACGATATCCGTCTTCTCCTTATATACTCGGGACACCTCCAACCGGATCCTCTCGTTGCTCAGGACACACAAGCCCTCTCAGCATTCAAATACAGGCAGCACTCACGGAGGCGTGGCCAATTGGCTAAAAACCGGAGTCAGCACGAGTGCTTCCACAGCGTCATTGAACGTGGGCGTCGTCATTCCCGCATTCTTAGGCTTTCTTATGCTTGTTATTTGCTTTGCCGCTGTTACTTCTTTTTTATACATCGTTCTGTCACTCTGTTAATCAGGAAAGGGGGAAAAAGGCGTGAACATCCAAGCATGTCCGGGCAGCAAGTAAGGATATGGATAGTTTTACGACGCACATGGCGGAGTCTTGAAGGCTGGGGGGAAACCACCAATTTCTTAGGCATCTGGTTGATTTTCTTTCCGTCTTCCCTTCTGTTCTTCGTTCTCCTCCTCCTCCTCCTCCTCCTCCTCCTCCTCTTTGGACTTGGGCAAATTGGTGGGCATGAGCACCACAGCCGGCGATATCTTGTCTTGCTCAGCGAGTGCCATGCCTTGGGAAACACGGCGCTTTTTTCTTTCTTTTTCTTTCTTTTTGATACCAGCATTTTTATGTGTGTAAATTAGAGGCAGCGTATACGCTAATATTGTGACAATTCGACGTGTTCAGTCTCTGGTGTTTCGCAATCGTGCACACTGCACCATCACCCATGAGATGTCTGCAGCATCAGACTGCTCGACTGTGGGCGTAGGGCCCAAAGAGCCCAACGCAGAATCTGGAGTCATGGAATCACCTGGAAAGGTCATGTTCCGTCGCCCGGAAGGGCTCTTCTGGCAATGTGCAGGGAGTCAAATCAAGATGCCGCTCCCAACATGCAAGGATGGGTTTCACAAGAAAATGATTGAACGCATGTAGTACTTCGATGCATGGGGAGAGAGGGCAACGAAGTGGTATGCAGCCCCATGCATTGACAACCCCGTATGACGTGGGGGTTTTGGGGGGGAAGGGGGGCAAAGGGGGGAAGGACAGAAAGGGCACGGCTGCTGCTTGTATTACTGGAAGCCGCGTCAAGTTGCATGCGAGACATGGGCTCTCCATCTGTTGGTAGCGCCGGGTATTGAATGACGAATTTCCGGCCATGGAGCTAAGCTGCCAAAGGTTGCATCCTGCACGATGTCATTCGCCAGAGGGGCCAAATGTAGAGCAGGTTGTCACAGCAAGTAGGTGTACTTGCCGGGTAGGGGAGGCCGGTGAAGAGGAGGTCGAATGCTACCAACTGAATTAGTATGTATTATCTCGTGTAAGACCTTGGAACAGGGAGACGAGACGCTGACCTCTTTCAACAACCGGCAGCCCGAGCTGCAAGCGCGATCCAAGAATAGGGGAAACAGAAAATAGTTTTGCTCTTTTGATACAACGAAGTGGTGCCGTCGGGACAGACCGGTATTATGATTTCCGCAGCAAAAAGCCGGGCTTGCGATCGACGACTGTCTCGTCAGGGAGACAGGGCGGATCAACTCGAAACTGCTGCTATTTGCGATGCTCAAGGGGCCAAGCCAGGTCGGGGGAGGCACTAATGGGTTGGCGTTACGGAGTACTTTTTTTGGTTCATTTAATACCGTGTGTCTTGGAACCCGCAAAGACCGACAGGTCATCTTCCCCCCCGTCAGATGTCAAATTGACCTGTCTTGCTTCTTTTTAGGCGCTACAAGCGGACCAGGGGCGCATCTCGTGACCTTTCGACAAGTTGATCCATACTCTCGATGGTGCCGGAGACGTCATGATCCATTGCGACACTAACGACTCGTGAAGCTGTCCGGCCTGGGCTATGAGCTGAGCGCGGTTTGGCGTTGAGGAGGCTGAAGCTGAGGGGCTACGCCTAGACTGACTTCAGCTGTTCGACGATGGTCTGCTTGCCCGCTGTCATGGCCCCTGCCCTTTCGCATCTGGTGTTCCCGGATCCCTGGGTCTTGGTACTAGTCGTCTCGCGAGCAATCGAGGTTCCAACTGTACGGTGCGGCTGCACTCCGTATAAATTGCATATGCAGATTGGCTATGACTAGCGCTTAGTTTTCCGACCAGCCGGGCCTCAGCTAAGCCGCTGACGGCATTGGCATGCCGGTCACGACTAGCTTTGGCGCGAGTCCGGCTGCAGCTTCTCTCATGCTTGTAGGCGGTCCCCCCCTATCTTTGAAACTGCTTGGGCCATCTGTAGCAGCCAGTCTGTAAGAGAGCGCCGCTGCTATGCAGTACTGTACGAGTTCCTTTGGTAGTCCCACCGGCAGCAACAGTGGGCGGTAGTTCGTAACATTGGCGGCTTGTCTTCAGACATGACATTGTTGTCCCCGGCGCCTCAGGCCCCTTACCCCGAGCCAGCCATGGGATATCCAACGGATAGTATGCAGGGCAGCGAAATGAGGAGAACCTGCAGCAGCCGATCGCTTACGCAGACAGATCGCATATTGCTCTGCCGGTAGTCAGTACCTCAATCTGCCCTGACAGCCAGGTACGGCTACCGAGCTCCTTTTGCCGTGGCAGCAGTGCGGTAGCACCATCAAAGTCTCCGAGGCTTGGCCCATGGCGGGGTTGACGCGGGCTGTAGAGCACTCTTGCTGTATCCGTGGCGGTGACGGCGGTAGTATCTGCAGATGCCTCACGGCGGATCAGGTCGATGTGTGGACAAGGGGGGCCAGCTGGGAATGCAATGCAGGGACCACTGACCGCCACCATGAGAGACCCATCGCAGTGGTCTTTGTGTCTGGTCAGTGCTTCGGGTCGCAGCTCGCACCGACATGTCGTCTGGGTCACTGGACTGCGCTAGCTGCAGGCCAATGTGCCGGCGAGATGGAAAATTACCAGCTAGCCGGGTCCCAAGGGCTGGGACGGACAAGGGTGTCGGATGTAAGGGGGGAGCTTGGACACGACACACCAACTCGGGTTGGCTGGTCATGCATGCTGTTGTCTGAACAGCAGAAGAGTGAGGTGATCGAAATCGTCTCCTTTTCTTTGGTGGTTGGTTGGTTGGCGAGATGCTAGTCTCGAGCCAGAGCTTAGGCTATCTGTCACATCTAGCCCCGAATCGCGATAGTGGCGTCGATGAAGAGCGCCGGAGTGGTGTGCGGCGTGCTGAAATGTGCTAACGAAAGTCGCTTGGTGACCGGCTCGTACGATTACCGGAGCAGAAGCTGTCATTTTCGATGTTGGGAGATTTGCCTTGAAATCTGACCAGTCTTCTCCCCCTTCCCTTGCGTCTACCGGACCTTGAAGCGATTAGCCAAAGCGATTCGAGCAGGGGACGCACCGACGCGGCCGGTGCAACACCATATCCCGAGATGATTCACCCCTTCTTATCAGTCCCCTTATGGATCAGAAGGGGGGAAACAAGGCTCTTGAGACGGCAAAAGGAGAGCCAGAAAGGTAGAAGCAGAAGCAGAAGCAGAGGTTATCCAGCCATCAGCACAAAGGAGCAATTGGAAATCCAGCCTATGCTGTTACAAAGCTGCGCAGCATAGCACAAGCAGCGAAAGGAGATTCCAGTCGATGCAAGGCGCAAACCTAGCAGAGATTGGCTTCGTGATGTGAGCCACCGAGGCGGGAAAGGAATTGAATTGAAATGAATTGCAAGAAATGTTAGTATAAGTTGATTGTTTGACTAAGGTAGTGAATGTATGTAAGATGTTCAGGTAGGTAGTAGGTCAGGTTACGTATGAAAGAAAGAAGGACAGAGGAGAGAAACGAAGGAGGGAAAGGAGACGCTTGTTCGTGAGAGGGAAGCTGCGACACCGCCCAGAGAAGCGTGAAGAGAGCAAGGGAAGGTGCTACTTGCGAGTGAGCAGCCGTGATGCGTGCCTGCCGCGCTCCTGCATCTCTCCGAATAATGTTGAGGTACCTTATCTTCTGCCTCAGGCACCAGACCAGAGGTTGCTGATACATGTACCGAGTTGGGAGAGGCAACATACGACGACGACTGACACACCTTGTATCTTTTATCGTCAGCATCGAGTCCATCTCTTTCATCCAGTAAGATAGAGCAGTCAGTCCTAGCACAACGTTGCGAGGGAAACCACTCTGCAGCTTGCTTGTCCTGCGTCAAATCATCTCTTATCCTTTCTTCTTGCTCCCTACCTGAGGTTACTCTGACGCTGCTGATCAGGTATAGTAGACCCCTGGTCTCAAGGGCCGTCCGTAACGGTACTGATATAGATATCTACTTACTCACCTCGTCTACAGTTAGTGGCTGAGCCATAGTCATGGCATCATCCTCTGCAATGGGCCGCCTAAGGGATGCTCCAACGTCGCCGTGTGCTGCACCGGACGGCGTCCGCTGCGATGACACGTCAACAAAGGGCAGAGGTGGCACTCCGATAGACGACAGCGATGAGAGTCGGACAATGAGCGGCATTGCTACTCCGACGAGCAGCCATAATGACGCCTTGGCAGACGAACACGACGACTGCACTCCGAGAGGCGGTGACGATGGCCCTCGACAGCCATCCGATATAATCGCCAGGCTCGCGAAGAAGTTGGCCAAGTATTATGCCTTGGAGCCGGCCAGGGAAGATACGCCATGCTTTACACAAGGCTCGAGGAGGCAGCTTCTGAACTACTGGAAGCGTTGTGTCGTCTATGCTTCCTCGCCCTTGCCCGCCGCTCAGTGGCTGCGCATCGAGAGCAGTTTACGAGACTTCGGCAAGGACATGTTTCAGTTCAAGGAAGAGTTTTGGTCTCTAGCAAACTATGCTGACCCTTCCAACATCTACACCGGAGCCAATATCTGCTGGAGGCCAGCACTAGTCAGCACAGCTCGGGGATGCAAGCGTGTCAACGGAGCCGTAATATCCCAATTCTCTACCGCCCCTACGCTCCGGAGACGAGGGCATGGTGCACGTTTCCTGATGCGCTTGGCCGAAGAGATGGACAGGAGGAAGGGCGAAGAGCGCATCGAGTTCAGCGTCGTGTTCGGCGGCCCCGACACGAACTTCCTCAAGCAGCGTGGCTAGAAGCCGTTGCCGGCCAAGCATCTCCGAATCACATTGGGTAACCTGCAGCTCGACGACCGCCTTAGGGGATACATGCGACGGCACCTTGGTGATTGCGATGCCGAATTCGGCTTCACCGCGAATGATAACCAGATCGAGCATATGTTGGTGGAGAATGATTCGATGGACATGATGGCAATGAGCGTCATTAAAAGTCCAATCACACATGTGCAGTTCCGGCTGGTGGAGGAGGTCAAGGCGTGGCATCTGTGCCGCCAGTCCATGACGGCTGGGGCATTATACGAAGTCAAGGAAGCATGGGGCCCGTCCTGGAGCCCAGTCCGGATGCACGTGGGAGCCGTCTACAAGGACCCGAAGACGGAAACGAATGTTGAGATGTGGTGGGTGCACGACTTTGCGTTGAAGAGGCTGTACATTGCCAAGCTATCCCTGAAGCGCGAGGAGGGATTGGAGATTCCGATCAGGCTGTTGCTTCGAGCGGCTGTGCACGAGGCCATGTGGTTCAAGTTGAGAGAGATTGTTGCGTGGGACCCGAACCCCCGACTCCTGGCCCAGGCAGAGAGGCTGGTCAAGGACCTAGGCCAGGACATGACGGCGACGCACGAGAATCGATCCGAGATGGTGCCCTGCTTCCGATGGCACGGAGGCGAGGACAAGGATGTTGTATGGAGGAATGGTGAGTACTGGAGTTGGTGCTGAGGCTCAAGGGTGGAAGGGTGGCAGCCGCCTGAACGGGATGCTCCGTCTTGCAATCTCTTGTGACGCTCGTTTTCATGTTTGGATCAAGCTGGTCTTTTGGTTTCGGTTCTGACTCAATGAGACTTGGATGGAGCAGTTGGCGGTCTACAGCGTGATTATAGCGAATTGAACCCCTTGGACGTGATGGTTGATTTTGTTCTGTTGTCATGGCTGGTTTAAGGGGTATGAGACGGGCTACATCCTGGCTCTCTCTATGCCTCGCTCCTTGGGAACCAAGTGCACATGTGAAGGGCTCCCAAAGCTCTGCTTCTGCCCTCTCTGTTGCTCCCTTTTCCTCTTGATAAGAGTGTACGACATGTTGACGGCGATAGTACTTTGTAGTCCAACGGCTAAGGTAGTGATGATTGTTGTTATCCCCTGCCCACATCCTGTGACATCACCGGCAGCAGTCGGACCCAAACCCCGCCCCCACCTCGGATTCGAATCCCGTTCCATCTCACGTCTCCTCTTGTCTCACCTCGCTTTCAAAAAGCCTTCTCTCGTAAGCCCTGCGACAGCGTTGCCAGATCTCCACACGAGGCATGCAGGCACTAGTATCCGAATGCTAGCTCATGCCTACCTCTATATAGGCTATACTCGTATGTACTGTAGCTAGCTACTAAGGCGCTGACGTTGCCATGAGCAGTCGATGAAGCAAAGGCGTCGTCACAGCCGTGGAGACTATGTACAGTCTTACATATCATCTACACTGACTGTCAGTCTCGTCGAGATCCAGTGACATGCGCAGCAATTGATAAGACATGACAAAAGGCTTCAAATTTCAAAAAACCCCTTGCAACTGCCACCACCACTGACTTGACGCTTCTCTTGGTTCTTTTCAATTTTAATCCTCCCGCTAATAACAACTCGCACAACTCAATTCCCTCATCCGGCCCGACCCGCAACTCGTCAAGTTCTGTTCCCTTCTATCAGTATTTCCATGAGGCATCATCTTCTGCGGCTTCTCCCCACAGCCTCTGCCGCCTGCATTCGCTCGTCTGGTCCCCGCATCAGCCTCGGCCGCCGCTCGGAGCGCATTTCATCCGCTCAAGCCCAAGCTCAAGCTCAAGCTCAAGCTCCATCTCGATCTCAGTTTCATTCTCTTTGCCCTCTTCATCAACACCATCAGCAACCGCTTCCGCCTCGTCGCCAAGCTCTTAAGCCCGCCATACCCGCAGCCACAGCCGCCCCCGCGCCATCTCAATCTCAATCCCTCTTCCGATCCCTTCCTCCTCAGTCTCGCTGCCCCCAATCCCGCACCATGTCCGCCATGCCCGCATCCCACGGCCACAGCGCCGCCTGCTGCAACATCCCGCCCGTCGTGTCCGAGGGATACACGCCCAAGGGCTCGTACGAGGAGGTTGGCGGCTACAAGACCTGTACGTTTGCTCTCCATCCCGACGACTGCCGTCTGAAGACGATTGCCTCTGGAGAACACACTTTTGCTTGATCTGTGAAAAAAAAAAAAAAGTCGAGACTCATGATGTCTAATTCTTTTTTGCGACACATAATCAAACAGACGTCACCGGCCCCGCAGACGCAACAAAGGCCATTGTGGTCATCTACGACATCTTTGGCTACTTTGACCAGACGGTCCAGGGCGCCGACATCCTGGCCTACAGCAACGACCACCAGAAGTACAAGGTGTTTATGCCCGACTGGTTCAAGGGCAAGCCGTGCCCCATCGAATAGTGAGTATTTGTTGTTCCTCTGGTCCCGCGGGAGGGACCTTTGGGCGATATATTGCCCTAGATGAAATCAGAAGGAGAGAGCTGGCTGACGTCGAATCAAACACGCAAAACAGCTACCCTCCCGACACCGAGGAGAAGCAAAAGGCCCTCGGCGCCTTCTTTGGCGAGTTTCCGCCTCCCAAGATTGCCGGCCTGGTGCCTGCGTACGTCGACGCCGTCAAGGCTCACAGCCCGTCCGTCTCCAAGCTGGCCATGCTAGGGGTAAGTCCATCACGCTCTGTACCTCTTATCCCACACGACTATCACAACCCCCCCCCCCCCCCCCCCCCCCCCTCCTCCTCCCCCCCTTTTCTACACTCGAAAGTCTCGAAACATAAGCGCGGTCAAGTAATACTAACCCCCCTTGGCAGTACTGCTGGGGCGGCAAAGTCGTCGCCCTCACCGTCAAGGCTCCCACAAACCCGTTCTCGGCCGCGGCCGCCGCCCACCCGGCCATGGTCGACCCGGCCGACGCCGAGGGCCTGACCATTCCCTTTGCGCTGCTGGCGTCCAAGGACGAGAACCCAGAGGACGTCAAGAAGTTTGAGGAGAAGCTGCAGGTGCCCAAGCACGTCGAGACGTTTGGCGACCAGATCCACGGCTGGATGGCGGCCAGGTCCGACTTGAAGGACGAGAGGGTCAAGGCCGAGTACGAGAGGGGCTACAGGGCGCTGCTCGAGTTTTTCGGCAAGCATTTGTGAGGAATGCTTTGGTGGAGGTTTAGTCATGATGCTCGAGGAGAAGGGGGTGGGGGTTGGAATGTAAGAGAGCTCTGCTTCTTACAATCACTAAAAGATTATAGTTTTGCTTCTCTTAGCTGCTTTGGAACAAAACAGTCAGCAAATGCCACCACTAATCGCATGGGTTAAATTCTTGTCCCATCATCTAACTCTGGAGCTATCAAGCAGTCATGACTTGAGACTCTCTGTGTAACTCTCACCCATAGTATCCAATATACTACTAGCTAATATATCCTCAATCCTGCGGCTCTGCGGGCCGGAGCGGGGAAGCGGCAGCTAGCAAAAGATGATTGGCAGAGGGCAGACATTGAAGGAAGCAACACATTCCGCTCTCACTGCATGCCGTCTCATGTCTCATATCTCATGTCTCACGTCTCACGTCTCACGTCTCACTCATCTCGACGACGGGGGACACGTGCACTCATGACAATATCACTCATAACCGCGCGAACAGCACACCTCACTTCACTTCATCCAAAATCCAGATCTTGATTCATCACTCTGATTAACATAAAAGCTGCAGGCCATCAAAGAGACAAGACAGCATACAAACATCATGGCCCAAACCAGCGTCTTTCTCTGGGTCCTCGACACCCGGCCCCTCTGGCCCGAGGCAAGCAACACCAAGGATCTCCCTCGCGTGGTACGTTCTCCCGCCATCACCACCACCCTCAAACCTCACATCCCAAAGCTAACAAAACCCTCAAAAGGCCTCCCGCGCCCTCTCCCTCCTCTCTCCAGCCGAACAGGCCGCCGCCCTCAAATACCACTTCCTCAGAGACGCCAAGCTCTCCCTCGCATCCTCCCTCCTCAAGCGCCTCGCCATCTCCCACCTCCTGCGCGTTCCCCTCCCTCGCGCAACGCCTATCCGCGACGCCCGCACGAAGCCAATCTTCCTCCACCCGCCAGACTCCGACCTCCAGCCCCTCCTCTTCAACGTCTCCCACCAAGCCGGCGTCGTCGTCCTCTTTGGCGTCCACAATCCTCCTGCCGCGGGCATCGCCATCGGCACCGACATCGTCTGCCCCGGCGAGCGCCGCGACCGAGACGTGCGCCACGTCCAGACCGAAGGCTGGCCGTCCTTTGTCGCCATGCACGCCGAGGTCCTCTCCCCGCTCGAGGTCCGCCGCATGAGGGAGCTGCCCTTTTCGCCGCGCTCCGAGCCCCAGCGCCTGCTCGACTACTTCTACGCAGACTGGTGCCTGCGCGAGGCCTACGTCAAGATGACGGGCGAGGCCCTCCTCGCCCCCTGGCTGCACGACCTCGAGATGCGCTACTTTGCGCCCCCGGGCGAGGTCCCGCCCGAGGGTGCCGACAAGCAGCTCGAGGTCTGGTTCAAGGGCCAGAGGCTCACCGACGTCGACGTCAAGCTGGACAGGGCGCTGGACGACGAGTACATGATTTGCACCGTGGTCAAGAGGGGGGAGGGCGGTGCTGGGCTCGAGGTCCCCGGGCCGGAGATTTTGGATCTGGAGGAGACGCTTGCGAGGGCAGAGAGGTTGCTGGAAGAGCTTGGCGAGTGATGTCGTACAGTCGTTTGACTGTTGATGTTCACAATGGCATGTTGCTTGGGACTTGAGAGTTTTCCAGAGACAAGAAGAGATGGAGGGCTCTGGGTACGTCGTGGACGCATGGCAAACGCTGGATAACATGAAACGGGACATCAGATTGCGACAATCAAAACAGTTTGTTATATGAAACATTCACTACAATGAACAGATGAATCGACTCTTTAATCATCTATCCGTACAGGTATGCTCCCATCGGTCTCGTGCAATTCGGTCAAGCGAAGCTCTTGCGCCAGAAAGCCTTGCGCCTATTGATCCTCTTCCTCACCCCCTTCTGGCGGCGCCTCTAAAGAGACGAAAAACACCTTGTGCCCCTTCTTGTCCTTTGCGGCTTCTGCTTTCTTTTCTTTGCTCTTCTCCTTGTCCTTCTCGTCTTCCTTCTTCTTATCGTCCTTGGTCGTGTCCACCACGCCATCCTCCAGCTTGCCAATCGTCTTGACTGCCTTGCCGTTCCCATCCAAGTCAACCACCACGTCTATGGTGTCGAGGCTTCCATCTTCCGTGTACATCCACAGCTCCTTGAATTCCCCACGCACCAGGCTGGTCAACAGCATGGACCCCAACACGCCTGGGACGAGATACAGCAGCGCCGGCTGTCCGTGCTTGAACACGAGCAGCATGGCGAGCGTAACCAGCATGCCAACAAGGTATCCCGCCATGGAGGCGTAAAAGTACGTCTTGGGAAATCTCGACGCGGCAACCTGGGGAGGCAAGTCTCTAGGAGCGACGAGGCCGAAAGCTCGGCGGATCCAGAAGCGCTCTCCCCAGTTGCCTTTGACATCGACGTAGGGGGTCTTGACCTCTCTGTACTTGGTCTCGCTTCGCGTAATCGTCTCCTCGGAGCCAGAAACTTTCTCGAGAATCTTCAAGTCGGTGGCTTCATACTTGATCTTCCTGTAGTAGTGGATCCAGAGATCGAGTCGAAGGGCCCAGCCGATGACCATGCCCGGGATCACAATGTCTCCGAGCCCCAGAATACTCTTTCTGGATGCCGCCTCATACGTGAGCTTGATGGGAACGTCGAGAGTCGTGGCTACCGTCATCATATAGGGACTAGGAATCATTAACACATTGAATCCTGCGCCAACAAGAGAAGAGTGGCTCACGTGTAAAACACCATAAAGATGTCGTAGAAGAAAAGCCCCCACAGCACCAGCGACCCAGTGAGGAAATCAGTCGGCGACAAAATCAGAAACGATCCGTAGCACATGCCGTAGCCCAGCATGTTGGACAGGAACGGCCACGAGGTCGCAAAGTAGACAATCGCAGTCACCACCGCCATCAGCAGCGCCAGCATGTGCGCAAAGTTGACGTGGGCCGTCTCCTTGCCCATGCCATGCGCAAACACCTCGAGCAACCAGTGCCTCGTGAAGAGATGCCTCAGGTTCCAGACCCTGTTGTGCATCCGCGCCATGGGCACAAGGAAGCCCAAGGCTCCAGGGAGAGGGTTCGTTGCGCCATTGTTAGGGTTCTCCAGTTCATTGCCCACGTCGTCGCAGACTGCAACCGCCCTCTTGGCCTGATCGACTCTGCGCAGCTTCCCGTCTCTCCCACGCCAGAACCGGGGAAACACAAAGGACGTCAGGACCTGGATGCCATGCGCATAAAACGTCAGCAAGCTCGCCATCGACATCGTCGTCATATACGACCGCAGAATCTTGTTGATGATGGCCGGATCCTGCAGCCACTGAATGAGGTAGTAGAGCCCAACAAGCACGCAGGCAGCCATGACGGGGAAGAGAATGGCGTCCGAGAGTTCCAGTCCCTGGGCAAAGGTCTCGTCCTCCTGCTTCTGACGCTTCTTGTCCTTGGAGACGGCCGCCGAGGGCGGGCGGCGTAGAGAGGCATGGGCTCCGAGGTATATGATTCCCATGGCGCCGCTGACGAGCTTCAGCTCGAGCAGGAGGAAGCTGAGGTCCTGCAGGGTGTCCATGATGCTCGAGGAAGACGCAGCAGATGCCGTCGTGTTTATTGTTATGTTGAGGCTGTCCAAGCCCTCCATGAGGGTGACATTTGTGGACGACATTTTCCCCTGGTGCCAGATGCTGCTATATATTGAAGCACAGGAGACCCGGATGCTGTAGATGTTGTTGTGATGGAGACCCAGCAAGGCGAAACGTGGTCTCAATCAACAAAGACTGGCTCTATGACGTTGACAGCACCAGCCAGACCATTTCTTTCAGAGATCGTGCAGCTCTTTTCAATCCATGTATCACAACGTTTGCGAGATGATAGTAGATCGAGAAGATTGGCAGTGATTGAAAAGAAGAAGAAGAAGTCGTCGGTGGGTGATACAATCGAAAAAGAAGGGAAGAAGCCAACAAGCAATGGAACTCTCAGATCCAGTCACTGAAATGTCGACTCAACTGGTCCATAAGGTAATGACTGGAGGTAAGTAGGTACCCAATCCAGCCAGCGAGCGGGCTGCTGGACCTGAATTACAGCGGATCCATGCGCTAACCGGCCGCTAATTGGCAATCGCTGAAGAGCCCCCCCAGCAAGGCAGCCAATAGCACGCCGCGATAGCGATAAGCAGATCCCTCTCCAGCGTACCAAGATCGCAGCCTCGTCTCGCAGTGACAACCACCTCTTTCATCCTCCTCTACATATGTGACATCTCGACGCTCGTTTCCGAATTCTTCAACAACCCCCCAAATTCCTCGGCAAAACTCAAGCCTCACACACAATGGCCACCAACGTCGTCCTAGAAACCTCAATGGTACACCACCAACCCCAACTCCCCCAAAGAAGAGAAGAAAAAAAAATGGTTCAAACAAAAGCTAACAGCTTCTGAAATCCTCAAGGGCAACATCACCCTCGAGCTCTACACAAAGCACGCCCCCAAAACGACCAAGAACTTCTCCACCCTCGTCCAGCGCGGCTACTACAACTCCACAGTCTTCCACCGCATCATCCCCGACTTCATGATCCAGGGCGGCGACCCCACGGGCACCGGCCGCGGCGGCGCCTCCATCTACGGCGACAAGTTCGAGGACGAGATCGACCCGTCGCTCAAGCACGCCGGCGCGGGCATCCTCAGCATGGCCAACGCCGGGCCCAACACCAACGGCTCGCAGTTCTTCATCACGCTCGCGCCCACGCCTTGGCTCGATGGGAAGCACACCATCTTTGGGAGGGTCAAGAGCGGCATGGGCGTCGTGAGGAGGATGGGCTTGGTGCCGACGGGCCCGGAGGATAGGCCGCTTGAGGAGGTCAAGATCTTTCAGGCGAGGGTTCTGGAGGCTGAGGATGAGGTTTGAATTTTTTTTTTTTTTTTTTTTTTTTTTTGATCCCTTGGGAAGAAGGGCGTTGGGTTTAGGTTTTTTTTTTTTTTTTTTTTTTTTTTTTTTCTTTCTTTGAATATCCGGATGGGGCCGGGTGTAGTGGTTTGAAGCACTACTGGGGCGGGATCTGGTGTCGTCATGTGTGTATCCTGGATGTGGATGTGGATGAATGTATATACTAGGTAATGCTTGCGGCTTCGCATAGACAGCACGGTATGGCGTTTGTTTCTTCTCATCTTTCTTTGAACACGAGATATCCGTTACAAGGAAGGCTTTTTGCATCAAGTTGGGCGCGTCACGGTGAAATCAATCAAACAGTAGACAACCATTAATAGTCCAATCACATGCGAGTATAGCATACATCAGCGCCGAGAGAAACAGTCAGAGTCATGTTACACAAAGAATCTCTTATTCACGCACATGCGGACTCGACTAGCCTAGGAAGCGTGAGAGGAGAAGTGAACAAGAGTCCAAGCAACTCGGTTGCAAACAAGACTAAAAAAAAATCAAGGTTGTTTTCCCCCAAACGCCAAAATTCCCGTTTTCCTCGGGATGCTGGATGTATCATCATCGTCTGTATATAAAAGCCAGTCAGCCACCCCAGTAGCGAACCCATTCCCCTCCGCGAGCTGCCAAGTCAAAATGCGAGGCAAGCAGCCTCAGGTTCGATTTCCCGTCCTCGTTTTTTCCTCTCTTGTATGTCTGGGAAGAAGGAAAGGGAAAGGGGAAGAATAACAAAGAAAGGACAAAAGAGGTGGTAGTACAGTGAAAAAAGAAAGAAAAATTTGCAATGGAGGTGAAGATGGATATCAAAACTTCAAAGGCCCTCCCGCTTCGAGTCTATCCCGTATCCAATCATCCGGCTACAATCAGGCAGAGCGAACGCATGTATAGTCTTCCAGACTCCTGGGATCTCGCGCCACTCGTTTCTTTTTTATTTTTGTTTTTTGTTTCTTGTGGAACGCTTCTTGTAGAACGCCTTTAGTGACGGCTTGCGGGCGGTGATGAGAGCGTTCCCGAAGACTCAGACTCTCCGTCCATGTCCCGGCCGTTCTTAGACATGGGCGAGGCAATCGTCGGCTTGGTCACCTTGAGCTTCTTGATGGGGCTCTCCGCCTTGGACTTGGTCTTGTTCAGCACCTTGGGCGAGGGCACGTCGTAGTCGGCCTTTTGCTCCTGGCTCAGCGAGCTGCTCTTGATCTTGTCCTTCTTCAACGGGGGCTTCGTATTCTTTATGATGACCCTCTTGGTCTGGCTGTGCTTGGACTTCTTCTTCTTGTGGCTCGTCTCCGAGTCGTCGTCGTCGTCGTCGCTCGCGTCTCGCTTCCGGGGGCTCTGCGCCCGAGAGGTCGGCGTCGGCGTGGCCTTCTGAGAGGGCGGGGGCGTCGGTTCGTTCTGGGAACCGCCGCCGTTGATCCTCTGAGCGGCTGCTCGACTGGCGTTGCGGCCGCTGTTGCCAATGCAGGACCCCATGTGATTATTCAGCCGTGTAACCAGGATGCATCGCTTGCATTTGCTGCACGTCGCGGAAGGGAACGAGAGCACGTTGGGCGGCCGCTGCTCGGGGGTGCCATCGGCGCCGTCCTTCTTGTCCATGTCCTTCTTCTTCTTGCCCCGTCCGGGGCCTGGTCCCACCCAGCTCTGGCCGTAGATGTCGCATCCAGGCTTCTCGATGAAGGGGTGCTTCTTGCAGTAGACAATCGTAGGGTCCGGCTTCCGGGCGCCTTTGCCGTCGGTGGGATAGAGCAGTCGCGGCAGATGGCATCGGGGGCACAGGATGTCCGTCGTCGTCTTGAGAGGGTTGCCCTTTAGCAGCACTTTGCCGTCTTCGTAGATTGCGGCGTCCGTCTCGATTCGCACATCGGGACCCGAGTCGGGCGTCGAGCTCTCTGAGGCGTCCGAAGCCAGCTTCTCCACCCGAATGGCCGCGGTCGTCGCCCTTGCCGTCTTCTCCTCTCGGTGTGTCTTCATCAACAAGTCGGACACGATGTTGAACAGCACGTCGTCGAGCACCGAATGCGCCTATGGGGCGAAGAGGCAGGAAGTTGTTAGCAGCCGCACCACACCAGAGAGATCGCTTTCGATGTCACGGATGAGATTGGCGATGCACGCAATGCAGCAGCATGGCCCTCGTCGACGAGAGACGCCAGCCGCGGCAGCGACAGCGACAGTGCGCAAGGCCCGCGCCCTAGGCTCCAAGCCCAGCCAGAGCAGTCGCTCGAGGCGAGGAAAAGGTTGGGAAACGGAATTGCAGTCAGGTCGCCAAACTCACCAGTTTATCCATGCTCCCAGCGTCATCGCGGGCACGGATGATGCCCGCCCGTCCCGTGGCCGAATTCATGATGTGCCGCGGGAAGCCCAGGATAAGGGGAGGAAGGGGGTTATAAAGGGTTTAAGGGTTAAAAAAAAAAAAAAAAAAAAAAAAGTTCCAGGAGCTGAGGTGTGTGTGAGCGTGTGCGTGCGTGCGGGCGTGCGTGTGTGTGTGTGAGCGCTCGGCTCTGTGCAACCTGGCGTCGTGTGATGGGATGACCGAGCAATGCCGGTGCGGAAAAGACGGTCCCGGACTCTCGCCCCCCGCTGATCTGACGGAAAGGCTAGGTAGACAGAGGCGATTCAGCAGGCGTAGCAGCGCAAGATCTCGAGTGCTAGTAGAGGCGGATGGAAGGCCGGAGAGGCTGCGGCTGGTGCTAGCATCAAAGTGGTTCAGTTCAGTTCAGTTCGGTTTGGTTTGTTTGGTTTGGTTGCGCCGCCGGCCGTTGGGGGTTTCTTTCGTCACTGTGCACTAATCATGCCGCTGGGTGACTCCGGGGGGGTTGGGCTGAGCAGGGGAAGGGCGATCTTTTTTTTTTTTTTTTCTCTTTCCTTGCTCTGCTTTTTTGCTGCTGATTGTCTCTTCCTGGCTGGCAGAAGATGGTGATTGTTGCAGTATTGTCCCTTTGAGAGCGCAGGATCAGGGCGACGGTTGGAAATGAGATGTCGGGCTTGTCTGACTCTGTCCTCTCGCCGGCGAGATTGTAATAATTGACGGGTTTGAAGAAGAGGAAGAAGAAGAAGAAGAAGAAGAAGACACAACGCGGGAGATGCTGTGCTGGCGCAAGAGCCGTGAAAGAGGGACGGCTCAGGAGTAGAGTAGAGAATGCAAAAGATGCGAACCGAGTGCAAAAGGTGAGTTGAAAGTGAAGAGTCGCGAATTTGAGAATCAAGCCAATGCGCCCCTCCGGCTGCCTTGGCCAGCAACTCAACGTTTGAATGGTAGGTGCTGACTCCGGTCTGAGTGAGGCGCCGCAAATTGGGCGATGCCGGCATGCCGCTAAGGTGCAGCGCCTCCAGCTGTTGGTAGTCGCTGGAAGCCCCCCCTGTAGCCCGGGTGTCATTTGCGCCTGTAGGGGCCTCTTGCAGCGGCTGGCTGCGTTCGCCGGCAGTTACAGCGCATGATGCTGGGGCTCCCTTTGTGTCTTCAGGCCAGGGCAGGTTGAACATACATGTAGTACATGTAGTATGAGCGCCTCACCTTGAACTCACATACATACAGAGGACGGCCAACCAGCGCCCCCCTTACATGTTCATGTGCAATGCAGTATTACCTACCTTACTCGACTCCATACCGACAGCCCAGCATCAAAAGCGACGAAGCCAAACCCGTCCACTTTCCAGATGGGTTCCCAGATTCCCAGATCCAGATACTACCTACCTAGATAGAGTGATAGATGCTCCCCCTGACTAGCCATGCGAGCGAGCCCGGAACGGTCCCCTGACGCAGAACATCCTATCGCGGATAAAGCCATCCATCAGATGGAATCCATTCATTGGATCTGGAATCCCTCTGCTAAGATGGCAGGGCAGCCTCAATTGAGACCCGTTTGCAGAAGTCCGTAGTAGTACTTCCGCCCCTGAAACAACAGTCCAGATCCCGGAAGAGGGAGAGAAGAGCCCTGAATCATTCAACTCCAGCTCATTTCCATTTCCGTACTTTCATATCTCTTCGACTCACTCTAGTATTTTGTGCCGGTTCTTCTCCGGTAGACTGTGTGGCTCCCTTTCTATTTTTGTTTGTACTATCTGGGCACTTGATGCAACCACATGCTACCGTATCCTGGTCGCCTTCTTATACATACACTGATCTCTTGGCGCCTCAACTCTTCTCCTCGACTTCCTTTCCATCCCACTCCATCGGCTGCAACTCTCCACAGTTCTTCGTAACTGCAACAACAATCGCACGACACCTCCAACTAACCGAGTTGCATCTCATCTTTACCATCGTTATCCTTTCCAGTCGTTATCCAACATGTCACTCCCTACCACGAGCAAACCGTCGCAAATGTCCATCCGATCCTTCTTTCAAGCCAAACCGCCACAATACGCTCCGCCGCCATCAAGCAAACAACAACAACAACAGTCTCTATCAACACCACCACCACCTCCTCCTCCTCAATCCCAGCCTCAATCGCAATCCTCGCCGTCTCCAGACCTTCCCCCACAATCCGCCATCCCTCAACCACCAACTCAATCAACATCAACATCTACAACGACATCAACACCATCAACAACCCCCGGCCGAACCCGGCGCCTCCCCCCCGAAGCATCCATCCGCCCCATCACGCCCGCCGACATCACCGCCCTCCGCCGCCTAAACTCCCTCCTCCTCCCCGTCAGCTACCCCGAGGCCTTCTACAGCCGCGCCGCCGACCCCGTCACCGGCCGCTTCTCCCGCCTCATCTGCTGGTCCCACCACCACAACAACACCTCCTCCTCCTCCTCCTCCAGCCACGATGACGACCCAAAACCCGTCGGCGGCATCGTCTGCCGCGTCGAGCCCGACATCCCCCTCCACGCCGCCGCCGCCGCCGCCGAAGGCACCCGTCCCCCGGCCGTGCAGCAGCAGCAGCAGCAGCAGCAGCACAACATATACATCCAGTCGCTCTGCCTGCTCTCGCCCTACCGCTCCCTGGGCCTCGTCGCCGCCGCCCTCGACGACGTCCTCGCCGCCGCCATAGCAGACCCGACCCTCAACGTCGCCTCCGTCACCGCGCACGTCTGGACCGAAAACGAAGAGGGCCTGCACTGGTACGAGGCCCGCGGCTTCAGGAAGCAGGAGCCCGCCATCAAGGGCTACTACCTCAAGCTCCGCCCGGACTCGGCCTGGCTCGTCTCCAAGCCCGTCGGCGCCTCCGTCCTCAGCGCCCTCCCAGGTTCTACTTCTTCTACTTCTACTTCTGCTGCTTCAACTTCTGCTGCTTCAACTTCTGCTGCTTCAACTTCAGCTACGCCGCCGCCCGCCTCTTCTCGCGCAGATATATCCGGCATCACGGCGGCCGTCATGAGCCTCCCGCCCATGTCGACAACGACAACGACGGCTGCCCAGGGGCCCCTCAGGCCTTCGGCGAGAGTGGCTTCAGGCAAGTCGTTCCAGAATCAGCGGCCCGAGACGGAGTGGAACGACCTCCCTGCGGACATGGCGCCGTCGCTGCTGGTCCCGCCGAGGAACGGGAGTGAGCCGGGCTCGGGCGCGAGCTCGAGGAGTAGCTCGACCGTGCGGAGGAAGAAGGACAGGGCGTATCCTGCTGCTGCGTTTGGACAATGAAGCGCATACTGCACCTTGAAGTTCTGATGCAATCATCATCATTGGTTAATATACGGGAGCAAGAGAAGTATAGAGGAAATAGAGCAGGTCAAGACAAGATGAATAGAGAAAACAAGACTCATACCATGAACTCAGTCAAATAGAGATAGACAGCAGCTTTCAGATGGAAAAAGACATGTCAATGAGCATCATTAGAGCCTTAAATTACACTCGTCTACCAGCCATCCCTTCTGCCGTCCACAGAGATGTATTCCCATCCACCCCCACCCCAGATTCCAAAACCGTCTTTGAATACTCCTCGCCGCAAGGACAGAAAAAGCCTTGATGTTCGTTGTTGTCCTTCCCCATAGCCATCACATGACAATCGTACAAAATAAAGTCATTCTCCCAAAACAGCAAAGAGACGCATGATACTATACACGAAAACTTTTTGGTCCACACACAGACACACAAAGTCCAAAGACGCCTCCTATGAGATATATGCTCCCGAATAATAGAGGGAAAAGATGAGACAAGAAAATATGAAGCAAGGAAATGTTCAGGCAAGAAGATGAACATTCCACAAGATGGCAATCCATTTGACGGACTGTCGCTCTCGCCTTAATTGCTGAGCTTGAACGTGCTACCGTATCTGCTCCACAGGAAAGCGGCGAGCGCGCCAATTCCGACACCGGCTGCGACGAGGGTTGGCAAGGACAAATTCGTCGATTCTTCCACTGCGACATGGTCAGTACCTTAAGCAAGAAGAGACGGGGCTAGAGAAACACTGCAGAGAAAGCAGAAAGCGGGGGTTGAGTGGTTCTGCAGAGGCAACATACCAGCATTTTCGAAAGGCAGAGACAGTCTTCGTCGAATGTCCCGTCGCAGGTCGGCAAGGAAGTCGCCGGGCTTCTCCATCTTCTGGGCTATCAGGGCAATCAGGGCGGCGCCGACGCCGCTGCCGTCCTTGGCGATGCCGATGCGAATCTTGTCCGCGCCGCTGGGGCCGATGCCCTCAATGGCGCGCAGGGCCTCGTAGATCATGTCCCGGAAGAAGGGGTAGTGCTCGACCAGGCTGCCGTCGACGCCAATGTCGATGAGCTCCTCTTCGGGGTCGTCCAGCTTTCCGGACTGGAGGACAATGGCGCCAATGGCGACGGCCGCAAGCCTGGCCGCTCTGCGGACAACAGCGCCGGCGACGGCCTTGAATGCCTGTGCATCCTCCAGCGAGGGCGTGTACACCTGGAGCGTGTTCTCCAGCTCTTGTCGGATGGTTGACAGCTCTGGCGTGTTGTCGGCGGCAGCCACGGACAGCACGGCAGTGTCCAGTCCCCACTGAGACAGGAGCCCGGACTGGGGGCTGACGTTGGTCGTCGTTGACCAGTCGTTGTAGCTGGAGTTCGTATCGCGGAAGAGGGACGCCTCGTCGTCCTTCATCATGTCGTTGATGGCCAGTCGCACAATCTCGCCCAGGAACATGCCAGACACACGCTTCTCGTACATCTGGATGCCCGGGTTGACACTCTCCCGGTCGAGCGTCTGATCCCAGACGGTCGACGGGAGAACGTTGAGCTCGTTGTCGAATGAGCCCCACTCGGTGTTGATGACCATTTCACCGGTCGACTTGTCGTACTCGCCCGGGATGGGCTTGGTGATGCTCGCCGTCTTCTCAATGTAGGCGCCGTTGGTTCCGGTGCCAAAGATGGCGCCGAGAAGAGAGCGATGCTTTCCGGCCGAGGTGTACGAGCGCGCCATGAGCGTGCCGACGGTATCGTTGACCAAGGCAGCCACCTTGACCGGAAGACCGAGCCGGTCAATCTCGTCTTGGAGGAGCTTGCAGACATCCTTGCCAACCGCATCTGGAATGTCAAAGCCCTTGGTCCACCGAATGAGCTTACCCTTGTTGATGCCGAGCTGCTGTACTGGGAAGCTGAATGTGAAGCCGAGGCGGAATATTTGCTCATCGCGGTAGCCCTCTGGGAAGCTCATGGTGCTGCGGCGGTGGGCGGCGCTTTCAAAGTGATCCCGGTGGTGCTCTCGAAGGAAGAGCTCGATCTGCTTCGCAAGGAAGGCAAAAAGATCTCTCGCTGTCTTGGCGACCATAAGGTTCTTTGGGATAGCCACTTTGTTGTACACCAGGTTGAAGGTGCTGTCGCCGTTTAGTGAGACGGAGCAGACGCGGAAATTGGTGCCGCCCAGGTCTACAGCAAGATAAATGCCCTACAAAAGAACAAGAGAAAAAAAAGAAGCAATTGGTCAGCTGCGCCATCCTCATGCGAAAACAGTCTGAATTGGGCGTGGGGGGAGATATAGTCTCTCTCTCACCTTCTCTGTGCCGTTGGGTACGGCGGTCACGTATGAGGGGATCTGGCTGAGGCTGGTTCCATCCTGCTTTAATCCCGCGTCTGCGATGCCGATGACGTTAGTGGTGAGCAGACGCAGACGAGCGGCCAATCGCTGCGACAAGACGCAATTGGAGATTGCAAAATGGAAATCGGCAATTGGGATGGGATCTGGGGATTGCGCTCACTGGCTTGCTTCAGAAACTCGTCGACATGGCGGTTGAGCTCCTCGTCCGAAAAGTCGAACTGGGCGACAACCCTGCTCGTGTGCTCGGCAAGGCCCATTGTGAGGACGCGCGACGTTGGCGGGGAGAGTGCGAAAGGCGGGTGTCGGGGGCAGATGCGCTCGTCGCGGACGGTGAGTTGCGAGGTCAACGAGGACAGCGGCCTGAGGAGTGCGGGAGGGAGATGGAGGAGAGAGAGAAGCTGGCACACCCACGGCGCCTGGACGAGGGCACAGGCAGAGTATATCTTGGCGTCGGCGGCCACGAGACGGAGCTAGCAGTTGTTCCCTGGGCGTTAGCGAGAGCCACAGTCGTGTGCGTGTGTGTGTGTGTGTGTTCGTTCAGGTTGTGAGCATCAGGTATGATGTGGGCTTGCAGCTCCAACTGCGTCCAACGACGGCCAGCACAGGGATCAGCCCCAGCTCTGGGGAGCGGCGCGGGGCGTTTGGCCGAGCTGCTCCATGCTTAGCGCAGCCTCCCAGGCCATCCAAGGCCATCATCCAAGGCCACCCAGGACCATGCTCGCAACCAGTGAGCGTCTCCCGCTGCGGCCGGCGAATCACGGCGTCGACGAGCCTCGTCTCCAGTTGCCCAGACTCTCCACCCGTCACACGCCGGAGCTGCTCCAGAGGCCGTGGGACAACCGGATTCTCCGCTGGCAATGATGACGGTCGCTGGAATGTTCCTGTCCCAGCCTTCCTTGGTTTCCCCAACGGGGCCCGGCCTCCACTGAGGAGTAGGCTGTTACGTCGAGATGGAGTAAGGCGGGCAATGAATGGGGGGGTTTCTTCCAGAACACCACGAGCTGGGAGGCCCGAGATGCCGGGAAGCGAAACAGAAGGGGGGAGGCAGCGCAGACTCACCAAGGACAGCATCAACAGTACGGATAGCAGCGGCCACGCACCATGGGCGCTACGTCGCCTGCTACCGCTCCTTCGCACCACCCTCCTCCTCATCCTGTCGCCGTCGCCATCGCGCCACAGGGCGCCGAGGCCGCGAACCTTGCCGGTAACGTGTGCAGCTAGCAAGTAATTTAAGCAATTGGACCCCAAACCCGGCCAAGCTTCTCCAATGTGCGTCATCACTCACAGTACATGCTCCCACTTACACCCTTTTCACTTGCTCTTACCGGGGATGCCCTCCGTGCAGAGCACAGGGCACAGAGCACGAAAGCACAGAGCACGGGAGATGATGAAGAGGCTCGCGAGCAGATTGGGCGTGGAGAGACAACGGGCATGGAGCCACCCGCATACGCAGCTGCGGAGCGAATGTGGCCCAAAGCTGGAGACGCTGAAGGAAAAGGGCCGTATACAGAGACCGAGGACCGTGGACCGCGCGTGTACCTCCTCCGTACTGCGGGCTGCAGACTTGGTATTACCAGCAGCCTCGTGGTACCTTGAGATTTCAGCGCCCGTTGTTCTGCTGCTTTTGCTGCGCGCAACGGTGCGAGAACCGCGCGATTTTTGGCTCTAGCTGGGCCGGCGATTCAGCGTCCCTTTCCGTGGCGTTCGTGTCAAGTGGTGCTGCGGACTGGCCCCTGTTGCCCATCTAATTTCCCCCCAAATGGCCCGAAAGTCGCGGGATGCAGGCACCGCGAGCCGCTGGCACGTTAAAACCGCCAAAGCCGTCCTCCTGGTCGATCACGACGCTGCAATGACACGGCCAGCTGCAAGGTTTCGCCGAACAGCCTTGCTGCTTGAGCCCGGGAACCCTGACGCGCTGCAGACCCTCGACCTCGGATTGCTGGGCGCAACGCAGACACTGACGAAGGATGATGCAGTCCGACCTTGATGCGTAGAATTGGCGAGACCTGGTATGAAGAGGCAGAGTGGGAGAGACGTCCAATAATGATGAAGCAGCAAAAACTTGATTTAGGCCCGAGAGGATTTGCGATTGCTTGGGCGATGACGATGCCTCCGAAGGAGATAGGAACGAGCAGTCAGAAGGTCGAATTCTCCGCCAGACAGAGACGTCGATAGGCAAGGCTTCGCTAGGGTAGGTAGATTAGGGGTCTTGTTGATTCAATGTCGATCGGCGGTACATGTATTCCAAGGCAAAGGGGGCCTACTCGCTTCAAACAGAATCACAAACGAGAGAACGAGATTCAGCAACGCGAACCAAGAGCCGTCTCACTTGGGGCCTTATATCATCATTGATGGCACAAGAAAGATGGGGAAACCTCCCCCAACGCGAGCAACCGGGCAATTGGCGCGGGGAAGCTGGTCTTTTTTTCAACGAGGCGGCTTGCCTGTTACCAGGTCTTTCAAAAGGCGGTATTGGCAGTATTGAACAGTTGTGACCCCCTGGCCCTCGCAGATTTTCTTTCTCCTCGAATGCATGTGGAGAAGGGGGCCGATAGCTTCATCCTTTCCTGAAAAGAGGCTGGATGAGCACTCGCTGGACAGAAGCAACCGTACGGTTCAGGACTTCGTACAAATACTAGGTAGGAAATGGAGCGGTGCTGGACCAGTGCTAGGCCAGATCGCAACAATGTCGGCAAGTGGACCTCCTTTCATAAGGTAGTCAGCGAAGCAAGACAACAGGCCAGATGTCCGAAAGCTACCCTAGCAACTGGCGTTTACATCTGTCTCGATATGACAAGATAAGCAGCCAACAAAAGGGCTGCGCAAAACAAGAAGACAGAATTCCGATGTTCGTCACCTGGTAAAGGATTAAGAAGTGGTGTTTGAGAAGGGCAGCCCAAGTTCACTTACCACCGCGGTCGAGACTGTGGGCGACGACGACGAAGATATTCAGCGGAAGTCTTAAAGCGCTGTAGACCCCTCCTCGCGCAGAGTCGTCGACGATGTTGCTTTTGATGAGGGCCATTTTCGGAAAATATGCACCAACACAGCCTTCAATGACACAGAAGGCCCAGAATAGCGCGTGTTCGTCCTCCAGCATGGTCGAAACAGCAAACGCACCAGATGCTATGGCATATACGAACATGAGTATGTTCAAGGCGCCGTGACTCGAATGAGAGGCAGTTCGAGTCGAAGCGATGCTAGATCCTGCCATCATGGCGCACATGAAACTCGAGAAGATGAGACCAAAGGGAAGGTCGTCCTGGTGTCCTGATTTTGCTCTTAGGCTCTTGAGGGCAGCAGACCAGAAGAACACGAATAGATACATTGTGCCTTCGAAACAGCAGGAGGCAAAGTTCATAGTCATGATCCTTGGATCTGTAAGTGCCGTAAGCACACTATGTTTCAGCTTCTGGGCTTCTGGGCTCTCCAACGATTTGGCCGCACTGCCATAGTTTTCTCGCCATGTCACCAAGATGAGGATGCTGGCCACGATGCAGCAGCCAAAGCTGGCGACATAAGGACCCAGTCGAGTGCCGGACCATTGAACAAGACCGTTTCCAAGTACACCAGATAATATTGCGGCGATACTGCTAGTCGTCGTCATGTTGGCGAGAATCCGGCCGAGAGGCACCGTGCTCTCGTCAATCTGCAAGTGATGATATTCGGTAATCATCCAGGCCTCAAAGGCACTAAACAGCAATGTCGTTGCAATGCCTCCAAACAGACGGCCGATATACAAGGCATTGAGGTTGCGGCTCAGCATTGTAAGACATGTGATACCGTAGCAGACGCAATAAGCGACACAGGCAGCTCGTCTGCCATAGCGGTCTGCAAGCTGTCCCACAAAGGGAGCACTTGCAG
Organism: Trichoderma reesei QM6a; assembly: GCF_000167675.1. NCBI lineage: Eukaryota > Fungi > Ascomycota > Sordariomycetes > Hypocreales > Hypocreaceae > Trichoderma > Trichoderma reesei. The sequence goes on along the minus strand of NW_006711164.1, from coordinate 538,158 downwards.
CACCCGAAACGAAACCTGATGCGTACAGAAGTGCGACTGTGTGTTCTTCGAGCTGCTTTTCGTACTTGTAGATCGCGTAGGTGTATGGTCCCTGTTGGGTTGTTTGTGTCAGGACAGTCTGCTGAGAACAAGGGGACGAACATACTTGAAGCCAATCTGCTGCAACCACCAGGGTGTAGACGAGGAGGAATCGTCGTTTGAAGCTTGTGGCAGCCGCTTCGGCTTGCTCATCTCGGGGGGCACCGCGACGGCGCAGTTTGCGATTTTGCGTGTGATGTCGATACATAAAATAGCACGAATTGGCCACGATCAAGGCGGCCAGGTTCACTCGATAGAAGTCCATTGTGGCTTGGTTAGGTAGTTCACCTCTTCCCCTTTCTTCATATCAATTTGGTTGTATTAATGGCGAGTTTGAAGAGCAGTTGGAGAATGCAAGTGATTCTTGTATGCCCAGGTCACAGTTGGAGGAAGTCATCATGCCTCTTCCCACGTCATTCTTTCCGATTCAGTCCTTGCATTGTGAAAGCCTGAACGGCTCCTTCGCGACTACCCTCTCGAATGAGAACCACTGGAACATAACGATAGGGTAGATAGACCCAAGGAAGGAGCTTGGGGCGCTCTCCAATTGCTCGAAGCAAGAGCACATGAAGTAGTAAGTACAACGTGCTACGTTTGGTTTTCTGAACCTCCCCAATTCAATATTATCGTCAGTATATGTTAGGTCAATGGCGTCACTCGTCACTTCCACAGAACCACTGGCGTGGCAAAGGGCAATGTTTACACTTCCATAGGTAGGTGATGGGATCGAATGGTAAAAGCATTGCTTGGACACTACTCATTGGTTCTAGTTGCTTCAAAATTGACGATGATAGGTACTTCAGCAGCAGAAAGGCAAGTTCACGATAAATGGCAGCAAGAACATGGGGGAAACCGCTGTGAATAAATGAAATAAATAATACCCTTTTACTGCAGCGGGAAAGAGCAACGTCACCTGAAGCAACTCGCAGAAAAAAAGAAAAAAAAAAAAAAAAAAAAAAAAAAAACGAGTCCTACTCCGGCAACACCCGACAATGAATGAGGCGAGGAGGCAGGCAAAGGTGAAAAGTGCAAAAAGATGCGGCCTGTGTGGATCGAACACACGACCTTCAGATAACAGGTGATTGAAGTTGGAACTTCAGTCTGACGCTCTCCCAGCTGAGCTAAGGCCGCAGGCTAATTGTTGAAATGATTGGCAGGACAAAATGGTACAAGTAGCGTTGAAGTCTGGATAAAACGGTGTGGAGACGATGAGACTTCTCTCGAGATTTTGACAGCCTGGATCCGCGGCAGTGGGGTGGAAGGCTTTATTAAGGCTCTGCGCCGGTCCGTTAATCAGACTGATTATATAATACCCGGCGGGTTAATTAGTAGCTAGGCTATAAAGCCCCCACCTCTCTCTATAAGAGAGGTGGGAATTTAATTTATATCTTACGCCTTTATATATTTAACTTTTATAACTTAACTGCATTATAACTTTATTAAATTAACTTAAATTAATGCTAAATTTTAATAATATATTATTTTACATCTTATTATTATTATAACTAATTTTAATAAGCTTTTAGTAAAGTATGCAGCTACTGCAGCGCATGCCTATATTAAAGGTAGGATAGTTACCTGCTAAATGTAAAATTCTTATTTATTATGCCTTTTTATAATTTATAAAATAGCTGCCCTCTTCCATATTAATAAAAGCCTTATAAAGAAGTATATTTAGCTTTTAAGGAATAATCTAGTATTATTAAAGGATAGAGGAGGCAGCGCGCCATTAGCCTTAATAAAGGAGAAAGAGATAGCTATTATTATATATATATAATATATTAAGGGCAGTACTTTTACCCTTATAAAAGCATGTTTAATTAACTAGGCTAACTTCCTTTACTATTATTATTTATCTTTACTAATTAAAGACCTGTTAAGATATTAGTTCTGCAGCTTTAAGAAGAGGCATCCTAAATTACATTTTTAAAAGGCTAAGATTAAGGAGATTTAGCAAGCTAGTGTAAAGCTAGACTTAGCTAAGCTTAAAAAGTAGTATTATAAACTTAAATGCGTTATAAAAGCGTTTTTTATTATCTTTACTAACTTTTAGAACTTTAATAAGACCCTGTTATAACTTAGCTAAATAAAGGGTCTTTTAAAGCTTATATTTATTTAAAAGAAGGTAAAATAATAATTAATTATCTTTTAACTAGGAAATAAGGAATCTTTAACTTCTGTTAATGCTATTAATGCTGCTAGCTAGGCTATCTTTTCCTTCCTTATCCTCTTTATAAAAGTTATACTTAAAGACTATACTATAGCTTCTATTAATAAAAATACAGTTATTATATAAATATTAACTAGCTTTAATAATAGTTAATAGGCCCTGCAGTGGCTATAATACTTTAACTATAATTCCTTTACCTTAAGCCTTAATTTTAAGGGCTTTATAGTTAAGAGCTAATTTAGCTATACAGCAGATATTATATAATTAACTTAAGAGGCATTAAAACTCTACTAGTAAGGCTATATTAAAAGAATAATAAAGATAATATACTATTTATTACTTATAAATAGTTTTTCTGCCTATAAGGATCCTAAATTTATATAATATTATAATCTATTTAATATTATTCCTTTTAAGCTTCTTTTTTATACTAGTTATTTCCTTTAACCTCTTAATATTAGTATTTATTAGTATTTTAAGCAGTAGTAGTAGAAGTTACTTTAAGACTTTATCCTAGCTAGCGGTATAAATATTATAAAATATAACTTCCTTTATTAGTAGGATAAGATATATAAGGCTGCCTTTTAGACTTGCTATATTTATATTAGATTTAAAAAGACTAGCCTTTAGCTACTAGACCTTAATATAGTATTATTACTACTATGCCTTAGTTAAAAAGACTAGTAGAAGCTGCTTCTGCTTAGTTTTATTACTAAGAATATAATCTTACTATAGTTTATAAAGAGGTTAGCTAAATTTATATAAAAGAAGCTTAAGATCTTAAGCAGCCTGACCTAGAAGGTTATTAATAATGCACTAGCTTATATTAACTATATAATTATTATAGACCTTTAAAATAAATATATTTAATAACTTTAGGAATATTAAATGCAGTAAAAGGCTTACTATATAAAGACTTACTGCTAGGTCTAAGGCATTAGTAATAGCGCTTATATAATTACCTAGCTTTATAATAAGATAGCTGCCTAATAGTAATAAGAAGCAGATATTAAAGCCTAAGCCTAGTATTATAACCACTAAGGCTAGATTTAATAGTAATAAGCCCTTAAAGCAGCTAAGACCTTATCTAGGCTATAACTGCAAGGCTGCACTACTGCTATTAAAAAATAGCATTAAGAAGAGGCATTCTAAGCCTATTTATAAAGTTAATAAATATAAAAAGAGAAGGATATAATAAAGCTTTATAAAAAGTAGTAGGATAAGGCTAATAATACTAAGCGGCATTATCTTTTAATAATAATGCTAAGGGATAACCTTTATAGCATCCCTGGTATTAAAGCTTAGGCAGAAAAGCATTTAAATAAGACTAAATTTAAGGAGGAAGATAATATAGAAAAAGAAGCTTTACAGTCTTTTAAAGCAGGCTATTTTATAATACTATTATCTAGTAGTATTAATAGCAGCAGTAATAATAAGGATAATAATAATAGTAATATTAAGATTATTATAACTTCTAGCTATATAATAATGCCTTTTATATAATATTTTAATATTCCTTAATTCTCTTAAATAGGCATGCTTAATAAGGAATGTAATTAAGAAATAAATAAGGAAATTAATAAGGATTTAAAAGTATTATAAATATAGGAGTTATTATTAAAAGACAAGCCTTTTATTATAATTACAGGGCGTAGAATTAATATACTGCATGCCTAGGCATATTCTTTTAAATAGTTTAAATTGCAGATTCTACCTTTTTTATATATTTAATTATAATAAAAATTATATTATAAAAAACTTTAAATACAGACTTATTTATATATTATTTCCTTTTTTTAAAAGTAATTAATTTAGTGTTATAGTAATGCAGTTAAGTTATAAAGGTTAGATATATAAAGGCATAAGATATAAATTAAATTCCCACCTCTCTTATAGAGAGAGGTGGGGGCCTAGTGGCCCAGTCATTAGTTAACCCGCCAAGTACTAGCTAGCGATCGCTTCGGGGCATATCTGGGCAGACTAGGTTGCTAGGGCAGGGACGGATTACAATGCGCAAGACTTGTCTGCTTGTGATCAGCTCTATAAATACTTTGGCCCAGTCACCAGCGCTTCAAGGCTTCATCCTCGTCTTGACCAGCACGTCTAATATTGCACATCATCTCCAATCTGCTTACTAAGGTAACGAGGCGCGCACGTTGCCTGTGGCACTTGGCTCCCGCCCCACCGTCCTGCAAAATTGATTGAGGGCTGCCCAAAACCCCGCCTTGCCTTGCCCAAAGGCCTGGAAGTCCTACCCGCCAAGAGCCAGAAGTCCTGGGCTAACAATCTCTCCGATGCCCCTACAGACGGAACAGGACAGAGGGGGGAGAGTGTGGGAGAGGATGTGGCACGTTGCATGTGCAAAGTCATCAATTGTACTTGTACTTGGCCGTGGGTATCCGACGCACCGGTAGCCTGAGGCCTCCATCGAGACGACTCGTTTTGACTCGATATGCAGTAAGGTATTTGGAAACAAGGTGGGCTGAACAATTGATGCCTGTCTCGATTGCGCGTGGCTTTGCCCCGCCACGATCAACGCCTCCACAGCCGCGATGTCATTGTCAGTGGCATGTCATGGAGAGCCGAGCACATGGACGGTGCGCACACGAACGGAGGGGTACGGGGACTCGCTCCCATGTCTTGTAGACGGCCTCTGCGATGATTACAACTGATGCAGCTGAATTTGTCCCGAACGCACGCATACAAGGGACAGAGGAAGAGAACATGCCACGCCCCTTTGCATTCTAGATCTGTCCCATCTTTACCTGCATCGCTAGCACCTGGCAAGCTCGTCGTTAGCCCCGCCACTTAACCGTCTCATTGGCACAAGCGAGCTCTCCGCTCCAATATCCGTGTTCCTGCTGCTGCTGATCGCTGGCCAACTTCCTCAGCCGCACGGCCTATAGCCAGAGTTGCATGTAAGGTTGTCGTTAGTAGTAGCAGTAGTCCTCGTACCTAGGTAGGTACCTAGTAGTCCAGGGCCTATGGAAGCCCCTGTTGGGGCACCCTGGCCTGGCTGTTACACGGGCACCATCCCTTGGCTGAAACACCACAGCTCGAGAAGAGCTGCACGAGCGAGCCAAGAGTCGATACCCGCCAGGTCTGGAGGAAGCAGCAAGGACAACAAGACAAAGAGAAAAATAAGCATTCAAGGACAAGAGAAGGACTGGCGAGTCGCGGAACGGAATCGAGCCTCTGCTCGCCTCCTCGTAGGGCCCCGGAATCGAGCAAAGCTAGCGCACCTGCGTTTTCGCGATACGGAGTGCATATGGTGGTGGTATAAAGGTCTGTTGGGTAGACAGGTATTACCTATGTAGCACGAAGTGTTATGGAGAGTTCGTATCGCATCTGGGGGAGAGGCGGGCGCCTTGACGTCAACACCGGCAGGCGATGGCGTCTTTATACGAAAAGTCCATGTCGAGTTCTTGAGATTCCACGCAGCAATATTACAGTACGTCGAGCAATAGAGAGTCAACAGCATTCTTAGCGAGAAACGCTGCGCTTCACGCTGCATCATCTTGTGATGCTGTCATTGTCAGACTGTGGTCCCTTGCTGGGATGCCCCGCAAGGCGCATCGCCTAGGCGTTCTCGAGCTGCGGCTCAGCCCTGCCCGGGAGCTCCTCTCAGTCTTTTGCCTGCCTGCTGCACAGCCAACAGGCCCCCTCTGGCCGCTGCTCGTGCTCCAGAGAGCTGCTAAATTCTCACTGCCAGGTCGGGGTCGCTTGATGGCAATTTGGCCCTATCCCGGCCTTGAGCCCTGGTGGACGGACGGAGACGTGGGGGAATGGCAGGCAAGTGGTAGCAGTGCCAAGTCAGGTAGCGGTACGGGGCTGGTACCTTGGTGTAAGCAACGTACGAGCGAGCAGCACAAGTCCTGCCGGGTCCAGTCGAGCAAGTCCTGGGCTGGCCCTCCAAGAGTCTGCCCTCTGCCGTGTTCTGGCTGGCGGTGCGTTGGCCTTCCATGTCTTTGTCAACCGAGGCCTGCTCGAATCAAATCATAACAAAGCGGAAGCGGAACGAAGCCAAACGTCCTCCTCCATCACCCACCATCCGCTCTGCGTCCTGCATTGCATTGCATTATTGCAGCACCTACCTACTTATTGGCCCCCCCCCGTCCCAGCAGCCTCCGTTGCCTCTGCAGGCGCCTAAAGCCAGCCCTGACTGAGCCAGTCGCCAGTCGCCAAGTCGAGTCCCGACTCACTCGCGGCCGCCAGACACTAAAAAAAGGCTCCAGACCAGTTGAGACCATCAACCGTCGCCAGAACTGCTGCCGCCTCTCGGACCTGATCTTACCTGCTCCGATCTAAGCCCAATCCTCTCGCCCCGGCAAACCTGCGCCTTCGTCCCCATCGCGCAAGCAGCCATCAGCCCTTCTCTCTCCCCTCCGCTCCGCTTCTCACTGCACCTCCCCTTCCCGTCCCCGGGCTGCCCTTCTTCCCTCCTCCATATGAGTTCGCTGAACTCCCGCTTCAAGAGCCTTGGTCTCGGCAAACGCAAATCCACCGCCAGCATTCACAGCGTCCAGGCCGTGCCCCCCACCATCGCCGGTACCCCTCCTCCAGGCCAAATACCGCAGGCGCCGTCTCCAGCCCAGGCTCAGGCTCTTGCTCAGGCCCAGGCTCAGGCTCATCCTCAAACTCCCCAGCCTCAGCAACACCAGTTCCCGCACCCGCACCCGCTGCGCACGCATCCCGGCCAGACGCAGACGCAGACGCCGCCGCCGCCAGGCTCCTCCTCCAGCCCAATGAACCACCAAGGCCCGGGCGCCCGCCCGCCCAGCTACTCGGCTGGCAGCTATCCCCAACCGCCTCAGGGCGCCATGGGCCGCACCAGCCCCATGGCCCCAGGCCAGAACCGCACGCCGCCCACCCAGATGACGGGCGGCCCTCCCCCGATCAACACAGGAGCCCCCGTAGGCTACCCGCCGAACATGAATCCCATGGGCCAGATGCCCCCGGGCATGGCTCAGGGCGGCCCTCCCCAGGGCGCTCCTGGCTATGGCCAGCCTACCGGCTATCCTCCTGGGCCGCCGCCCGCCGGAGGTCCCATCCCGCAGCAGTTTCAGCAGAACAACCCGGCGGCCGAGGTCGAAGGCGCGAGCAGAAGCAAGGCCCAGCTCATTGTTGGCATCGATTTTGTGAGTAGTCCCAAGCTGTCGAGGTCATGGAAACTTGCCTCGAAAGCAGCAGGCATGAGGAGAGAGAGGCACAGAGGAAACGGGCATGGAAAAGGGAACCAGATCGTGATTGCTAATAAGAACGTTTACGTAGGGTACAACCTTTTCTGGTGTCGCCTTCGCGTTCGCAACCAATAACGAGGCCAAGGAGGACATCATCACAGAATGGCCCGGTGCGGGTTCATACACCAAGCAAAAGGTCAGGAGTGCCGCAGCCATTTGACACATATACACCAAAAAAAAAAAAAAAAAAAAAAGACCGAAACTGACGAATAATCAGATCCCTACTGTGCTCTACTACGACCAGTACCAGAAGGTGGTTGGCTGGGGTCCAGATATCGCCGATGCTCTGGCCCCAACCGGCTACCCCAAGCCAGGCGTGCAAAAGGTTGAGTGGTTCAAGCTGCAGCTGATGCTCAGCGGCAACACATACATTGACCCCATCAACCTGCCTCCTCTGCCCCCTGGAAAGTCCGAGATCGATGTCGCTGCCGACTACCTCTTCAAGCTGCGCCAGGCTATGCGGTCCTCGCTGCAAAAGACCCTCGGCGAAGTGTTCAACAGAGAGGAGCGCAACATTCGATACTACCTGACGGTGCCGGCCATTTGGAACGACGCTGGCAAGGCCGCCACCCGAGCCGCAGCCATCCAAGCCGGCTTCCTCCGTGACGAAAACGACAACCGACTGACTCTTGTTTCCGAGCCGGAAGCTGCCGCCCTATTCTGCTCCAAGACGGGTCTGCTCAACCTCAAGGTTCACGACGCTGTCCTGATTGTCGACTGCGGTGGTGGCACTGTCGATTTGATCGCCTACGAAGTCGAAGACGAGAATCCCTTCACAGTCGCCGAATGTACCGCTGGATCTGGTGACTCGTGTGGTTCCACAGCCCTGAACCGCAACTTTAGCAACATCTTGCGGACCAAGATTCGAAAGATGAAGCTCCCGGATGGGTCCAAGACTGCCGGCCGTGTCTACGCAAAGTGCATCATGGACTTTGAGAATCGAATCAAGGCGGATTTCCGAAACAATGGCCAGAAGTGGGCCGTGGACGTTGGTATCGAGGCCGAGTTCCCCGAGGCCGGCATTGAGGAAGGTTACATGACCTTTACCAATGAAGAGATTCTGCAGTGCTTCGAGCCTGTGGTCAACAGAATCCTGGAACTGGTGCGAAACCAGATCATCGCCATCCAGGCCCAGAACCGGACGCTACAGAACATCCTGGTCGTTGGTGGATTTGGTGCGTCAGAGTACTTGTTCCAGCAGATCAAGCTTCATGTGCCTCCCCAGTTCCAGTCCAAAGTGGTCCGGCCCATGGACTCGGTGGCTGCCATCGTCAAGGGCGCAGTTACTGCCGGTATCACGGAGCGTGTCATCACCCACCGTATTGCCAGACGCCACTACCTCATGGCCACTCTGCAGCCCTTCAAGGAGGGCTACCACCCCGAAGCCTACCGAGTGCCGTCGCTCGACGGAAAGGACCGATGCAAGTTTACAAGACAGATTTTCGTACACAAGGGCCAGAAGGTCAAGAACGGAGAGCCTTACAAAGTGTCCTTCTTCCGACAGGTTGCTCCGGGCGCCACGCTCATGTACGAGGATGTTTTGTACGCCTGTGACGATGACGTCTGCCCCGAGTACACCAAGGATCCTCGTAAGTCGAAGTCGTTTGCTCCCTAACACAGGCCATTAGTCAGCTAACACATTTCCCCCTTTAGGCATCAAGGAAGTTGTCACCCTCACATCCGATTTGTCTCGCAAGAACCTGGAAAAGGACTTTGAGCGAATGGACACTCCCCAGGGTACCTTTTACAGAGTGTACTTTGACATTTACCTGACTCTGGACGGCTCCGAATTCAGCGCGGAGCTCGTATGCCAAGGCGAGGTTATGGGCCGCTGCCGAGCACGCTTCAGGTAAATTACAGAGACAATATGGGGAGGTCTTACAAGTATATAACCTTGTTGAGAAATGGGCGCCTTCATCAAGACAAGCAGCATGCATTGACGGATGATTTACACACAAATGATACCTATCGGGGGACGCGGTCAGAGGGGAAGAAGATACACAAGGCCCAGCGCTATGTAGATAGCCGGGGGGGCCAGCAAGAACTCAAAGAAGCTGGGGTGATCTTCGTTGCTATATGAAAAATGGTTCTATCGATGTTGGATTCGGACGGACATAAACAAGAGAGAGCATAGCATGATTCGACAAGTTCTCTACACTTGTTGGTTGGGGAGGATGATGAAAGATACGACAGAGATTATGATTGGCATTGTCGTTAATAGATAGTCGACTCGGCTAGACCAAAGAACATGTTAGTCCAGGTCGTGTTTGTCTCTTGTGGGAGCTGTGGCCAAATCACTGTGAGATGATGTGATTGCCCTCCATCCCTGTGGTAATAGCTGATGAGCAATGACGCCTCATGTCCTGCTGAGCCACCTCGAGAGTCGTGTTTCCGAGATGTAACCAGAGGTCTTCGTATATCAAGACTACCTAGTAGGTCATCACGCATTGATCACGATGCTTGCCTTTCTTGCAGAACTGACACTTCCGAGCACCTTCCGTGCCGAGCAGCCAGAGGAAGGAGGCACATGTTGACCCAAGGTAGGTACCTACCTAGTACCTTTGCCCCATTGAGTAAGTAGGTAGATCTGCCTCAGGCTTCTCATCTTTCCTCTTCTTCCTTCGCTTCTCCCCTTCTTCTCTTCCTTGACATCACCAACACCATCTAGTATATTTTATCATCTCACTGTTCCCTACAGTCACATTGCATGCTATCCATCTACGTGATCACCTTCATCTACCCACCTGCATCTCGGCCTTCTTTCTTCTATTCTTTTCTTTCATATTGCATTCTTTGACCAACCCCTTTTAACTCTTCCTTTCTTCCGCGGCGCATCTTCAGGCGTCGTCATTTTGGAGCGGCTTTTCTTCTTCTTTGTGTGAAGTTTCTTCATAAGCTTTTGAGATCACGGACATTTGTGCTGTCGATATCAGCAGCACTCCGACTCTCTCTTCCGTCACCTCTCGGCTTTACTTCTGCCCACGGCCACGGTACAGGCTCTCCCTTGCTCTCCATCTGCTTTCGTCAACAAAGGCATATCTGTCCCGGCAGAGTTGGGGCGGACACGTCCAGTGGCCTAGCGAAAGATTGCAGTCACATCACACCTGGCCAGTTCTATTACGCCATCATACGAGGACTGTGGGCTTGCTTTGCTTTGCATCTAGAGTTGCTCATTTGTCTAGGATTTCGCTTGCAGTACACTTGGTGCACTCTAGCCGCACAGGCATTCGAATCTCACCCGCATTCGTACGGTAGAAAGCCATGCCACATACCTTGGGTGTCTGGAGTTGGGATACGGACCACAGACACTCGAGGAATAGACGGGCAATTTTCGCGCTGGCATGTGTCTTGCTTCTGTTTCCCGGCGTTCGGGCGGCAAAGCGTTCGACGATGAACCACAACTGGCAAGCCGTCTTCTTCAGCGAAAACGTGAACGCGCCAAAGGGCATCAAGAAGCGAGGCCCTCCCGGCGAAGCGGAGGAGAGGATCCCTCTAGTGGTGACAAACAAGTGCGAATCGACAATCTGGCCTGGGGTTGCCACGCAGTCGGGCACAGGACCCGGAATTGGTGGGTTCGAGCTGGCAGCCAACAAGACGAGGAAGCTATAGGTTGGTCCTGACTGGCAAGGCCGAGTATGGGGCCGGACGAACTGTACCGTCAACGGAGAGTCGTGCGCCTGCAAGACGGGAGACTGTTTTGCAAAGTTGGACTACGAGTTCAGTGTAAGCCATGTCCTCGAGACCCCTTGCAGTTGAAGGTAATGAAGTTCTAAACTGTGATCACAGGGAGCTACTCCTGCAACGCTGGCAGAGTTCAACCTTGCCGGCGGTGTTGACAACAAGCAGACGTTTTACGACATTTCCCTCGTCGACGGCTACAACATACCCATGGGGATCAACTACATCCCGGCGAAGAACACCACCTTTATCCCGCCAAACCTCACCAACTGCGCCTGCATTGCCACCGCGGGCTGGGTGTACTCGGCCGCTGGCAACGGCACCTTTTACTCCAACGCCACGTACCCAATTCCACTCGAGTCGGAGGAGACAAACGAGAGCGTCAGCGCGTGGTGCCCATGGCTGAATCTCGCATTTCCTCCCACTGAGCCGGGAAACGGCATCTACCCCTATCCCGACGACAACGTTCAGCGGCCTGCCTTTGCCCCGTGCAACAGCGCATGTGCCGCCACGGGGTCGGACAAGGACTGCTGCATCGGCAAGTACCACGATCCCAACATCTGCAAGCCATCTCTGTACAGCAAGTCGGTCAAGGCAGTTTGTCCAGACGCCTACAGCTTCGCCTTTGACGATCAGACATCGACCTTTATCATCCCCAAGGGCGGAGGCTGGGAAGTCGTCATGTGCCCCGAAGGCCGGTCGACGGATATTCTGCGCAAGCTTGGGCCGGAAATGTTTGAGCTGGCGAGTGGTGGCAAGCTGTCGACTCTGTCCCTCAAGAGACTTCAAAACGCAACCTATGTGAGGGCAGAACGCGGAGATGCGGGCCTTGCGAGACCATGGGTAGCCATGCTGGTTCTCGGGTTCGTCGTTGCTGCTTACAACTGGGCATGCCTCTAACGGCGAGTTGCGGAGGACGGCAATGATGGCGACAGGATTGAGGGGTACAAGTCGGTCTCGATAGATCTCAGGGCCCGGAGACGGGTCTGTCTCTCTCTCTCCTAGTTATACCTAGAAGTCATGAACTCTACAAAGACGAGCCTCTCTCAAGCCCCCCCCTTACTTCAGGGGAACAACACTGAAACACATTTGACAGGTAAACTCGAAGCGTCTTTTCTGGAGTGTTTTCCGTTCTTTTTCTTTCTGCAGATGGTGTACAAGGGAGTGCAGATCTAGCTACTCCCACGTGCTTTCTTTGGTTCCATTGCGACGAGATGTATCCCAAGATTGGTTCTTCCCTTTGAAGCAGATTGTATGGTACAGCCTCCAACGCCTGCCTCAAATTCTCAAGTTGCCGGCTTGAAACTTGTACGCCATTCCTGTTTGCTCCAGCTACGGGCCTGCCATCGCATCCCGTGAGGTGTATGCGTGGTTTCCCCCGTGAAATGAGAGAAAAGCAAATGGCTTGTTCCAGTATATCGTCTTTCTTGTTACCCTCCTCACTCCCAATTTACCGCTGGCTCTTCTTGGTCTTTCTCCTGCGCTCCCACTCTGCCCTCTCCTCCTCATCGCTGCCGCTGAATTCCGCGTCGTCGTCGTCATCATCGCTCTCGGCACCAGCAGCACCCCGAGGCACAGGAGGGGCAGCCCCATCCGGCCTCCCCGGCGGGGGCGCGCTGGGCGGCGCAGCAGCAGCAGAAGAAGTGGTGGTGGTGACTGTGGTAGTGACGTTGATGAAGTCGCCGGCGTTTTGGCTGGCGTACTCGTGGCGGCGGATGAGGTCGCGCAGCTGGGTGTTGCGGGGGTCGACGAGCTGGAGGGCGGTGAGGCCGCCCTTGTTCTTGATGCGTGGGTTGGAGCCGGCCTCGAGCATCATGTCGATGAGCTGGAGGCCAAAGGGGATCTGGGCGGGGGGTTCGGCGTTGAGCCAGCGGACGGCGGAGTGGAGGGGGGTGTCGCCTTCGAGGCGGTTGATGGGGTCGCATTCGAAGTCTGGCTGGTCGAGGAGGTGGTCGATGATTTCGTCTGGTTGTCGGGGAGGAAGGGCGGGTTTTTTAACAACACTGTTTTTTTTTTTTTTTTTTTTTTTTTTTCTTGGTTTCGACTATGGGGGGGAGGGTGTGAAGAGGAGGAGAGGGGGGGAGAGAGAGGGAGGAAAAGGGGGGGGGGGGGGACGACGACGTACAGTTACCGCGGGAGGCGGCCTCGTGGTAGAGGTGGTTGCCCATGACGGTCGTGGTCTCGTTGAGGAGCCTGGTGATTTCGGAGTCGGACTTGTCTTCGAGGAGCTCGGTCAGGAGCTCGACGTTGTCGCGGCGGCAGGCTTCGATGAGCTGCTCCTCGATGGAGGCGCCCTGGAGCAAGAAAAGAAAGGGGACGACGAGTTAGTTTGGCGCCGCCCATTTTCGGTTTGAAATTCATGTATGTATTGTGTTGTCTTTTGCTGTATGTATGTGTGTATGTATGTATGTGTGTGTATGGCGTGCATATGAGGGCGTGTGTTGCTGTCGTTTGTCGTCGTCGTCGTCGTTGTTGTATATGCGTGGGAATATTCGGGGGGGGAAACGATTGTGACGCACCTCGTGCTCCTCTCCATTCATGATGTCTGAGGTGGAAATTCTAAGTAATGTTTTAGACAGGACGGATCGAACGGGTGAGAAATCGCGCGCAACGTCGGGAACAGAGAGAGAGAGAGAGAGAGAAGCGACGCTTGGGGAAAAAAACAAGGTGAGGCAACAAAGGAGACAGTATGTAAAGGTATTATGTTGTGCAGGAAGAACAGCAAAAAGTGGGAAGAAAGATTAGGATGGGACTCGTTGGAGGCGCAGGCAGGCGATTCAGCGATGTAGGCGCTGGATGGATGGATGGATGGATGGCTGGCTGGGGGTCGTTGAATGGAGACGGGAGCTTCAGGTTGCTGCAAGTAGCGGTGATTGGCGCTATGAAGCATCCATTGGATCATTGGACGTTGGAGGGGTTCGTCGCTCGCTGGAGGTTTAATGGGACATAACCTTGGAAGGCTTAGCGGGGTTGGGAGGCGCTGGAGTTGGCCTGTTTACAGTACCTACCGACAGCTTCCATGCTCGTTGCAGGGCGTTTTGACGTGCGCTGCTGGACTGAGGCGGTTGATTCAATTCCGTTTTGCTGACGAGTTGGTTGGAGGCGCTTGGACCCCACCTGAAAACGGCTCGACTGGGGAGCATTCTTTCAACTTTTTTGGCTTCTAAATGCCGAGCTTCGATTTAACAACATTTTTTTTCTTCGTTCTTTGCGACAACGATTACCACACCTTACTCGGACAGACAACCAGGTCTCACGGGAAAACAGGAGCGCAGAATCACACGTCAATCTACTGTCAAGACACACACACCTATATATTCGAATATACAAACTGGCGAGATCTAGAGTATAGTCAGCACAGGCAGCCATGCTTCTATGTAAGCCCTCCGAATCAAAAAAACACCAGATTTCCTCGTCTCTGACCAAAAAAACCCCAAGTCTGCCCGCACTGCGCAAACATCCTGACCGTCTCCCTGACAATCAACCGCACGAACCGCCTCGAGTGCCGCACATGCCCCTACGAGCACGCCATCACCGACCCCGTCTTCTCGCGCCGCGTCTTTGAGCGCAAGGAGCGCGAGGACGTCTTTGGCGGGCCCGGCGCCTGGGACAATGCGCAAAAGTCAAAGGCCCAGTGCCCCAACGAGGGTTGCAACGGCGAGGAGGCCGCCTTCTTCCAGGTGCAGATCCGCAGCGCCGACGAGCCCATGACGAGCTTCTTCAAGTGCATGACGTGCGGGCACCGGTGGCGCGAGAACTGAGCCGTGTTTTTTGGTTGGGGGAGAAAAAAAAAAAGATGGTCCTTGTTGTCATGTTTGGTTATCCTGAGGGATTTGGTCTCTTTTTTGTTAATGATTCGGCGTTTCGGGAGGGGGGGAATATAGGGTTCGTATGGAGTATGTACGGTGCATTTTCAGCCGAGTTGTTTGTTTGGATAGACAATAAAGGCGTTGTTTCTTGTCCTCGGGAAAGCTCTGAGCCGGTTCGTTCGCTCGTGATTGTTGACTCGCCCGCTAGATATATCGTAACAATTGCGAGACAGGAACAACGTCGGAGAGCTCGCCCTCGATAGCTTCTTCTGGGGATATCCTCCACGCAAGTCAAGGCTCGCGATGCCACTGCACCGACGCCTTCATCTCCTCCTCCACCAGCCGCTGCACCAGATCCGGGCTCATAATGTCCTGCCGGAACCGCTCGCGCTGCAGCAGCTCCAGGTGCCGCAGCGTCGGCCCCGGGTACGTCAGGTACTTGAGGTACGGCGGCTTGGACCAGTACTGCAGGTAGTCGAGGTAGGCGACGAAGGCGGGCTGGGAGAGGAGCTTCTGGGAGGCGAGGTGGTTGAGGTAGTACGGGTTGGCGAGCGATTGGACAAACTGTAGAGAAGACGAGGTTGTTTTTAGATTTTAGAAAAAGCAGTTGAGAGGGGTTTTCGGAAGGAGGCGTGGAACGTTAGAGAACTCGTGGGGATGGGGAAAGTTTTACCTCGAGCTCGATCTCGAAGCGCGAGTAGCCGCCGTACTTGGGCTCTTCGTCTGCGGCGGGCACGGCAGGCGTGGAGGTCATGGAGACGTCCTGGGGCGCTTCCGAGGCCATTTCGATGCGAGGACAAGGGCAGAGACGATTGAGGCTAATCGCAATGTGCTGATACACGCTGGCTGGTGGTCGAGTTCAAGGGTTGGATCGCGACGAAGTGCAAGCAAGAGGTTGAAGATGGAAGTAAACCCTGGCAGACGACGCAGAGAAGTACAAAGGTCAATGTACACCCCCAGCCAGCCAGCCCGGGCTCAGGCTCCACCAATTCCACCACCTCCTCCCCCACACTGACGCATCAACAGCCGCTGTCACTGACCTCGACTCTTCCAACAACTCACTCACCACAACAGCACTTTTTGGTATCCAGCTTTCAAACAGCCTTCAATTGCCAGGATCTTGCGTCTCACCCGACAAGCAAGCAAACCGATTGCAATTGAGTCTTATCGACGCAATTCATCCCCAGTCGTCTAATGCTGCCCAGCTGGCCCTGGGTCACACGAGCCTCCTCTCAGAAGCATCCGCGTCTAGGCACACTCATACACCAGGCAGCAGGCCTCAATATACCATCAAACCATCATCTTCTGTTCGAACGGTTCCAGTGTCTCTATCAATCTCATTGCTTTGAACACCCATCACCATCACCTTCACCATCACCTTCACCATCACCATCGCCATCCACGATCCTAGACAGCATCTGCCCTCCCACCATGCCCATCCCACCCCTAACCCCAACCCCATCCTCCTCATCCACCATCAAAACCCGCCTCCTCATCATCTCAGACACACACTCCTCCCTCCCCTCCACAGAAGACCCCGCCACAACCCCCCAAGACGCCCTCTCAAACCCAAAAGCCCTCGCCCACTCCCCCTCGGGCTTCCGCTGCCCCCTCCCCGAAGCAGACGTCGTCCTCCACTGCGGCGACCTCACCAAGCGCGGACGCCCAGAGGAGCTCCAGAGGACATTCTCCATGCTGCGCGCCCTAAAGGCACCGCTCAAGCTCGCCATCGCCGGCAACCACGACTTGGCCCTCGACGAGCGGCTCGACGAAAGGACCTACTACGACCCCTACAACGACCTCCAGGCCGCTCACAGAACTGCACTGCAGATTGCCAAGGACGCCGAACAGGACGGCGTCCGCTATCTCACCGAGGGGACATACGCCTTCAACCTGCCCAACGGCTCGACGCTGCGCATCTTTGCCAGCCCCTGGACGCCCCGGTATGGCACGTGGGCTTTCCAATACGAGGGCATGGGCACGCACAGCTTCGACATCCCGGAAGGCGTCGACGTCGCCATGACGCACGGTCCGCCCCTCGGCGTTCTCGATCAGACGTGGAGGAATGACAACGCCGGCTGCGGCGACCTCTTTCGGTCCGTCTACCGCGCGAAGCCTAGGATCCATTGCTTTGGCCACATTCACGAAGCCTGGGGCGCTCAGCTGATGCGGTGGAAGCCCAATGTCGGTGTGCCGGGTGAAGCTGACGGAGTTGGTCATGTGAATCAAACCACCGACGGGTCGCGGTCAGCCATCTCGCCGGCCACCGTCCTTGACTGGGAAAACTCGCGTTCCATCTACACTCTTGCGCCGCCCCCTGTGAGCATTCCCACAAACTCTGCAGTGGCTGGCAGGGAGACGCAAAACCTCGTCGAGATGAGCAAAGACCGAGGCTGCTACCTCGATGTGACGGAAGGGCAGGACATGGTGAAGCGAGGCGAGCAGACGCTCTTTGTCAATGCTTCGATCATGAGTGTCCGGTATCGCCCAGCACAAATGCCCTGGGTGGTGGACATTGACCTGCCGAGGACAACAGAGCTCACATAGTCACTCAAGGGCGCGGCCAGAGTGCCTTGATACAGCAAGATTCAATTATCGCGGGGTGGTATAAACAAGCCGTTGAGTCCATATCTGCATTACAAAGAGAATTCAAGAAAACATTGAACTCCCTGACCGGATCCAGTCAATCGTGGCCTGCAAAAAGAAAAAAAAAAGGGGGGAAGAAAGAAAGTTTCCGTTTTGAAAGTCCACGCCTCTTCATATTATATACTCGTCAGTTCATGAATACATGCTAGCCCAACGCCTTGACAAACTTGTCAAGAATGAGTTCAAAAGCGCTGGATTGCATTTACAGGGCCACCAGAGCAGCCAGGACGGCGCCGATGACACCAGCCACGGGGGCGGTAGCATCGCTGCCGGCAAGCGTGGTGGACGCAGGGATGCCAGACGTCTTGGAGCCGCCGTCGCCGCCGACAAAGGCGGTAGAGGTGCGAGTGATGACGGAGCGAGTGCCGGAGACGGTGCTGTTGGAGACGCCAGAGGGAGCCGAGGGCTGAATGGTCGGGCCGGTCGAGACACTGGTGGAAGTCTCGGCGGCAGTGGTCCCAGCAGCAGTGGTCGAGGCAGCAGTGGTCGAGGCCGGAGCAGTGGTGGCCTCGGTGGTGGTGGTGCCGGCGTCAGTGGTGGTGGCAGCCTCGGTGGTGGTCTCGGCGGCAGACGTGGTGGTCTCGGATGCAGGCTCCGTAGCCGTGGCCGTGGCCGTAGCCGTGGCGGCAGAAGACGTCTCGGTCGAGCCGCCGGCGTTCTTCTTGCAGGCGTCGGCAGCGGCGGCCTGAGCCTTTGCGAGGTCGCTGGGGCTGCACTTGCTGAGGAGGCAGGGTCCGACGAGGCCGAGGAGCTTAGCCTGGACGTCGGGCTTGCAGGCGCAGGCGGTGTCTGTGAGGGCGCAGCCGGCCTTGGGGATGGCGTCCTTGAGACAGGGGATCTATGTGTTGCTTGTCAGTGTCTTGCGGGAGGGGGAAGTCGACGAAGTTGAAGTTGCAAGGAGACTCGACTTACAGCGCATTCGGGCTGGCCGGTAAAGTCCTGGGCGGCGACCAGGCCGGCGAGGAGGAGAGAGAGGACGGAGGCCTTCATTGTGAGGGTTTTCGGTGTGGTATATGCTGCTGTTGTTGTCGTTGAACGAGAGCAAGCGAAGACGATGCGAGAGCGAATGGCGAGCTCAAGAGGAGGCAAAGACACAAACGAAAAAGAAACGAAGGCAGTCAAACACAAACGTGACAAGGGCTATGAGACGCAAGTGAAAAGAGAGAGAGAAGAGAAGAGGTGTAGCGAGGCCGGCGGGAGCAAAGGACTCTTTTTGTATTATGAGATGTACCTTTGCAGCACTAACATTTCCAATCGGGCAGGCAGAGGTCAGTCAGTCCACCAGTAGCATGTACATACATACAAGTACTGACAAGGGGGGAGAGGAAAGAAAAAGACCCTGGGGGGGACTTGCCTTGACCGGGGGGTGATTGAAGTCGGGTACAATTGGCGAGACGAAGCGAGAAGCGAGCGACTTGGACGGCTGAGT
The DNA here is from genome assembly GCF_000167675.1 of Trichoderma reesei QM6a. Taxonomy (NCBI): domain Eukaryota; kingdom Fungi; phylum Ascomycota; class Sordariomycetes; order Hypocreales; family Hypocreaceae; genus Trichoderma; species Trichoderma reesei. Next base: position 519,108 of record NW_006711164.1, on the reverse strand, counting down.
GGTCAGTGGTCAGTGGTCAGTGGATGAATAGTGGACTAGTGGTGGATGGATTGGCATGGATAATAGCGCTGAAGCTGGCAGCTCCCCCAGATGCTGCCGCTGCTGCAGGCTGCTGGATTTTGACGGTTCCGGTTCCATTCCGTCTACTAGCGGGATGCAGGGCCCTCGACTTCCTCTTACGAGCAATGGGGGGGAACTCGGCCGTATTCGCTATATAGCCGCCATTGTTACTACAACATACTAGTATACGAGGTGCACTGGCTTCAGTTGCACTTGGCCGTCAGTCCACCGAGGTACCTACATGTACTGTAGCATCTCAAAAGACACTTGAAACAATGGGCTTGCCACCGCAACCCTAACCCAACGAGCGGACAAACTGCACTGCACTGCACTGCACTGTACCAGTACTCTCCCGATGGACAGTGATGAGATACAGAAGAGGGAAAGAAATGACAATACACCTCGAAGTTGAAACGGATTGGCCGTCGCTGATTGGATCCATTGTTTGCTTTTTTTTTTTTTGCTCGACTCCTTTGCGGGGGGGAGTCGTCTTGTCTCCACGAGGGGCAGATCCCAACGGAGCGCCACGCTGCAAGGTACCGAGTCTTACGAGAAGACAGGGGCAAAAGTTGGTGATTTTTGAGTGAAGAGCTCGTTTGATTCGCTGCTTGGGGGTGTCAGTTGATCTCTTTTTTTTTGGCGTCGTTTTGCATGGGTGGATGGATAGGTGGCTGGTGGCGCAGGGGCAGAGTCGGGCTGTGTGTGTGTGTGGTTGGTGCGCTAGGACCGGGGGAGGTTTGCCTCTGTTTTGAGTCTTTTTACGCGGATGTTACCAGGTTATTATCGGGGTTTGTTGGTGCTGGTGATGTGAGGGTGAAGAGAGAGAGAGAGAGACATATGACAAGTTTCTGTTTCTCTATCTCTTTTTCTCTCTTAGAGGTGCGAGACTGGCCGTGATGTGCTTTTGCCGTCATTTCGGGTTATGCCGTGTCTCAGTTACGGCGGTATCACCTAGTACTAGTAGTAGCCTTGAGAGAGGATGGATGGCTTGACAGTTAATGTGGAGACGAGTTTGGCTGTTTGCTTGCTTCCGTCTCTTTCTCGCTGGAGACGGCGGATCTCGTCCTGTCTCGGGTGAGCAAATGGTGCAGCGCCCGTGTCGCACGAGGTTTCAGGATCTTGCATCGGCCTGGATGTGCTGCTGTTGCTGGTGCTGCTAGCAGTAGCTACCTTATGTACTAGTATCGTATGTAAGGTGGTACGGCATTGGCATCCGGTGGAAGATGGTGGGGGAGGAGGAGGAGGAGGAGGATAGAGGCGAAGAGCGGCAGGATGTGGCATGGGTATTGCGTTGGTGTTGTTGATAGTTGTCGGTTTTGTAGTCATTTGACGCGGCTTGAGATTGGATCGGCTCATACATTCATCAATGTCTCTGCTCAATGTCATTTGAAGAGAGACATATGATAGTATATCTATGTACAAGCAAGTGCTTTGCGAGAAAATACAAGGTGCGGAGTGCAAAAGAATATAGACACACATCAGATCAACTACGAGCACCGTTTAGGTATGGTGTTTGGTGGTAGACGTCGCATTTGTGTGCGCATCGTTGGTTTTTATGTAAGCGCATGTTTACTCTGTTCTCCGTTTCTCTGCAAACCGCTTTGACAGAGTACGTACCTTACCTATATATAAGGTAGTACCTACATACATTTGTCCTGACAGCGCCGATCAACGAGGATCGACGGCAACTTTTCAATCGCTAATGCAGTCATTACTAAAGCGGAAGTCGACTTCCAGTCAATCAAAAGCAGAGAGACACTTTCGTCTCCTACCTACTCTTATTAAAAGTATTCTCAATCATGAGCTGGAGGTAAGCACAAAGCCAACGGCTGAAATGCCTGCTTGTCTCGGGGCTTTTTCTTTGTCACATGGACTCCGGAATATGCCTGACATCTCTCGCATCTGTCCTTTATCCACCTCCATAGAGATGAGAACAATTCTAGACACCTCAAGATATTCGTTTTCTTTTTCTTTTCTTGCTAGAGAGCGGGTTGACTTGGGTACTTGATGTAACAGGAGCGGATGCAAGCTCTCGCAAACAAAGCTGCCGTCGATTGTATTGCTGCCTTAGGTACATTACGGTACAAGGCAAATGTCACGTCTCTGGAGCCAGCGTTGAGTTGACGGCTTTCCGTACCATTCACATTCTCACCGGCGAAAAGGTCGAGCGCATTAGAGTCGTCCAACTGATCAAAAGTAGTCTTTTATCAGGACTTCAGCAATAAATCGTCCAAAACAAGGCCTCGGCCTCTCTATGAATCATGTCTATAACGCGCTCTGCAATGCCATACATCCATCAATCCCATACAAACACTCCTAAATCATGCCAAATCACCGGTCATCCCAGCGCGGCCGACTCATGATAATGGGCCTCGCCGGATCCCACGGCCCCCGAATCTCATTCTTGTACCGCTGCAGCCCAATGAGCCACCAGCTGCACCCGCCCGTGGCAATGGCCGCAATCATGACGGCCACGGCCATGCCCCCGATGCCGCGCTTCCACGGCCAGCACCCGGGCTTGGGCTCCGCAATTACCACGCCGACGCCCCAGCCCGCGCCCAGGATCAGCAGCACCGTCAGGATGACGTGCTGCCGGAAGCTGCGGTGCTGCACGTACCGCCGGAACACGGGGAACAGCCCAAACACCTCGATGCTGAAGAGCGTCAGGCAAAAGACCTGCTTGGTGGAGGGCAGGCGGCTGGCCAGCACCGTCGACGCCATGAGCGCTGCGTTGGTCGACAGCGACGCCGGGAACTTTGCGCCCACGCCGCCCGAGTAGTCGAAGAAGAAGATGTTGATGGCCAGCAGCCAGAGGGACATGGCCCAGATGCTGTCGCTCGAGGTGGACTGGGTGAGCGACTTGAGGATGGGGCTGAGCCCGAGGAGGGTGCAGTAGATGAGGATAGCCGACTTGATGGTCCCGAGGCGCTGGTGCAGGCGGTTGGTCTCGCTTGGGAGGGCAAAGTCGGGCATCACGTCCGAGTTGGCCCTTCGCAGCATCGGCTGGCCGTCTGCGCCGTGCTGAGGAGCTGTCCTTGGCGACAGGGGCGATGTGGGCGAGGTTGGAGAGGTGGTGGAAGAGGTAGACGCAAGGCTCGTCACCCTCAGTTGTTCATTTTCTGGAATCTGGACCTTGATGTTGACCGTGGAGCTTCCCGCCGAGGGCCGAGAAGAACTGGTCTCCGATGTCGACCGGCTGGATGAGACGGGAATGGCACGGGGCGCGGTCATGGGTCGACGAATGCTAGCTGCGCGAGCTCGCCGTCGTATGCTCTCCGTCTTTGTCGCAGAGGCAGCGGGTCCGCCTGCCGCCGGGTCGTCCTCCTTGTCTTGTTCCTCCGACACCCAGCGCTCCCAGAGGATCCAGCCGAGAAACGTGGCGAAGCTGCTGCCGCTGACGAGGGAGACGGGCGACACCCGTTCCTGGAAGATGCCCACGAAGCAGACGATGAAGAGGATGACGGAGCAGACGTGCTGCAGAATCACCGTCGAATCGGCCACCAGCGGCCAGAAGTCGTAGGGCTTGAGCCGGGGATTTCGCTGGAGGTTCTCGAGGAAGGTCGCCTGGTCGGTGTAGTTGTCCGGATCTGGGCCATCCTGTCAGCCTCGCCGCTCGCTTTGGGGAAAATGCCCGAGATTGTGTCTATGGGATTGAACCAAATAAATCACCTACACGACTGCTTCACCCACATGAGCTTCCTCCAGGCCCTCTTGCGCCGCCGGCTCCTGCTGCGGTCGTTCTTGAGGTGCCTCAGATGCGACAGCGGATCGGCGGCCCCGTCGCCGTCAAAGGGCTGCCGCAGCGGGTACATGAAGGCATCGTGAGGCGACAGATGCGAGCGGTCCAGCGAATTGAGGCTTGCGGCGTGGCTCAGCCGCGGGAAGGGCGTCTCGTCGTCTGTCGGCGAGGGCATTGTTCGAGAGGCTTGTCAAGGCGTGTGTTCTCTGTTTCCCTTGAGTGCCTACGTATGTTGGAGGCTGCGCTGATTGTCGGCTGCTAGCAGGCAGCTGAAGGCGGCATTGGGAGCGATTGAGAGGCAACGGGCTGGAGTCGTGGCGGTTTCATGTGGTGTGTTGCTGTGAGGTCAAGATTGGAGCGAGGAGGACAGATGCTGAGATCCGGGGGCTGAACCATTCGTTGTAGTACATACAGTAGTTGGAGGAGATAAGATTGCAAAGATCTGGCGGGTCGAAAAAAGAAAAAGTGCTGAATGTCACTCGCGGGGCTGCTAAACAGAGGCGTCAGGGGACCAGGTAGCCGATACCTGGACGGCGGGATGAGTGGCGCTTGTTCAGCGAGTGTCTGCTACTTACACCCAATCAACAACGGCTTGGAGCCAACCTTGAATTCAATCGACAGGAGGGTAAGATCAGCAATTGTGTGACGACCTTTCCAATTGTCGAGATCAATTCCAATCTTTCGACAACTCGCGAACATCCGTTACGTAACGCTCTGGAAGGATCCGAGCAGCGCCTCACTCTCGAGCTTCTAGAACGTCGTGTAGCGGATGCCGTGCAGGAACAACAATCAAAACCAGTCAAACCTCGGCACTTTACAGCCTCAATGCCAGATCCATGTGAATAAAAAAAAAAAAAAAAAAAAAGGGTCGAAGAAAAAGTGCCAAGAAAAGTGCAAATCTCAAACTTAAATCGCACGCGCGATGCGGCTCAGGTCACGAATTACCCCTTTAGGCAATGGGGAGTGCGGTAAGCGGTTGACGAGCAGCTTTCGATCTTGGCTCCCCTTCTTGTTTCTCTCCATCTCCTGAAGAGAGAACTGTACGTACGCCTGCTTTGAATTTTGTAAGTATATTATTTTGGGCTTGCTATAGGCGGCCTCTCCGCAGAGAAGCGGACATTTAATTTCTTGCACCAAAAATGCCGTCTTACACCTTAAAAACATCGTGACGGGCTGAAGCTCCGCCTCGTCGGCAAGCCACCACCTCTCATGCCTTATCCTGCCATCTCTCTAACCCGTTCGGATACCTGCCGAAGGAGACGCCCTTCTTATACGACCCACTATCACGAAGGGAACCTTTGCTCAAGCTTGTTCCTCTTGCTTGCTTGGTTGTCTCGTCCTCGAGGCACTTATACGTCATATAGCCTCAGCAACGCCAGGACTATGTGCCGATCATCAGGATCATCAGTCTGCTGCCAATCTCTATGGTAATATTGTACTGTAAAACGTGTCTGTCTTGGAAAATCACAACACCTCACAACCTCCTTGATCAGACAATCGTTCGCCATAGTGTTCGACAATGTCAGAGGTTTCTACTCAACACTTGTTTCCACTCAACACTAGAACCACTTGATCTACAAATCGGCGGCAATGAGACCAAAAAAAAAAAACCCTCTAGAAGCCCTACCCACACCCCGTCTCGAATCCTCTCCTACCGCCGGTCTGGATTTCTGTTCTGGTTTCACCGTCTGTAGCCGCCAAAGAATGGCATGGCTCGACCCTCTGTGCTGCGCCATGATTAGCGGGTTTGCTCGCGCCTCAGGACTTCATGCATGCGGCGTTTCCCTCAGCGTCTGGCCTGTGCGTCCCCTCTTTCTTATACGAGGAAGGAAAAGAGACTAGATTGCTTCAGGCTCGTTGCCTTTAAATTCCCCCCTTGTGTGTCTTGCCTTCTTCTTCTTCTTCTTCGCCTTGGCGTCTGGCCTGGCTACCTCGTTGTCGAACGCTTGGCAAGCTTTTCGTCTGATGTTTCTTTAAAGTCACCTTTGAAGCTTCTCTAAGGGGGGCAAGATAACATCTACTTACGACAGTATACCAAGTCCTCCGCCTACGATTACCAATTGTCCCGCCCTGCCGGAGGAGAGTCTTCGATCAACACTCAAACACAAGTTGCCCCCTCCCTTTCCATTCACAACAACACCGACTTCATAACTTCATCACCATGGCCATCAGAGTAACTCCCCTCCTTTTGACAATCCTCTATATGACGCACCAAGCCCTCTCTGCCCCAATAACAAAGGAGAACCCTCTCCCACCTGCAACCACCTCCGCAGCCCTCGGAACCTCCACATCCACCCAACATCCATCCGAACAAATCCCAGGAACAACCCCCAAACGGCATCACATCATCAGAGTATCCAAGTCCACCAGCGACGAAACAGCAAACAACTACTTCTTCGACACAACAACCCTCCAACTCCTCGAAACGAGCCACCAAACCAAGCCCGTCCCCGTATTCACATCCTCCAACAACAACAAGGTCGTCATCGTCACCGTCCCCGATGCCGACTACAACAACAACAACAACAACGGCAACGCAATTACTTCATACCACGTCCAAGAGGACCTTATCAATACTCCCTCCTCTGTCTGGAACGGGAAGCAAGCTCAGATACTCTGCCGCCGGCTCCGCCAGTGTAGGCAGCGCGTCTTGGAGCAGCGGCTTGGACTGCTTATTCTGGGAGTCTCGCTTGCGCTTGCACTTGTTTGTGCTTGTATGAGGGAGTGAGTGTGACTATTGCTGGTTGTGTGATATTTGCATGTTCATTCTAACGTGGGTTTTTTTTCTCGATAGGTTGTGCTCTTTGCAGGATGATGAGCGTCTGGAGCTTGAGTCCAAAGCATTGGAAGAAAAAATGGCCACAAGTTCTAATAAAGAAAAGCATTGACACAGGTGCAACAAATCAAACTCAATCCAGATAGATAGAAAGCAATTTAAATTATTTCTCCCATTGGAGAATTCGGCAGGTGTATCTCATATGCCATATATTCTCCCAGGGCACAAGGTATGACTTGCACGCAACAGACAGCACAGCGAGTCCCGACTTGAGAGCATGCAGCTCCAAACCCCTACTCTTTGCAAGAGCATGAGTCGTCACAAGGCAGTTTCGGCTCGAGCTTCTCGTGTCACGAACAGAGAACGTCTCTCTCCGTCTTATATCAGAGACTGTAGCAGAGGATAGAACAACGTCCAGATCCGGACAAATGATGAGCGCCAAGAAGCTAAAGGGCAGAGGAGCCAAGCTGATTAGCCGCTCTGGTTCCACCTCGGGAGAGCCCTACCCTTCTTTTAACCTCGGGTCCAAGTCTCGTTACTTCGGTTGTTATATCTAGGCGCCCGCCCTCGATGTTCTCTCAAGACTCGACGAGAGAGCATCAAGCATCACTCCAAGTTGGGAAAAGGTAAATTGCCAGCAGACATCAAGTATCAACAGTAAGTCTAGAATCGTGCTCCGTCGTCACAAGCGTGAGAAAGCCACAGAATCAGCACTCGAACTGGTGGACATCCTCGGCGCAAGGTGGACAACGGCAGTGGATACAGTCGGCGCTAATACGTGCTCTCCAAGTGCGGGAGCGGCAGCGGTTATAATTACCAGCACTAGCAGAGTATGGGGTAACATCGAGTTCAACTACTACTCCAGACTTTCAACTCATTCCAAGCCATCGTGGGTCGTCTTTTGCTCTTCTTGCGAGGCGTTTCTGCAAATCATCTCCTTCACACGGCCAACGTTTTTGGCTTACAGACTCACCAAGTTCACGCCTCTCTCTTCTATCCCGCCGCAGACATGGCTTCTGCTACTTACGAGACGGCGAAAACGCGTTTCGTCAAGGTGGACGGCCTTACCTTTGCCTATCGACAGCTCGGTGTGTCGCACGGCATCCCGCTCGTCATGTTTCCGGGCTTCAAGTGAGTCATCCCGCTGGATAAATCGTGAACTTCTTCCGCTTTCTCCTCTTGCAACCTTAGCGACGGCTGGGGGGGTGAGCCGCCCGAAAGTGGTCAATGCTGATAACCCCCGACTGTTGGTCGGCTGCGGCGACACAGACAGACCATGGATCACTGGGACCCGGCACTGGTCAATCCTCTTGCGGCCCAGCGTCCAGTGCTGCTCATTGACAACGCCGGCGTTGGTCGATCCGAGGGCCAAGTTCCCGATACTTTTGCCGGCTGGGCAGCGCACTACAGCGCCGTCATCAGGCACCTCCTGGGCCAGGGCAGCAAGGTGGACGTGTTGGGCTATTCCATGGGCGGCTGCGTTGCGCAGCTCATGGCCCTCGACGCGCCGGAGCAGGTCCGACGGTTGGTGCTCTGCGGGACGATTCCCAGCGCCGGAGACGGCGTTAAACCCTCGCCCGACGGCAAAGCCTTCAAACGTATCAAGGCGGCCAGGACTGACGACGAGGAGCGGCAAGCTTTCGAGCATGGCTTCTTCCTGCAGAGCTCCGAACGCAGTCGAGAAGCGGGCAGGCTGGCATGGGAGCGCATCGCCGGCAGCAGAAGAGATTCTGGCGAAGAGAGATGCGAACCGGTACCCCCGGGGCCAGCTCATAAGCAGGCGCTTGCCTTTGTCAGGTTCATGGACAAGAAGCACGCTTCCGAGGGGAGTTATGACCGGTTCCAACAGCTGCGTCTGCCGGTGTTAATTGCCAATGGTGAGCCGTCTCGCGCCCCCCTCATGCCGTCCCCTTACCCGTGTACCTCCCTACACCCTTCCACCCCCTATTTCTGGTTCTCGCGGCACCCCCCCAGCCAATGCGTCGAATAGCCGTCGGACCACTGTGTAAAACAAGAGAGATTCGGATGCCGATATGCAGCTAATTCGATATGTGCTCCGTAGGCTGCGAAGATTTATTACTGCCAACTGACAACAGCATCCTGATGTGGAAGATGCTTAGCTTCGCGGATGCACGACTGCATCTGTTTCCGGATTCGGGACATGGGTTTCTGTTCCAGTACGCCGACGAGTTCTCGAGGCTGGTCAATGATTTTCTTGGCAGCAGCAGCAGCAGCGGCAGCGGCTCGAATCGCGGCAGCCGGCTTTGAGCGCCCCAAACGCCCAAGGCACACGACTCTGGTGCTGCTAGCATCGACGCCTGTCCTCGTATGTGCTTTAGTGAGCATGCAAGTCGCGTCTCTCCACGACAACGCGACGCCAGTTATTTTCCTCATTGGTCTTTCTCTGCTTTTGGGTCGCTGCACGCCCCGCTGTGATCAGCTAGGTCGTCATGTAGTAACGAGCAAAAAAATGATGGTCCAGGGGCAGGTAGATGAATGGTAGCATTTTGGCCTGAACAATAGCACAGTGCTCGCACTCGCACAAGTACCTACCGGTACTGCGGCGTATGCTTCGCAACCATCTCCGACATCCTTAGTGCGAGCTGCTCGTGGTGCATGTCCCCTTTGAAGCTGGTATCACATGCAAGAACCGGCCACTCATTGCGAAGTTGTACGCGGTGCTCCGTCCGTTTAGTGGTGCTCCAGGTAGGGAGGGAGCCGGCCAATCAGTTACGAGCGTTGACGATAACAAAGTCGCAGCTCGCAGTGATTGATCAATGGCCGCCATGCAGCTGAGCAAAAAGTTCGGTCATTCCTTGAGGAGAAGAATCATAAAAAGGGGGCGAGCCTGGTTTTTTCTCCCTGTCCCAAGAGCAAGCTGCAAACGTAACGGGGAGCAAGAGTCCCTCTGGAGGACAGTCGTCAAGTCGAATCGCTCCTCTTGGCCCTGCCCTCTTCTTCTGTGCTTCTCTCCACACTTTGCTGACAATAAACTGGGTAAGGAGCACCAGCTATTGCAGCCGTTCCGAGGCGGGAGTTGTGCTTGTGCTGGTCATTACGAGTAGTGGTGATATTCATAATGCTTGTGCACTCTCTGTCAGCGTCAAGGGACGAAGCTAGCAGGCAACCTCAGGTGGTAAAGCGCCGCTCCCGGCCTTGGGTTGCAGTCGTCGGCCCGTATGTGCTCCTGGTAGGCAAGGTAATGCTGCAGCGGTCGCAGGTCGCGTAGGTAGAGGTACTCCGTACTTGTACGGAGCAACGCTACCCGAGGAGAAGAGATGGGCCAGGCAGGTCGTTGGTCATCCCCGTAGCAAGCAAACAACGCTGGACCATGACGACGTGTGGTCTCGCCAGAGTGTCGGGCAACGACATTGGCTCCAGCGCTGATCCAGACGAAGGAGACAAAGGCGAAAGGAGGAGCCGGAGCATGCAGATTGGTCGATTGTTTAGCGTCGGCTTGTCAGAGTTTCGGCTGGCCACCAACTTGCAGCTCCCTCCGCCTCAGCCGCTCTTATTCACGAGGACACTCGGCCACCTGCCCACTCCATCCAGCCGAGCTCTTGGGGTCGGCGAAGCCCTCCGAACCAGACCAAGGGCAGGCAGGATAGGGGGCCAGCCGCTGCCGCCATTGGCGTTCGTGACGCCACACCCGGAGGTCCCGTCGGCAGCACATATTGCTATCCTGCCTTATGTAGACATCCAGACATGTAGTGGATGGAAAAGCAGACACAAACACACGAGACAGGGCAGAGCGCTGCGGGTGACAATGTGACGAGGCACTTGGCGGGCTCCTCCGCGGCCCCCAAACAAGCCAGACAAGCCGTAAGGACACTGCCTAGACGGCATGGCATCTCAGAAACCTGCAGGGCAGCGAACGTGAACTGATTGAACTGCTTCATTGTTGGATAGCCAGTTCAGGCTCGCGCTGGTCTGATGCCGTCGTTATGGATACTTGATTCGTAACGCCCGCGGATAAAGAGGCCATGTTCCGTTTTGCCTTTTTCGCAGCCTTCTTCGTACAGCAACCCTTGGTGCGTTTGGTCGAGGCCCACGCGCGCAGCAGATGCAGAGGATGAGGTACGGCAGACGCAGGCTGCACGCCTCAGAGATGGTACCTACATAAGGCAAGGTAAGCAGCATCGGAGCATGTACAAGTACGAGCACGGAGCACAGCTTGGTAGGGTAGGACCGCGACAACGGTGCTCGCGGGGATGTACAAGTACAGCCAGTGCTCCGACATGCCGTAAGGTATGGAGTCGCGGGCGGCGAATGAGGTCAGATGCAACGTTCAAAGGCAGAGTGTGTATTGTCATTGTCCTCGCCAGTCAGTGAGGAAGATAGACAAGGCAGTAATATGTAGGGAGACGGAGTCGGCGAGAGACAAAGGCGAGAGGCGAAGGGGATGAGACAGAACATGACAGGACACGGTAGCAACGCATATGAGACCGGATTTGATGGGACGAGAGAGGAGAGAAAGGGAAAGGGAAAGAAGGAGAAAGAGGCAAACGGCAACTTTTTGAGCATTCGAGGGCTAGACATACGGAGTACGAGTACGGGCGTGGCCGCAACGCTGCGCAAAAGCCGACATTAGCATCATTATTCTGATTATGACTCCGTATCGTACAAATGAGTACTGGACCGTCGCTGTTGCTCGTGCTGATGCTCGTGCTGATGCTGATGCTCGTGCTGGTGCTGGTGCGGCATCCCGTCTTGTCCTCCTCCATGCTCGACTGCATCGCGCATCCCTCGTCGGCCGCCGTTCTCGTGTTGGCTGACGCCGGCAAGCTGAAGGGCTCATATATTACGGCCGCCTGTCATTGGCAGTTGGGCGGCCGAAGCCATCGCGACCGGCGGAGATGCTCCAGCATAGCGCAGCAGCGCCGCCCGCAGCCAGCCACAATTTAGGCGTTCACCCACTGAAGCGGCGGCCTTGGAGCAGTGGTCCGAGTGCGGCCCTCGGTCGAAGTTGGCCTGGAAGGCTCTAGCGGCACCCGCCTGCTTGGCCTGCCTGGCGGGCGAGTGATCAGCGCCTAGGGAGAGCAGGAGCCCTGCAAGCTGCCGCCGTCACAGACCGTCGGTGAGGGCCAATGGCAGCATCCCTGAGCCGCAATCCATGGCCGCACCTGCACCTGGAAATGGATGGATGGTGGCAGGGGTGGGGCTTGCCGGGCCGTGGCTGCCTTTCGGTGCCTCGGTTCTGGCCAATCCTGCCGCTCCCCGCCCCTTCCTCTCAGGCCCTGTTTCCCTTTTCCCAGTGCTCTCAGAGAAAGGAAAGGGCAGGACTGGACGGACTGGACTGGACCTCCCTGCAGTGGCGCTCTCCGCCGCCAAAGTCAGCCGGCCAGGGCAGTTGCGAGTTCCAACGAGTAATTTTGTCCACATGGTGATGCCGCAGGTACAGAGAACCTATCGCTACCCGAGTCTATCGAGCCTGAGAACACGTTTGGCTTGTACCTGGATACCTGGTACGAGTTATACCTACACAATCGGAGCACGTCTAGAACAATGGACTCTCCAGGGAGGCAGGCGCAGCCAATGTCGTGATGTCAGCTGAAGCTCCATCAGGCAACCTCCACTGCCCGCTTATCAACCAGAACTTACCTCGACAAAGACCAGTAATATCTTACGACGGAGTACCTACACGCCTTGTCTCGTATTGAGTACATCAGAGTAACACGGCGCGACAGTGGACTGTTCAGCGTGATGCGCGGTGCGGTACAGCCCGCCTCGTACCGTGCCTGTCCCTTCCCCTCCCTTGCCTCCCGTCTGCTCCCGCCCACACCAAACATGACGGCCCTGTCCATGCTTGGCTGCGACGGTGCTCCGTACCTGACCTGCCAGTAACCGTATTACGACACCCGTAGCTATAGCTCCGATAGTACTCGTAGTAGTACTACTACTAGTAGCAGGTAGCTGCGCAGTTACGCAAGAATGAAGCGAAGAGTCATGCACAACCTCACGCACTCGAAAGTGACACCCGTAAGCTGTGCCCTTACCCGTGCGTGTGTGTGCCCCAGACAGGCGGCGGCCCGCGGCCATGATGCAAAATCCCACGTCTTGCACCGGTTTGTACGACCTGACGTTCAATAGTCATGCAGCTCCGTCATCGCGCGCTCGAAACGGACTCGCCTCTCGTCTCGCCCTGCCTGGCCTTGCCTCGCCTTGTCTCGCTTCTGCGCCCTGCGTCGCCTTGCTCGAATATCGTCCCCAGCTAGCCTCTCTGGCCGTCGTCCTCCATCCTCGCCGAGCCGGGGAGCTCCGCATCTACGCTCTCGAGTCATAATGATAGTACGCTACCTGCACTGTACATGCGGGCTCGACTCGTCCTTTGTCTTTGCCTGAAACGCTCTGGAGCCATTGGTCAGATGTCGTTCAGCTGTGACCGAAGCAGCTCAGCAGGAGGGGAGGCCCGGGGCGGAGTGGCCAGCTCGAACAAACCTCAGCTCATGTCCGCATCAGGCTCTGGCCAATGGCGCCGCCGCCACTCGCTTTGCCATGACGGCAGTGCTCGGCGTTGGTAACAGAAACTCGACGGTGGTTGCAAGGGCAAACAAGGACGATGCCACACGCAGTCGCCTAGCACGACGACGGCCAGCTCCAGCCAGCGCCATACCCACCCGAGCCGGATCCAATAGCCAGGTACGGACCCGACAAAGACGAGAAATGGATCTGCTTTCGGTTCTCCTGGCCCCGTTTTCGCCAATCCCACGCCCCCGGGATCCCTAGCCTCATGCTCGCACCTATCCGCAACCTTGTCTGGCGGTGGTAGTGGTCAGGTAGTGCTACTCCTCCCAGCGCATTGGATGTAATACGGCCTGTACATGCCGCATGCATAACAGCCACGAGCGCACAACCGTTACGGAGCAGGCCATGTACAGGTACGACTCGTGCATCCATCCACGGACAAGGCCTCGTATGCGCCGATGCGACGCACCCCGTTGCCTTTGAGCTCTTTGCGGCTGTTCCTGCTGCTGCTGCCGCTATGTACATGGACGAGCAGCAAGACTGGCCGACAAGGGACTTCGTGCATTGCATCCGGCCGGAGCTGTCGTCGCAGCAGCAGCTCCAAGAATGGAGCGGTGGCATGCGCATTGCCTTGCCTTGTACCTTGCTTGCCCGGTATGACCACCGTCTGCGCACATCCTTGGCCTCTTGTCTGTGTCTCTCACGCGCACATCCGTCAGTCCATCCCATTCATGCCATGCCATCCATCCATCCAATCCATCCCCATCCTACCTATCAAGACCCTCCCCCCGTTGCTTGTACCTGCCACGCCGCAAATGGCGTCTCCCCAACAACGTGTGCTCCGTCCACCTACATGACGCTGCGCCCGACGTCCGGCCTTGTCGCACCCCTTACATTCTTAAAGGGACGGGGAGGCCCTGCGGCTGTTCACTTAGCTTCTTTGCCCTCCGCGTGATTCGAGTCCTTTTGGTGATAGTGTCTCCTTGCGATCCGAGGACGAGGCTTGGAGTCGTGATCCGATATCCAGCATACCTTCTCTGCACACCTCCCGCTCCTCACTCACACGCGCCACAGCCCTCATCATACGCTCATCCAGACCCTCAGCCGTCACACATCATTACGCTCACCACACGCTCAACCGCACACGCCCATACCTGCCTCCTCGCTATTACCTACATATACATACCTGACGCGCACGCGCACGCATATACATACACATCCATATCCATACCCACATCCCACATAGCCAGCCATTCATATACTACTCTCAATACGTACGGCATCGTCTCACTTGCCGTGATACCTGGTTCGCAATGATACCGGCTCGTTCGCTCCCCAGCGCCGCCGACGGCGAGGCTGATGACCAGTCCAGTTTCGACGACGACGTCTCGTCCGCCGGCGCGGGCTTCTCTCGACTGCCCGCTGAGCTTCGCCTCAAGATATGGTCCTGCTCGGTGGAGCCGCGCATCGTCATTCTGGACGATCTTGTCCATAAGCCAAAGTCGTATCCCATCCCTGTTGTTACTCGCCTAAACGCGGAGGCTCGCATCGAGACTAGAGAGGGCTACGAGCCGGTTGGCCGGGGTTCTCACATTCACTTCGCCAGAGACATACTGGTCTGTGATCCCAACATCGCTGACCAGAGCTCCAACACCCCCCTAGAGGAGCTGGCCCCGCTAGTCGAGAGGCTTGCCTTTTGGGACTGCTTCCCTGACGATGGACGCATCGAGGGGCCGAACCACTACTCCGCTTACCTGGAGAGGATGTACCCCCAGGAGCGCCCAGGCAAAGTCGAGTTTGACAAGTTTTGGTTCCCAAACTTGAAAGACCTGTGGATTGTCAAGATTGGCGAGGTGGACAGGTCCTGGATGGTCGGCGTGGACCAGAACCTGCCCTACGACGTGCGTCTGCGAAAGACTGCCCGGCAGTTCCGGTACTGGATCGATGAGAACATTGTCGAGATTGCGCCCTTGGACCTGGACGAGCCGGAAACCAAGGCCGTCCTGCGGCAAGGGCGATGTGGCAAGGAGGATTGTCAGGCGCTCAACCATGGACGGTCCAAGATGGTTTCCAAAGTCATTTTCATGGACGGCAAGTATCGTTCCATGGAAGGCTCCGAAGGCTGGCAGCGCATCCTGCCGTGGTCCACTAAGCTGGCCCAGGCCACAGAGAAGGACACTTCAGAAAACAGAATGAGATGGATCATTGTGGAGAGGATACTGACCTTTTCGCTGCGGTGGGAGGGCCCCGATGACGAGGTAGTCACCTCGGCACGACGAAAAGTACCGGAGATGCCTACACGACAGATGGTGTTTGGGACAAGATAGAAGGGGATGATATCCTTCTCTCAACCATTCTTTCTGGCAACCTACACGAATTCACCTGGCAGCAGCTCAACACGGTTTCACGGCTTTGCGCAACATAGCCCGAAAAAACAACTGCTCTTACTTGGGGCAAATTGCACGCTCAACTCGACATATTTTCACCTCTTACTTAGGGGACATCTAAGGCGGCCGCGCTCTGACGGCTCATAGTCGGTAGAAGCCCTTACGACTTTATCTGGATAACATGGACATTTCTCTCTTGTGAAGTCTGGCTCAAGAGAAAAGGCATCATTTGGTTGTGTACACGCAGGTGGTGCATCGTTGGAAGTACGGACAGAATCGCACACGATCTCAGCCAGTCGTTCATTACAGCGTTACACGGACTGCCAAAAGATGATCATCAAATTCAGTCTATTACTCAGCTACACCGTACGACACGAGGCCGGGTCAACTGTCTACCGAGGGCACCATCGTACGACCCTTGACTACGATTGTCTGATCAACTCGGTCCGGTACTACTGGGCCGGGAGACGTGATGAAAGGAGGGACTCAGCTGCTGGTCAACACAGCTCAAAAGGTTACCACGGCGACAGGTTATACGTCGTCTATGCTTGATGATTGATCGACACGATTCTGCACCAGCGAGTCAACGTTCCCCGGGTCCTATTCTGGCAATCTATCAGCTGAGGGACGAACGGGCAAAGATAAATGATGGGCTTCCGAGAATGGCAGTGTTGAGGTATTTTGATTTCTTTGCATCTTCTCCTACTGTCTATTCTACTTGGTTTGGTGTAGTCCTTTCTGTACGGGATCTTCTTCACTTGTTTGGATTCAGGGGTGGGAACGAGATTGCTTTTTTGGTGGAAAGGAGTTACTACCATCCGTTTTGCGGCATCATTGGAGTCATTGGGCAGGCAAAGGTCAGACGTGGAAGAAATTGGCAGACTAATAAGCCCTTCGCAGGGACGCAATGTACGAGTTTAATGAGATGATTATTCGACAAGGGAACTGCTTCATGGAGGATTGTTTCGTTTGTTACATGGTATTCGAGCTGCTGAGGCTGCTCAGACTGGATTGTAGGAACGTGGTGGTTGCAAAAAAGGAAAGCTAGGTCAAATTGGTATATCTACTTCTCTCTATGCATGGAACACAAAGTAATAACACAGGGTTGGATATCGGTTGCAGTGTCTCCTACTACTTCTTGCCAGCCTGCCCTTGACACACCACATTTTACCTCTTGATGGTGTTGAGCAGAGGCTCCCCCTTGTCCAATCTCTCAAGGTTCTGGAGCATCACGTCTGCTATTCTCTGGGTCAGCTTGGTAGACTGCCAGCTGATGTGTGGGGTGATGAAGACGTTGGGAGCCTTCCACAGCGGATGTCCCTGGGGCAAGGGCTCCGGATCCGTGACATCGAGAGCGGCCCCACGCAGGAGACCCTGTTCAAGGGCCTCGATCAGGGCCGGGGTGTCGACGATGGGGCCCCGCGCGACATTGATGAGGAAGGGCTTCTTCTTGCCGAGGATCTTGAACTGCTCGGCGCCAATGCAGCGTCTGGTCTGGGAGTTCATGGGCAGGCTGAGGACGACGAGGTCGAGGTCCTGGTTGAGGAACTCGTTGACGGCTTCCGGGCCGGAGCCGGAGAACCACTTTGCCGGGAAAAGGCCGTCCGGGTCGCCGGTGCCGGGGACGGTGTACTCGTGGAGCTTCTTGGACTCCGGGGTCGGTCTCGCGTTGGCGGTCTGGACGTATATCTCCATGCCGAGGGCGTTGGCGAGGCGGGCGACTTGCCGGCCGATTGAGCCGTAACCCATGATGCCCCTGATTTTTTTTGTTTTGGCTTGCGTTAGTCTTCAATCAAGAAAGGGATGCATTTTTGTTGTTGTTGTTGCTGGGTTTCGACAGGGACTTACATGCGGAGACCCACGGAGTCGGTGACGGTGCTGTCGAGGCCCCTGCTGCCCTTTATCCATTCCTCGCGTTCGGCTTGCTTTATGAAGGTTGTGAAGTAGTGAGAGTGGGTGAGCCAGGCACCAATTGCCCACTCGGCAATCTGAGGTCTAACCGTTGACGATATCACGATGTCAGCCCTGCATCTTGTACACTAACAAACAAACCAAGCTCAGGCCAAAAGACACAAGAACAGGACATGGAAGGGAGGAAGATGAAAACCCACGGGTGAACTCCGCTGGTGCAGCAAAAGGCCACATCCTTGTTCAAGAACGTCTCGTGCTCGAGCCACGAATCCCAGCCTGCGGACCCCAGCTGGACGAACCGGACGTTCTTGAGCCTCTCGGCGCGAGGCGGCCGGAAGAGCGAGGCCAGTGTGACGCCGTCCCAGACCTCGTCGGGGAGCGTCTCCCCTGGTGCGATGCGCGGGTCGCCGATGGAGACGATTTCGAAGTGGACGCGGAGCTGGGGGAAGCGCTTGGCGAGGGTGTCGAGGAAGCTTGGGGGGAGAGGGGAGG
The DNA here is from genome assembly GCF_000167675.1 of Trichoderma reesei QM6a. Lineage (NCBI taxonomy): Eukaryota > Fungi > Ascomycota > Sordariomycetes > Hypocreales > Hypocreaceae > Trichoderma > Trichoderma reesei. The sequence continues at coordinate 501,278 of NW_006711164.1, read as the reverse complement.
GGAAGAGGATGAGGAGCTTGTCTTTTTCTGTGATGGCCATCTTGTCTTTCGGGGTGGGAGGACTGTGGCGATGAGGATTGGTGATGATGATGGAGGAGGAGGAGGAGGAAGAAGAAGAAGGAGGAGGTTAAGGGGGGAACTATGGAGGGGGGAGTCGTCGCTCTGGCGTTTTTATTTGCTATCTCTTATTCTTATTACTCCTGGTGGAGGGAGGCTGGAGGGATATAGATTTACAGGAGGTTTCTTTGAAATCGCGTTACGTATAAGACCTAGTGAAGTTTATCGCTCGGGGCGTGAGGAGGGTGAGACGGGGAGTGAGATGACAAGAGGAACGGGCAGCTTTGGGCGGGAAACGGATCTCCGAGATGCGATAAAAATATGGAACTCGCATGTACGAGTACTACTATTACAGGTGTGAAGCTTTGCTTGTGGGGTGATCACATCATATCATGTGTATTTGTATTAATCTTCATGCTACCCCCTGTGAGTCTCTGCTGCTGCTGCTGCTGCTGCTGCTGCTGCTGCTGCTGTTGTTCGGCTTGCGGCGTTAAGTCCGAAGGGCTTTTGGCGGGAGAGCTGTGTGTGCGTATGTGTGTATCTTCCAGGAATTTCTCCTTCTGGTCTGTATATCCGGGGTTTTGCGAGGGTTGGTCTGTCAGCACTGGTTGAAGCCACTCGGCGAGCAATCCGACTATTAGTTCAGGTGATAGTACTAGGGACGAAAAAAACGGTTTGTCAAATGAAAACGAGCTTGGTCGTTATTGCACGTGTGAGCTTTTCGGCTCAGCTATATCCCGGAGGGGGCTAATTATGTTGAATCTGTATATCTGACGTTTGCTAGCGACAAGCCATGAGGAGGAGCATTGTCCGTTGCTACAATCGCGAGAGAATGTGGTACTGGGCAAAAGAAGGTACTGTATTTGACAGCAAAAGCACATTATGTCAAATGGTCTCCGCCTCTGCCATAATGGCCGCATAAACTCAGGTACAGGCGTATAATGTGTATGTACTTCCTACGTTATGTGGCGTAAGGATCCGAACGAGACGAGAGGAATCGGTTCCTTGCGGGCAAACGTTTCTGAAAATGGGAAAAAGTGCCGACGTAAGGATTCTAAAGGTTGAAGTTCGACTGCCGTTTGAGACCTTCACAGCGCGGCAGCGTTCTATATGGGCTTGTAAGATTTCCAGGTTGCCTTTGGCTGTTACCATGTAGATGGTTGTCTTCTTGTCTTCTTTTTGGGGGCTTTTTCTTTTTTAGCCCATCAACTTGATGCCTTTATGTCGTCGGTAAATAGTTTTTTTTTTTTTTTCTTTTTTGTAGAGATAGATATGTTTTGGCCTTCTATGCCTGGTGCGAGATTTGCTAAAAGATGAGACGCCTTCAGAAGCCAATAAGCCCGCCATCCTTCTGGGCTGTGAGATTTTAACCCGGAATCCTTCTCGAGCCTTATACCTCACATGAGATACCTACTCTACTATACATACCTGCTATGTCCTAAGTCCGCCCACCTCAAGCCCTACCTTTAGTCGCAAGTTGTTGGTAATCAAGTTCAGACGAGTAGTAGGTATTACTAAACAGACGAACTTATACAAATACTCTTCCACCAGATACACGTAATCATGCGCTGTTCCTCTCCTTTTCTAAGACCAACCTACCAAGTTCAGTTGGTAAGATGAAAGTGATTCCAAATGTTACACATGTATCGATGGACCAACACCCGGGGCAGACGGAGCGAAACAGCATGCTGCTTTTCTTTTCTTTTCTTTTCCTTTTTTTTTTCCTATCTGATTGTATCGGCCCGCGCCGGGGGTTCCGCGGTTGTCCGGGTCCGATTTGACCGACAGCCGTGATAGCTTGCTCTTGTTCCCGACTCTGATATCATGTGCTTCGTGCAGGGATGGGCAGTTGAAGAGGCTTCACCATGTTCCTCGATTGATTCAAAACTGTAGCAGAACCTACTCAAACAAGTTGCAGATTTGGTGCCTTCATCTATATCCTGTATCTGCAGACCAAGTAGTACAAACCCAAAAACATGATGATGATGCTCCTCCCCCTGCCCATTCCCAATCATTAAAGCTCCCCTTGCGGGTAGGTTACGTCGTGTCTGAAAATCGCCGCTTCCAGTCACGCTTTTTATATCATAGCCCTTTGCATGAAAGCATTCACCCTTAGTTCCCCCTCTTCGCATTCCGTCTTTGGCTCGAGGCCCTCGACCAGGCCCCCGTAGGCGTCTTGAACCGTACAAAACTCAAGCCAGGCGTCGACGCTGCGCCTTGTGCCCTGCTCGGCACATTCCTGCCGACGCGCTCCCAGTCGCCGTTGGTGCCGCCGTTGGTGCCCCCCTTGCGGTGTTTCTCGTCCTCTTCATCGCTGCCGCCAACGGCTGAGCCCGGCAGCATCATCGACTTGGGCTGTGACTTCTTCATGGCGCCTTGGAGAGCCGCCCAAGACTCCACCTGGCCGTTGATGGCTTCTTCAACGCAGTTGCACTCGTCTCCCGCGGGGCAAAACGTCTCGCCCGCAGCGTGCCACTCGGCAAGACAGTCCTCGTGGAACGCGCAACCGCAGGACAGACACGGCGGGAACAGAGCGTCTACAGGCTCCAGGCAGTATACGCAGCGGAGCTGGGACTGCACACGATGGCAGCGGTCGCACGTCCCCACCGCTCCGCCAACCTTGGACTCGGATGATGTGTACCGTAGAGGATCCAGCTGAATCTCGTGAACGCGGCAGATTCCCGTGACATCCAAGCCACGGCCCGATGCAGCCAGAACTTGGAGCTGGTCCTTCTTCCCCATGATGATGGGCGATGACCCTGTCTTGACATGGGTAGCATTCCCGCTCGCCCCATCGTGGAGCGTAAACGAGTCATGGAAGCTTCCCTCTGGCCCCGTAAACGGCAGCTCGTCCTTCAAGACGTTGAACTTCATGACCTCCAGTCGGGCGAGGGGCTGCCGCCACATCTGCAGCATCTCTGCATATGCATATCGGTAGTTGGCGTAAATGTGAGCACGGCTTGGCTCCAGCAAGGGCTCACTCAGCCACCCGTCATCGTCGAATATTGTCTGATCTTCCACGAACACGGACACCTTGACAGGCACCAGAGACAACAGGTCGTCGCGCCGGAATTCATCGTCGGAAACTGAATTCCTACCTTCGCTGGAATCGCCAACGGGGTAGGATGGGCCTGCGCTGGCATACCCAGTACGCGGTGTCAGCGTGTTCAGAATCATCTCTGCCGGGCTTGGCTTCTTCCTCAGCTGGCCGGCGGGCGGTGAGTTCGAACTTGCTCCCGTAAACGACCGCGGGAAGTTTGTCGAGAACGCCGAGCTTAGCCCAGTGCTGACCCTTGAAAGAGGCCGGTTGGAGGGCGATCGAGATAGCACTGTTGACGGAGGCTCTGCATCCGCGGTGAGGGGTCTCGGTTTCGACGGCGGCGTCTCGCCACATGAAAATGAGTTTGTGGCCGGTTCCCCAGCCCACATGATACCATCATCCGAGGCGTGCGAGCCAGCGTAAGGGAGCGGCGTGTGAAGAGTCCCCGGTGTCGTGACGTTCGAATGTGGTACGCCTCGACCATATATGTTCCACATAGTAGCGTCTGTGGGGAAGTAGTCCAGGGAGAAGGACGGTGCCTTCAAGGGCAGCGGCGTTTCTTGCGACGGGAGTTGCGACTCAACGTAGGCGACGCTGTCATCGGCTGAGGATTCGCTAAAGATGCATGACAGCATCGCCAGCATCTGGATGTCGGCAATCTTTTCAAAGTAGTTGAAGAGCTCCATGATAAAGTCCTTGGCAAGCGGGTGTCGACCCCATTTGACCCTACCTAGCAAGGCACCATCTCCTGGGGTGCCGCCTTGCTCGTTCTCCAGTGCGCGCGTCTTGGACACAACGTCGCGGGCAATGACAAGGATGGAGCTCCGACTCTGGTTGCTGGCCAAGACCTCGAGTGGGATCCCCTTCTTCAAGAGCAGACCCAGGTACTGCCAAACATTCATGAGATCAGTGTACCCGTACTTCTCCGCGACGCTTGCGTTATGCTTGCAGACATCTGCTCCATCCCCAAAGATGGCATACTCCTGGGCGAACTCCTTCTTGGAAGGCAGGTCTGGTCGTAGATCGTGAATGGAGATGACGTTCCGGGGTCGGGCAATCCTTCGACGGCTTGCTCCAGTACCCGTGGCAGTGCCTACTCCCGTCCCCGTGCCCGTCCCGCCGCCGCTGGATCGGATGGATCGATCCTCGCTCCAGGTCTTCCTGAGATGGCGGCTGGAATGATACCACAGGCTCATCTTGTGTATCGACGTAGACTCAGAGTCATCCGATGACGACGATGTCTCGTCTGTTTCGCCAGAGTCTGACTGATCTTCCGAAGCGGATGCCTCCTCCGTGGTGTACTTGTACCGCGGAGGAGGGTCGTGTGTGAGGCGGCCAAAGCCCGCAAAGAACGGCTCCATCCTCGGGCGGTCCTTGTTCACATCCGCACTTGTTTGGTACAGAACCCGAGCCTTTTCTTCCTTTGTTGGGAAAAAGCAAATAAGGCGGCCGTCGTGCGAAAACCGAGCGCCACAAGTGAGGGGAGGCGGGGGGATGATGAGACGGGCTGGAGTTGCGATTGCAGTATCCGCATCAGCAGGAGGCAGCTCTTGGGACATGGATGCTGACCCTCCTGCCGGGATGTCTTCTTCCTCATCGGTCGAGCTATCGTCGGCTAACCCATCAAGGTCATCATCCAGGTCGCGGACGTTTTTGAAAAAGGTGGTGCTTGATTCGAGATCAACTTCACCCAGCAAGTAGGTGAATATCACCTCCAGGCAGTTTTGCTTTCTCCGCAAAAACTGGTCAGCAAGCTCATGTAGCTCACGGTCCAGTCGTTTGCGCGTTTCTTCCGGCATGAATGAGCTCTTCTCAATCATGAATCTCGGTGCCTTGAGCTTGGGATACTCCAGGGGTATGTCAATCTTCACCTTGATGAAGATGGCTTCTCCGTCCTTCCCCCACGGACCATTAAGTGAGGCAGTCAGGCTCAAGTTATCCATGTCAATGTTATCCCACTTGACCTTTGGGATCTGGGTACTGACGCGCAAGAGCTCCTCTTGAATGGTGTCGGGCTCTCCCCATTGGTCGTCAGGGTAGCCGTGACCCATGACGCCGGAGTCCTTGGACATCAGCCGCCTAGGCCCGTCCAGGATACCCTTTCTCTTCGTGATGCTAATCCCCTTCATCCAACCGATTTGGGCCTGACTCGGATCCAGCCTCTTGCCCGATCCACTCTTGACCTTCATCGATGGCCCACGCCACGCCGGCCGCATCTGACGGCCAAATGGCGCAGAAGCTCGTGCGGCAGCCGTGAGGGCGCTCTGCCTGTGGCCTACTCCGCTTGTGCTTGTTCTGGAATCTTTCATTGTACTCGCTCGCTTGTCGAGGTTAGACCCGTCGTCAACTGTGCGAAAGGTCTTGTATGTCGCGCCTTTCCGCGTGAGGCTGATGCCGTCCTCGGCCGGTTGCCCTTTTTTGTACCCAACGGCGGCGAAGATACTGGGGTCGATGCAGTGCAATCTCAGCTCGTTGTCCGTTCCCCACGATACAAGCTGGAACTCTCGCTCGTCGATGTTGTCTTCTGTGACCCCTCCTCGGGATCTCCAGAGAAATTCCTTTGCCTGGTGGCCTCCATGGCCCGGAAACACAGCAACTGGTCTCTGCGATTTCTCGATAGTGGGGTCCTTGGACCATAGGCGCTCATACAAATACAGGTCTCCCGGCTCGTTCTGGGGCATCGCGAGGAGGCCGTGTCCAAAGGGTGTATGGCGGGCTCGCCAAACCGGATACTCGGTCTGAATCACATGTTCCAGCTCATTGCCGTCATTGCTGTAGTCCCAGAATTTTATGCTCTGATCCAGCGAGCATGTGACAAGGCCAGTCGTCTTTGTCCGATTCCAGTCCAGGCCATAAATCTTCGACGTGTGCGCCGTGATGGACTTGACAGGCTCCGACACCTTGCGCTCGTCCCAGATGCGCAACCAGCGGTCGTGCGATGAGGCTAGAATGTGCGGATCGCGACGATTATACTTGACCTGCGTGGCGCCGGCAAAGAAGTCACAAAATGTAAGTACGGGTTGGCGAGGCCGGCGCAGATCCCACCAATGCACGTAGCCATCGACAGAGCAGGTCGCCAGCAGATCGGGATGGTGGGCCGAGAAGTTGACGTCAGTGATGGCTCGGGTGTGGCCCTGAAGAGAGTGCTCAATTGCGCCAGTGCTCGAATCGTCCCGGAGATTCAAGTTCCATACCAGCGCACGGTGGTTTGCTGTCGACACAACCCAGTAGTCTCGAGCTGAGAAGGGGGACCACTGCACGTCGACTACCAGCCACGGCTGGCCAGAACCTCGAAGACGCCGCGGCGGGCTGTACGGCGAGTCCAAGTCGATGATTGCAAGGCCTTCGGGTCTATGGACAGCTGTCAGCAGCCAGCCTTCACGGCTGTTGGGCGCGTTATCGACTCACGACGCCAGAGCAATGTCCCTCCCTGAGGGCGAAATAGTGGCCGAGCCAACGACGCCCTCGACATGGATTGAGCCATCGGCCTCGAAGCTCTCGCTGTCGTACGCCGACTTGATGACCCGGCCCTTCTTGGGCGAGTCAGGCAGCTGGTCGAATGCCGGCATCGTCGTCGGTTTTCTGCTGCTGATTGATTGCGCCTCGCATGTCGCGGCTCATCTGCGAACCCTGGCCGGAGTGACGGTCGTGGTGCTGCCGACAGCTACAAGCAGCTCGCATTATCCATTCGACGTCATATCACAGGCGCGCAATGGGCCGTGCCGTTGGTTGTGTGTCGTGAGAGCAAATCCGGTCCTTGAAAGCCGTGAGATGCTGCTGAGATGGTGGTTGAATTGGGCTGAGGGCGCGCTCTGCTGCTTTGAGAGCTAAGGTACCTGAGGTAAGGCAAGGTAAGGGTGTCGGCGCTCCATGTACCCTGCAAGTCACTGCGCTAGTGGTTCGAGCTGCGCCGGTACCTGAGCTAGACTTTCCCCCTCTGTACGGTCCCATCAAGGTTGCTGGTATCACACGACGCCAGCGATTGCACGGATTCCTCAAGTGACAAGGAAGCACATCAAATTGTCATTGTCAGGTATATATCGGACATATATTCCAACTGCCTAAAAGCAGTCATATATAGAGACAGATGCTATAATGGAAATATGCAATTTGGGAGATTTTGTACATGTCTGATGACTCAAACCCAGTAAATCAACGTCAAGCAGCCATAAGCCGTGAATCTGACTCTGGTTCTCCTGCCCTGTATCCGCGGTCACTGTATCGCAAACAGCCCCTCTGCTGGCTTGCCTGCCTTGCCGGCCTTTTTTGTTCGTCAACTGTCGCATGCCCCGCCTCATACTTCTACCACTTCTACCCTGCACAACTCAGCCTTTGCACCGAAACCAGCGACAAAAACCGCGATCTCTGTCGTCAGCAGCAATAGAGCAGCTGGACTACTATTCTTTCTCCACTCCTCTGTCACCCATCCAGAGCTGCGCGGCTACCATAGCGGCAAGACCACTTCAAGATGGCCCTCCCAAAGCGCATCATCAAGGAAACAGAGCGCCTCATGGCCGAGCCGTGAGCCCCTCCACCAGACGCTCCGGCCTGGCCGTATACGCTGACCATCTCGCCGTCCACAGAGTTCCTGGCATCAGCGCAGTGCCTCACGAAGATAACCTGCGGTATTTCGATGTCGAGATCCACGGCCCCGCGTCGTCACCATACGAAGGTACATAGATCAGCCCTCTACCTAGTACTATTAGAAACGATGTCGCAAAACGGAAGCACCAGGGTTTCTAACTCGGATGCAAAAGGCGGCATTTTCAAGCTCGAGCTCTTCCTCCCAGACGACTACCCCATGACTCCGCCCAAGATTCGATTCCTCACCAAGATCTTCCACCCGAACGTTGACAAGCTGGGTCGCATCTGCCTGGACGTGTTGAAGAGTAGGTTTTTTTTTGCCGGAAGCTGGCGAGGGCGAGCCCCGACGTTTCCGACGACCAAAAGTATGAGGCTTACACAAGCACACAGACAACTGGTCGCCTGCGCTGCAGATCCGGACGATTCTGCTCTCTATCCAGGCCCTCCTCGGCGCCCCCAACCCCGATGACCCCCTCGCTCCCGATGTCGCCAAGAGCTGGAAGGAGGACGAGGCGGCGGCCATCGCAACGGCGAGGGAGTGGACACAGAAGTACGCGAAGCCATAGACGTAGAGGCCGCGCATAAGAAGGAGGACATCCCAAAAAAGAAAAAGAGAGACTTATACGCATATATCCCCAAAGACCTGCAACGACAGGGTTTACGGGGATATGGAGCATTCTTATGGTAGGAGTTGAGAGATTTTCCCTTTTCCCATTCAGTTCATTTTTCTTTCATTGGCTCGGTTTCACTTTATGTTCTAGAAGACTCGAGTTTGTTTCGGGATGAGCAATGACACTACCTTTTACTGGCAGCGGTTTCATGGTGTATGTTTTAGATAATTATGTCTGGTCTTGGTAGGCATATCGCTACTTGGTCAATACATCATCACATCGCATGTGCCGTCTGAAGTTGCTTTATGTTATCGATTCATACAAATATTTCTCCCCGAGCTTTAATTCTATTCTCGCATCGAGACATGATAATGAGTGCTTCTTTTCTTCTTGTTCGCGCACAAGTACATTGAGAGACGCAGGGTTTGGAGAATTAGCAGAGTCTTGACGCCCCTGCCCCGAGTTCTTGTATCTACAATGCTACAGTACACAAAGGGATGTCGAAAGGGGTGTGATATAAAACAAAACTTCTTAGACCATGGCAAGGTCGCCAAACTTCTCCTGCACGGGGTGTTAGCGCTGTATGCCGTCAAACCGCCCAGGAAGGCACATACCTTGTAACCAGGCACCATCCATCTGCCCTTGGACACCAGCTCGGCGGTCTTCTCGTCGATGGACTTCTCGGCAGCGGCAACCTCATCAACGGTAAGCTCGTCGAATGGCCGGGCCTCCTCGATGTTCTTGAGCGTGGCAGCGAGGTCCTTGAGCTCCAGGTCGACGGCCTGCTTGGTGGCCTCTGCGTTCTTGACGGCCTCGACCTCGAAGGCCTCGATGGCCTTGATCTGGCGGGTGACGTCGTAGGTGGTGGGCTTGAAGGCCTTGAAGCGCTTCTCGATCTCGTCGACGACGGCCTGGTTCTTGAGGACGGAGCGGTAGTGGGCGAAGTCGACGGCGGTGGGCTGCTCCGAGAGCTGCTGGACCTTGCGGCGGGCGTCCTCGTTGCGCTTCTTGAAGGCCTGCAGGGAGGCGACGGTCTGGCCGCGGAGGCCCAGGGACTGGGAGACCTTGACCCAGTCGAGCTTGAGAGCTGCGCTTCGCTGTTTTCGGGGAGAATCAAAATTAGCTCATGAACCGCTGGAGACGTGAATGATGGTGGGTTTTGCGCATGAACGGGGGATGCTGCGCCGGCCGTCGATTGCCGGAAATTCTCCGTTCTGCGATGGATGATCAAGCCGTTATGCGCCAATTGAGAGGAAGACTAACCGTGGCCGCCATTTTGAGATGTGTCGTGAGGTCTCGTTGGAGATCGGACTGCGAGATCTTTTACTGGAGGTTGATTGACTTTGCCGAACTTGCCCAGCCTGGGGAGCCGCTTGCACCAATTCGGGTCACGTGGATTAGCGCATGACTCTATTCAACCCAGTGCGAGCTCGAGGTTGTGCACTCCATGACCCCTCCTGGGCTGAGAAGAGTGGGAGAGAGCTTGGAGAAGCTCAGCAAGTCGTTCATTGGGTGCATGCAAACCATTAAGCTTCACATAGCAAGGCAAGCTCATACCATTGCACATGAAAAACATCTCGAGAATCTCGGTACAGCTCACAAGCTGATGGCCGTACAGTTTTGTTATAAGTAGCTCAGCGGAAGCATGTATATCATGGAGTCATTTGTTTCGTTGGACAACGAATAGAGCTCTTGAATGAACAATAATACAAAGCCCCTACGCGCATATGCCTGCGCAGACTAATGAGATAATTTCAAGCACCCTGCCCAAACACCACCGCCTTAGATACTCAGAGCCATGATGGAATTGACAATGTCGTTGTCGTTCTCTTTCAGTGCTTTTACCGCCTTCTTACGGCTGACGTTGGCCTGGGTCATGACGAGCTCAATGTCCTTATCCTCGAGGCCCTCAGCGTCGACCTCCTCGCCGTCGTCCTCTTCTTCCTCTTCCTTCTTGGCCTCGGCGGACTCGCCCTCCTTGCCGTGGTCGTGGTCGTGGTCATGGTCGTGGTCGTGGTCGTGGTTGTGGCCGGCGTGCTCAGCCTCGGCGTTGGCCTGGGCGAGCTGGGCGGCAGCAGCCTGCTGAGCGGTGGCGTTGATGTCCTCGATCTTGGCCTCACCGAAGACGCTGGACGATTCATGTTAGATATCACGTTGCTCTTCCATCCAGAGAGTGCGGCCAGCTGCTGGGGTTTGCTCACATGTAGGTGTTGCTGTTGGGGGACTTGTAGACTTCGGGGTTGTTGATGACGAAGAGGATCTGTCATATCCAGTTTAGCTTCCCGCTTCCCGCTTCCCGCTCAGGCGCATCAGCCCTCTCGTTCTCGGGACTCACGTTCTTGGGGCGGCGGAGAGTGACACGGGTGATGCCAGGGACGCGGACGAGGTTGCCCTTCTCCAGCAGAGCCTTGCGGGCCTTCTTCTCGTAGCGAGAGTGGACTACGGCGGTAGAACCGGCGGGGATGGAGCCGTCGCCGAGCTCCTCAGCATCGGACTCGTCGCTGGACTCATCGTGCTGCTCCTCGACCGTGGGCTTGGTCTTGGTCTCGTCGTCGGGAAGCTCTTCAACTCGGGGGTTGGCCATTTTGAACTGTGGTGGGGGATAACGCTGTTAGCCTTGTGTCCCCCTCTTTGGTTTTGCCGCACGAAAATATTCTCCTCCTCGATGAAATGAGATGCACGTTCGCCTGACGGCTGCTCGTGGCGAATTCGACAGGGAGAAGGAGAGACTTCAGCAATTCGTTAACTCACTGTTTATGCGATTAGCCTGGAGATTGATCTATTTCGTTTAACTCAAACGTGACGCTGCGCAAGGCCGGTTTGTGTTGGGAGTTTGAGCTGCGAATTTCTAGGGCTTTGGGTGGATGACGGCGGCTAACCCAAATTAGGTAATCAGCGGCCTTTTGGTCGCAACTTGAAGTTGGCAGCCAAAGGAGACGCTCATAGGGCCGCCCAAAACCGGTACAAAGTCGCATAGAGCATCAGGGAGTTGGATATACATAGCAATTAAGTAGTAGTTTGTTTGCTTTTACTTGCGATCCATAGGTATTCCTTTTTCCCTTCTTCTACACGAAAATCACAGTGATCCACAAGAATCCTCCCTGTAAGCTTTGAATTCATTTTGTCTGAGTTTCCGTATTGACGCCGTTCATCATAAACGATGAGATGTGACAACATACAGCCCTTCCAGAACGGGAGCAAAAATGAATCCAGCAGAACTTTTTGCTGCTGTTGATTGTGTTTCCTGCCCAAGTCCGTATCCCTCATTCTAATACCATCCATTCAACCCCTCCCTCCATGACTCCAGAGCCGACATCCTTGAATTTATGCGGAGGCCTTGATCTTGGCCAGAGCCTTGCGCTCCTCGAATCGTCGCTGCTTCTTGAGGCGGAGGACCTTGAAACGGTCGAAGTCGGTCAGAGCCTTCCTCCGCGCAATCTGCTCGCGCTTCTTGGCCCAGTTGCTGCCCTGCCACTTGGCGTCGATCTCAGCCTTCTCCCAGGCCTTGGCCAGGGCGGTGTGTCGGGAGCCCCGGTTCAGGTCCTCGATGACGAACTGGGAGAGGAGAGCCTTGCTGAGGTGCAGGGCTTGTCGGGGAACCTTGAGCTTGGGGTCTGAGGAAGGGCCCTCGACGAGAACCTAGAATGTCATCGCATTAGCCATCCGGGTCTGCAATGCCTTCGCGCACGAGATTTCCCCCCCTCCAGTAGACGGTTCGTCATGAACGTACTCGCTTGTGGTCGATGATCTCGACGATGGCGGCCAGGCGGCCGTTGTAGGGGTGGTCGCCGTTGATCAGCACGACACGGCCGACCTCAACGAGGCGCCAGTTGGATCCCTCAATCGATGCTTCGCCCATTGTGACGGAATCTAGTAGTCGGAGGCGTGTTAGTCGGATGCGGTCGTTCGAGAAGAGTCGCAGTTCATTCGGGGGTTGAATGAAGTGGAGGAAGACGCGTGTATCATACCAGATGTCGACGATTATCTGCCGTTCGGGTGGATGTTCTCTGGAGCAGCGTTCACCTGGGAGCCTCCAATGACTTTTTTGAGGGCTCGGCTATCTGAGAGTGTGCGGGCTGAAAATACCCGTTTGCCCTAATGCGAAATTTTCGGATTTTCTGTTTTGCCTTGCTGACTACGCCACTTGTGCCGGCGACTGCGCACGGACCAATCGCCGCTCCCTTATCTTCACCCGACAGTTGAGCTAAAATTTTCGAGCTCTTGTTGATCACCATCTGCTGCACCTTTTGAGGTCCAAAAGGCAGAATTTCAAGCAGGAATCCGTGTGATTTTTCCTTGCAATTCCAAGGTAAGGATGCAATTCTCTTTTCTCCAGAATCCGTTGGTTTTATGATGAAGTAATTTGCGGTTGATCACATGCGGTGGCGCCCTCGCCGGGGTTGCTATACCAAATGAATAAATGAGAAACATTTTCTTACATATTCTGAACCTTTGCCCTCCCATCATCAGTTGTCTTGTTATCCTTCTTTGGCTTGAGCCTGAGCTAACAAACGATTTCAGATGCCTTTGTTATGATCTACGAGATAGCCTTCAATTCAATTCCATCTTACTATATATCGAGCTTTATTTGTGCCTTGCCAACTGATCTCTGTTCTCTCGACTCAAGCTATATCTGTGCCTTGTGTTGTTCCCAACGGCGATGGGGACGTGTCTACATGTATTGAACTTGACCTGTTTATGCAGGGAGTCACCGAAGAGCCTAGGGACATCGCATATGGTTTTGGTGAAGTCATTGTTTGTTTAAACACTTTCCAACTCCGGGGTACTTTATACAAAGTCGATCCAAATCATCTAAGCCTTGCCCTTCTGCCTGAGACGTTCCTCGTCATCTCTCGCTAGCTCGGCATCAATCTTTGCTCCCCGGGATGGCTCGTTGCCGTGCATCTTGGCCTACTCATTGTGTTAAACAATGTCTCAAGTTACCGTTGTATTAGGTACTGACCGGTAGTGTGGGATCCTTCTTCGCCATGGCAGTTTCGGCATCATCGCCAGGCTCAGCTCTCCGCTTCGAAACAGTCAGCTTGCGTCTTCCGTACAGACAAGGGTCCAGTTATAGCGTACCTCCTCTGCAGCCAACTTGTTTGCAATGGACCGCTGATCCTCTAGAAAGTGGTCAGCATCTGAATGTCAGCTCAGCAGCTGTGAGGAGGGTAATTACTTGAATCGTTGTTGATGTGCGAGTTGCGCTGGCCCTCGTTGTAGCGCTCAGCGTGCTGAATATCGGACTGCTTGACGTTTCGCTGATCACCGGCCTCGTAAACACCAGATGTGCCAGCGCTGGAGGTTCCCGACATGATTGCTGATTGATTTCTAGATTTAGATTGTTTGTGAGTTTGTGCGGTACGGATTGATTGCGATTGAAGAAACTGAATCTGGAAGCTTAATCTGTTTGACAGGTGCTGCGTCTTACATCTTTATGTCTGGTAGAGTTGGTGATGATGATCTCCACAAATTGACTTTCATCCTACGTCATGGTTAGTGAATCTCGAAAACGGCCGTACAAAACGACGTGCAAGTTGCCCAACGTCATAGACCATTGGCTCTGCAAGGAATCATGAAGTAATGGTGGGCTTGGTGGCGTTGATATGCCGCAAAGTTGTTGTGATGCCAAACAGTTCCAAGCCAGGCAAACTCGAAGCGATCTTCAAGCGAACTCCAAACTTGGTCTCCGAATGGCGCATGATGGATGGATCACCATTGTCTTTCACCATCTTCACCACCTTTCAGCAACCCTACGCCACACAACGTCAGGAGTTTGACAACTGCGACAAGGAGAGAACTCAGCGAGCTTCTAGATTTACACATGATGAGTTATTTGCAGTGTGCGCATTTGACAAATTCAGACCATAGCTGTGATGACCTCGACTGCCCTACCCTGCACGATACTCGGATTGAGACGCTGTAGATATCGAGCCGTCTCTGGATGCTGCCGTGATATCCATTGACCGTAGTACTCATATCTCAAAAGGTTATCGAATAATGTTCATTCTTCGCGATTTTATACTATTATACTCACAAGTTTGAAACCCCCTCAACCCCTGCAGTAACATACATGTACCAGCAATTGGGAGCCTTTCCGCCATTGGATCGAAAATGTAAGGATAGTAGCTGATTGCAGGTAAAGATGCAGCAGCACGAGCGGCCCATGTTTGCCCCTTTTGAGCCACAGCTGGACGCCTAGAGGCGAATGAAATGTGTCTGATCGTATATTGGCTGCAGAATCAGGAGATTTGCAGCAGGATTCCAGAACGCAGTTGAGGCTGGCGAACCGCCTCCTGGAATATTGGCGATCGTCACACTGCCGCGATCAGCCTCAAGACTAAGGGCACAGCAGGATAGGGAGGCCGCTATTGCAATGAACCCCTGATAGAGAAATTGCCCAAGCAACAATGCAGGACGCTTTGGAAGAGCCTGTACCTACTGCAATCTGGAGAGGGGATACTCGTCCTCCTCGCCAAGGTCATACAATCATATCTGCCCAGCTTGACAACAACTGCCCCGAGTTCTGCCTCGACAACGACGTTGGTGCCCCGTACTTTGTTGTAATACATACCCTGACCGCAACATCGTCAAACCTGTTGAGATCCACTATTAGGGGACCAAGTTGATCTGCTAAGGCACTTTTAGCGGCAGCAGCATTTCGAATCTACCGAATCGAAGCTCGAGTAGCCATGCATGCATGCATGTATGGTGCCTGAATCTATAGCCTCCTTTTCTGCGGCGGCAGCGGAAGTGCCGAGCCGAGCAGCACTTTGGCGAGGTTCTCAGTGTACCTACTGTACCATGCAAAGTACAGACCACGCCAAACATGTCTGCTAGAACGTGCAAAGACAATGAACATGAACAACGAAGCAGAACCGCGATTGGCCATCATTGAAGTGCAAGGTTCAAGCCATTGAATTGTCAAGCGGAGTTGCTGCTGGTGTCTGGTCAGGCAGATGGGGCGACAAGGCTAGCTACTAAGCTACCTAGACAGGCCTCAAAAAGCTCGACAGCATGAAGAACTGGAGACTTCCTACATTCCAAAATGCGGAGCCCCCATGCAATCTCGCTGGTGGATGCGCTGGCAGGGCAGGTCCGAGGCAAGCGGAGGAGCGATATTATTTAGGGGGGGGAATTTGAGTTTTTCTCGCCGTGGTTCGATTTGTTTATAATCCAGCAGTGGTGCTCCATGCTGCTTGCGTTGATGCTTTCGTGTTGGTACATACACGTTACTTTGCATGTAAGCGGCGGCAGCGCTATCACCTCACCATGACGAGCGCCCTGGTCTACGACCGCGGCCTGACCCGCGCAGACTACATTGTGCTGAAAACGCTCGAGGACGACATTGCGAGGAGGAGAGATGGCCGGACAGAGCCGGAACCTGCTGGTGACGCCAAAGTCGACGGCGACTGGCACGACGTCTCGGCAGAAGCCCAGGATGAGCCGCGCCAGGGGGAGCCGTCGGTTGACACTGCCGCCAAGGACATTGCCCTCCTCAAGTCCATGAGGAATCCTGGAGATGCTCACTTTGAGCCGACCATAGTCGTGTCCGTCGACGACCTTCCCAGCCGTCTTCCCAAATCAGTCAACAACCTTGTCCTGCAGCCCTTCATCCGCTGGGCCCGGAAAACAGCCCGGTATGAGACGGACGTGGTGATGATTGTGCATCTCCTACTGTATTTCACGACTTCGGTGCCAAGTGCAGTTCTCCTGTTCCGGAACTTCAATTTCATCCACGGAATTCTCCATGCCGTCATGCAAGTGTACTATGTCGGCACCTACACTCTCATGATGCACCAGCACATCCACCAGCGGGGGATTTTGTCAAAGAAGTACTCGGCGTTTGACAAGCTGTTTCCATACGTCACGGATCCGTTGATGGGACACACGTGGAACTCATACTTTTACCACCACGTCAAGCACCACCACATCGAGGGCAACGGCCCGGACGACTTGTCCTCGACGATCCGCTACCAACGAGACGACATCTTCCACTTTCTGCACTATGTGGGACGTTTCTTCTGTCTCGTCTGGCTGGACCTCCCGCTGTACTTCTTCCGAAAGGGACGCTGGGGGTTGGCGCTGCGTGCGGCAGGGTGGGAGTTTGGAACCTACTTCTTCTACTATGCCATGGCGACCTATGTGAACAGGAAAGCCACTATCTTCGTGTACATCATTCCTTTTCTGCTGCTTAGACTGGGATTGATGGCGGGCAATTGGGGTCAGCATGCTTTGGTCGATCCCGATGAGCCAGACTCGGACTATCGATCAAGCATCACCTTGGTAGACGTTGCTGTGAGTGCCTTTCTAGATTGTTTGTCGCGGCTGCTGAGTAGAAGCTAACCATATGCCTGCAGAGCAACCGCTTCTGCTTCAACGATGGCTATCACACCTCTCACCATCTCAATCCGCTTAGGCATTGGCGCGAGCATCCCGTCTCCTTTCTGGAGCAGCGCAAAACCTACGGCAAAGAGGGAGCAATCTTGTTTCACAACATTGACTTCCTCATGATCACCTTCCGGCTGCTGGCCAAAGATTACGAGCATCTTGCCAAGTGCATGGTGCCGCTGGGAGCGCAGGCGGATCTCACCATGGAGGGGCGAGTTGAGCTTCTGAAGCGCTTGACGCGCAAGTTCTCCGAGGAAGATATCCGGAAGAAGTTCAAGAAACAAGCTTGAAACTTCTCATCACCATGGTGACGACTTTAAGGGGGATTTGATCCCAGTTTCACGGTCGTACATAGATCGGTTGAGCGGCTGCCTCGTGTGGAAAGAAAAAGGAAAGAGCCTCAATTATGTGCCCTGTCAAAGATGGAGCAAGTGGAATCTTGATAAAGCTGGTATATCTGGTTTGGTCTGCACGGTATTGCGATTTGGGTTGTTCACTGCTTGTATAAATGCAGATGTTGATGGCGTTTTGGGAGGGAAATGGACCTTGACGAGTCAACGCATAGACTCCGTATGACTAGAGACACCATTGAAGCTGGTCAAGGCTTGCATGAATCTACGGAGGAGTTGAACTCTTCTCATGAGTGAGATGTGCAGTTGATGCTGTTGTAGACTGAAGAATTGCAGACTGATGCAAGCAGATACCGTGTAACTCCGGTACCTCGGGGATGTGCCGCACGGGCCACCCAAGCTGCTGCTTTTCGTGCTACCAAAAGGTATTAATGCGCGCGATAAGTTCTGGACGGAAGCAACGTCATTTTAACACCTCCATACACGACAACACAACAAGCCTCGTCACTTGAAGCTCCAGATCCTGCCGATAACCTGCACAAAACAAGTGTTCATCATGTTCTTCGTAGGTCACATTGCTTGTCATCATTCATAGCAATTGTCACTGACAATGGCCCGCGTACAGCGCAAGACGCTCGACATCATCACCCTCTTTCACAAGGCCAGCTCGCCGGCCTCTGTCCGAGTCGCCAACCTGCTGAAGCAGGCGTCCGCGAGCGCACAGGCGAATGCCACCTCAGACAGCCCCATCAGCCGCGATCCCTTTGAACTGAACATCACCGAGGATCCCCCCACCGTCGACCAGGTGCAGACGATCCTGGCGTACGTCGGCCAGAGCGGCGCCTCCCAGATTGTCAAGGGCGCGAGGGACGATAAGGATGCGCTGAAGAAGTTTAAGGAGAACAAGGACAACTTTCTGCGACCATTGGTGAGTTGATTGGATGCCTACCTCGTGTGGGAGGGAGACATATACCTGGGGGTGTGAAGTGACTAATGCCTCAGCAGACGGTTGACTGGAGTAATGGCAAGGCGGTTGCCGGAGACAATGAGTCTGAGATCCTGAAGCTTGTGAATGCTCAGAAATAGAGCGTCGAAGCAGATGTTGTATGAGCAGCTTTTGATACTGTGACTTTTTGTGTATACCCCACTCTTTACCATGGACATTTGGGCACTATAGACGGTGGTGAGGAGAGAATGAAAACAGGATTGCTCTTTGTATTCTCGTGGACATTGGTGTTTTCAACAAGGCTCAATATATGGAGGCCGCACGGCACTCTAGTCTTGTAAGGATGGTGCCCTACCTAGAAGGTGATGGAAGCATAGTTGCTTTCTTCTGGCTGACACTCTTTGGAGGCTCTAGGCTCGTGATGTACTCGATTCGTTTGGTTGGCATCGACGCAGTTTGCCAGCTCGTCACACATAGATGCTGGTTCAAAATGATATCTCGTCAGTACTATCAGGGCAATGCCTATTCGGGGATTTTGATATCCTGGATATCCTGGCCGACGAGGCTCTGTCGCCGCCAGCTGTCGCCAGTTGTCAACTTCACGGTATGCCCTGCCAACCCGATTCACTTTGCCCTCACTTCTTCTCTTGAGCCCTGATAGGTCGGATGGAAGCACTGGCACAATTCACCTGAGATGATAGAAAAAAAAAAAAAAAAAACTTCCATCTCTTTCTCCCTCTCTCTCTCTTCTCCCTCCTTCTCTCAACAGTAGCTTCACCATCATCAGACTTTGTTATCATCTACTGCTCGTGAACAACGATCATTGGATACGCCAACAGAGGACCGACTACCTACTGCTCCCAAAGCTCATCAGATTCTTGGTAATACCTTGCTTGCCTCTTCTCAGCAACTGATTGACCTAATCCTGTTTGGCATTAAGCGAGAAGACTCCCCGTCAACCTGGTTGCACCTTCCTCGAGGAAACTACAACCTGCATCTGAGGTACGAAGCTTCGTCATCGCCTTCATTGTTTGTTTACCATTTCCCTTCAACCATCCATTCACTTGTTCATCCTTCTCACGGTCACACACTCTGCTGCCGCGAGTTTTTTTGGATTACAGTATTGGTGTGCCTTGTCTGGACATTCTCTCGCGTACCGGCAATCTTTGATGCTCGCATCCCCTCGCTCTATCCACACTCCTTTTACCTTCTATCACCTTGGATAGTGGCTGGGCCGTCTCCTAGAAGCCGTCTCAACGTCCTTCTTTGCTGACTCTGAAACCGAAGAAAGAGAGACTCCATCATGGCCGACTTCTTCAGGATGAATCTGCAGCCGGCTCCGCATCCAGTGGTCCAAGCCGCTGACTTCCCGCGAGTCCATGCCGAAAACTTCCCGCATGGAGATCGCGCAGCCTTTTCAAAGTATTATCCAACTGGAATTCCCGTCACCTACAAGATGATGCATGGTGTGCACTCTCAGGGGGTCGCCCAGACCTATCTGGAGGACCACCTTCCCGTGGGTTTCTACACCGCCGTGCCCCCCAAGGCAAGGGCCTTCATCTCGACCTCTAACGGCACTCGACCGTTTCGCAAGTTGGATCACATCCTGCCCCAGCGCCGAGTCCATCTATGGTCGAAAGACGAAATCCAAATCATTTGCAACTCGCTCCGCAAGCTGTACTGGAATGAGTTCAAGGACATGCAGCAGCCTCACTGCTGGGACGACCTGTGGACATATTTCGATGCTCACGACCTCTACCATAACGGCTGTATGAACCTCTGGAACGTCATCAACACGATCTGGGATGAAAACAAAATCATCGCTGTGGATGTGAGCCGAGAAATTGCTGCCCATATTGGCCACTGGGCGGATGACTGGCTCAAGAGAGAGGAGAACAAGGAGAAACTGGTTCGATGGGAGGAGTCTCACGGCCCCATCTTCCGCATTCTTGACGACCGAGACCACGAGTCCCTAGGCTTGATTCAGGACGACGTGGTGCCGCTGATAGCGAGCGCATTGAAGAGCCGTCGCACTTTTCTTCTTTCTGGCAGGGAAGCAGGACATGTCGAAGAGCCTGCGGCGCTGGTTGCAGCTTGTTGCACGAACAAGATTGAGAACTGGCTTAGTGAGTTCCTTCGTGATGACCCTGTGGCACTACAAAAGCTAATCCATCCTTCTATTGCAGCTGGTCAGAGAGTTCTCGATAACAATGGGCTTCCGTCTCCTCCCGTAGCTGAGCCGCACCGCGGCTCGTTGTCGCTGAATGGGCCGGCTCCATGCCTTGTGGAAAACGGGAAGCACTACTATCTCACGCAACATTCATTGCCGCCCCCTGAACCACCTACTAGGCCCATTGAGGCTCTTCAAGCTTTGCAAAAGTCTGCCATAGGCGCTGCAGTCTTCCGACCTGCTGAAGCTGCCAAGACTGGCATCGTCATTGCCAATGGTAGCAATATGCCAAAGCGATTGCAAATGGCTGTTGAGAAAGCCGACCCCAAGACATCAAGCGAGGATCAAAGTCAGAGCGATCCTCGAAGAAGTGCATCGATGCCGGAGACATCATCTCCCGTGGCTGGTTCCAGCATGCAACCAAGGCGCAACGAGGTCTTGCTAGGTGCTGGCAATGAACTTGCTGCCGATGCCGAGGTCAGACGGAGTTCTGAATCAGCATGTCTCCCGGATCGTGGCAAATCATCTCCAGGCCACTCCTCGCTTGCAAAGCACTCTGGCGCAGAGACAATGATGGACAAACTCACGAGAGATGTTGCCGACCTGGAGCATACCGAGAAAGGTTTCAAAGGCATGAATCACACGTATGGCGAGAGGGCAACGTTGCCACCCGCTCACAGCCACTTTTACCAACCTCGACCCATTGAGCGACCTGACTAGTACTCAGCAACAGCTCGACAACCGGAGGGTAGAATCTATTCAGGAGGTGACAACCAATTCCCCCCGTATGACGCCGCAAGACTGGAGAACTGGAAAAGTCAGGCTTCAGATGGGCCTATGCATGATCCTGCAGCTATGAAGCAATTCCACTCCTCCCAGAGGCACCGCAGGTCGACCCAAGATGCAAGATATTATGCTGACGGCTTTCCCAATGGCTACATGAGGCCAAGCGCCGGACTTCCTTTCAAATCGTCCACGGAGCCAACCCCTTTCTATATGCAGCCAGAGAAGGAATTCATGCCACCACCACACCTTGCATCGGCAAACGGGCTCCCACATCAAAGAGAGCATCTCTCTTCTGTTGCAAATAAGCAGCTACCGCATTCTGCCCCTTATAGAGATTTCTCAGGGGCCGCTCAAGTCGCATCTCACCACCAATTTGCCAATGGAACGCATTCAGGCGTTGTGCCATCTGCCAAGTTGCGCAACCCCCCTGTCGGCAGCACTGATGAGAACGTTCCACCTCTGCAAGCGACTCGGCCTGAAACCTACCAGGGCTCATCAACCGCCTCGTCGCAAGCCGGGTATAACACCAACGGCCGAATGCATCATAAGGCAGGGCAACGTCGGGGATCACAGGGCCAGAAAACGCATGGTTACAATACGGGCCAGCAAGCCCAAGCCGAACATCATGCTCTGCCGCACGAGTCCTACGCGAACAGATCTTGGCGACGGGGTGCTCAGCAAGATGATGTTCGACAGAGCTCCTGGTGTCGCAATCCCGTGGGCTCAAATTATATGGACTACATTCCTTGTGCTTGCAGTGGCTGCGCCGAACGCAACAGGAGCGTCTGGATTGGGGTCACCCATGACGCTCGTTTGCAGAGGATGGAGATACAAGCGTTTCTCAAGTTTGGTTTGAGTGGCAAATTCGGCCAAGTGGAAGACGTCTGCCCAGCCGCGTCTCTGAACCGAGATGCGTTTATCGTGAGGTACGATGATCCCCATTACAATCACTGCTGTACTGTACTGACCTTTAGTAGATTCGTGGCGGAGTCATCGGTTTCGCTCGCCCTCGCATTTGGTGGGGGCCTGATCCCCGAGAAGAATATCAGGCTGCTCATTCGACCAGTACATCGGTCAAAGTGGATGAAAAACCTGCCATATCAACAAGCGAGGCCGCTGCCACCGGTGCCAGTTACGCACCAACAGCCTACGTGGATGGGAAAGACTTCTTCAAGCACGACTCTTAGCCGCGGACAGACAGAAGCTCGTGGCCCTTCGCGGGCACCGTCCCCCACGCATTCACCAGAAAGGGGTCAACCTGCGGTTTCATCAAGCCCCAAGAGTGCCGAAGTCCTGCCTCAGGCCACTGTATCGGGTGAGAGTGTGAAACAAGAGGGTTCAGTGCCTAATATCGAGCCCACAAGTGCCTCACCAGATATCGATCATTCAAGGCAGTTCTTGGAGTGTATTGGGACTCATGATCAGGCGGCTTCTAGGGAGATAGAGAGTCCGTCCGGACCCAAGCACGATGGTCATCCTAAACCTGGGCACGCTTTTCCTAGGACCACATCGCCTGTTGAAACCAAGCAGAAAAAGAAGAAGGATGTTGCTGCACGGCCAAAGTCGGCATTGGACGATGCTGTGAGCCAAGAGTCCAATCCTTGCATCATCACGCTGCTACCTGGCGAAGGTAATGGCTACGGATCGTCGCAGAAGGCTCAAGTCACGTTACCAGACAGTCCCCTGGGGTCAAGTCCTTCCAGCGCGAAAGAAATCTTCAAGTCGGAACCATCCGTTGTCCCTCACCCAGGAGCAGGGAATGGCAGTCCTCCATCGAAAAGCCAGGAGAGACAGGGTTCAGAGCACGTTACGCCCGAAAGGACAAGCAGTCCGCACCTGAACACCCAGTCCAGGGACATAGACGTGAGAGGCAACAAAAGAAGTGTCAAGGGTAACAAAATAGCGAAGGGCAGCTTGAACGAGGCACACGCTGCTGCTCCGAAGGTGGCAGTAGATCCACCAGCAACTGTACCCAAACCCTCCGAGATTCGTACTGAGCCTGCCGACGTGGGCAGCCATATGCGCGCCTCCAGTATTTTCACAGCAGAAGAGATAAAAGAACGCAGACAGGCCTGGAATAGGATTCCCATGCCATTGGATCCACGGAAATCCAAGAAAGCAGTGTCGAATGCCGGTTCCAGCCAAACCACTACGCCACGAACGTCTGCGCCTGAGGAGACGGATAAAAAGGAGAATGTTACATCATGTGACAGGGGAAGAGCTCATAGTGACCCTCTTGAGAGCTCAAGTAAGAGACACTACGGATTGGGACATTCGATGGAAGGATGTGAGGGCTTGGATGAAGACGAAGTTCGGTGCACCGTGAACGATGAGTGCTCCAGACTCGAACAGGGATCAAAGAACATCAAAGGGACAATTGGAGAGGACGCCTCTGATCCCGCACTAAAGTCACCCGCGTCATCATCATGGGCATCAGACTTGGTGGAGGACACAGGCATTGGCCCAGGAATGGGACCGCTCTCTGCTGCCAACGTCGCCGCGAACCAGCAAGGCAAGGCCAAAACCAAATGGAACAAGAACAAAAAGTTCAAGAAACGCCCTACACCTGCACCGCTGAATGCATTGCAACAAGATGAGGACAGCCAGGGGCGGCCCCCGTCCGCCTTGGACATCAACACCATATCCTTGAAGGGTAAACATGGAGCGGATCACGAGACGCCCACACCGACCACGGCAACTTCCGAATCCATTCCCCGTCCTGCGAGTGCAACAGAGGGACTTGGCGAGTTCTCGTGTGAGCCGCTCAAGGATCCCAAGGAACAAGGAACGACGAGCAACAGGGGTCAATATCACTATGATACCTTACCACGGGGTCGACTAGACTTCAGGCAAAATGCGGGAGGCTCTCTGAAGGTATCGAAGAAGCGCAAGAACAAATACCCTTCAATCAACTCCAAGACTTTTGAACCATCGACAAGCGGCAGGTCCATGCCGTCCCCGTCGAAACACGCAACTGGCAGCCAGATGCCCACAGCCACTGACGGCGCAGGCGCAAGCACAACCAGTTCTTCAACCAAGGCAGAAGCATCGGATGCTTCCAGAAAGAGTCGCCTGAATCCGCTGGCAACTTCGTTCGAGTCTCCGCGCAAGGGGGCCACTGCAGCACTAGGCATTGAAGCCTCTCCCCACTATTCCAGAGCAACCTCGTCTCGGGAAGGACCACGGGAGAAATTTGTCGATAAACCTCAGTCGCCCTACGAGGTCAATATCCTGCAGAGATCAATCATGGCACACGGCTCGCCAACGAAAGGGCCGCAACTCAGAGAACGCTTGAACCGAGGTTTCACGGTAGGCGACGGCCACTCTGAGGTTTCGAACAAGCAGCAGGAGAATAACCCTCCTGGTAGACGGCGACAGGGATCTGGAGACAGGCAGAGGCACGAACGCGAGAACAAGAAGCCGGCCAAGTCGAGTTCCGCTTCACCAAGAAGGGAAGAGGGAAAGACGCAAGCCAACTTTGATGCTGCGGACTGGCCTGCATTGCCTGCGTCCAGGGTGAGATCTGCTACTCTGCAGTAAGGATATGCATCTCTCGAGGGAGATGCTGGGGAACAGTTTTGACAAGCAGCATCGGTTTCGCTTTTTTCTCCTTCTTCTTCATTGTGTTATCTTGGCGTGATTGCCTCTTTAGGGCTAATGATAGTTTGCATGTGGGAATATGGAGGCCATTCTTAGTTATATATGTAGGAACTTGAGTTCATTTATTGGCCAATCTGTTCCAGGCTGTATCAAGGCTTGGATGTCGCGTAGTGTCGTCTGTCGCATCAAAAGGTATCAGCTGATACATGGGCACTTGTGTTTGTCTAGGTAGGTAGGCCTTTTTGTAATATCTTTATGTCGTTTTTGTCTATGCGTCTGAACTCATACACCGTAGCGCATGTTTCGTTGCGCCATTTGCCATTTGTAGTACCCCCCTCATCCAAGCGCACTCGGAGCACTGCCGACGGAGCCCTCTCTCGTCCTTTTTCTTATATATACATTCTCTTGACACCACGATTTACGCCTTGTTCACCAGCCCTGAAACGGTATCCTCGATCTGCTTGTCTGTCAGGCCCTCGAGGGACTGTGCCTTTTCGTTGCCGAATTCTACGTCGCGTTCCAAGGTTAGCGAAATGTTTCCAATGATGCTCTACCCTCCTGTCTTTCTTTCTTTCTTTCTTTCTTTCTTTCTTCTTCCGCTTCTCCTGCAGTCCTTGTTCTCCCTTATCGAAGTTCCTTATCGAAGGTGATTGGGGAGGGGTGGGGAGAGAAAGGCGTACCGAATCGGGCGTAGACTTTGGGGAGAGTGCCTGCGGCTTCGCGGAGGAGGATCGGGGTGTTTGGGTTGGCCTTCTTGATGGCTGGGTATTGTTTTGTGAGGAATGATCTAGATGGGGAGCTTCCGGTTAGTCATTTTCGCATGTACGGAATTTTATGTCTGCGCTCCATGTGTGTGTGTGTGTTGAATTGGAGGTGTTTCCCCCACTACGAGAGGTGCGCTTTTGGAATCTAGCTGTGGGCTGATGGCCATTGGGCTGTTGTTCGTGACATGGCGAGGTGATAGAGTGTGTGTATATGCGACTTGTCGTGTGGGCTGTAGGGGGAGCGAGAGGAGAGAGAGAAGGGTCTCTTTTTTTTTATTTTTTTGCGTACCGGACGGCGGCGCTCTGCTCGGAGGTCTGGCAGAAGAGGAAGCGGACTTCCTTGAGGGACTTGGCGAAGGCGAACTTGGCGGACATTTTTGGGCGCTTTTTTGGTGGAGGGGTTGCAGCAATTGGGCGGCGAGAAGAGTAAGGCTTCGTGGTGAGGCGGGGAGAGAGAGAGAGAGGGTGGCTCTGTATGGGTGCTGAGGTTCCGTTTGGCGAGAGCTTGATTGATGATACTAGTAGCTGGGTATCACCAATGTCGTTTGTCGTTGTTTTTGGTGGAGCAGAAAAGGTTGTGCATATGTGCATAAGTATGTTAATGAGTTATGCATAATGGAGACGTTTGTGCACAGGCTGGGGCGATATGCAGCTAACGCTGGTCGGGTGCATAAAGTAAAGTCCGGTGTCGCTGTCAAAAAAGTTCGTGACGAACCGGGTGAATCCCGGCGCCTAAACGAGCGCAGGGGCCGCGCTTCTTCCTCTTATCTTGACTGTTTAACACCTACAACTCCGTTCATTTGTCGGACGACGACAGAAAACAGGGCAGAAGCCAGGATCTCTTGTTCATTGTCCATCGGCCATTTCTTCTTCTTTTCTTTTTCTCCCTTCAAGTCAGGAATTCTTACAGTGAGTCGCCTTTTTCCTTGATCTCCCCTCGATATTAAGCTCGACCTCCCGGCCACTCCCGACCACATCCTACGAGAAACACCAACAATTCCCCCCCCAAAAAGGAGCAGCAATTCATATCAAACGACGTCTTTCGTGTGCCCCCTCAACGAATGAGAACAAAAAAGCAAAACGAGAACTAACAACATCCTTCTTTCTTCGCATGCGCAGGCCATGGCCCCAACGAGCAACATCTTGCGCGCCGCCCGGCCCGTCTTCCGCCAGGGCAGCACCTCCACCTCTTCCTCCTTCTTCAGCAGCCAGACGCAGCAGCAGTTCTTCCGCCAGCAGTTCCGCCAGCAGGGCAAGCGGTGGCAGAGCACGGCCTCGTCCGAGCAGCAGCAGAGCGCGAGCTGGTTCAAGAAGGCGTGGGAGAGCGAGGTCGGCATCAAGACGGTGCACTTTTGGGCTCCCGTCATGAAGGTGCGTTCTTAAAACCCCCCCCCCCCCCCCCTGATTTCCTTGGGCTGGATATCACGGGTTAGGAGGTTTTTTTTAAATCAGCGAAGCGGTGAAGTGAACTGACTGACTGACATGTCGGGGTGTGGGAATATATATAGTGGGCTCTTGTCCTGGCGGGTATTTCGGATCTGGCTCGTCCGGCGGAGAAGCTGTCCTTTGCGCAGAACTTTTCGCTGACTTGCACGGGCATCATCTGGACCCGGTGGTGCTTCGTGATTACGCCCAAGAACTACCTGTGAGTTTTCCCTTCGACCCACCCGAGTCCAAACAAACAACAACCTTTCCGATCAACAGGAGGGAGAACATACCCTATCCTACACTATCAGCATTGGAATTGAGTGGATGAAGAACGACACTGACGTGGTGGTTTTATTAGGCTGGCTGCTGTCAACTTCTTCCTCGCCCTGGTCGGAATCACGCAGATCACTCGTATTGGCATGCACAACATGTCCAAGAAGGATGAGGAGGCTCCTGTTGAGGTGAAGGCTTAGGGAGGGTGACAGCAAACCCGAGGGGGGGGGGGGGGGGGGGGGGGGGGGGATATGGAAAAGGGGAGGGGGGAAGCAGAGGGGGAACGCATGATACACCTAATACATCATTTCGCCATATCATGGGGTTCTAAACCAACCAAGCTTGATGACCACAAAGTTTATGATCTGGCTTTCAGCAAACAAGCAGCAAACAAAAGCGCATATCAAGAAGAAATGGGAGGAACAAGACGGATAATCGGAGGGTACAAGATAGGGAAGGTTTGCGTATTGGCTTATTAGAGGAAGAGGACAGTAGTGCATCTCTAACCGATTCGAGACATTGACACTGAGTAAATCAATTCGCTTTCTTTTACATCGAATGGATACGTAGGCCGCCAACAAATAATAACATTTACCCATTTCCACCTGTATATCCAGCAGCAGGCTTCCATCCATATACCTCCCATCAGAATCAACTACTCATCCTCTCGATCTTCAAATACATCCAACATGCACTGTAAAAGACAATCCACGGTAAAATCAAACATGCCACACTGAAAGCAAAACACATGTCGAATGCCCTTATTTTGCGATAGTGTATCGTGGTACATAGCATATTGCACGGATAAAGTACTATGACCTTCTTTTAAGAAAAAAAAAGACATCAAGATATTCTACTACACAGATTCGGCGACACAGAAGAAGAACATCAAGCATAAAGCCATTCAAAATGACCTGTTCTTGCCAGGGAACATGCCTCTCCCTCCACACACACACAAAACGTTTTAATAAAAAAGAAAAGAAAAAAGACATCTTCCCATAGCGCCATGCAAGAAAAAGGGGGGCCAACGAAAACGAAGATGAGAGGTATCATGAATCTACTGCTCAAAACATCGGGGAGCACAATAGTGAGACGAGAAGGGGAGGAAAAAGAAGGGGAAAAAACGATAGGGAAGAGACAGGTGTAAATATGAGCGCCCCAGAACCAACATTCTACAGCCAGGCCCCCTCATCCGCACCTCGCCAACTCAATTAGTCGGTATGCCCGTCGTTAAGAAGCATCTCCAGGATGATTTGTCTTCCTGGCAGCTCCGGGTGTGACATGGCAATCTTGACCGTCCCCTTGGAGATGTCACCGGCTGTCGACAGTCCACCATTGTGCCCATACACCTGTGCCGCCTGAGCCGCGTTGTCTCCCGTCGGTCCTCGCACCCCAAAGTCAATGATGCGCACGTCGCGTCCAGCAATAATCTGCCGTAGCCGGCCGTTGTCTGCATTCCGGACCTCGACATAGTCCTCATTGTACAGGATGAGGTACTGGCCGTACATGGTTGCGCCCTTGGCCTTCTTATGCTTGCCCGTGTATTCCATGATGAGAGTCCTGCTAATCTCACCATGCTTGTCGACATACACAGCGCAGTCTTCGTACGTAAGGATGAACTCGTTCTCGTTCAGCCGGAACATGCCCAGGGGATGTTGCTGTCGAATACGATCGGCAATATTGGCAATTGCCTGCGGCTTCAGATCCGGAATGGAGATAGGCTGCTTCTTGTCGAGCGTCAACATTTCAATTCCCTTGGCTGTGGAGACGGCGACATAGGTCTGGAATAAACTCAGGCCGAAGCATTCCGTGGGGAAGAAGAACTCGTCAAAGTCGCGGAACGTCTCGGTGCTTCCAGAGGCGCCCTTGCCTCTGCCGAAGAACCGCGACTTTTTCTCCGAAGACTTCTGCAGAATGGGCTCCAGAACCTTAAACATCGTGTTCAACCCTTCCTTTCTCTTGTGGAACAGTAGCGTCCTGTCCTTCATTCTTGCCGTGGCAAAGTATGTGACATCCTTGGCCAGTCTCTGGGGAGCCCTTCTAGGGTTGTCATTGACCGGCGGAGCGTACTCGGAAACAGGGGCTATCACGTCCAACGGATACGAGATCAGCGACCTGTCAGCAATGACAACGCACACGTTGAACTCTTCCAGAACCGCGATTTGCGTAACCCTGGCGATCTGAACCGTCTATTTCCCACCATGTCAGCTTTAAAATCTCTGAGGAAATGATCAGGTATACTTACTCGGGTCCAGCCGCGTGGATTCGAAGGATCGGCAATGTAGATGCCGTAGTCTGTTCCAATCGCAATGACGGCCTTGCCAAATGCTGAAAAGGCCGTGGCGCAGTTCACCTGGGCACGGCACACGGGGGCGACACCCTGTGCGGAGCCGAGCACGTCTTCCAATTCTTGAATTGCTCGGTCAAGCGGTGTCCCCTTGACAGGAACACCGGCAGATCTAGCATGAGGAGAGCTAATGTCGTAGTGAAAGGCAGCGTCGGCAAGGACACGCAGCCTAAAAGGCTCCGCGTTCTGGGAGAAGAGGGCCTTTGCGTGCATCGTCTTCGCCTCCACAATCTTTGAGCACCACTCTGCCCGGTCTCGGGCGGACGACGCATACAGCGTGTACACCTCATAACCCAGATGCTTGATCTTGAAGGGGTAAAGAATCTTGCCTTCAACATCGCTGGACGGGGTCGGCGTGAGCGTCGTCGCCGAACCAGTCGTGGAATTCGTCGCTGTGTGCTCCAGGCCTGGTCGAGCGGTGCTGTTGGTTGCCACTTTGCTGAGCTGCGTTGTTGATCCAGCTGCCGGCCCTACGGCAGTTGTCCTAGCTAAGGGAGCCGTAATGCCCTTTTGCTTGATGACGGGTTCATCGTTCATACTCTCCAGAAACAAAAGGGGCATCGGGATAGGCTGCTACGGTCAGCATTCGCGAACGGGAGTTGCAGTGCAGCTGAAATTGATACTTACCTCTCTGGAAACATCGTACTTCTTTTCTCCGGTGTCTCTTGCAACAACCAGCTTTGCCAGAATCAGATAGTGGTCAAACAGCAGGGCGTGCGTGTCGACCCATTTGATGCCGCTTGAGCTCAGCCTCTGCAGATCACCCTGAATGATCAGGGTTCTGCCAAGATGGTCCAGGTTCAGCACAGATTGCATGCCCGGGCGTAGAATGAGCATTCGATCGAGCTCCATCATCTCCACCCTCTTGTTGGTCTCGGCGACCTTGGCATCGCATTCCAACGTGACCACTCGAATCTCCTCAATGGCTTTCTTGAGGTTTGTCATCTCCTCGCTTTCCCCCGGCATCTTGCGCTCCACCGTTTCAAGTAAGAGGATATATCGTTGGAGACGCTGCAGCGGAGTGATGAGGAAATGGGTCCAGTCTTGCTTCAGGGAAGACTTGTGCTTCTGCTTGTCCTCCAGAAACTGCTTGAACAAAATGTTTCGACTAGCTTCTTTGCGAATCATGTAGGCGGCCCGAGGATATGCGGTCGCATACTCAATGTAGTCGTTTTTGGCCTTGCGAATCCACTCTCGGAAGATGTCGCTGAAGCCGACGATCCATGGACCCTGCTCCTGCTGTCGGTACTTGAGTTGCGCCAGGAGATGGTCTTTGTTGATGCGCAAGACTGTATCGAGCTTTCCAAAGACGGCAGAGAGGAACTTGTCACGCTTCTCAGGGCGGATAATGGGCGGCTCTCTTGCGCGCAGGTCGTCTCTGTACAGCGTGCGGAAGATGTCCAGCTGCTTGATGTAGGTCTCCTCGCCGGTGACGATTTCGTGCAAGATGTTTTGGCGCTCCACCTCCTTCTTTGGCCGGGATTCGATGTCCTCCTTGGTCAACTTGTAAAAGACGTGCCAGTCGTCCGCCGGCTTCTCCGTCAAGCCCTCGAGGTCCACCTTCTTGAGGGTGCGCATGCAATGGGTGGAATAGCAACGCCCGTGGATCTCCGTCTCATGTAGCTTGGGCGCATAGCACCCTGAGCCGGTCAACTGCCACAAAACTCCCGAGATGTGGCCAGAACCGAGCTTGACCCATTCTTCGTCGGGCAGAAGGACGCCGTAACGAAGCATGTAAGCGAGCACAGTGGAGCTGAGGGCCTCGGCATCAGCGACGTTCATAGTTGGGACTTTGAAAGTGAACATGATGGTGAGTGCCTCCTCAACAATCTTTTCTCTTAGGTCGAGCTCCCCTTCAGCCATCTCACGGACCCAGGCCTCAATGCCACTGAGCGCCCAGGGCTCTGGGCATCGCCTGAAGTCGGCGGGCGTCAGCTTCGATGGGATAAACTTCTTCTTCCTACCGCCAGAGGGGAGGGTGATGCTATCGAAGCCTCCTACCGGAGGAGTCATCCCGGCCTCATATTCGGTGATTGGTAGCCCTACTGGCACCTGCTGCTGCCTGGCCAACTTCCTGCGCTCCTCAGCCGCATCAGTCCGTGACCTCGCAGGTGCTTGCACTTGCGGCGTGTGACTGTACCCAGCCAGCGACACTGATCTCTCGGGCTGATGCGAATAGGTAGAGGGTACGGTGTAAAAGGTCTCTGGACTATCGAGTTGACTCCTCGAGTCTGTGCTTCTGGTATACGTATGATAGGCGGTGCGGCCGGTGAGCTGTCCAGACGTCATGGAGCTGGTGTCGGACCCTGGGGCCGGAGGGAGAGATGGCAGCGGCCGGTTCGTCAGGCCTGGATGATAGAAGAGGTCGTCATAATCGTCCTTGGTGGGTGACTCTGCTCCGCTGCGGTGCGAGTGAATGGAGACTCTCTCGTCGCCTTCGTCAAAGCTGAGTCGCTTGGCACGAGGAGCCTGCAGGCCGCCAGTGCCCCCGTAATCCACCTCGGCGGGTCGACTTTGCCCTGGCGTTGGTAAAGGCCGTGAGGATGCTGGGGAAAAGGAAGACGCCCCGTAATGCCCAACCTCATTCCCGTATGTGAGCTGACCTGCGTAACCTCCGCTGAGACCCCCCAGGTCCATGAAACCTCCATAATCACTGTCGCTGCTCTGATCCTGTTCTTCGGGCGGTGGAGGCAGAGGGTTGGACTGCGGCGGGTGCGCAATGGTGGGCGCATCGTTATATACAAAGGTGCTTCCACTGAACCGTCTTTCCTCCAGCTCGGCTTGCTGCATCGCCAGCACGCCGGCAGCACCCTCCAGATCATCAGAGTCATCTCCTTCATCGTAGATGGCTTGAGGCGCTGCCCTGCTGGACGTCCGGTGGGCGAGCGTCAGCTGGCCGTTTGACGGGATAGGAGAGGGGAGTGGGCGAGGTTCTGTCCGGCCATCTCCCCTTCCTAGTTCAGCTTCAATCTCCTGCATAATGCTCTCTTGGTCGAAGGGCTCGCCGTCGCGGTAATCGCGATGGGGCTGGGGAAGCGGGCGGCCGTTGGCGTCCCATGGAGTTGCTTCTTCGGGCAGATCGGCCATGGGCCGACTGGGTAGAGGGGCATTGGTCGGGTGCCTGATTATCCCGGGAGATCCCAGAGGCGGCATATACGGCGAGGCCAGCGAAGAACCCTGAGAGTCTGATCGAGTAGAGCGGGTATGGTAAACACCGCCTTCGGTGGGGTACGCTGGCATATGGGAGGTCGTCGGATATGGGGTTTGCGAGTTGGAGAAAGCAGCAGGGCTCGGGCTGCCGCCGTTGGAGCCGTACGCCTGATGCTGAGCGCCGTAGCCCGGAGAGGCGTATGCCGAGGACTGCGATTGGGACCCTGACATGGCGAACGAAGATGGGCTGGTGGGCATCGTCTGCTGGTACGAGGGGGATCGTGTCGGCGAGTGGGTGGGATACGGCACACCTGGCGACTGGGGCGGGAAGGATGGCGACGGCTGCCCAGCGCCGGTGCCGTAAGGCTGATCATGGCTGTTGCTGTATCCATGGTATGAGGTGTGACGCTGCGGCGCCGTGGGAGCGTAGGCGGCGGGGTTGTACGCCTGAGGGGCGTAGTTTGTCGGCGAGGGGCTGCCGTATGCGTTGTTGGAGCCGGACGAGGACGCAGAGTATCGCGACGCCACGGACTGGTGGTGGTACGGCACGTTGGTCGACTGGGAGCGGTGGAAGTTGGACGGCTGGGCAAACGTCTGCGGGTTGTAGACTTGGTGCGTGGGCGTCGGCGGCGGCTGCTCCTGCTGGTACTGGTGAGCGTATCCGGCCATGGCCGTGCTGGCAGACGAGCCAGGCGCTGGCCGGGCGGGCGGGTAGTTGGCCGGGCTCGAGATGAAGAGGTCGTCCTCGCCGGCGCTGGCAGACGGCCGGTGCGTCGAGGCGGCGCCGTAGCGGCCCTGGGCGTGGCCGTCGTAGTAGGTGCCGTCGTCGCCAGAGTTGAAGCTCGCCTGGCGGGTCATGCCGGGCTGCTCTGCGGGCTGCTGGCCAGCGACGGGATACTGGACCGGCGGGACATGCCCGTACCGGCGGCCTTCGTCGTTTCGAAAGGACATTCTGCACAGGCGGGTGCGGGTGCGGGTGCGAGTGCGGGCGAGGGCGCGAGAGCGTTCGGCGACAGCAGGAGGCGGCGGCGACGAGGGAGAAGCGCAGCAGCTGACGCCTTTTCTTCTGAGGGGTGTGTCTTGAGACGAGCCTCACGGGTCAACGTTATCGCGACAGCGTCGGAGAGCGAGCGACGGAGGAGGCCTTGTGTCGCATTGGGCGGCATCAACAGGCACGGGGTACAGTAGAGAGGTACAGGCTCAGGCTCAGGCTCTGGCGCAGGCGCAGGCACAGGCACAGGCACAGGCACAGCAAACGGGCGGGCAGGCTGTGTGCGTGCTGGGCCAGCAGGGCTGAGTGAAGGACTGCCCTCCGTCGTCTCCGAAAGGCTGACAGGACAGCGTCGACAGGTGGAGTTTTGGGCGAAACGGCTGCTGCTGTTGTTAAGCAGTTGAGTGCCGGCTCTCTGGCTGGTGCGAAGCGCCGCTATACGAACCGCAGGAGGTTCTTCGTCGGCAAGGTAGCGGAGAGGTGAGAGATGGTATCAGGACACCTTTGGAGCTGGTCGGATACCAGCAAGTCGGAAAGGAACCCGTTCGGCGCCCGTCAGCGGGAAATCCAGCTTCGATCAAGCCTCTGAGTGAGGAGGCTTACATTGACCAAATTGGTGGTTGGAGGGACGAGGGTCTGGCCACTTTGGGGCGCCCCGTTGACGCGGCGGCGTGTGTGCGCTGGAGGTCAGTTGCCAGGCCTGGAAACCGGGGGTCTGGCCCGCCTGGGGCCACGCTGGAGAGGCGCTGGAGAGGCGCTGGTAGGGCGCTGGTAGGGCGCCACAGTGCTCTCAACTCGCTCCCATTGAGGGTCAGGGTCTTGAAACCCAAACAGGAAATGGAGATTAGCAGGTGGGCGGTGTTCCGTGGACAATATCCATAGGTACGAACAGGTAGTACCTTACCTTACCTACTAGGTATATTTATATACATGTACTCGCTCAACATCCTGTTCTCCTTCTGCGGCTGTCATGTTCTCCGGGCATTTTCTTTTAGTACAAGATGTTCAGGCTACCTCGGGACCTTAGCATCGACATGTCAAAAGTCCCTTGAAAATACCTAAAAGATGCCATGGATGCAAAGCCCCAAACCACCCCACGGCGCAGCTCCTCCTCCTGCGTCCGCGAGGCGTCCGGTAATCGCACATCTACGGATCGACTAAAATTAATCATCGCTTACTGGCAACCTTGGCATCGTGCAAAGACGGGCATCTTCCGTGATTGGAAAAGGCAAACACGGGTTTTCAGCAAGAAAGCAAATGTGGAGGGCTATTTCTTTCTCCAAGACAACGGAGGGTCTAATACGAGGGCTGCCTCTCTGGGGCGTCGGATCGCCGAGCCAAAGTCAATGTATTACTAGACGACTATCTTGAACGTTGCCTCTCGAAGTCCCCGGAGTCGTGGAAAGACTCAATTGGGTGCGTTTGCTATTGGTACTTACCTGGTACTGTATCTCTCCGTACCTTGTCGTGGAGCGCGAGGCTTCGAGTACTTCGTATATACGAGGCAGTAAAGGCTCGAAAGGGGCTGTTGATGACGATCAGCACTGCCGCCGCTTGTACATGAGCTGCGGATATCGAAGGCGTCGTACCGAGCAGTACAGTGCGTATATCACCAGTCTCTTTTGTTTCTGATGACAATAGAGTGTTGAGTTGAGGCCCTTTTCATGGCTAGAATGGATGAGACGCCAAGATGCCTCTGTGTGCGTGCTCGCCCATTTACGCCGAGTCCATGCGCCGAAAAGGACCAATGCCTCTTGGCATCGACAGCAAATGGACTCTATCCCTTCTCTAATTTGCTGAGAATGGCGTTCGAAACTTGGTTGAAACGACAACACGCCATCAGGGGGGGCGAGGCCTACTACTAGTCAATGGGAGGCTGCTGCCCAAGCGATACGAGATTTGAGTTGCCTCCCCTGGAGGACGACAGGACCAATGCCAAGACCAACAAGAGTATCTGGCAGCTGAATTAGAGTAAAGGCCAGTGCTCGTGGTTCTACCCATTAAGAATGAAGTTTCCGGCCTGATTACCCCACGGACAATGCTTCCACACAATGGCAAGGCATTACTTGTATCGTGAGCCCCTGCTCTGCTCTTGGCAGGGCATTCAGCGTCTTACACAAGGGTCGAGCCTGGAGGTCTATAGCAGACTTACTTTCAGCTTGCCTAGAAAACGCCACGCATAACAATAATGTCGCCCATCAGCTCTCTTGTCTCTTATTTTACGTTAATCATGAGTCTGTTTGTTCCCGACTGACATCGTCACTCGTGCTGTAACTTCACCGAGACCCACCCGGAGCGCTCCGTGCCGCGGTCCCCCAAAGTATCGGGTTGCGTCTGCTTCTAATGTATATATACGCCGAAGAGAAAAGAGTGTCTGAATTCTCATTTGCATCCTTTTCGTGGTTGTGTATTCTGAGCTCGCTCTGAAATTGATCGGCTCGAGGCAGCGCAGGCTGATCTCAGCTTACCCACCGCAGGATGAGGAGAAACACGATGCTATTCCGGGACCTCTAGAGGTATGCCATCCGGATCGAGGTACATCACCATATCGGATAAAGATAGATCACGCTTCGGAATGAACAAACAGCCTATAGCTCAGAGTCAATAGCTGGCTGTCGCTGCCTCTTACATTTCACTTTTCACACTACATGGCTCATCTGAAGTCCTGCATGGTAGAAAGCTGCGTGACTACCTACATATCTACCTATATCAGAACGAGAAAGGTCGTGCCCTTATTCGCCCAAAGGCACCACGCCATTGTTAGTTTGTCTTGCGTACTGCATTCTCCATGCATGACCACGAAGGCTTCCGTGCCATGTTGTACCTCCCGTTGTCTTGGACGTCAATTAGAGACATGCAGCTCCCCCCTCACCGATTGCCACGTCAAGTGCCACGAGGCTTGGGGTTTCGGACGACTTCCCATCTTTAATCATTTTGGCTTCATACATCACCCATGTTGTCCCCTATACCCCTCTTCTCATCATGCCATCTCTCCCAAAAGATTCTAATTCCGATCGAGGTTCATTGCAAGCCTTAGTCTCTATCTTTCTGAAGGTTGCAAGACAAATTACAAGCTTGCGTCGTTGTGGTTACGCCTTGACACATCACCTCTCTTCATTCAGTGGTAACCACGTAGGACGTAATGGCTGTTGCACAATTACTCTTAGACAACCCTCTCGTTCTCTACACCATCCTCATCCTGCTTCTCTCAGTTGCCGTGACGCATTATCGAGGGAGATCACAGCATGGCTCTTTGCCTCCAGGACCTCCTGGGGAGCCAATCCTGGGCCACCTGCGCATCATCCCCACCGACAACCCAGAGTACTACTACATGCGAGCATCTCGAGAATACCGGTCCGATATACTGTCGTTCAACGTTCTAGGCCAATCCGTCATCGTCCTCAATTCCGTCCAGGCAGCTACCGACCTCCTCGACAAGCGCGGAGCCAATTACTGTGACCGCCCCCGATTCGTCTTATTCGAGGTCATGGGATGGCACAAGACGCTCACTTTTCTACGATGGGGCTCTTCGTTGAGATTGCACCGCCGGATACTGCAAAAGAACTTTCAGAAAAGCAACATTGGCAGGTACCGCTACTTGCAGGAACGAGAAGCGGTGGTGCTACTCAGGGGAATCATGGACAGGCCAGCTGCGTGGGAAACAGTCCTTCGGCGCTTCTCCACGGCTGTCGCTCTGGGCGTGGGCTTTGGCATCAAGATCGAGACGGATGACGACCCCCTCGTCCAAGTTGCTGCGGATGCGAGCTATGCGCTGGGACACGGAGGAGCTCCGGCCGGGACGCCAGTTGACTTCTTTCCATTGATGAGGTTCCTCCCCGGCTTTCTGCATGATCGATCCCTCAGATTTGCCAATCAATGGAGGTTTGCCATTGTCAGCCTGCGCAACAAGCCCTACGAAGCAATCATGGCGTCCAAAGCCCGAGTGCAATCGCTTGTGCAGGATATGCTCGACCAGCAGCGAAGCCAAGCCAAGCAAGGCCAAGCCCCTGAGATCACCGAGGAGGACATCAAGGGTGCCGGAGCGGCGGTGTTTGCAGCTGGTCAAGATACCACCTGGAGCACATTGGTCGTCTTCATACTCAACATGGTGCTGCATCCCGAAGTCCAGAGCAAAGCCCAGCGCGAGTTGGACCAAGTGGTAGGGCGAGATCGATTACCTACCTTTGACGACAGGCCCAACCTGCGATACATTGACTTCATTGTCCAAGAAACACTTCGATGGTGTCCTGTGAGCCCGATGGGAGTTCCCCATCGTTCGTTGAAAGACGACGTTTATGGCGACTTCTTCATACCTGCGGGCTCATTCGTATATGCCAATGCTCGTGCCATGACCCACGACGAAACGGTCTATCAGAACCCCGATGATTTCGACCCTGATCGCTATGTTCCACTGGAGGAGGGTGGCCGAGGAGAGCCACTCCCAAGAGGGCAATTTGGCTTTGGCAGAAGGATATGCATCGGGAAGCACTTTGCAGAGGCCACTGTTTGGATTGTGGTTGCCGTGATGTTGAGCACCATGCGCATCGAGAGGGAAAAGGATGCGGACGGAACAGAAATCCTGCCAGTGGTTGAGTTGACGAATGGCCTGACTAGTCATCCCAAGAGCTTTCCTTGCCGGATACGGGCCCGGGATGAGAAGAGCGCTGCCGTCATTCGGGACAAGCAGCTAGTATCGTCGTCATGAGTACGAGTTCGAGAAGGAGCAGTTCCGCTGCCGATGGCCTCGAGCAAAGCAGCCCTCATTGAAAACATGGCCGCGATTCTTGGATCCAGGCTGTGACACATCCAAAGCAACACACCAAGCGACGTTTGAGTACCCAGTGCTTGTTGGTGATCGAACGTGCCAAGTGACGAGTACGAAGCTGTAGAACCTTCAGAGTCGTTCCACGGCAGGGATGTTGATGCCCCTCACCCGCCAATCACGACAAGAGGAGGGGCTGATATTGACACGACAGATTGGCCACGGCCGAGCTCTTCCGCAGGTTTCTTGCCGTCTTTGGAGCGCCGTTCGCTGATGGTTTCCTGAATCGGATCGCCGTCCAAAGTTCAAAAGAGTGCTGCGGAATCGGTCTCCATTTGTCAGCCATCCATCAGCTTTGAAGCTGCCGGTTCTGGAGTGACACTTGAGTTTGTGCTGCAAGTCAGAATGACGCCAGTGACGCAGCGGGGCAAAGACGGAGCTTGGTGTAGGTTCTTGGTAGAGCTTCCGACAAGCTCCAGCGAAGGGCTCCCCCTCACTCCCCCAGCAAAAGCAACATGGACGCCCTCCCAAATTGTTAGCAGAAGCACGCAATGGCAGTAGCAGCAGTAGCATCAGAGTGTTCGGGCCATGTACCGGTCGCGATAGAAGAACGCTGGAAGAGGTGCCTCGGGCTCGGAACAGCCCCCACACGCTGCGACGAGCTGCTTTCGTAACTCCGGAGCCAAAAGCTGCCCTTTCGCTGGTCCGTTCCTCTTCAAAACTCTGTCCTCTCCACCTCTCCATCATCGTCATCAGTAGCCCGTTGCAACAATCGAAGCAATTGTAAACACAACCGCCAAAATGGTCAAAGCTGGTAAGACGCCTCCAGAGCCCAACACACACTACCGTCGCCCGGTTGCCAGAGACAGCGCCCTCCCCGGCTTTATACGTTCCATATCTCCATTTATAGATATGAGTAGCCGTCGCTAGTCGAGAGGGGGGGGGCATGCTGTGCTCATCCCTGAGCTCGTTTGAGGGGGTTTTTGTGCTCAGCCGGCGTCGTTGGAGAACGGGCCGCGCCGCAACCTTGATGGGCACAGCACACGAGAGTCCCTTGATGGCCTGGGCCTGGGGCTGTTTGCGCCGTCGCTGTCACCGTCACTGTCACAAGCAGCTGCATTGCATCTGGCTAACTCCGTGCTGCAGTCAGCGTTCTTCGAGGAGACTCCAAGGTCTCCGGCACCGTCGTCTTCGAGCAGGCTTCGGAGGGTGCCCCTACCACCATCACCTACGACATCACCGGCAACGACCCCAACGCGAAGCGTGGTTTCCACATCCACACCTTTGGTGACAACACCAACGGCTGCACCTCTGCCGGCCCTCACTGTAAGTCGCCTTCCAGAGCCCGGGAGTGCACCGGTCTCTCCATGGACCGCAGTTTGATCGTCAGGTTTTGCTGACTCGCCAACCAACCAATAGTCAACCCCTTCGGCAAGAACCACGGTGCTCCCACCGATGAGGTCCGCCACGTTGGCGATCTCGGCAACGTCGACACTGATGCTCAGGGCAACGCCAAGGGCACCATTACCGACAACCTGATCCAGCTGATCGGCCCCAACAGCGTCATTGGCGTAAGAAGCATCCTTTCAACCAATCTCGGTGGAATAAACATGCTAACGATGCATTGTGTAGCGCACCGTGGTCATTCACGCCGGCACCGACGACCTTGGCAAGGGCGACACCGAGGAGTCTCTCAAGACTGGCAACGCTGGCCCTCGTCCTGCCTGCGGTATGTGGCCCACTGATACCTCCTTGTGATCACTAAAGTACTAACATTGTCTTTCCAGGTGTCATTGGCATCTCCAACTAAGCTTGTCAAGATCCTGTAGCTACCGCATGCTCTACCAAAGCTTGTTGCAGATTGAACCAAATCCATTGAGCGACTGAGTACTTGTAGTTTGCCTCAACTTTGGTTAGCAGGTGTACGATACAGATAAAACAAAATAAAAAACCCATCTTCCAAGCAAAAGACTTGTCTCTTCACAGAGCGTTCAGACCTCTATCAGAGCTCGTGATTTAAGGTACTTTGGGCGAATGTGAACGACAGCCATCCATGGAGGGGTAATGCGAACAAGCGCCATTACATCACCAGACGCCTTGCTCGGGTTCTTGCTTCTAGTGTAGTCCGCCGGCTGCTTCCGTGGTTCAGCGCTGCCCGGAGCATTTAATCTAGATTCTGAGGCATTATGCTGTGTAACCTGTGCGAGTTTCAGATCAGGTAGGCAAATTGTAGCTGAAGGTATATCAGGTCACCAAATCCTGATTTTGCTGGTTGCCCTCCCCAAAAAGCCAACTTCCTGCTACCCATGAGCTACCCAACATTGAAGTCTCGACCCCGCGCCTCCAGCTCCCCGTCGCTTATTATTAGTCGCGCCGACTTCAGGG
Source organism: Trichoderma reesei QM6a (assembly GCF_000167675.1). Taxonomy (NCBI): domain Eukaryota; kingdom Fungi; phylum Ascomycota; class Sordariomycetes; order Hypocreales; family Hypocreaceae; genus Trichoderma; species Trichoderma reesei. The sequence goes on along the minus strand of NW_006711164.1, from coordinate 460,643 downwards.
CCTCTCCAGCATTGCCAGCGCTGCCAATCCGCCACCAGGCAGCCTCAAAAAGTCCCCTGAACTCGTGCTGCGACCCCACAATGAAGCCACCCGGAACAATGCAAAGCTGTTGAGCTAACCCGCACTACCTGCGTGTTGGCTGGCGGCCTGACTCAACGAGCAGGTACTCCGTACTAGAGAGCCTCGGGACTTGACACCTTGCCTCAAAGGCACACGACAACTTGAAGTTGCCTCCTCCTTCATCAACGCTGCAGTCTGCTTCTCTGTTGCTCAATTCATCCTTCCAAACTTCATTTTGGCTCGGTAAATTCCCAGATATCTTGCCATTTCTTTCTCCGTCTCCCGCTCAGGTATGTATCAACCCCGCGGTGCTCCAGAGATCGCCACCTTGCTGTCCTCTCCATGTGTCCCTCTTGCTCCCCACGGCAGTGACAACTACGAAGTCATTCCGTGTCTTTCAGATGTCACAGAGGTGGTTTAGATGCAGTGCCATCCATGAACACTTTGAATCTTTCCACATTCGTGGCAATTGACGTCTCAATCCGTCGTCCATACTTCACAACATCTACCTCCTTGCAACAATATCTCGGCAACAATTACAAAGCACTCCTCCCAAAGGCAGCCTTCTTGCTAACTTGAAGCGATTCAAATAGGTCTCCCCCTTGTCTCCTCCCTCCCGGCCCATCATGTCCAAGACCTTCTTCGGCAATGTCAAGAGTGTCTTGAGCGGCGACACTCTGGTCCTCACCAGCGCCAACAATCCCGCGGCCGAACGCACATTTTCCCTTGCCTACGTTTCGGCCCCTCACCTCAAGCGAGAGGGAGACGAGCCATTTGCCTTCCAATCCCGCGAATACCTTCGAAATCTCGTGGTGGGCAAGCCCGTTCAATGCACAGTCCTCTATACCATTCCCACGACCGGCAGGGAGTTTGGCACTGCTCAGCTCAAGGACGGAACTCTCCTGCCCGATGAGCTTGTCAAGGCCGGTTGGGTCAAGGTCCGTGAGGACGCTGGCCGCAAGGAAGAGTCGGAGGAGCTTCTCGATAGGCTAGAGAAGCTTCGTGCTCTGGAATCCGAGGCCAAGGGCGCCTCCAAGGGGCTCTGGTCGGGCACCGACGGCACCATCGAGGTACAGAATGACCTGGGTGGCCCCGAGTTCCTGACGCAGTGGAAGGGCAAGACCGTGGATGGCATCGTCGAGAGGGTGTTGAGCGGTGATCGTCTGTTGGTCCGACTGCTGCTGTCCGATAAGAAACACGTTCAGCCCCTGACCCTCCTTGCCGGTATCCGGACTCCGTCCACCGAGCGCACGCTTCCTTCCACGGGTGCTACGCAGCCTGCCGAGGAATACGGAAACGAGGCCAAAGCGTTCGTTGAGTCAAGACTGCTTCAGCGACAGGTCAAGGTCGAGATTGTCGGCGCCAGCGCCCAGGGACAGCTCATTGCCAGCGTCATCCACCCCCGAGGCAACATTGCCGAGTTCCTGCTTCAAGAGGGACTGGCCAGGTGTAACGACTTCCACTCCACTATGCTTGGAGAGAAGATGGCACCTCTGAGAGCCGCCGAGAAGCAGGCTCAGGCCAAGAAGCTCCGCCTACACAGGCATCACGTGGCCAAGGCAGACGCTGGAACCAACGAGATGGTTGTCACCAAGATCATTGGCGCTGATACGATCATGGTCAAGGGCAAGAACGACAACACGGAGAAGAGGATCAGCTTCAGCAGCATCCGAGGGCCTCGCACCAACGAGCCCTCGGAGAGCCCCTTCAGAGACGAGGCCAAGGAGTTTGTGAGATCAAGGCTCATCGGCAAGCACGTCAAGGTGAGCGTCGACGGAACCAAGCCCGCTTCCGAGGGCTTCGAGGCCAGGGATGTGGCCACCGTCACCGAGAAGGGAAAGAACATTGGTCTTGCGCTGGTGGAAGCCGGACTGGCCTCTGTCATTCGACACCGGAAAGATGATACCGACAGGGCGCCCAACTATGATGAGCTGCTTGCGGCTCAGGAGAAGGCCAAGGAGGAGAAGAAGGGCATGTGGTCCGGCAAGCCCCAAAAGGCCAAGCAGTACCTGGACCTCTCAGAAAACACACAAAAGGCAAAGATTATGCTCGCCACGCTGCAGCGACAGAAGAAGGTGCCTGCCATTGTCGACTTCTGCAAGGCCGGCTCTCGATTCACCATTCTCATCCCGCGCGAGAACGTCAAGCTGACGTTGGTTCTGGGCGGCATCCGCGCCCCCAGGGCCCCTCGCGCCGATGGACAAGGCGGCGAGCCGTTTGGCAAGGAGGCCCTCGACCTGGCCAACCGACGATGCAACCAGCGAGACTGCGAGGTGGACATCCACGACATGGACAAGGTCGGCGGCTTCATTGGCAGTCTGTACATTGGCCGCGAGAACTTTGCCAAGGTGCTGGTCGAGGAGGGCCTGGCTTCGGTGCACGCCTACTCTGCCGAAAAGTCGGGTAACGCTGCCGAGCTGTTCGCGGCGGAGAAGAGGGCAAAGGAGGCCAGAAAGGGCATGTGGCATGACTACGATCCTTCGCAGGAGGAGAACGCCGAGGAGGAGTCTGGCGAGGCCGACGCGCCCGAGGCCGAAGTCACACTGGACAAGAAGCCCGCCGATTACCGAGACGTCATCATCACCAGCATTGACGGCAACGGCAAGCTCAAGATCCAGGAGATTGGAAAGGGCACGGCCGCGCTGGAGTCCCTGATGAGCGACTTCCGCAAGTTCCACATCGATTCCAAGAACAACAAGCCCCTGGCGGAGGCTCCCAAGACTGGCGAGTTTGTGTCTGCCAAGTTCTCGGCCGACGACCAATGGTACCGTGCGCGAGTCCGGGCCAACGACCGCACAGCCAAGATGTCCGAGGTCATCTACGTCGACTACGGCAACACGGAGAAGGTGCCCTGGTCCAGCCTGCGATCCCTAGACCAGTCTCAGTTTGGTGTGCAGAGGCTCAAGGCCCAAGCCATTGACGCATCGCTGTCGTTTGTCCAGCTGCCCACGGGCGCCCATTACTTTAGCGAGGCCATTGCCTTTATCGCTGATCTGACCGAGGGCAGGCGGCTGGTTGGCAACTTTGACTATGTCGATAGCAAGGAGAACGTCAGCTACATCACGCTGTACGACACCAAGGCGGACGGCTCTCTGCCCGGACCCAACGACTCCATTAACAAGGAGATTGTGGCGAGCGGATACGGCATGGTGCCCAAGAAGCTCAAGTCATGGGAGCGCAGCAAGGCTTTTGAATCATACCTGAAGCACTTGAGAGAGGTTGAGAGCCAGGCGAAGCAGGACAGGCTGGGCATGTGGGAGTATGGTGACATTACTGAGGACTAAGAGGCGAATGTCATGGCTTGTTCATTCTTGTTTGAAAGGAGGTTTGTAAGGAAAGGGGAAAATATCTTTCATAGTTTATTCGGCATCAAGCGAAAAATGGCATTTCGATGGTGATTTTCTGGGCAAAAGATGGAGTTGAAATCTATGTTCAATTCTTGTTGGTCTTTGGCATTGAAGTGATGGGGAAGAGAAACGACTGTGGTGTGTAATAGTCGAAGTGTCGAAAGCATCGGAAGAAGCCGATATGGACACTACACCAAGAAGCGACCCCGTGATGTCAGCCTCTACTAGTAAGTATGTGCATGCAGGCGAATCATGAGCAAGGCTGCTATGATGCAACATGCCGACTGTTTCCGCATCACAACCCCTGACGAGGCAATTGAGGGTCACCTTTGCTTGGGATAATACGGAAATAGCACAAGAAACGAAGACACAGTAGGTATTAAGAGGACCATTTGGTATTGTTGCCTAGGTATGTAGGTACCTAATCAAAGGCCGGCTGCAAATAATAACGATCTCGACCCGAATGTGTTACAAATGGCCGGGCGAGAGGCCGGATCTTCTAGAAGTACGGACACGGTAGTCCGACTCCGAGCGAAGCGGATGGATGTGATGCGATGCTGCTTGCGCTGATCGGACTGATGACATAACATTGATGGGGGATTTGGAGAGGGCTCTCTCAGCCAGTCAAAAGGTTCCCTCAAAGTTCCTGCCGACCCGGCCTTTTTCGGTGGAGTCGGAGGAGAGAAGAGGTGAAATGATGTTTAAATAAGTGGCACGTTTTCGAGGAGTGGCCACCGATGCGTCGGATGTTGGTATAAGGTACTTGTACCTGTACGGTATTACTAGGTAGGTACCTGGAAAGGTAGAATCAGTTTTGGCTGGTGGGTTGATTCAAATTATTATGCGAGGGTGACAAACCAAGGGGCGAACAAAACAAAGACACAGGAGAGTTTGGTTCAAGGCATGGCCATGCTGGGAACTTTGGGAACTTCCTAGGCTTAATAACCCCCCTCCAACAAAGCCTTGCTTGCTCTTTGCCTAGGTATTACCTACCTAGGTTGCCTACCTACCTAGTAGTAGCTTATGGAATGGCCTCACCCTCAACAAGCGGCCGGTGGGCCGGCATGACTTAACTGGCCCCGCTCTTTCGTGGGCAACGGAAGGGGGGCGAAACAGTTGATGAGCTGGTGATGGATGCCTTTTTGCTGCGTTTGCCTGTACTGTCCTGAGCTAGTAGTACCTGCAACAAGAGGTGGTGCGTGTGTGTGTGTGTGTGTATGTGTGTGTCCGTAATACTGGAGTAGGCAAGGCAGGTAGACAGTACTGTAGGCGTAGGTGGTACATGCATGGCATGACGTTAGGTAGGTACCTTATATATCATCTCTGGCTTCCCCGGCGCTTCTTTTGTTTCTACCCTCATTCTTCTTTCTCTTCTCCATAATACCCTGCTCTTTGCAACACCACGCTCTCTTCTCTCACGATACAGAGAAGGCAAATAAAAACACAACCTTTATTCTACACCTGTTCTCAATTAGTCAATATTCTCTCCTCGCACATTCACAATGAGCTCCTCTCTTGACCAGCTCAAGGCCACTGGCACCGTACGTTCCCTCACTTTTCCCCCCTCTCCCCCCTCTCTGACTCTGCCCTCTGCCGCTGTCTCTTCCTCCGTCTACCCCGCCAAAGCATTGCGCAACAGCAACGACGTTATGGTTTTACCCCTCCAACAAAGGGGAACCAGAGGGGGGGCAAAATGTGACGCCCGGCTTCTGTGCTGCGCTGCGGTGAGGCGCGGAGGAATGGCATCGGCAATTGCGCAATTGGCTCTTGCTTGATCGATGAGGATTGTAAGGATTCGAGAGTGCTGACAATTGGATTCTGTTTCCGTGTTGAAACAGGTTGTCGTCTCTGACACTGGTAATTCCCGCACCATCCGCCCTCATGTCTCCTGATGCTTGGAGCTTGGCTAACTCTTTTTTTTTTTTTTTTGCTTTGCGATAGGTGACTTTGCTGGTTAGTCTCTCTCAACCTCCCTCGCTCCTGTGCAGTTCTCTCTGCTGTTTCTTCTCCTTCAAGGAGAACCCGAAGCTGGCTTCGACTACGAGACACGCCAGCAGCAACAGCAGCAGCAGCAGCAGCAGCTCCAGCTCTCGTCTCTGCCTGATTCGATTTCCGATGCAAACAGAACAGCTGACATGGACAAAACCGCGCAGCCATCGCCAAGTACAAGCCCCAGGATGCCACCACCAACCCCTCCCTCATCCTGGCCGCCTCCAAGAAGCCCGAGTACGCCAAGCTGATAGACGTCGCCATCGACTACGCCAAGCAGAAGGGCGGCGACATTGAGCAGCAGGTCGACGATGCCCTCGACCGCCTGCTGGTCGAGTTCGGCAAGGAGATTCTCAAGATTGTTCCCGGCAAGGTCTCCACCGAGGTCGACGCCCGGTTCTCCTTTGACACCAAGGCCTCTGTCGACAAGGCCCTCCACATTATCGAGGTAAGGCAATTGGACCATGAAGCATCATCAAAAAAACTGGCCGAGAAGAATGGAAAGCTAATCATCATCATCGCCCAATACACAGCTCTACAAGGAGCTCGGCATCCCCAAGGAGCGCGTCCTCATCAAGATCGCCTCCACCTGGGAGGGCATCAAGGCCGCCGAGATCCTGCAGCGCGACCACGGCATCAACTGCAACCTGACGCTCATGTTCTCCCTGCCCCAGGCCATCGGCGCCGCCGAGGCCGGCGCCTTCCTCATCTCCCCCTTCGTTGGCCGCATCCTCGACTGGTTCAAGGCGAGCACCAAGAAGGACTACTCCAAGGAGGAGGACCCCGGTGTCGCCTCCGTCAAGAGCATCTTCAACTACTACAAGAAGTTTGGCTACAAGACCATTGTCATGGGTGCCTCGTTCCGCAACACGGGCGAGATTACCGAGCTCGCTGGCTGCGACTACCTGACCATTTCTGTAAGAAACCGCCCCCCCTTCCTTTCATTTCTTCTTTCTGTCCAACCCTGAAATCCAGGGGTTTTTTTTTTTTTTTTTTTTTCTCAAAGTCTACTTGTTTGCTGACATGTGATGTGTGAACCACACAGCCCAACCTGCTCGAGGAGCTCCTCAACTCCACCGAGCCCGTCCCCAAGAAGCTCGACGCCGCCGCCGCTGCCTCCCTTAACATTGAGAAGAAGTCGTACATCAACGACGAGTCCCTGTTCCGCTTCGACTTCAACGAGGACCAGATGGCCGTCGAGAAGCTGCGCGAGGGCATCAGCAAGTTTGCCGCCGACGCCGTCACCCTCAAGGACATTCTGAGGCAGAAGCTGTCTGCTTAAGCTAAGCAATTCTCAAGGAGTGTAAATTGGTGTCAAGGAGAGGAGGGGGGCAGTAAGTTGTGGAGGACTGCCTGAACGCTCTGAATGGCAGTCTTCCAAAACAGATTGGAGAGATTCGTGTTTGGCTGCGGCTGTTTGAATGAAAACTAGATTGAGATTGGACCCGTGGCTTGTGCGTATCTACGTCGAAAAAGCACTAATAAAAATCAGTAAAATGGGAATGAATGTGCTGCCAATGGAGCATGTGTCTTGTGCTTGATTTATCATGGTCCCGTCGTGTCGTATTCACGATGTAGCTGTACAGGCTATATAAGACCTTTCCTTGCGATATCCAAACCCTGTAGAACATGATCTCCATATTGACTCATATCGTACAGCCAGTCCTCGTGAATCAAACAATGTAAAGAAATGAAGGAATCAACGCCGTCAGTGCTGTTCATGTAGAGAAATCCGAGGTATTATATATATATCCATCCAGCAAGTATATCCCAAATCAACAACAGCCAAACAATCATCTCTATTCGCCACGACTTGACAAATCCCCAAGTCCGCTCAAACCAAAAGCCAGATTAAACCATGACCAAAAAAAAAAAAAAGAAAAAGATATACCTCCTCCTCATTCACACAATGCCCACCGCCGCATCTCCCAAAAACATCAAGCAGCATCCTTGCACTGGACCTGCATCACAGTATGCGTCCACTCGCCCTTGCCGCCGTCGCCCTCCTTGGCCTGCACCACGAGCGCCGTCAAGGCATTGCCCTTGACGCAGCCCGAGTCGAGGCCAAAGGTGTAGCGCTCCTCGCGCAGGCCGCGCTTCGAGTCGTGCCCGTAGACGACGGTGTAGCGGTGCGACTTTTTGAGTCTCTTCTGGAAGCGGTTCCACGCGCTGGTCCACTTCTCGCCGTCGCGGCTCTCGACGGGGATGGCGACTTGGCGGTCCGCGTAGGCGTCTTTTTGCTGGATCGATTCGAGCGTTTCGCCTTCTTCTTCTTCTTCTTCTTCTTCTTTTGGCGCGCTGGCTGATGACTGGTCGCTAGAAGGAGGGGGAGGTGATGATGATGATGATGATGCTGCTACTTCAGGAGAGGCTTGGTCCGCATCGCGCTTCGCCTTGCTCTTCTTCTGCTTCTTCTTGCCCCCTTCCTCCTTCTTGCGCATCTCCTCGCGGGGATACACGAGCGTGCGCATGTTCATGACGGCCCAGGGATCCTGCAGCTCGGGTCGCACGCCCGGCACGAGCCCCGCGTGTGCGACGAGGATGCGCAGCGGCTCGACGGCCAGGATGACGGGCAGCCTGCGCAGCCACTCGACGTGCTCCGTGGCGAGCCGGCGGCCGGTGGCCAGGAGCTCGGCCTCGCCGCGGTGCGCCTCGGCGTCGGGCGACGCGAGCTCCTTGCTGACGCCCGTCTGGGCCTCTGCCTCGGCGAGGGCGAGCAGGACGCGGTCCTCGTGGTTGCCGCGCACGGCGCTGGCGTTGAGGCGCATGAGGCGCGAGACGACGCCCGGCGAGTCGGGCCCCTTGTTGATCATGTCGCCGGCGGCGATGAGGTGGTCGCGCGAGGGGTCAAAGTCGACTTTGCGCAGCAGCGCCTCGAGCGCGGCGTCCATGCCGTGGATGTCGCCGACGATGACGAGCCGGCGCTTGTTCGAGGGCGTGGGGACCAGCGAGTCGGGCAGCGTGGCCAGCAGCGTCAGGCCGTCCATGTTGGGGCGCGGAAAGGTGCCGTATGTCATGGGCAGGTCGGCGTCGGTGAGCTGGACGTGGATGTCCTTGGGCGGCGGGTTCGGGTGCAGCTGCTGCGTGCTGCTGGTGCTGCTGGTGCCGGTCATGTAGAGGCGTGTGACGCAGAGGTAGATGCTGGCGATGAGGAAGAAGAGGGCGGCGGCCACGATGCCTCGGCGATGTGGTTGGTGGGCCATTCTTGGGGGGGTTTGTGGCGAGAGGCGCTGTGGCCGATGACGTTGTTTCTTTTTTCTGTTGTTGATGGGGATGATGTTGGTGGTGATGGTGGTGATGGGCTGATCTACGGGGTGATTGAAGTCATTGAAATGGAGAGAGAGAGAGAGAGAGAGAGAGAGGAAGAATTGGGAGAGAGGGAGGGTAGTGAATGGTGGATGAGGACAGGGCAGGAGAAGAAAGGAACAGAAGGACGGCAAATTCTTGAAACGGCAAAAATGGAATGGAATCCAATGAGCTTTGACTTGACGGTGCGGTCCTCAAGGAAGCTCTGGTGGTTTAAGGGGGGGGGGGATAAGGAACCCTTTTTCCCTTTTTTTAGCCTCTTTTCCTCTGCAGCCGGCTGTTTCTAGGGTTTTTCCATCTGCTAGCACGCGTATCGTCTGTACTTGTTGCAGTTACCAAGACATATTATTGTTAGGTATGGCATTCAAGACCCTTGGTCTGAGAGCGACGAGTATCTTTTCTAGTTTGGACGTTTTCATTCTGGGGCGGGATTTTGATGACGACAGCAAGCTCACTGCCAAGGCGCTTAGAATTCTGGAGCTGCATGTTTTGCGTTTTGAGAATCAAAGTACCCGGAGATGCTGGACTGAGTACAGATACATGCTATTACTGGTGGTGAAGGGCATTTTTACGACATGCAGTGGGTACTGTATACTTGACTTGCTGCCATTGTGGGGACTGCGGTACATGTCCGTGCAAGCCGTTTTGGTTGATCGATTTGCGATTGATTGGATCGACTGATTGATGTTCACTGACAATCAATCTGGGGAAATCGTCACGAGACAATATGAAGGACACTTGCTACGATTTATTTGAGTGTAGAGAAGAGTTTCATTATCATAAAATTGGTGTTTTTCACGGGCAATCCACCTAGCTACCTATACAGAAAATGTACAGAGATTGAAGCAGCAGCTCATGTCAGGAAAACGGACACTCGATACCGGCAAACCGGCAACGGAAAAACGGGAGACGGCGGCTAGGAATGCCGATCCGATGCGAGGCGTTACGTGGATTTGGGGCGTCTGCGTCCGGAGGACTGTCAGGGAGGTATTAAGGGATGACTTTTTGACAGGGCAATTATCAACTTGCTTTATGGTTATTAGATATATTATATATAGATATATATATCCATAGATGATGCTTGTCTTGGAACTTGAAATGCTCTTCGAGTGAAACTCGTCTGTTTGCGCGTGCCAAAGACTTGTCACAAGGTGCTGTATAGACTGGCGGGTTGCAGCTACAAGCTCCTGATGCTTTGCAGCAGGTCACGGGGGACTACCTAGGTACTGTCTTCAGTCCATTGCACCGGATGTTATAAGGTGCTAGATAGGTATGTATCTCGTCCAGGTATGTATCTCGTCCAGGTCTGTACAGAAAGGTCATGGGATATATAATTGTCCGTGTGCAGAGCGGCGAGATGCCTCCTTATATAGTACAGTCTATAGCTACCTACCTTCTCGTTGATGCCGCATACCATATGCGCCATGCTCTCCCCGAGGAAGATGGGCCATTCCCTTCTCTCTATAGTATATCCAAGTATCAAGTTCATCCATTTGGAATTTCCAGCCATCTCGCGGGTATCAAACCAGCCAGATGAAATGTTTTCCCTCTCTTACTCCAAATCAACGCCATAAACGCCATACCCATGCTCCGCAGTTCGCTCATATGTCTCCTTATTTCTTCTTGCATCCCTGTTCTCCTCATCCCAGCCCTCAAACCCTCACTTCCCGCCCGAGGCCAGCCTCTGCTGCTCCAGCCGGTACTTTTCATTCTCCACCTCCCTCCAGTCCTGCGGAATCGGCTCGTTGCCGTCCGTCTCCTTGACGCCGCCGCCAAACGCAGACTTGCCCGCGTACAGCTGGTACCCTTTGCCTTGCTCCGACGCCTCCATCGACCGGTACGTCACGGGCATGTTGCCGCGGAAGCGCTTCCGCATGTCGACCAGGCCGCGCTTGCACTCGCCGTAGCCCTTCTTGAGCTGCTGGCACTTTGTCGGGAGGGTCGCGGAGAGGGGCTCGCGGAGGCAGTCGGAGGCCTTGTTGCGGTGGACCATGACGCAGTCTGATTCCTGGAGGCATTGCGCGAGGGCGTCGCCTGTTTTGGTGGCTTGTCAGCGGGATCTCTGATATATATTTTTGCCGTGGGGGTTTTGAAAGTGACGCTGGATAGAGGTTTGAGGGGAGCTGGGGCATACGTAGTTCTTGACACGAGTTTGGCATCTTGGGTAGAAATGGGCGGTTTGACTGCCTGTGTGAGTTGGTGGATGATGCTGGGACGTGAGTCTCTCAGAGGATCTGCGAGGCTGCGATTCTTTGGGAAAAGTCGTCTGATGATGAGCTTGAGAAGGCTGTTTGATGGATGGACTGTGATTGGTGGGCTGAGGATTGGAGCTAAGGATCGAATTGACTTGACGCTGCCCCACCGCTTATTTTCACATGAACAGGACCCTGCTTCTCTTTACTTGGTTGCCTTTCTTCTGTAGAGTTCGAAGGAAGGGTAGAATTGCTGATTCGAGTAGGATATGCAAACTTAATATTAACCTGTGGTATATTCACTTTGTATGTGTACTTCATTGATATCGAGCCATAAGGTAAATGGGTCTCATATTCATGTGTGACATTTTTTCGCCATGATGCTCTTCATCCTGTCTGTGGATAGTACAAACATCAGCAGACATACCAACCCCCGTTTACAGCTTGTGCAACAAAGAAAACCCCCCAAAACCAATCAGAATCTATACCAGGTGCGTAAAAATACGCATTCCATAACCCATCAATACTCTCATTGGCTCAGCTCGTCTCTTTCTTCTTTCACCCGCTTCTGCCCAATTTTGCTCCAGGGTAAGCAATCCCAAGCCATGGCACGGGCCCACCTGACCCTTTGGGAGATTTACATGTGACATCACTTGTGCCGCGATCCCCTAGATTCATTTAGATCCTGTAACAAGCTTCTCCCCAGCTTCCCCAATCTCGCTTCCTCTTCTTTTCTTTGCCTATTTCCCCTTCATCCTGCTCCCACATGCTTGCCTCTCCAGTGCGAGGCAACAATGGGACACTCCTCGTAACAAGACTGGAAAGGAAAAAACAATAGCCGAGATATCAGTCTCTCGACGTGATGCCTCTTCCGTTCATCGGTAGGCTGCATGCGTATGTATCATCCTCGCCGTCGCAGTCACCTCTGCTCGTCCCCACGATCACCATCCGTGTGCTAACCGCTCGTCATGATTGCCTACAGCACCGAATACATCTCCATTGTCGTGTCCTTCTTCCTCGTTGGCCTCGAGGTCATCATCCGAGTCCTGACACTGGCACTACGTTCGTAGTCCCTAACTTACACGCCCAGATCCAAGCATCGGCGACATCTTGCTGACCCCCTTTTTTACACATACAGCCTCGTTCCTCGTCGAATTCTTCTACCGGGCCTCGCGACGACTGTTTAACGTGCTCACCTCGCCGGCGCAGAAGAAGGCAGAGAGCAAGAAGAAATGTTGGTCTCGTTCTCGTCCCCCCCTTCGACACTGCACTGTCTAGCCCCCCCTACCCCGAGTCGTCACTAACACAAGCTTTAGCGATTTCCACCTCTGTGCGCGATGCCTCCGATTTCGTCGAGCTGTGCCGACTCTGGGGATACGAAGCCGAAGAGCACATAGTCCAGACAAAGGATGGGTTCCTGCTGGGCTTGCACCGCTTGCAGTGGCGAAAGGGCGAGGAGGGCTCCAAAGTCAACTGCGGCCCGAAGAGCACCAAGAAGCGCGTTGCGTATCTGCATCACGGCTTGCTGATGAACTCCGAGGTCTGGGTCTGCTTGACGGACGAGCAGAGATGCTTGCCCTTTGAGCTTGTGGAAAGGGGGTTTGACGTCTGGGTGAGTACAGCTATATATATAATCCGTGGCCTCTTCTCTGGCTTCTGCTAACGTGAGGGAACCCATCAGTTTGGAAACAACCGCGGCAACAAATACTCCAAAAAGTCGATCCACAGCTCGCCCACGTCGCTCAAGTTCTGGGACTTTTCCATTGACGAATTCGCCTTCCACGATATCCCCAACAGCATCGAGTACATCCTCGAGACCACCGGCCAAGAGAGCCTCTCGTACATTGGCTTTTCCCAGGGCACCGCCCAGGCATTCGCGACGCTGGCCATCCATCCCAAGCTCAACCACCAGGTCAACGTCTTCATCGCCCTCGCGCCCGCCATGGCGCCCGCGGGCCTGTCCAACGGCGTTGTCGACTCCCTCGTCAAGGCCTCGCCCCAAGTCCTCTACCTCATGTTCGGCAGGCGATCCATCCTCAGCTCCGCCACCATGTGGGAGACGCTGCTCTACCCGCCCCTGTTCTGCCGCCTCATCGACATGGGCCTCTCGTTCCTCTTTGGCTGGCGCACCAAGAACATCTCCGCCAGCCAGAAGCTCGCCGCGTACCCGCACCTGTACTCCTTCACGAGCACCAAGAGCGTCGTCCACTGGTTCCAAATCATCCGCAACAAGTGCTTCCAGATGTACGACGATGACGTCTACCAGCCCATGAGCGTGGCCTCGTCCAGCAAGTACTCCAAAGTCGCAAAGTACCCGACCCGCAACATCAAGACGCCCGTCGTCCTCGTCTACGGCGGCAGCGACTCCCTCGTCGACATCAAGTCCATGCTCAAGGAGCTGCCCCGCCAGACGGTCGCCACCGAGATCCCGCACTACGAGCACCTCGACTTCCTCTGGGCGCGCGACGTCGACACCCAGGTCTTCCAGCACGTCTTCGACGCCCTCGACAGCTTCACCGACGCCGAGCACACCGCCGAAGAGTACGACCGGTACCACTTTGTTCGCCAGGAGAGCCTCGTGGGGTCCGCGTCCGTGCACGCTCATCCGCACAGGGGCAGCGAGAGCGACGCCTCCGTCGTGGCGTCCTCGTCGTCGTCGTCGTCGGCGAGCGAAGAGGCCAAGAAGCTGCAGCACCGCGCACGGGAGCAGCGCGTCCCAAAGGTTGCGCCCGATAAAGAAACAACCGCCATCAAGAAGAGCGAGGACGAAGCCCGCCCTGTCGAGAAGCTGAAAGGAGTAGGTGTCCGGAGAGGAAGCGGTCCTTCTGGTGCTGTCACTCAAGCAGTCAGCGTCGACGGTGTACGAGATGAGTGAGGGCGGCGTTTTGTATGCAACTTCATTGGAGCATTGCTTGTCACATGGGCGTCACTTGTTATTCTTCTAATACCTCTTGTTGGATCCTTGGCTTGCTCGTTAACTTTCAAGGCGTAACTTTTGGATTGGGGGAACCCCATATGCCATCTGTCCATGGCGACGTTGAAACTTGGAAAATATACCCTACCTATATAGTAATACCAAAGCAAATTATCTTCATGCCACAAATCATCTTCACACGAGCAAATAAGGAGCAACGAAAGTAAACCATGCAATCAATTTCAAAGACTACTGTTTCTCGCCCGCTCAAAACAAGAGCGCCAGGAGCCCATATATCCGATGGAGAGTAAACCCCAGCAGCCTGTCTGTCCGTAGACGAGAAATTGAAACAAATAATTATCAATAGTATTAGAAGTATCCACAGATATCCCAACTCTTTCTCTTCTTTTCGCGCCACGCTCCCGGGCTCGAAAGATATCTCTATGTTCATTATAGCGTGTGCCGTTCATATAAAGAGACCCGATGAATGATAACGAAATAAAAAAAGAAAGAAGGGGGGCGCGGGTATCTCGACACGCGCAGTAGAGGCATGTACGTATGTTCTAGATCTGTATGCACCGGTTTCAATGCAATCTGTCTCCATGCTAAGCAAAGGCGCCGACTTGAGAACAGAAAACATGAAACCCGATTGTTGGTTTCCCATGGGGCGTTTTCGAAACGCTGCTCCCATCTCGATGCCGGCTAAGCTTGTCAACGGATATGATGGCTTAATCTCTTACGCAAGATGAATGTGCAGTATGGTTAGGATTACGGAAAAGGGCACCTAAGGGGGGATATAGGTGGAGGAGGGAGGGGAATGAGCATCATGACAAGGTCACGTCAGATCGTAACGCCGCCCAGGGGGAGGATCTTGCTCTTGTCTCCGAGAAACTGGGCTCGGTAGTCAATAATGCCCTGGCTGATGGTCTGGAAGTCCTTGACCTTGCGGTTGCGAAAATCCGTCAAGAGGAGCTTCAGCCCGTTGATGTACTCGTTCTTCCTCGACTCGTCAAACTCGCTGTGCGCGCCAAGCTGGAGGAGGATTTGGTCATCTTGAGCATCACACACCCGTCATGTCAGCGTTCTCTATGCAAAAGCTCGCAAGAGCAGGAGCGAGCACCTGGCTCCAGGATATACATACCCGGCGCTTTCATGTCCTCGAAATGTTGAAACTCGCAGTCTTTGCCCTTCGAGCAGCTCTTGTTGAGCAGCTCGTCGGGGCACAGCTGGTGCTTCACGTCTATCTTATTGCTGTATGTTAAAGACCGAAGGCCGCCCGAGACGGTTTTGGAATACTCGGGATGGAAACGATACGCGTGGAAGTATCGAAGGGGCGACTCATATGGTACGAATGTGGTCTGAGGTGCATCAGAGGCCGGGACTGGGGCCGGCGCCGGCGCCGCCACTGCCTCACTTACTTGGTCAACCTGTTGAGCTATTAGAGAAAGGGGTCGGCCCTCCATGCGCAGGGAAACGTCTACTTCTCTTCCACTTTCAGAAGCCGTATCCTCTTGAACCGCAGATATCTGCTGGGCGGCAGTGGTCTCTGGCGCGTTTTCTTGATCCTGCACACCACTCGTGCCCACTGCGGGAGACGAAGCCAGGTCAGCAGGCGCGGGGCTGAAGGGAGTTGAAGCTCGCAAAGATCCTGCCGAAGGGCTAGATAAATCAGCGTCTGGAGGCTCGTAGTCATCTGATCCGTCTTCTGCGTCGTTGGCGTCGCCGGCTTCCAACATGACGGAAGTTTGTGTCCCCTCGACCGTCTCCTCTACCGCCTCCCCTGCCGTCTCCTCTACCATTGTGATGGAAGCGTCGTCTTGCATGGAGACACCCGTCTGATCAGGCTCCTGGCTAGCGTCACCAACGACTACAGTCGGTGTATTCACTGCTTGGGTTGTGATCATCTCATTGGCGGACGGCTCTCGTTCGGCCTGTTCAGCATCGAGAGCGTTGGGCTGCTGCTCGTTTTGGGATTCTTCAAGTTGATGTGGCGACGCCCCATGGTCTTGTCGAGCAGCAAGATTTTGTTGCGGGGATATGCTCGCAATGTCCATCGCGTCTGTCGGGGGTGATGGGCTTGATGGTTTAGCTGGAGATAAGGCTTGATCAGAGAACATCGTTAGTTTCAAATCTTGTGGCAACCGGTGGATCAAGCTTACCTTGTGGTTCTTGTGTTTCTTCTCTGCTTGATACTTCATCAACATCCTCCTTCAACTTCTCTTCTTCTTCATAGCTCTGTTGGATCTCGCGTTGGATATTCGCAATCTGAGCTTGCAAGAGTTGCAGCTTGAGCTGCTGCTCTCGGCGGCGGGCTTCGATTATTGGAAGGCGTTCGCTAGCCGCACGCGAGCGACTGCGATGTCGTTCATTTCCGCTCTGGGGACTCGCTTCGGATAACTGAGGCAGCCCTGGCGATGGGTCTGACATTGGAGGTGTTGAGCGTGGAAGGGCCTGGCACTCGATGGATAGGGATACAGGCATACTCGTGGCCTTGCTGTCGTTGATCGTCTCAAAAGTGCCATTGGTGGAGTCGACATTCATTGTTGGAAGAGCTGGTGAATCTGGTTGGGACTGCTTTGCTTTCTTACGCGCCTCAGCCTCTGCGATTCTTCTCTTCATGGCTTCAATCTTCTTCGTCATGTTGTCCAGGTTGTCTTTCGCGACATTGTTGTCGCTGCCTATGCCAGGAGGCGTGGAAATTGGACTCGAGTATTGTTGAGCTGCAGCCGCACTGTCGGCAACAGATGGATTGGGACGAAGGGACATTGTAGTCTTGAGCCCTGGGTGCGTCCGCGTAGCCAGCGCTGTTGCCTTCTGCTCGGGAGAGTCAATGTCCATTTCGGCATCTTCATCATCGCTGACATCAATGAGGAATGGTATAGGCTTTCTGGTCTGGCCAAACGGACGCTTGAGAGGCCGTGGGTTAGAATCCACCAGGCCCGTAGAGGCTGAGCGCTCCAAAGTCAACGGCTGTGCAGGGTGTTGAGGCTGTGGTGTGGAAGAGAGGAAAAGGCCCGGAATTGAGGGAGGTTGCCCATTGGGGCTGGCGCTTTGGGCTGGCGTGCGTTCCCTCGAGGCAGTACGTACGCCACTGGTAAACGCATCGGACGAGGCTGTTTTGTCGGCCTTATCTTCTACTTGGCGGGTTTGGTGTGGAGGTTCGTCTGAATGAGGCCGCTTTTGTCCTCGCGCCTCAAGTTCACGAGCTTTTCGCAGAGCTTCCATCTTCTGATACAAAATCTTCGACTTCTCGGACTGAGTCTTTGATGAGCGTTGCTGCTTTGCGGCCGGCGAGGGAGCTGAGGCTGGTATGGCTGCGGATGCTTTGGCAGAATCTGGAGGCGCAGCCACTGATGAAGTGCTCGGTTTCGAGCCTTTGGCAGCTAGGAGCCGTGCAATGCGATCCTTGCGTTCTTCTGACTTGTCTTTCGCTGTCTTTTCTTTTGCCGCCATCTCTTTTGTTGGCTTCTCTTTTGTCGGTGCGTTTAACGGGGGCTTTACAGCTTCGTGTCGGTGCTGGCTGCTGCCGGTGTGCGCCGATCCATCTTGAGGTCCCGAGGCTGCCTCCTTCTCGTGACCAGACGTGGCAGCTGCGGTAATGCCTGCTGCAGCTCTATCAAAACCCAGCTCCTCGAAGAGGCCATCCAATATGGACTTGTCAATTCCCTCATTAACGTAGTCCTGATATCGTACGTTCAATGGCCATAGGCGAAGAATGGCATCCCGGGCTTGTTTTCGGGCCGCTGCAACGGTCTTGACGTGCGGTGAGCTGGGGACAGATCGGTTCTCTCCGTTCATCTTGGTAACCGGCTCTGCTACTTCTGGACGAGTGGCATTGTTCGACCGTGGTCCTGATGATGAGTATTAGTCACTGGAGCGACCCAGAGTGCCCCGTATAGGCGAAACTCACCGTTGGAAGATTGGTGGTTAATTTCTTGAGGCGAAAGATAAGGAGAATATGAACCAGAGCGTTCTCGACCTAACAATACTCGATTAGCTAGGATCTTTGAAATTGTGGCGTATGGTAAGAACTTACCGGCAGAGAAGACGGTCGACGGATCGCTAGCTACCTGTCTGCCGTTTGTCTGGCTCGATCCGGAGTAATTGCCTGCATCCCTATGTATGTATGATGGGCCGCCGACGATCTCAGCGTCCCTTGGCTCATAGACATCCTCCACCTCGCCTTCGCTGACCTCACCTTCCTCACTCACATCAGCCTGCTGCGTGGGAACATTCTCTTCAGCAGTAGCGGGGTGGCCGGGCCCAAATGCGGGCTGCTGCTGATTCGCCCAGCCATCTTGCCACTGTGCCGCGTTCTGCGAGAAGTTCAGAGCGAGCCCAGGAATCATATTATGGTGATTGTAGGCATCTCGGGAAGCCGGTTCGCTGTGCACAATGGTTCGCACCGCACCATTTGGATAGCTGCTCGCTGCAACTGGATATGTGGAGTGATACGGCTGATGCGCATACGGAGCCTGTGGTGGAGGATAGCTATGTGACGGGTCGTAGTCGTACCCATAGCCTGATTGAGCCATTGCTGGCCGAGTCCAAGAATTGACCAGTGGCTGCACAACCCCAATGTGGTGTATAAGCGTGAGAAGGCTGCTCACTGGCAGGAACTGTCGTTGCGATGTGCGGTTAATCGGCGGTGGAGGTTGGTGGTTTATAGAGGCCTTGTTGGATGTGCTGTGGAAACCGATGAGCTCGAGGTCGAGGGAGGAGAAATCGTCGAGGGCAGGGCGAGCCTGTGCAGTGGCGGAACCGGAGGCACCTAACCTGGAGCGTACCAAGGACGCAAGGCTATCCGGGGCTTGGGCAGTCACTGAGCAGCGAAACAGCTCGCGGTTGTTACTGTCACGCCGAGCCCAGTCGTTGTCTGCGGAGCGAACTGAGGATTGACGCGATGAATCGCCATGTGGGATGAAAGCACAATTTCGTTTGGCGAGAAGAGATCGGGTCGCCGGCTTACCTAAGCCAAGGTCATAGAGGTAAGGTACCTGTAGCTTGGGTAGGTACGTACTGCAGCACCGCTGTGGCCACGGCTGCGCTAACCCCGACCAGGTTAGCGAATCTCCACACGATACTAGTCCTTGTTAGTAGTATCGCGATTGCCAGGTCACGTGGGATTGCTCTGTTTACTTTGGCGGGGTCTTTGCCCAGCAACCAGGGTGCTCGTAGATGCATGGACATGGGCAATCACGGAGCTGCCCCCAATTGTCACCGCACTTATTGTTGATCGTGTTTGTTTAGGCGATGCTCTGATACGACCCAAGCCAATGCATCTTTCTTGTACTACTGTTTTCTTTTCTTTCGACCGAAGTCCAAGCAAGACTTTGATTACAGATCTAACCCTTTGACTGCTACGCGGCAGCTGCAAGCAAACACGAGTTAGGACGGGTCAACACCAGCGCCAGCAGCATATCGGCATGTGTTGGCCTTGAGGCCTCGATTATCACCAACAATGTCATTTCCCACGAACGGCTCGGGGCAGCGCCGCAACAACCCGTTCGCAAGAAATGCTTCTCCCTCACAGGCAATGCCCTCCTCTGGAAGGCCAAAATCAGTCCTCTTCGCCTCGCCAACGGTCTCGCCCAGCGTGTCGACACCGCCATCTACAGCCTCCACAGCCTCTACAGCCTCTACAGCCTCCACTGCACGGCCGAGAGCCAACAGTTCGTTTGGAACAGCGATTGCCCCAGCCGGCATCGTATCACGACAGCATCGAACCGACTCGCGATCAGGGAACAGCTCGAATACAAGCACTTTTGCTCCGTCCTTCATCAAGGAGGAGGAGGACCTGAGACAGAACCAGGATGCTGTGAAGAGTATCGAGGGCGAGAACGACTTCTCCGGCAAGCGATATGTGTGGCTTAAAGATCCACAGGAAGCTTTCGTGAAGGGCTGGGTGATTGAGGAACTAGAGGGCAACAAAATCCTGGTGCAGACCGACAATGGAGCTGTGAGTTACCTCCCTGGCCATGATGGCCTACCAGTTGATGCTGACGTGGGCTTGTAGCAGCGAGAAGTCGATGCCGAGAGCGTTGATAAAGTGAACCCCGCCAAGTTCGACAAGGCAAACGATATGGCCGAGTTGACCCATCTGAACGAGGCGTCGGTCGTCCACAACCTGCACACGCGATACCAGTCAGACCTGATATACACCTACTCGGGCCTGTTTCTGGTGACCGTCAACCCTTACTGCCCCCTACCGATCTACTCCAACGACTATGTCAACATGTACAAGGGACGGAGCCGTGACGATACCAAGCCTCATATCTTTGCTATGGCCGACGAAGCGTTCCGCAACCTGGTCGACGAGGGCCACAACCAAAGTATCCTAGTCACTGGTGAATCTGGTGCTGGAAAAACGGAGAACACGAAAAAGGTCATCCAGTACTTGGCAGCTGTTGCGCAATCGGGATCCCCAATCAAGAACCAAACTCGACACGCCAACCTGTCGGAGCAGATTCTCCGAGCCAACCCTATCCTGGAAGCGTTTGGTAATGCTCAGACAGTGAGGAACAACAATTCATCGCGATTTGGAAAGTTCATCCGAATCGAGTTCAGTCGAGACGGCGCGATTACTGGAGCGTTCATCGACTGGTACCTCCTAGAAAAGTCCAGGGTTGTCAGGGTCAATGCGCAAGAGAGAAACTACCACATCTTTTACCAGATCCTGAAGGGAGCGGATCCAAAGCTTAGAAGAGATCTGCTGTTGGACGGGCTTGACATTGGTGATTTTGCGTATACTCGCAACGGACACGATAGCGTGGCTGGAGTATCTGATCAGGAGGAGTGGAACGCGCTTCTGGAGGCTTTCGACGTGATCGGCTTCTCCGACAAGGACCAATTGTCCATCCTCAGCACGATTGCTGCGGTCCTACACCTGGGAAATATAGATGTCGTGAAAGAGAGCCGGAGCGCAGACCAAGCCAGACTGGCAGCGGATGCCAAGTTGCAGGCCGCAAAGGTCTGCAAGCTCCTGGGCGTGCCACTCGAGCCATTCCTCCAAGGCCTCTTGCATCCCAAGGTGAAAGCTGGACGCGAGTGGGTTGAGAAGGTCCAAACTCCTGAGCAGGTCCGACTCAGCCTGGACGCTCTGGCAAAGGGTATCTACGAGCGAGGATTTGGTGATCTTGTCGCGCGGATCAACCGCCAGCTCGATCGCACCGGGATGGGCTTGGAAGACTCTCGATTCATCGGAGTTCTTGACATTGCTGGTTTCGAAATCTTTGAGAAGAACAGCTTTGAGCAACTCCTGATCAACTACTCAAACGAAAAGCTCCAGCAGTTTTTCAACCACCACATGTTTGTCCTTGAACAAGAGGAGTATGCTCGCGAGCAGATTGAGTGGCAGTTTATTGATTTCGGCCGAGACTTGCAACCAACTATTGACTTGATTGAGCTGCCGAACCCAATAGGAATCTTTTCTTGCCTGGACGAAGACTGTGTCATGCCCAAAGCGACGGACAAATCCTTCACGGAGAAGCTGAACTCTCTATGGGACAAGAAATCTACAAAATACCGCCCCTCTCGACTCGGCCAGGGGTTCATCCTCACCCACTACGCTGCTGAAGTTGAGTATTCCACCGAGGACTGGCTCGAAAAGAACAAGGACCCCCTGAACAACAACATCACGCGCTTGTTGGCTGCTTCGACAGACGAGCACATTGCAAATCTGTTTGTGGACTGTGCCGATTCCGACGACGACCACGGCGGACGGCGGAGTCGTGTCAAGAAGGGCCTCTTCCGAACCGTGGCCCAGAGACACAAAGAGCAGCTTCACAACTTGATGTCTCAGCTTCAGTCTACGCACCCTCACTTCGTCCGTTGCATACTGCCAAACTACAAGAAGCGACCAAAGCTGTTTGACAAGCTGCTCGTTTTGGACCAGCTCCGATGCAATGGTGTGTTGGAGGGTATTCGTATTGCGCGCACCGGCTTTCCCAATCGATTGCCGTTTACCGAGTTTCGGCAGCGATACGAGGTCCTTTGCCCAGATATACCCAAGGGTCATTCGGACGGCCAGGTTGTTGCTTCACTGATGCTGGAGAGGCTCAGTCTCGACAAGACCATGTACCGGGTCGGCCTGACAAAGGTCTTTTTCCGTGCCGGTCTTCTAGCCGAGCTGGAAGAGCAGCGAGATGCTCTGATTACACAGATTATGGCTCGATTCCAATCTGTGGCCAGGGGATACATCCGTCGTCGTGCAGCCCACAAGAGACTCTTCCGCACGGAGGCAACCCGGATCATCCAAAGGAACTTTCAGGTGTACCTCGATCTTGTTGGCAACCCCTGGTGGCAGCTTATTGTCAAGATGAGACCTCTCCTCGGCGCCACTAGAACTGCGGCCGAAGTGAAGAAACGGGATGCCATGATCAAGGACCTCAACGACAAGATGCGCCTCGAGCAGGAGAACCGTCAGAAGTTAGAGGACGAGAGGCGAAATTGTCAAGCCGAGATTGCCCGTATCCAAAAGACCCTGGAGAGCGAGCGTGCCCTTGCCCTGGACAAGGAAGAGATCTTCATGCGTCTGCAGGACCGCGAAGACGAGTTGGAGGAAAAGCTTGCAGGTGCCCTGGAAGACCAAGAGCGATTGGAGGACCAGCTGGATAGCCTGATGGAAGCGAAGAACCGGGCCGAGCAGGAAGTTGAAAAGTACCGTGCCCAACTTGAACAAGCGGCTTCTCTCATCTCTAGGCTCGAAGAAGAGAAGACGCGCTTGTCTGCCAGGGCAACGGAGCTTGAGACGGCCATCAATGAATTATCCCAGAGGCAGTCTGAGCATTCTGACAGAGAAATCGCCATGGAGGGCGAAATCAAGATGCTCCAGAGCCAATTGGCTCTTAAGGATCGAAAATCCAAGGACCTGGAAGACAAGCTGCTCAAGCTGGACCAGGATCTCGAGGTCAAGCTCTTCACCGCGCACAAAGATCTCGACGCAGCCAAAGCGCGAGAGGTTCGTCTTGCTCGAGAGAATCAGGAAGTACACGAGCAGCTTGCGGAGCTGTCCAAGACATCGACGGATTACGAAGATCTTGTTCGATCCAAGGAGAGCGAGCTAGCATTACTGCGTGACGACAAGAGAAAATCAGAAGCCGAGCGGCGAAGCCTCGAGGAGCAGAAGCGGGCTCTGACGGAAGACATGGAGAAGAATGCCGCCAGATTCCGCGATGTCCAGGCCGAATTGGTGGCGCTGAGATCCAAGCAGACACAGCTGGAGCGCGAGGCTCAGGACGCCAAGGTTCTTCTTGAGACGAGGCTTTCTGAGGACGCGCAGGCTGAGAAGAACCGCAAGGTTCTCGAATCGCAAATCAAGGACCTCCAGGACGAGCTCTACAAGACGCAAATGGAACTGAGCAGAGAGCGGCAGTCCCGCGATGACGTCTTGCTGCTTGGTGAGCACAAGTACCAGGCTCTCAAGGACGAGTTCGATCGCCTGAACGACGCCAAGATCATCATTGAGAAGGAAATGTATGTCCAGCAAGATACCCTGAGGCGAGCCATGGAAGCTCGGGCCGCATTCGAAAAAGAGCGAGACGATGCCAGGGACGAGATTCGGAAGCTACGCGTGGCCAAGACCGAGGCCGAGGAGGCTCGTCTGCAGGCGGAAATGGCTGGTGAGCGCCAAGCTTCGAAGGCGGCTCGCGAAAGGGAGAATAGCCTTCGCAAAGATCTCGATGCCGCTCAGGAACGCCTTCGATGGTTCGAGGATGAGTGCACGAAACTGAATCGCCAAGTCGAAGAGCTCAACAAGCTCATCCTCACCTCTGGAGAGTTTGGGCTGAAGAATGATCAGGCAAAGGAAAGAATGGAGCGCGAGCTCAACACCATCAAGAGCCGACTTGTGGCATCAGAGAACGACAACAAGACGCTGCTCAACAAGCTGCAGCAAAAGGGCCTCGAAATCGCCAGATCCAGCTCTCGCGCAACGGAAGCCTCTCGGAGCCAGCTCATATCCCTGCGAGGAGAAAAGGCGAAGCTCGAAGAGCAGAACGCAAAGCTCAACAAGCAGCTCGGCGAGGCCCAGCTCAACATTGCAACTCTGGAGAAGAAGCTGGAGAAGCTTCATCTCAACCTGGAAGACTTAAACCACGAGGTTGCGAGGGAAGCGAAGGCTAGTAGGACCGCAGAGAAGGCTTCTTCCAATTTCACCGTTCAGCTGGCGGAAGCCAACCGACTGCTTGAATCGGAGAGACAGCTGCGGAACCAGACACAATCCACCGTACGCACACTGCAGGCTTCGATAGACTCGCGAGACAAGGAACTGGAGGACATGAGAGCTCAAATGCTCAAGGCACTCAAGATGGTTGATCCCGAGGTCCAGGTTCCCCAGTCGAATTCGAGCAGCGAGAAAGCCCTACTCAAGAACTTCGACCTCGTGCGAATGGTTGAGGAGCTGCAGCAGAAACTGCGAGTTCAAACGGTCGCCAGGACGAACGCGGAAAGCCAGCTCAACGAGATGAGAGCGCTGAGGAACGAGAGTCCCACCAGGCCGTCGCTGGGCGAACTGCATCCGAACGAGGCGCCCTTCCAAGGCTCTCCTGGCATGAAGAAGCCAATCAAGGCAGGCCTGCATTCCAATTCCAACGGCATTGGTGCTGGTCGGCGCTTCCAGGACGCGACCTCCCAGGACTTGACGCTGTCGGAGCGAGGCTTTGGCGCATCGGAGATCAGGAACGGCTTCGAGATGAGGGCTGAAATCGAGGAGCTTCAGAGCCAGCTGCAGTTGGCTCAAATGCAGAACCGGAAGCTCCAGAGCCAACTCGACCGAAACTCGGCATCAGACGATGCTTACGAAGACGAGGCGTCCATCCTGCGAGTGCAGAAGCTGGAAAAGGCCAACAACCGCCTTCACGACATGCTGGACGACTCTACCAAGAAGGTGGCCGCTTTGGAAAAGAGCATGCGAGCTGGCGAGCTCTCTCTGCGGGATATCCAGACACGCTCCCACGAAGAACTTCTGGACATCTTCAACAGCCAGGAGGAAGCACGCAAGTCCCTGCTGCATAGCCACAAGGATGCTCTTGCGGAATTGACCGAGGTCAAGGCTCACTTTGACAAGATGCGTCATGACCGGGCGATGCTGGAAGTTGAGCTTCGGGACACAAAGTCTGACCTGCAGGAGATGACGGCTGCGCGCGAGCAAGAGGCTCAAAGCCGCAGCCAGCTCTTGCAAGAGTTTACCGATCTCCAGATTCGACTTGATGCGGAAACATCGAGACTCGCCGACGTGACATCCAGCCTGGAGATGTACAGGAGCCGGGCAGACGAGTACTTTAGCAAGCTCGAGCAGGCTGAAATTGCTGTTCTGAAGGCGACAAGAGCCGAGCAATTCGCCAAATCACAAGCCAAGGAGGCCGAAGACACATACGCCGAGGTCATGTCCGAGAGGCAACGGATGGATGCCCTCATCGAAGACCTGCAAGGCCAAAATCACCGTCTTGAAGGAAGGGTGGAAGACTTGTCGACTGACCTGGAGGCCGCGACACAAGCCAAGAAACGCCTTCAGCACGAACTGGAAGACTACCGCAACCAGAGGGCCATGGAAATCGAGGACAAGGAATCAAGCATGGAGCAAACCCGCAAGAAGTACCAGGCTGAATTTGCCACTCTTGCCAAGGAGCTGGATCTCGCTCGCGAGGAGAAGCTGTTCAAGCAAGCAGAGATTACCCGACTTCGCGAGGAGCTTGACGAGCTGAGGTCCAAGTGGGATGACGAGGTGCTAAACAGCTCCACGTGGTCCAAGGAAAAGGCTCGACTGGAGTCGACGCTGGTCGACGTTGCCTCGTCGCGTGACGAAGCGGTCAGCGCGCACAACGAGGCACAGAGCAAGATTGTCTCCCTGCTGTCGCAAGTGCGAACTCTGCGATCGAGCGTGGACGAGATCACTACCGAGCGCGACCTCCTCATGCGGGAGAAGAAGGGCCTCGAAGCTCGTCTCGAAGAAGCCAAGGCTGGCTTTGACGAGCTGGTCAAGGGAGGAAGCCCATCGCTCCGCGATGCAGCGGGCATGGACAAGGAGATTCTGAACCTCAAGTCCAGCCTTGCCCGACAGGAGGACATTGCCCTGGCGGCAGTGGAGAAGATGCGACGAGCCGAGGCTCTAGTGATTGAGATACAGAAGGATGTCGCGGCCGAGCGGGAGAATGCTGCGGCCTTGCAGAAGCAGAAGACGGCGCTGGAAAAGAGCCTGAGCGAAGCGCAGCTCAAGCTGGTAGACCTCGAGACCAAGGGCTACTCGAGCGGCAGCCAAGACATTAAGTTCTTGCACAAGCGCATCCAAGAGGTAAGAGTCCTTCTGATCTCACGCCCCTTTTGCTGCCGAACATCGATCGTGTGTACTAACTACATCTCATCAGCTCGAGTCACAGTTGGATAGCCAAGAAGAAGAGAGAAACAAGTCTCAGCGATCTGTCCGAAACGTGGACCGCACAGTCAAGGATCTACAGACACAGATTGAGCGCAAGGACAAGCAAAACCTCCAGCTCTTGGATGACGTGAACCGCATGCGCGACAGGGTCGACAAGCTTCTCAAGACAATCGATGAGCTGCAGGCGTCGGAATCGACGAACCAGCTGTCGGCACGACGAGCGGAGCGCGAACTGCGCGAGGAGAAGGAGAAGTGTCACCGCCTGGAGCGGGAGCTGGAGGGCTGGAAGGGCCTTCGTATGGAGAAGGGCACAGCGGCAGTGGGCAGCGTGCGCGGGCGAGGCGTCACTTGGAGGACGGGCAGCGAGGGGGATGACTCGACGCTGATTGACGTCCCCCAGAGGAACAGCAGCCTGAACAGAGCTCCTAGTATGACCAAGGGCTTCCTGTGAGGACGCCGAAGCACGAGTGACGTCTGCAAGGGGAGGCAGGGAGAAGCGGGAGCACTGATGCAGCATGGCGTTTCGGTGACAGGCAGGGACTGTAGGACGAGGGACCGCCTTGTGTAATTGGGTATCTGGACAGGGGATAGGGGGATAGGTGAAGAGTGAGGGATTCCCTAGCGGCAGTGATCAGCTGCAGGACTCTGTATCATATGGGGACTGCCATTGTGTCATGGTTCAGGAGGGCAGGATTATGTTACATTATATATGATTGGTACGATATTAGTTATTAATGAGAGACGACGATGCGAAGATGCAGCAGCAGAGAAATGGCTCCATCACGCCCTAGCGAGTGCAGCTACACAGGGACGTCGGCCGGACTTGAGCGTTCTTGTATGACGGTTGTATGACAGTGCTGATGTGTATGCTGCCGAGGGTTGAGGAGAGGTGCAACGCAAACAATGGTAGCGTTGTGGTGAGTGATGGGATTTGCTTGCTCAAAAGGGGGGTTTGGTGCCGAGTCGTTGTTTGATCGAGATGGGTATTTAAGGGGGGGGAAAGAACTCGGCGATGAGATGGATAGCCTGGATAGTAGTCGTTGAGCCTATACCTTGAGCGATACGACATTGAGTGCATCTCTCCCGCTGTGAAAACTTGACGCTTTGAGATATACGATAGGCTGTCCCGTTGCTCACCCCCTTTTCTTGTTCAAGATATACTTGCGTCAGCTGAGTTAGGTTTTTTTTTTTTTTTTTTTTTTCTCTCGCTATCGTTTGTGGTCCGCCATGGCTGGCAGCAGTAGGCTCTACGATGCGGTGCACCGGCGCCTGTTGTGTCGCGATTCTATGAGGAACGGGTACGTTCTTGTCTCGGAGGAGCGGGAGGAGGAGGAGGAGGAGGAGGAGGAGGAGTCGGGATCTGAGTACTCGGGGTCGACGTGTTGCTGCTGCTGCTGTGGTTGCTGCTCGAGTTGCGGGTCGAGTTGTTCTAGTGATAGCGGTTTGGACGAGAGTGAAAGTGGTGGGAGTGGTGACGATGTTGATGATGAGGAGGAGTTTTGGAGTGATTGTGAGAGTTGTTGGGGGAGGAGGAGGAGGAGGAGGAGGGGATGTTGTGGTTGTGGGCGTATGCAGGGGGAAGAGGTAAGTTTGCTTATGTTTGCTACTTTCTTTCTTTCTTCCCCCCCCTTTTTTATGGATGAAATGGATGGTTTTGGGAATGGAGATGGTGAGAGCATGGTTGTTGTGTAGGATTCGGGCTGATGGCTGCGGTTTATACAGACTGCCCTGGAACAGCATCGCCATCGGCATCATCAGGAGAGGAACAACAGTCATGGTCAACACGGACAAACCAGACGCACAGAGGCTCACCAACGAGGCCAGCAGAACAACAACAACAACAACAACAACAACAGTAACAGCAATACCTCACCTCGAAATATGACCTCGGCAAACAACAGCCCCAACACAACTTCCACGCCCATCGCCGCTCATCGAAGCAGCAGCATCACAGAGCGCATCCTCTCCACCGCCAGACACAACATCCACCAGGAAGAGAACCGTCTTCGGACGTTGATGCGCGTGATTGAGGACGTGCGTCGGCGGCAACAACAACAACAGCAGCAGCAGCAGCAAAACATGCATTCAGGGGCTACTACCACGTCCAACGTCAACGCTACTGCTGCTGCTGCTGTTGGGAGGAACAGACAGACTGGGGATTCGTCTCGTGCGGCTGCGGGTGTTCGCGGAGAAGATGCGGGTAGGCAGAGGCAGAGGGAGAGGGAGAGGGAGACGAGGACAGGGGGGAGGACGCGAGGGTATTTCATGTCTGGGGGGAGAAGCATTTCGACGAACCGGCGGAGGAGGCTGAGATGAGTTGGGATGAGATGAGATGAGTGAGAGTGCTTCTTCCATACGAGAGTAAGAATGGGGATCAATGGGTTGGTTTCGGATAATCAATGAGTTTCTTTCTCTCTTGCATCCTACCATGTTCTAACTAATGACACAATGAGTCTTCCCTGATGAAGCATCTTTGACGAACAAGGACGCATAACCTCGGCATCAATCAGAGCCTGAGATCAACTCGTATGCTGAAGAGACTTGGCTCGAATTGGGTTGGTTCTCTCTATAGATGGATGAGCGTATCCATAGGCATAATACGAGCTGAGAGAGGATTGCGTTTTCGGGGGACTTAGGCTCGTTTTGTTGGAGGGAAGAAGATTCGACGATTGGTCCGTCTCGTTGACAGGGTGAAAAAGGCCGAGCATCTTGTGCATCTCTTGCTGTTTATGGTAGCTGCATTCAGCTGTGTGAGTGAGGGAGGAGGTAATCTCACCCACCCTTCCATCCATCCATCACCCATCTATCTTATTCATCTTCCTTACATAGCTGACCGGACCAAGGGGTAGTGAGTGATACTATCACGTAGAGGAGAGCTAAGAAGAAAAAAATTTGAGAGAACAGCTTGTATCTTTGATGCTACAAGGTAAGCAAGCAATGTATGTATGTACAAGAGCTGAAAAAGACTCTTGATAAGAAAAAGATATAGAAGACGAGAGAGGAGGAGGAGGAGGAGGAGGAGGAGGAGGAGGAGGAGGAGGAGGAGGAGGAGGAGGAGGAGGAGGAGGAAGGAGTTGGGGAAAAAAGCAAAAAACAAGGGTCTGGCCGGGGATTGAACCCGGGACCTCTCGCATATCAGCTGTAGGGTTTTCCCTAAGCGAGAATCATACCACTAGACCACCAGACCAATCAATCGTCCGATTGCATGTTATGTAAACGGGGCCTCTTACTTGAGTAAATAGAGCCAAGCAACTTGCTAGTATCGCACATCCGCCTCAACTCAACTTGGACGAAAGACAAGAATAACATGAGAATAGACTTGCATCGGCTCCACGTGCGGATCATACACATCGCCTTGGCAGGAACAAGCATTGGATTAGTATTCCGAGAGGCGGACCCGGTACCTACCTTAGGTAGTAGCCATGCTCATACAAGCTGGGCAAAGACCAGGTACAAGGTACAAGGGTCATCTCAGCAAACAGCTCCCGACTTCAAGTTCGTGTCTCTCCAATGCTTCCAGATCAGGTGCTGCTGCAACAGCTGACGACGGGAAACTGAGAGCATCTTCCCGTCTCCTCTTCAGTCACGTAATTATTCTTTCACATGACAAGTTTGACTGTATGCAAGCAACAGAAAATGGCTCTCGGCTACAGCCACTTTTGCATTAGCCCATCTCCCATGTGAATACGAGCAATTGCACCGCCTATCTATGTATGTAGGTACCTGTATCGTATTTTTCCCCTCCCCTCACGAAACGATAGGTGCAGGTACTATTGTCTGACAAGAGAAGCGCAAAAGAGAGAGAGAGAAAAAAAAAAAAAAAAGGACCAAAAACAGGAACAAATCAGGGACCCCCGGCAATTGCCTGATGCGCACAGCTAAGCTTCTTCCCATAAACCAGGGTCCCTGGCTAACGGCAAAAGGGCCCTGGCGCTGTTTCTGTTTTTGTTTGTATCTTACCAAGCTCGTGTGTGTGTGTGTGTGTGTGTAAGAGAGAAAAAAAGCTCGTGCTTTTTTTTTTGCCTGCTGCTCGGAACCCCTGCCGGCAACTTTCTCGAGTTGTGGCCAATAGCCTCTGAGCTTGTTCTCGTATCGTTGCCGCGGGAGAGACCGTTCCAGATGGCTTTGGCGTGGCCGGGATTGAGTTTTGAGGGGGGGGGGGGGTTGGGCTAAGGTAGTGGCTGGTTAGAGTACGATGTATTACGAGGTTGACAGAGAGAAGAAGGATGTTGTATGTGTGTAAGAGAGCTGATGAGGGGAGCAGGAGGAGGCGGAGGAGACGAGACTTGAGGGTTGGAGTGACAGCAACAGAAACCAGCAACAGAACAAAACCACAGAATGGAACAGCAACAGAGGAGACAACAGAGGGGGAAACAAGGAGGAGAAGAAACCAAGGGAAAAAAAAAGAGTTTCAGATCGTTTAGACGCCAAGCTGCTCGCTCGCCCTCCTATGCGAGCCCTTCCTGAAGCGAGAACGCCGTCACACCGGTGTCTTCGTTCTCTTTTGTCTCGTAGCGTCCGCCTGCAATGCACCACCAATTGCCAACTGGCTGGCTGATTCCCACCATTGGGGGCTCGACGTTGAACTGCATCAGAATCGGACCTTGTCATGCCTCGAGCTCATGCCTATACAGAGTATAGGTATGTATTACATCTCGTATCAGACCCGGCGTATCCGTTGCTACCTTAACCCACCGCCTCGGTGCTAACATGCCCGCATACGAACATGGCTACCAGTATATTACTCTCTCCATATCTACATCCCTAGTATGCCTTATACACACGCAATAAGCACTTGACAGCTTTTGCCAACAATCATCGTCAGAGGCCAACGACCGGCCCACTTGCTTCTAGACCAGGCCACCGAAGGATTTCCCATTCCGACTCACGGCAGCAAAATACGATACGATATTAAACGACGAGACAGACGAGACACAGCCTCTATCTCTGCTCGTTTACTTGCGTTCTACCTCCCACTCTTTGTTCTCGTCATAAGCCCTCCTTTGCCCTCATGTGGCTGGCCTGCGTTGGGACTAGGCCCGCGGTTCTGACTGTAAACTCAACTCAAAAGCCTCTTTTGCCACGGCCGCTCTCCTGACGCCAGGCACACTTCTCACCTCTTGACAACAACTTCAATTTGTGAATTCATTCACTCTCACTCGTTCTTGTTCCTCCTCCTCCTCGTCCCCTTTATAAAAGCAAAGTGCCCCCCTCCCCGAGCTGAGATGCGCAGCAGGAGGCTACCGCTGGTGGCGGCCCCTTTCATCTTCCTGCTGCTGGTGGGCAGCTTATACCTCTCCCGCGATCGCCTCTCGTGGTTCCCGAGCTCGCAGAGGCGCCCGATGGCGTACAAGCAGCTGTCAAAGGGGCATGTTGTGCAGGATGGTGAGTAGATAACAAAAAGAGGCCTCGGTCTCTAAAGATGGAGATGTTAGTCAAATCATGTATATCTGACACCTCGTTCTAGGGGCGGTTCTTCCCGCGAGAAACATAAGCGAGTACCTCGAGGCCATCTACAACGCGAGGCCGCACTCGACATTACCCAAGTTCGAGTGTCCTGCCATCAATGCCACGAGATACAGATCGCTCAAGGCCGGCAAAGCATCGCCAAAGAGACCGGCGCCGTCTTCGCCTCCAGCAGAGCCATCATCATGGCCTTCTGAGGCTTCGTCTTTACCCCTATTCTCAACAACAGCATCGACATCATCAGCTGCGTCCCTCGCTTCCTCCGCTGTTCCGTCATCATCACACTCTCCATCTCCACCCGAGGACCGGTCCATCTCAACGCTCCCACCATCGAAGACTCCCTCCCCCCCTTTCCCCCGTTCGCTCTTCTCCTCAGACTCCAAGGCCGACGCCGACGCCGACACCGACGTCGAAATCCGCTACTTCTTCGCCCTCGACCTGCGCAACTGCGTCACCCTCCTCCCGCGCCTCATCGGCAGCATCATCGAAGCGATGCAGTTCCTCGGCCCGCGCTCGTGCGCCCTCTCCATCGTCGAGGGCGACTCCCCCGACGGCACCGGCGACGTCCTCGCCGCCCTCCGCCCCAGCCTCGAGGCCCTGGGCGTCACCTACTTCTTCAACTCGTCTACCGTGCGCTCCGCCGAGGGCAACCGCATCGCCAAGCTCGCGGCGCTGCGCAACATGCCGCTCGAGCCCATTGCGCAGCACACGCTCGCCTTGGCCGACGACGCCAGCGTCATCTTCCTCAACGACGTGGCCGCCTGCCCCGAGGACATCCTCGAGCTCGTCCTGCAGAGGCAACGGCTCGGCGCGGACATGACCTGCGCCATGGACTGGACGTACGCGGGCGACGACCCGACCTTTTACGACGTCTGGATCGCGCGCGGCATCAACGGCGACTCCTTCTTCCACATCCCCGCCAGCGGCAGCTGGGCCGAGGCGCACCGGCTCTTCTGGAACGCGCCCGCCGCGAGGGCGCGCCTCGAGCGCATGCGGCCCTTTCAGGCGTTTGCCTGCTGGAACGGCGCGACCGTCTTCAGCGCGCGGCCCATTGCCGAGGGCCTGCGCTTCCGAACCAACCACCACAAGGCGGGCGAGTGCTTCCAGGGCGAGCCGGTGCTGTTTTGCAAGGACATGTGGTGGCGCGGCTACGGCAAGATTGCCGTCGTGCCGAGTGTGAATCTCGAGTACACGAACAAGAACGGCAAGAGGATCAAGGAGCTCAAGGGCTTCGTGTCGGATGTCGTGAGGGCGCAGCACGACGATGACGACGAGAGCGAGGACCGGATCGACTGGGCTGGGCCGCCGGATACGGTGCTGTGTATGCCGACGTGGAAGGATCAGTTCTTTCAGCGGTGGAACAAGAGCTTGACGGAGGGCGAGATGTGAAGGAGTAGGAAATAATGATAATTCTGTGGTTTGGATTTGGGCAAAGATGAGGGGGTTAAATCTCTTAATACATTGGACGGCATAGAAGGGGCGTACGGACAGATGTGGTTGGTCATGTGTTTCTATCTCAACCGAGGCATCACGAGTTTCAATGTCATGTCAAAAGAATATAAAGAGGCAGCATACTAGTAGGTTATGAATGCCGTTTCATTCCCATTCCCTGTTATCATGCCTTCATTCTGATGTACAATGCAAAGAAGAAAAAAAACCTGATATCTTGGTGAAAACAACCTCCCTCCCCCGAGTGTTATTCTTCTCTTCCTCTCTAGTTTGTGCTTGAGCGACCGCCCTGGCCAACGTTGGGGCCCTCCTTGATGCCCTGGCTCTGTCCTCCGCTCGCGTTCATGCCGGGAATGCCCTTGCCGTGCTCCTGCAGGCCCTCGGGCAGGGGGGCGGCCTTGTCTTTTGACTTCTGCATCGACTTGTTAGCATATCGCCATCAACCTAGATCTCTTCGAATTGTTTTGCGTGTGTGTGTGCAGAAGAAGAAGGAAGAGGAAGAGGAGGGGGGAAATTCTGTGTGTGACGTACATCTTCATTGGTGACGCCGTGGCCAATGTTGTGGTCAGCCTCGGGGAAGGGGCCGTTGTCGCTTGATCCGTCTCCGTTGCGAGGCATCTTGAATTATGTGTGAAGTTGTTTGTGTTGGTGGTGATGGTTTTGATTTTGGTTGATGTTGATGTTGTTGTTTGAGGGTATCGAGAGTGGTATGATTGAATGAAGTTTCTTTCTTCGTCAATTGGTCGGGGAGGAAATACACTTTCTTATACCCATTGACTTTCCATCATTCACAGTGCCGACATTGTTGTTGGCTCCTTACCTGTTGCGAGTATGCTGACGTCATTCGGCTCGATGCGAGTAAGGCCTGGGAAGTCTTCGTCGTAAGAATGATGCTATTCTGTGGGGAAGCGGGATTCAGTTTCAAACGGTGTGGATAGATGGACAAAAAAGGTTCCGTTCCGCCCATAGTATTTGCATCATTGGGGATACTTTATTCCTTGGTATTAAGAGCGGGAAACCCCATTGAGCCCGCTTTTTTATTTTCCGCATTTTACGGTACTGTACCTTGCGTGCCAATTCAATCGAAATGGCATGAAGAGAGAACTTGAAGAAGGTGCTCCTTGTTCTGATGGAGCGTTTCTTGTGGCTCTGCGTTGAACCGGGGCCTTGGCGATGGGGAGGCTGAGATGACGTCAGTAGGGCAGAGCTGCCTTGTTGATGCTTTCGGCTCTGTCTTGGCAATTTGCGGAAAGGAGATCCCGCTACTAGGGGAATTACCTTACAATAAAGGTAAATTAGAAAAAAAAAGGAAATTCTCGGTTAGATTCCGATCCTAAAGAGGCAATACTTTCAGAAGCAATCGATAGCCCAAGCAATTGATATGACAACACCAGAACATTGAGCTAGATTCCTGTGATGCGCAACGACGAGAGAATCCAGACGTGGGAATTCGTTGTGAAGTGTAAAGGATACCAGCAACGAGATCTGGATCGGTGCTGCCCGGGAGTCATTCGTAGACTTACATTGACTGGCCTCATCTTCCCCGTTGTACCTAGGTATGCAGACAGCTCGTCACGA
The DNA here is from genome assembly GCF_000167675.1 of Trichoderma reesei QM6a. Lineage (NCBI taxonomy): Eukaryota > Fungi > Ascomycota > Sordariomycetes > Hypocreales > Hypocreaceae > Trichoderma > Trichoderma reesei. The sequence continues at coordinate 425,969 of NW_006711164.1, read as the reverse complement.
TACCTTCATCTGCGGGCATACTTCAACACGTCAAGCCGTGATCCAATTGCTGTTCAGCGTATAAACCTCATCACAGTGATTCAAGCATCGGTTCGCAGTACTGATATATATGAACAGCAAGCCCAGTTGGTAGAGAGACCCCCAGAGTTGAAAAAAGCCTTGAGATAGTCAAAACAAACTCCCATGTCCATTGATCCCCCTCAGAAACATGTCGAGTACACATCTAGATCAAGAGCTCAGAGAGATTCAAGCCCGTGAACTGCAAGCTTACGCACATCTTCGCAGACAGCTCGGCCTTGACCCCATCCCAGAACAACAACAACAACAACAAGACACATCGACTACCCTCCCTCCGCCTATCCCGCCTCGTAATCCAGCTCGTGGGACGCACTATGCTTATATCCCCAAGGAGTGTCATGCATGTAACCTGTCATTCACGAAAAACAACACACAGAAGCAGAAGATGCCGCAGCAGGAGTCGTCGTGTGTAGGCTCGTTTATAACAGATGCTGGAGTCAAATACCAGGCAGCAGAACCCTCCACAAGCGGTGAGCAAACAGCCAAGACCAAAGCTTCCCACGTAAAGCCCAGTCTCATTATGGACAATCTTTCCGACGCAATCGATTCGGCGTTGCAAGACTGGGCTGATGTCTCGACCCATAACACATAGCGCACTCAGAACCATACCATCATACCCCTTTTGAGAGATTCCGCAACGTCAAGCAGCGTATCGTCTCCGAGAAGACGTAGATTTTATCGTCCGTCCATAGCACCAAGAGCTGCTCATCAAACCACCTACCCCTTCCCTTCTCTTCCCTTCCATGATGCATCAATCCAACGTCCCAGCCAGCGCAACAGCACTGAACCGCAAATCACCCCCCTCCCTCTCCAAAAACTTCAACGCCCCCAAGCTCAACCCCTTCTCACTCAGCACATCCTCATCCTTGTTCAGGTCGCCCCTCCGAATAGGCCCCTTCCTTCGTCCGTCAAGCTCCCACAGCCCGCCATCTTTCCCCTTGACAAAGCACACATAGTGCAGGTCAACATCGTCTTGGGCGTCCGGCGCGGGGGTGTCTCCCTCCGTGGCAGCGGCCTTGTGCGCATCGGCCAGGGCGGGCGTCTTTTCGAGCAGGGCCGAGCGTTGGGCGGGGGGCAAGGGGATGCTCTTCTTGATGAGGTCGTCCAGGATCGATCCCTCAGCTGTCATTTCACCAAAAAAGCCGTCAGCACACGTCACCTCTCCACAAAATCCAGGACTCATGTTATGAGGAGAAGAACAAGGAAAGAAACATACTGATAAACTCCCTCGCCGGCCCATTCGAAACCGCATGCAGCAACCCCATCAGTCCACACGCATTCCGAATCGTCTGCTTCCACCACAGCACCGGCTCCCCCTCGCCCGTCCCGCCATACTCGTCCGCCAGGCTGTCCTCCGCCATCCGCTGGCTCTCGTAGACGGCCGACACGGGGAACACCAGCAGCAGCGCCAGCGCCGGGCGCGGGATAAAGGCCAGCAGCTCCGGCTCCGTCAGCGAGTAGACGTCGTGGAACTGCAGCGCGGGCGACACGCCGAGCTTGTGGATCAGCGCCGTCAGGAGCTGCGGGTTCGCCTCGAGCGGGATGAAGGCCGGGGCCGAGGCGTCGGGGTCGGGATTCGTGGTTGTGGACATGGTTTGGTGCTCTGAAGGAGGGAGGGTTTGTTGTGTGTCGCGCGGTGATGGATGGGTGATGCCGGGTTTCCCCTGAGAGAAGGTCTCAAATCTATATGCGATAAAGACACTGCAGAAGTTCACACCTGTCACACAATAGCGGTGCAATATCCGTGCTGACCTAGACGAGCTTCGGTAGGTAGATGAGTTTGGTGAAGATGCGCGTCGGTGGAGAGTCGAGATGCTCGTAGCTTTTGGGGCTGCGGGGTGGCGGACAGGGATGGATGGACACATGCATGTGCTGTGCCTGATGACGTCGCCGCGCACTAACAAAGCTAAAGCTCCGAGCTCCAGGATTGATGCCTGTCGCAAGGCGCTACTAGTAGTAGTTGACGGAACAGCTGCTGGAACACTAACACTTGACGGCTTGTTAGCCGCCGTCACGGAGGATCTAGACTACATGCCAAAGACATCTTCAAGGCTCAGGATATTGGCATGACCCCCCGTTATAGGGCATTTTTTGCATTCAAGAGTACAGTGCTTCTACATATGCCTAGGACATCGTGCCGGGCCCTCAAATAGAATAACCCCCGCCCAACAGCCCGCCTGCTCTCTTATCAAAGCCATGAACTGTCTACTGATCATAAACGACCAGATCGAGGGAAGAAACGCAGTAGAATAAAAAAGTAAAAAAGAACCTTCGGCATATATCTCCGTCAAGATACTGCCCCGTCCACCGAGCCCCTATCGTTCGACAATATACCGCAAATTCCAGTAGCTGTTTGATCCATGTATAGACTCGTAGATCTGCCAAAGTCACACTAGACAGACTTGCGAGGGCGGCCTCTTCCTCTAGGCTTGGGCGCCTCTTCCTCGGCACCCTCCACGCCATCAGGATTAGCCTTCTTAGCGGAAGCCGCCTTGCGCCCTCTCTTGGCAACAGCCTTGGGCGTTTCCTCATCTTGCTCTTCCGCCTGTGGCACGACGGCGGTTCGCTTTCGGCCCCTGGAAGAAGAGACCGGAGTGTATTTAGCACCGCTCTCATCCTCGTTCGTGGTCGCCGCCGCCTTGGCTCTGGAGGACGACTGTTTCCGTCCACTGGAAGCACGAACAGGAATGACCTTCTCCTCCTCCACCTCCTCCTCCTCCTCCTCCTCCTCCTCTTTCTTCACCACGTCTTCCCCCTCATCGACTTCCTCCTCCTTCACCATCTCCTCTTCAGGCTCAGCCTTGGTGGCCTTTGCCTTTGAGCCCCTCTTGGCGACCCTCTTGGCCGGCGCTGGCTTCTCGGCTTCTTCGCTCTCCACCTCTTCATCCTGCTGGACGCTCGATCGACGAGGCCGTCCCCTTTTGAGCGAAGCGGGCTTCTTGACGTTGTCCTCGCCCTTGACACGAGCCTTGGCCTTCGTCTTGGGCTGTTCCTCATCTGCGTCGATATCCTTGGACTTCCTAGCTTTCTTCGGCTCAGGCTCATCTGCGACATCATCGGCAGCCTTCTTGCGACCTCGTTTGGTGTCCTTCTGAGATGCAGCTGACTGGCTCTCGCCCGCCTCCTATCCAAAGCTGATCAGTAACCGAAGCCCCCCATCATGATGGTTCAACTTACAAGAGCAGCAGCCTTCTCCTTGGCCTCCTTCTGTTTGGCCGTGAGGTGGATTCCTTTTTCACCCGGCTTATTCTTCTCCGGATCCTGCAGTTTGTCAGCTCATGGGCGGCAACGCACGACTTGCAAAGGCAACAGAAGACCAACCCCGTTGAAGTCCTCCGGGTCAATGTGGCCTTGCCTGACGCAGCGCTTGACCTTTTCCTTCAGCTCTTCGTCTCTGCACGACATGTCAGCGTACTGCAGCGGTGTAAGGCGGAGCAAAGGTCTCGACTTACTGCAGCTCATCAAAGCCGTCAATTGCATCAAAGTCCAGATTGTCAGGATCGCCGCCACACGCTTCTTGAAGGTTGACAAGCTGAGAACCGGATACGCATCCCCTGCATGGTCGTTTTAGAATCAGAGCTCCATCAAAGGGCGAATGCCTTTGTGCCAAGCATCAGGGGAGATGGCAACGTACCAGTGCTTCCATCTCCAAGAACCGTGCTCTTTGATGACAGTCCAAGAGCCAAACCTGAGTTCGCCCTTTTGGATCTTGACCTCGCCTTGCTTGCACACGGTGTCTGTACAGCCGGCGCGTTTGTTGGGCGAGACCTCTGGAGGTCAGACGACAAATTAGCCTCTTTCCAATATATCTGGACAGGCACTGCCCAGTAGAGTTTCCAGACAGCGGAGAGACAGGGAGGAAGGACGTTGAGGCGAGATTCGCACCCCGCAGAGAACTGATTACTTACCAATGCGATATTCACCCATGTTTGCACGGGAATCGAACCGAGTCTTGGGGGTGCTTTGAGATCAGATGGTAAGGAGGAAATATGGGCTGTTGCTGATAGTAAGTAGATGCCTGTTGCGCGCAAGCTTGTGGCCAGACAGGCTAAAATGCGCCGCTGCTGGAAGAATGTCGGCGGCCGAGCTGCAGCTTTGCTTGCTGTAAAGGGCGCGGCAACAAGAATGATGTAGTGAAACAGAAGAAGCAGAACAGATGCCAACAGAGCCGCAGACAATGGATGGTGAATGTGAAAGAGAAGAAAAATTAATGGGAGGGCAGAAAGGACGAGTTTTTTTTTTTGTGTGTGTGGTGTAGAGAGGGAAGGAGAGGGCTGGGGAAGGAGCTGGCTGTTATCTGGAAATTTGGGGGTGGCGGCGCGTCGCGTCGGCTGAGGGAAAAAGGGTAGGGGAAATTTAGGTGACGACTTGAGAGGCGTGTGACTCGCTGGTAGTTACCTGAGGCTCCTCACTTACAGCGCTTAGGTAGGTACATGTAGGTTGAGGTACTGACGCAACGCTGGCAATGCAGTAGAATGAGGGGGGAAATCATCACAGGCTCGTCTATCATGTAATAGAAGATGAAGCTGAAAGAGATTTAAAGAAACAACAAGAATAGAATAGGTGCGTTGGTAGGGGGCAAGGAGAGCGATTCTACCTGTGCAGAACTAGGTACTTATAAATCGCCTGTGGCATGCTCAGCACGCAGCTTGGCTGTGCAGCCTTGACGAAGAAGAGAAGCCGCAGAGATGGAAGAAAAAATACGACAGCTAAACAAGCAGAGAGTATATAAAAGAATGAAGCTTCTGCTCAGCTAGGATGGAACACAGTAGATTAGACAAGGGATATCTCATTGATAACAAGCCAAGGCAGATGCTATGGTAGTGTAGATATGTGCATATTGCTCCACCCCTTTTTCTAAAGCAACAGTACAATCTACCTGAAAATCAAAGCGCAAAGTATGGGAACTGGCATATAAACACAAAAAACATTCATGTTGCCTACAGAAATGGACACCATCCGATATACATGGCCGCCAGATTCCTCGGATTGACCGCCTGCTTGATCAACTCCTCCACCTGCCCCTCCACACTCAGAGGAATGCTCTCGTTCGGCAGCAGTCCCTTGACCTTCCTCTTGATGCTGTCCACCACGCTCTGCGGCTGCAGCTTCACCCCAAACTCACTCCTCTTCGCCGCTCGCTTGTCCTTCTGCAGGTCCAGCGTGGGATCGTAGATGAACGCCTCCAGAATAGTCACCAGCGTCTCTTCCTGCTGCCGAAGAATGCTCAGCGTCAGCTCGGATGACTTGCGAAAGGGCCCTTCGTAGCCGTAGATGCCCATGGCTGCTACCATGTTGTGCGTCAGGCGGAATGGCACACGCTCTGGCTTGGCAAACGTGAGGCCCTTGTCGAACAGACAGTTGAAGTCCACATGAAATATTCCTCCCGTCCCCTCCTCCAAGTTGACGTTCTCTCCGTGCCGGTCTCCTAGGCCGAGGATCGTACCAACCATGGACATGACCGCGCACGAGCGTGTATATCTCAGGCGCGCGCTGAACCACGCTGACGGGTTGGGGAACTGCTGGATGAACCACAAGGGAAGCACAGGAGGGAAGCGCCCCAGCACTTCGTTCGTGAAGATGCCGACTTTGCTGTCAGACGTCGATGCCTCCTCCATCAGCTGCTTCAGTGTGTTGTAGTCTGGATGAATCTTCTGCGAGGCATAGAGGTTCAGCAGAATATCTCGCATCGTCTTGATCCCCGGCACCCATTCAATGATGCCGCACTCCTCGTTCAGCGGTACCACGGCATACGTTCGTATGTACAGCTGCCTTTTGCTGGACTCTGCGTCTCGCTTCAGCGAGCGGTTAATGATCCCATTGAACTCCATGAGACGCTGGTCTGTTCGGAGGTCATCCTTTGGCTTGATGAGCAGCATATATGTTTTGCCATCACTTCCTCGGGCTGTGAGGCGTCTCGGCTTCGCCAGTGAGCTCAGCACCAACACATCGTCCAAGAAGCAGTCTATTGACACCACATCGCGCGAAAACGCCTTGTGCTTCTTTACATGCTCCGAGACGGCCGGCAGGGTGGCTGTCAGCGAACTCTCCACGGGAACGACCAAGGGACACGGCGTGCACTTCTGATTGAACCGTAAATCTTTCGTCAGGCTGGCGTGCACGGTCTTGTTGCCGTGGAAGTCGCCATTGTGACAAGCCAGCAACAGCTGTTCTGCAAGCTTCTCTCCCGCCCTGATGAGATATCTCAAATCGTACGAGGCCCCGTCAACCTTTTTGGAAACGCTCTTCAACGTCTGGAGAACTTGAGCGCCGCGCGCCTTTCTCTCGGATGTCTGACGGGTTGTCATGATGCCGATCAAGCTCCACAGTGCCTGCCGAGGATGGGCCTCCACGACTTTCACAATGATGGAAGTCAGTCGTTCAAAGACATTGGCGTTGGGGTGCGCTATTCGAGCGACAATCTGCGACAGTGCCGTGTAGAAGATGTAGGCCGGCAGACGATGTATGTACTTGTCAAGGAACGAATGCAAAAGGCCCAACTGCTCGAGTCTCCGCTTGTGCAGCTCTCGTGATAGCGAGACCTTGCCTTCTGGAGCCTTGTCAACCTGCGCCCCGAGATCCAACCAAAGCGTGAGAATCCTGGGCAGAGTTTGGTACAAGTACTTGGTTCCCGAATTCAAGGACCGCACGTAATTTTCAATGACGAGTCTTGCAATCTCGCCCGTGACGTAGTTGTCGCTCTGATCGTCGACCTTCAACGGCTGTTCGGATTCCAATATCTTCTTGTAATGGCGGCCGAGGTAATAGTGGCCCTTTTCCCACGTGGAAAACGTCTTGGGTGGCTGCTGGTACTTCTCACGAAGGGCGCCTGCGTGCGTCTGGCCTGCTGCATCAAGCCATTTGGCCAGCAGAAGCTGTGCGCGGGCGGTGAGCAGCTTCTGCTGAGAGTTCAGGCTGCTTGCGGATCCCATGCTCAGCGATGATCCTGATTTTGTCATAAACTTATTCTGCTCGATGGCTCCCTGGAGAATTTGGATAGCTTTGCGATGATGCGAATCTCTAAACAGCAGCTTTGCGTTCTCAATGGTAGCTGCATCGTCCCCGAGCTGGGACGCATGCAACACTGCATTGAATGACTGGTGTAATGAGTTTGTCTTGCGAGCCAGTCGCGAGCTGGCAAGCCACAGCCCTGAGATGTCCAGGTCGGAAAACGTTGGCCTACGCAAGACAAACATGTCAGTGACGATGCCCTAAACTGCGTCGAGAGCACAGAAACTCACCTCAGAAGTTGCATAGCCGCCCTCTGAATGCCCAACACGTACTGTCGATCGTTGAAGTAGGCTCCAATAACTTCGCACCGGCCTTCGAGAAGCGATATTGTCTTCATACGCTCCTCTTCACTCTCCGGATTGGTTCCCAGGATGATTTCTAGATCCGTGAGAACATGACATTTCAACATGATGTCGTGTGCCGCTTGGAGCGACGCGGTCGTCGACGATGTCATGGACAGAGCGATATTCTCCTTCATCATCTTCGCCGTCTCCGTAAAAGGTTGCTTTTTGTATAGAGACTCGAAAAGGACCCCTAGGGACATGTTAAAGTCCTGCAACACGTTGCCTTGAAATCTATGGATGAATTTGTCCAGGCTTTCCCAGCGACCTGTCACCCAGGCAGCTTCTATTGCAAAGGGCATGATTCTATTGTCGTTGCTCAGGGAGTCTGACCGCATTCCCTCAATGTGATTAAGCAGGACATCTGGTTCTTGTCAGTTACCGTATGCGGAAGAAGAAGAAAAATGTGTGTGTTATGCATACCGTGTTGGCCAGCTTGCTTAAGGCAGTTGAGCAATTCTACTTGAACTTCTGCATTATCTGGTTTCTCGGCAAGCTGCATTTCATACCAAGTCTGTGCCGCAGCCCATCGGCCGGCTTTCTTGTGACTCAAGATTTGTTGGTTGATGTCGAGAGCATGCAGATGCGCCGAGATACCTTCAAGCCCGTCAGGCTCATCGATGTTGGCGTAAATATCTTGCAGCTGTTGTAAGAGGCGTGTCCGGTCGCCCGGCTCTCTCTTCGCCTGATCCATCTTTTGCGCATGTTGTTCCAAATGAAAAAGAGCCCTCGCATACTCATTGCAGTCAATTGCGCGCTGTGATATCAGTTCAGCAGGTATGCTGTCTAACATGGCTTGAATCTTGGACACATTCTCCTTCGCGGCCCCGGTCAGCCTAGTCGACCGCTTGGCATGGATCCATCTCATAGCATAGTCGAGGAACCGGAAGACAAGCTATAGATTCATCTCATTAGTCTAAGAGAGTTATGTTGTTCATCGCCATTTTAGACTCACATGACAGAAACGCTTCATATCCTCCTTTTCTTGGTAAGACGCGTCCGGAGAGAGTTGATGGCGCAATATGTGCATAAGCTCTCCGAGTATCTGATCCTTCTCTGCCTGGCTGCTCCTAGGCCCCAAGAGCACATGCAGCACGAGATACGGAAACAGAAACTCAGCAGTAGAAAGGTCTTTGACGCGAATGATGCGCGCGAGAGGTTCAAATATCATATCCGCATAAGGATGCTGCCCTTTTCGTAAAAGTTCTACAACAAAGGCCCGTAGCCAGTTGCCATAGAGCCTCCCCGGATGAAAGATTGGATAGTCCACGGGCTGGGGATTCATGGGCGCGACCATATATCTTGAGTTCAGGAACGGTGCAACCACCTCCCGCACGGATTCTGGCAAGGCCATCCATTTGCGATAAACATCGCTGCCACCAGTCATTCCAGCCGCATGGTTGTTGCAAGCTGACTTGATCTCGCATCTCTCGAGCAGCTCTTGCATGGCGTACGACAGGAACCCCTGAAGCCTCATGTCGGTAGTGGAAAGAAACGATGGCACTAGCACCTCTTGGAGCAAGAAGAGCACGAAGTCGGTGGCTTCTTCCATCACTTCGAAGTTTTCTAGCACCACGATAGAACGCTGCTCGCGTACTGCTTCGATTCTGTTCGAGTCCAAGCAACCAATAAGCCCAACACACTCAACGCAGAGCCGAGTGATGTCGATATGGACCCCATTGTACTTGCAGGCGCAATCGAGAAGAGCTCGCAGCAGTGTAGCGATCACGCTGTCCGGTCGCTGACTGATGGCAGATGTGTAGAGTGCGCTTTGGTTACTTCTCAAGTAGGGTGCCAGGTCAACCAACGCCTGGTGGACAACCCCAGAATAGTCGTGGCCGATTCTCTGTGAAAAGACTTCCAGCTTATCTTCGAGGGCAAGAGGCGGCCGAAAGGCTTCAAGTGTGGCTTCAATATTGCTCAAAGCTTCAATGTGAGATAGCGATGGGAGCTTGGTAATATTCTTCTGCACGGCATGCTCGTGTTTTTGCAGGAGGTTACCGAGCATTTCCCCTATCACGGTCGTCGCCGTGGGCTTCAATTCAGACCAATAGCGCTTCACGATGAAGAAAGTAGCCTCGAGAAGAGCCTCGATGTCTTCCTCGTCAAAGTACTTGAGCATCGCTGCCCAGCAAGAAATGGCTGGTTCGCGCAGAGATTCTTGCGAAGCAGCAGACAGAAGACAAGCCGAGATCTATGTGAACTGTCAGCCAAGCTTGCGCAGGCGCGTTCTTTCTTTGACGTACCTGTGGACGCGCAATTCTGGCATATGACTGGCATATTCGAATTATTTCTTCCAAGGCGCGAATGCAGCGTCTCTGCTCAGTCACCTGTGGGTGAATGGAAATCGAATCATTGATAACGTCGGTAAACCGGGTCATAAGCCCGAGAATGTGCAACTGCAGGAAACGCCCGACCAAATCTGTCTTCTTGTTCCTTGTCTCCTTGACGGCTCCAAGACTCATTGATGCCATCATTGTCAGAGCCTTGTGTACCTATATGCATACCGTTAACACACGCTGTAGAAGAAACTGATCCGGCACTTCAAGCACTTACCTGGCGTTTTCGCGGTGCGTCGGCATCTGCTGCCGCCTTTAGCAGCTCTATGGTAGTCAACATGGGCTCCGATTGAACGATGTCAGCAAGGCTAAGAGCGTGGAAATGAGGCGAGATCTCGTCCAGGCTTGCTTTGACAAACTCTTCGATGTTCTCGGATTCTTGCAACATCAGAAGTGACAATACCGAGGCTGTATTTTGACTGTCCATGAGGGGACGCCAGATCTCGGTCTCTTGACGTGCTTCCGCAATCTTTTGAATCACATCTTTGCGTTTGTCTAGGACAAGCCATGGGAGTGCATGGCTTTGGATCAGCAGAAGGAGCTCGTTGACAGATATCTGTAGCAGCTCAGCTATGGCTCGGCTTCGCTGAGGGCGTTGAACTATATCTTTGGTCGCCATGTAGGCAAGGCTTTTCCAGTATGGCTCAAACAGACGGCGGGGTGTGGTACGGCGAGCCTCGGCAAGGCTGAGTAGCTCGTTGAAAGCAAACGCCGATTCAATGTTATTACTGCTGCCCAGATACTCGAGAAGCTTGATGAGGACCAAATTTAATTCATCTTCCGTCACGACTCTGCCGAGTTGGCCCCAGGCTAGAATCCGCGTCTCAACCATGAGTGGCGGGTCTGCCTCGGAAGCCGATTTCAGGAGGGCGATTGAATTCTTTCTATTCCGTGAGAGCAAGGCCTCATCCATATTGTATGTTGGCTTCGGAGGCATAAAAAGTGCCAGCGTTCTACCAGCTGCAATACGAAGCTCTCTCAGTGAACTGTTAAGCGACTGAAGGCACCACTGCCCCGGGCCAGGAGTCTCCAGATCCAGAAAGGCTGCATCTTCGCAGTGCAATATGAGCCTTCTCAGAGCTATCATGGCAGCGATCCGTGGCCGTCTGGATTCGGAAAAGGACGTTAGGCGGATCATCTTGGAGAAGATGTGTCTTGCTTCGCTTTTCGCATGATGCGATGAAATCGTCGGTGAGTCAGTAGAGCTCTCGTCGCAGATGGGGCATGTCAAGGGAGCTGTGACTGAGTCCGTCGCCCTGTTCGATCGCGCATGGCTATCGACAACGCAACATATTCGCGAAAGAAGCTCTACGGCCAGAGATTGGTTCGATTGGTCACACTTATCATACCCATCGCTATGTTCGAGTCAGAATATGCAATTCGGACTTGACCTGGAAGAACTTACATGTATATTTGCTCAAACATGACCACATCATCATCTGGCGGTGGAGTAATCTGAAGGGTTTCGTAGATCCCCTGCGTTAGTATCGCCAAAGAGTCTGTCGTTTCTTCGGAAATCCTTCGTCTTTTGCTCGCGTTCGCGACTTGATGAGGGGCAGTATAGTTCAGGTGCAGATCTTGAATGCATTTGCGAATTTCCTCGTTCTGAAACTTCGACGGATGTATGCTATCAAGGAAGGAATCCTGCGATGAAGAGCCAATTGCTTGTCTCAGAACAGTCATGCTTCGCTTCAATCGAGTTAGCAAATCACTGATCCTTTCGCCATCTCTTGCTTGTCGACACTCACCCAGACATCAGTATCCTCCCCGATCGTTGAGTACTGCGACGACAGTAGAATCAGTTCCTGGACAAGCTTCGACGCCGCAAAGCGGCCAATTGAGTACGATTTCTGGGACGCTTGAGCAATCGCCACAAGAGCCATGCAGTAGGTCGACCTTGCCTGGTCGCCAGCCGAGGTCGGTTGTACCAGCTCGTCAGGAGGTGATATCATCTCGCTACAGAGTAGAATAAGAAGGGCACACGATTTCTCAACGAGTAAGGCATTTGGAGAGTCACTGGAAATGGATGACTTGATGATATCCATAGTCAATTCAACCAGTGGGAGAGGAGTGCCTTGTGATGGTAGCTCCCACCGCTTTTGGACATGGCGCAAGTCCAGGTAGGCGTCTATCAGCCATGGCCCATTCTCCAACAGTGATACGCTATTGGAAAAGGCCGGGTCGGGCGATACAAGGGGATGTGCAAGCACTCTGCCCAGGCTTGATGCCAGATGTAGCCCCTGTGATACTGTAAGGACCGGATATGACAAGCGCTTGGTAGTATGCTGTCCATCTCTGCCTAGAATCTGATCAAGTGCAAAGACTGGAGGCAGTTCTAGGTCTGTCCTTGAGTCTGCTTGAGAAGGAACAAGAGACGGGCTTTGCAGATGGTCAAGGAGCGCTGATTACAATCATTAGCCTTTGCTTGACGAACGTGAACGGTAATGACATACACGTTAGAGATGCGCGAAGATACAGCCCCAAAGACGGGGCTACTTTCCACAAGGCCCCTGTCCTTGCGACCAGAAGAAGGATATATTGCAGGAATCCTTCGATGGAGCTCTCCAAATCAAGGCATTGACGGTGGCCCAGGAGCCTCAACAGCTGTGGTAAAAGCCACACCCACAGAGGCTCTTGACCACGGAACAACAGTCTGCAATTCTCATTCATATGCAGCAGAACAGACGGCGTCTCTTTGATTGTAAAGCGCAGGAAATTGATGGCCTTTTGCGACTCGGTTCGGACATTGGCCCGATCAAGAAATGGGTCGTCGAGCTTGATGTTTTCGAGCACGACTCGGCAGTATACATAGATGAGCATGTGATTATGCTCCAGCCGGTCATCCGACGACTTGAGAAGAGCCGGCTTGTCCTTTACGCGCTGGATGATGGCCAAGAGTCCCTTGAGTTCGCTATTCTCATCGGTTCGGGGGGCTTTGGATGACGCCGCGATATTTTCAACCAGCTGCGCCGCCAATGTGGACGGTGGCGGGCCGCCTTCTCTCGTGTCGGCAGCCATTTCCACACGCTTGAGAGGCACAGAGAGGATCCGGGCCGTCAGTCATTGCCTTCCGGCACCGAGAGCGACTGAAGCCGCGATTTGGGCGTCGACGTTGATGGACGAGCACTGGATTGCCCGAGAGACGCGACGAAGAGGAGGGGCAGAACGCGATATCACGTGAGTGCACTTTACTCTTGCCGAGCTCAGCTCTTTCCCAAAACAGTACCTCCAAGCAGGTCATTCATTGCCCGGTAGCGCCTACCCGAGACGCCGCAGTCAGAAAATACTACTACCAGGTATCAATCGCATTCAACTTGAGGAATACATCAGCTTTGCCATGGTCTCAGCATTGAAACATTGAAAGTCATCAGCTCGTTTGCCCTCTACTCAGCCGACAAGAAAAGAACCGTCATTACATTCGTTGAGAGAGCAAGATAACAGCTGGCCAACAAAGATGCGGGCTCTCATGTATCCAAATGAATGTGGTCCCGGAACGTGCCGAGCCCTTCAATCACCAACTGCCTAAATCCAGACGCCTCAGACACAGGATTCCGAGCCTATTCATAACGTACTCTGATAACGTCGTGTGTCACGCCTGGAACACGTTAGATCAAATGTTCTGATCAGATCAGATCGATCAATGGGACAAAGAGACTCGAACGGACGGACCTCCAAGCTTTACCGTGTAAGTTATCATGGCTGATCCGTAGCTCGCTTCAATCACGCCAGTCAAGCAGTAATACCGGTGCCATCCCAATTTTCTCTTCTTTGCGGCTGATTTCGCTGACTTGGGTATCTTATGTAGATCGAGAAACAACGTGGCCACTCGTTTTGTGGCGCCGCTGAGATGGATCGGTGCTTCACGTTCGTCGTCGTTGCTGAATATTTCAATGTCGGCTTGTGGCTTGTGCCCCATGAACACGGGTATATCGCACTGGTACTCGATCTTGGAGGGCTTACCCTCGGGATACGATTGGCCCTAGATCGTGTTATTACATCATGTCAACTCCCAATTGTCTTGCGGTCTGCGTACTTTGCGGATGAACCAGCACATTTCGATAACAACCCATTCCTCTTCTTTCTCGGACCAGAATCTAGCCGCAATTGTCAGCAGCTTCCTCACTTGCTAGTGTTCTTGGCTCACGCTTCGTTGCGGTCATGCTTCGAAGGGTCATACTTTGCCAAGAGGCAAGTGCCATATGACCGTCTGGCGACCCGCGATGAGATGCCTACTGGTGCCAGGGCGGGCTGGTAGTTGCCGAGGCCATAGATGACTGCCCCCTTCACCACCGCGGTGACGCCATTCTCTGGCTGAAGAACTCGCGTTCTGGGGGTGATTGCATCGCGAACGCGAGACTTGAGATATCTATTCTGGCCGAATCCACCAACCAGGACGACTGCCGCAACGTCATCGTCCGCCATTGCTATCTGCTCATTGATCAAGCAGATGATGTCTCTCATGATTGGATCCCAAATCTTGATTGTCATGTCATCTTGCGGTATGGTGAACCGATTTCGCCTCAAGCCGAGAGATGAATCGACTTTTAGTGTAAGTGGCTCACCTCTAGGAGAGAAGTCCTTCTTGAACTGCGCCTTAGGTAGTTAGACTCATGTATAAAGACCAGGGCCTCTCGAGGGCAGACGCACCGATTCAAAGTCGCTCAGGGCAAGGACAAGTCGCTCGTCTGTCCAGTATTTGTCCCCGTGTGCCTGTTTCAGGTATCGTCGAAACCTCATGTTCAGCATCGAGGACCCGCACTTCCCTCCAGTCCCTTCAGTGACCTCTCTCATCTGTAACGGTTGAACTTTGGCAACCTCATATGTAATGAGGTCGACCGTTCCCCCTCCGGCATCGCATACCACAAACCTCCGACCAGTCTGCAGGACGGATGGGCTTAGATACTTGATGGTATACAATGCGGCCGCTTCCTACGTACGATTAGCCTTTGCCAACGATGTGCTGATCTTACACAACACTGACCGGCTCTGATATGAGCTTGATGTTCTTCTCCTTGCCAAAGCCGGCGGAGGAAGCTGCATTTTCGGTTTCTTGCTTTGCGTTATTCGACCAGATAGCTGGAACGGTAACAACAACATCCATGGGTGTCGACTGCACCACGCTGGGCGACAGATGGCTTTCTAGGACGCTGATAAAGTGGGCATAGAGACATGTTAGGAACACCCTTGTAAGTTCTTGGGCCGACTCTCCGTCCGTCTTTGTGTCTGACGGCTCATCCAATCTTCTAAAAGTCTTGGTTTCAGTTCAGAGACCCCTCTAACGAACACGATAGGCAACTCACAGCTTGAAGAACCTATTCCTCTTTGCCGCTTTCGGAATTTGGAACCCCCATTGCCAACCAGTTGCTATCTTGCGCAACTCCGTTGGGACCTTGGGGCTATTCCGGGACGAACCGAGTGACGGCCAGTCGGATAATACGTGCTGGACATCCGGCTTGGAGGTTTTAGCGCGGCATGAAACTCTTCGTGTGCTGCTGCTCATACTTACTTGAGTCGTCTCTGCCCAAGCGACGCCTGAAAAAGTGGTTCCAAAGTCAATAGAAACGACAATTCTTCTCTCTTCGCCCATGCTCAGGCTGTTCGGCACGAAAAGGAATGCCTTCTTTGGCAATTCCTTGGTTCTCGATGTAGACGACACCAAAACTTCCCTGTCAGTGGTTGGAAGGCTCCCAGACGATGACCCAGTTTGAATAGTCGGATGCGCTACACACGGCGGTGGCTTAGCAGAGAGTCATTGTCACCAGGCATGTCATGAACTGGGGCTGCCGTCCTGTTGCCGATGGTGCCAATGGGATGCTTCCGGTAACCATGCTGGGGCTCCCCGCCAGATATCAGGATGGAATCAAGGCAAGCTCCGGACTCTTATGCTGGCCTATTGAACTTCTAAGCTGGCTGTACACGCAGTCATTGGTCTGGCATTAGGTGACAACCACCCGGCATAAACGCGCGCTTTTGCGTACTCGTACAAGGCCCCCCCCCCCCCCCCCCCCGACATGCATGTACACAGCCGATCCCTACACCCTCATCGCCGGGTATGTGGTGGAGCCCAACGGGTTACCTGCTTCGGGCACGAAGATGCCATCCAGCCGGTAAAGGGGAAGAAGATCCACCATGATGACATGGTCAGGCTACGCACCGACAATTCATGAGCTGGCCACCCAGTCCGACTTGACGCTTCTGCCGGGTCGCGGGTGCAATGCACAAGGATTGAGGGACTGGCAATAAGGAACCCATATACGCGCCGTGAGGAGACATAACGGACGTGGTCAATCTATTTGCTTCCGCCGCTAGCTCCATAAACTTCTAGAATTCGACACACGCACGATCCCGCTAATTCCTCTCCCTCACTTATACTGTCTGAAGCATTCCACATTCAGGGAAATTACGAGTTCAAAGTCATAAAGAAGCAGCAATGGCACCAACCCAAACAGAAGGACCACGCAAACAGGACGACAAGGACAAACTGGAAGATGAGGTTCGACTGCGCCACTTCACGGAGGAGGTCCTCGATTCACGACAGGAAGAGCTGGAGGTACAGGAGAGGGAGAACTCGGTCCTATCGAGGAAGCTGGAATCTCTACAACAGGAACTGAAAGAAGCCCAGAGGCAGCTCGCACTGGCTCGCAGCCAGTCCACCAAAAAGAACAAGGCGGCCGAGGGATCCAAGGACCAGAATACTCGCCCAGCTCCCCGGAGGAAAGACATTACGGAGGCCGAAGCACAGGAAGCCTACAGAGTCCTATGCGACAATGTCCAGCGCTGGGTCGAGCAACGCATACGGCCTGTTCTGGACGATCTAGCCAGCGGCCACTTCCGATGTCAGCCCAGCCCGTCTCAGTCAACAAGATTCGTATCACTGTTGAGGGAGCCGGCGACAAGTTGCCTAAATGTGTGGCATTCCGATGAATACCACTTTATGGCACTCATTATGCAGTACCTCTGGCTGGTGTTCTTTTCCAGGTCCTTTTATTGCCCCTTGGATGACGGCGACGGCGAGACTACCGCTGCATGGCTTGATGACCTCGAGAGTGCGATAGCAAAACTACCCCGAGGTAAGCTGCCAACCCCCAAAGAGGATGCTTCTATGCAGAAAACAGCGAAACAGATGGCTAACCAATGGGGAAAACTAGACATTTCCCACTGCAGAGAGTGGAGAGCTGAGACTCTCACAGCGTTGACTAGTCAAAAGTCTTTCAAATCCAGAAGGGCCGCATATCTCAACCACATTACCGAGGACCTTGCATCTCTTCTGTCGGTTGTAGTGCCATACCTTACTGCGGCAGAACTGCAGGGCTCTCTCCGAACAAACATCATTGACCCGGCAGCTGACCTCGCCCACCGACTTCAGCTTTCACCAGACATCTACACTCTCAAGTGGCCTGCGAGGACCGCAAGGTCAAAACTGGACACTTATGAGTGCATCAACCTCGCAAGCAACGGCGAGACCATCGGGTCTGACAAGGCCAGCAAACCATCCGAAGCTCTCAAGAACGCCTCGTACCTCTTCGACATTGCCCCGGGTCTCTTTGTGGAGACAGTTAGTGGAGCAAAGAAGTCTGCGGTAAAGGTCGTCTGCAGGCCAAAAGTATTGGTCTACGGAGGAGAAAAAGGCGGTGATATCCCCCAACAGGCCATGACATTAGCAAGGCTCTTGTGGGATTATGCGAATGGATCAAAAGCACGATCCTCCCTCCCATTGCGAAATGGACCGCCCAAAAGTAAGCCCCTTGTTCTGAGGCGGCATCGCTCAAAGCTCTGATTCATGGCCCCTGGTCTTGCAGAACATGCCCTGACGGCAAATGGAGCTGATGAGAAGAGGAGGGGTACATAAAAAAAGGAAGAAAGAAAAGAAAAAAAACCGACGAGTATCTTGGCGATATTCCTAGAATCTTATAGAAGGCGTCAGCAATACTGGCCAAATTGAACAATAACGGAGGCAAAGATATAGATTTCACAACAATTAGACACTTACATCACTATGGATTAACCAGACCCAGTCTTCACCGCATCAGGTTGCCATGCAGCCTCTCATTCCTTCCATGCTTCTGTCATGAAAATGAGGGCCACCACCCCCAGCTCGAGACGTGCACCTCCTGGACGGCCACGATAGGGATGTCACGGGGTTGGTTCGACTCTGGTCGCGGAGGCAGGGGTGGTGGTTCCTTTGACATTGCCGCCAGGTCGAATCTCTGATTGCTCTCTTTCTTAGGGGGTTGCCAGGACTGGGATCGTCGTTCAAGATGCTGCTTGGACCGGCTCACCGATCGGTCTTTGCGCGCCGGGGAGCGGCCAGCAGACCTCGCGGGAGAGCTTGCATCTCTACCCCGGGCGACCGTTAGCATCTTGGTCCTAGGGGTCTCAAGCGCCGGGACCGAGGGAGATTTTTCGGTCGTCTCCGGGATAAAGGGGCGGATGCAGTTCCGAATATAATCCTCGTCGACGCCCAGGGCCCTGGCATCCGCAATGCCCAGGTTGATGCGGTTGACGTATTCCTCCTTGGGATGGCTGTCAATCGTGCAATTTGGACTGACGTATATGAGAACATC
Organism: Trichoderma reesei QM6a; assembly: GCF_000167675.1. Lineage (NCBI taxonomy): Eukaryota > Fungi > Ascomycota > Sordariomycetes > Hypocreales > Hypocreaceae > Trichoderma > Trichoderma reesei. Next base: position 407,636 of record NW_006711164.1, on the reverse strand, counting down.
GTCTTGCCAGTGCAGCAGCGAGTTCTCTCGGCGCCCCTGAGCCATGAGCTTGGCTTGCCTACCCACGGCAGCCGGCCCGCCCTTTTCCACAATCCACGCAACGGGACGGCGATACAGGGCGCTCTGCGCCCGATGAAGCAGGACCGTCATGTATCGCTTGTTGTAAGCGTTCTTTGCAACGCCCTCGTTTATGTCTAGCTTGGCCTCGTCGATATCATCAATCTCATATACGAGACCGTCTACCCAGTGTCCCTCGGCCTGGATGACGTTGGCGTATCCACGCTGGTTGATCTGCCACCGATAGTTGGCGAGACGGGCCTTGCCGATGAACTTGCTATTGGGACAGCGACGGTTCATCTGCTTGACGTGCAAGTTACTCCCATAAGCAAAGTACAACTTGGTTGGCCGGCGGTCTAGAGACAACGCTGACGCTGCCTTCTGGGTCGGCACCTTGGTCTTCTTCCTCCCCACTGATTGGCTGCGGACGGCCTCCATTGTCGAATCGGGAGGCTGGCGGGGAGACCCAGTCGTCTTTGAGAGAATTGTCGTGTTTTCGGAGATCAGAGGTCTACGAGGTGGTTTGAACGCTGAGGAGACCTGGACTGTCTGCTCATTTCTTGCGCACAACACCACGGGCTTACATATTGCTAACTGATGCCAGTGATGCAAACCATGAGGCATAAAACCAAGCGTCATGGCTCGAGGCTCATTCGGTTGCCCGTCAGCCAGCCAGAACATCCCGTTGGAGTGTGGCTGCCTCGGTTGTGGATCTCCTGATGCTGTGCAACAGGTTGGGCAGCAAAGGGACAAAATGACGGCCGCCATGCAGGCCATGGGATTACCGGCACCAATTGGACCTCACCACGTCTCGACATGAAGCAACGGGGAGCCTCCATCGTGGCAATGAGCTCATACACTCGTGGGCGCCTCTGTCTCTACAGCATTTGTTTGAAGGGAGCGCCCCCGGACATGGCCGGCCACGGAGCATGATGCGCGGCCCCTCGCTGCCACGTTCCCTTACCACCTCCTCCACAGAGCGCCACCGCATTATAGGCGAACCGCTGTCCGCCTGTGGGTTCCACGGGAAGGCCATTAGCTGCAATACAAACAGTTTTCTTTTTTTTGCAATAGGAGTCCGACGAGGTAGGGGGGGGGGGAGAAAGACTGTTTGACAACGCAACGGTGGCTGGCCATGCCGGCCCATGGCTTCGATCCCTGCTGCTCTTGCATGTACTGTAAGGGTACGTGCAATATCACTCTGCACACATAGCACGGGCTCGATGGCTGCTGCTATGCTTCGCACAAAACGGAACGTTGACGAGGCTTCGACAATGTCATGTGAGCCTGCATGCGTCTAATGTACAACAACAACCGACCAATTATCCGCACAAGCGTGGTTTGGTGGTGTTCAGAAGCACAGGAAGAGCCAAGACGTGGCCAGCGACTTAGGAAGCATGAGTTCGAAATCAGATATCAGCGGCCTTCGAATAGGCTGTTTTTCTCACCCGTGTGCTCGAATCTCCATCTCGCTTCATCCCCAACCCGACCATTTCTTGCTTTGTGGACCTGTCGTTGGACTTTGCTTGGGCTGTAAGTGCGGCCTCAGCCTCATCCTCCCAGGATCTTTGGTCTGAATCCGCCTTGTCTTGCCTGTCGACTTGCCTGCACGGACTCAGCCCTGGCAAAGATGCCACATGCTGTTAGGCATTACAACTTTGGCGTAGAGATTGAAGCTGTTACTAGGCCGTACGGAAACTGCGAGAGCTTCACCAACGTGGACTGGTATCGACAACTGGCGCAAAAGCTACGCAACAGGGGCATCCAAGCGGTCCATGATGATTGCTCCAAGTATAGCAAGCACCCCGAGTACTACGGAGGGAAGTGGTTCGTCACGCGTGACGGGTCGCTGAAGCGGCCACGGCCATATGGTTGGTAATTCCGGCTTCTACCCAATCTATCTGTGCTGCACGATGGGCAGTTCATGTACGAACCACATGTGCTTGTTGCATGTGTCTCACGCACAGGATGAGATATGCGCTGACACAAAATGGCAATTGGAAACAAAAAGTGTGCATGGAGGTTGTATCGCCAAAGCTTGACACCATGCATGGCGTGAGCCCTATCATCTCCGATTTCTGGGAGGCCATGCGCGTGCACTTTAAGCCTCAGGAGGACGAGTCATGCGGTGGGCATGTTCACGTCACGCCCGTCAACCTGAAGAACAAGTTCTCGCTCAGGACCCTCAAGAAGATCGCCTTTGCCACGGTCGTGTACGAGGACTTTGTGGCGGAGATGCTGCCCGCCGCTCGCCGCGACAATCACTACTGTCGGCTGAACAGCCAGAGCCTCGACTCCGGCCTGAACAAGACGCTGGGCTGGGGGAAGAGCATAGACGCTCTGCACAAGGTGGCTGCCGAGATTCGGTCCAAGACGCGAAAGGCAGACTTGTGCCACTACATGCAGGGCAACCGCTACGTTCTGTGGAACTTTCAGAACATCTATCCGAAGCGAAGGAGAAGACGGTGCACGGGGACGATTGAGTTTCGGGGCGGAAACCAATTTCTCAACACAAAGGGGACGTTGGCCTGGGTAGCCTTTGTGCTGGGTTTCATTACCTTGGCGAAGGAAGAGGTGAGCTTTGAACTGCTTTCGCCCCCCCCTTTTTTCACATATACTGTTGTTGCTTGGACCCGACGGTGAGATGTGGATGAAGGAAACGGTGATTCAAGGAGGCGAAGGAGAGGGGGGAAGAAGGGGAGGGGGGATATATCAATTTCGTCTACGGGATACCTACAAGTCATCTCGCTTACTGATATCCTTTCCAACGCAGGACCTTCTTCACCATTTCTACTCTTACGTTCCACCCACGGATCCCAGCTGGCCTCGCCTCGCCAAGGAATGGTGGAAGCGGATTCGGGAAGCGGCTAAGCAGTCGCGGATGAGCAGGCATCTGCCTGAGACGTACACGGAAATGCAGACAAAATGACATTTGCTTGCGATTCTTGAGAGAGAGTTTGAACTGCTTTACTAGGCTTGCTTTCGAAGGAAGGACGGATAGTGAGACTGCTGGGAATCTGGCTGATCAAAATGGCTGTGGACGGATAGCTTCATCGTGTCCGACGTTGAGGGGGGCGTATGAGGTTGTCATGATGGCACGACGATTTCATTTGCTATGTGGGAGTTGGGTCAAGGCGTTGATTATTCCATCATTATCATGGCGTTTTAATTGCACAAAGAGAAGGAAAAGGGGATATCAAAAAAGGACAAAGATTCGGATACGTCGTGGTAGAGAAGCCCGACACGTGATGAAGCGAAAAAAGGTGGTGAAGGTAACAACTTATTTTCACATTTCTTCTCTCATTTGCGACGCTGCGAAATCATTGATCAAGAGGCGGATCATTATAAGCTGCTCTTTCTCCCCAAAAGTACAAAAATATACATGCATTCATAACCTCCCATTGAAAAAAAAAAAAAAAACGCCCTTCATATTTCCAAATCCAGTTTACGATGACTCTTCTTTGCTGGCATCTTCTTCGAACAAGACCAGAACAGTTCCCGCTTTGCAAATGTCCTGGTAAAAAGTTGCTTTGTTAGAGCTGAAAAGTGTATAGGAGGAGGTGGAAAGATGGAGAAGGGATAGCGTTGAAGGGGAATGGGACTTACTCCTTCTTTATGAGCGAGCTTCTTGATGACGCCGTCCTGTGGTGACCGGATGACGGTCTCCATCTTCATTGACTCGATACTATAGACATAAGACTCTTTGTTAGCAAAACAAATCACACAATAAACTCAGAACAAGACAACTGAGAATAGAACAGAACAGGAGGAAGAGGAAAGAAAGGAAAACTCACACAACCAGCGGCTCGCCCTTCTTGACGCTCTGCCCCTCCTCAACCTCATTCTTCAAAATCTTGCACGGCATGGGCGCAGCCACGGACGCCGTCATCTCCTTGAGCCCCAGGGCCTTTTCGTACCACGACGGCGGCAGCAGCGCCAGGTCCGTCTTGACGCCGTGCTGGAAAATGGCCAGCTTGGTCTCCGTGTCCGTCTCCTGCGGGACGACGGTGGACTCGATGCGCTCGCCGGGGAAGCGCGACTTGAGCTTCGTCACGGGGCCGGAGATGGTGGGCTCGCTGATGACGTTGCGGAAGACTTCTGGCTCGGAAGAGGAGCCCTTGCGGGCGACGGCAATGGTGTAGACGTTGTGGCCCGTCTGGGAGACGGTGGCCTCGACGACCTCGCCCTCGTTCTCGCTGTAGCCGTCGAGGACCTTGAAGGCGAGGCGGCGCTCGCTGGTGGAGTTGCTGTTGCCGAAGCCGAGTGACAGGCCGTGCGGGCTGGAGCCGGAGCCGGAGCCGGGGGCGTGCTTGTGCTTGTGCGTCTGGTTGCTGAGGACGCCGAGGGCGGCCTGGGCAAAGACCTCGTTGGCGATGTGGCGGGGCTTGAAGAGCTCGTGGCGCCACTTGTCGATGAAGCCCGTCTCGACGTCGCCGGCGATGAAGGCCTCGGAGGCGCACATGCGCTTGAGGAACTCGACGTTTGTGCTCAGGCCGACAATCTCAAAGGCGCGCAGGGCGGCGGCGAGCTTGGCAATGGCCGTCTCGCGGGTGTCGCCGCGGACGATGAGCTTGGCAATCATGCCGTCGTAGGCCTCGGACACGACGCTGCCGGAGCCGAAGCCCCAGTCGAGGCGGATGTCCGGGTCGGCCTTTGCGGCGTCGAGCAGCACGGCGTGGATGAGCTTGCCCGAGTCGGGCATGAAGCCCTTCTCCGGGTTCTCGGCGTAGATGCGGGCCTCGATGGCGGCGCCCCGCTGGCTCATCTGCTCCTCGACCTGGGCCTGGGTCAGCGGCAGCTTCTCGCCGGCGGCGATGCGGAACTGCCACTCGACGAGGTCCAGGCCGGTGACCATCTCGGTGACGGGGTGCTCGACCTGCAGGCGCGTGTTCATCTCCATAAAGTAGAACTTGCCGCTGTCCTTGTCGAGGATGAACTCGACCGTGCCGGCGCCGACGTAGCCCACGGCCTCGGCGGCCTTGCGCGCCTTGTCCCACAGGTCCTGCCGCGTGGCCTCGTCGAGGTCGGGCGCGGGCGACTCCTCGAGCACCTTTTGGTGCCTCCGCTGGACGCTGCAGTCGCGCTCGCCCAGGGCGACGGTGTTGCCGTACTTGTCGGCAAAGACCTGCACCTCGACGTGGCGCGGGCGCACAATGTACTTTTCGACGAGCATCACCTCGCCGCCCTCGCCAAAGGACGCCCTGGCCTCGGCCCGCGCGCTCTTGAGCTGCGTCACGAACTCGTCCTCCTTCATGACGATGCGCATGCCCTTGCCGCCGCCGCCCCGCACGCTCTTGAGCAGCACGGGGAATGTGATTTCCTTGGCGTACGCCAGCAGCTCCGCCTCGCCTTGCTCAGAGCCGTGGTAGCCCGGCACGCAGGGCACGCCGGCGGCGTTCATAATCTCCTTGCTCCGGGCCTTGTTGCCCATGTCGGCCATGGCCGTGGCCGGCGGGCCGACGAAGACGATGCCCTCCTCCTCGCATCGCTCGACGAACTTGTAGTTCTCGGACAGGAAGCCGTAGCCCGGGTGCAGCGCCTGGATGCCGTGCTTCTTGGCCAGCGCAATGATCTTCTCGCCGTCGAGGTAGCCGTTGGCCGGGCCGAGCGCGAGCGACTGGAAGCCCGACGAGGCGTGCCACGAGTTGGCGTCGACGTCGGTGTACACGGTCGTCGCCTTGATGCCCATGCGCTCCGCGGTGCGGTTGATGCGCAGCGCGATCTCGCCTCGGTTGGCGATGAGCACGGAGCTGAGCGCCGCCGGCTTGGACGACGACGACGACGACGAGGGAGTGGAAGACGCTGTGGAGAGGAATCGAGGGACGGGCCTCAGGGCGAGGCGCTTGGATCGGAGGGAACGCATGGCGGGCTGCTGAGGGCGAGACGGGGGACAAAGGTGCAAAGCAAGGCTGATGATACAAAGGGGGAGGGGGGAAACAAACAGAGAAGGAGTTCTTGAGAGAAGCAAAGCAGCAAGAAAAGGAGGAATTGGCCCCTTTGAAAGAGGAATTGGGGATCGAAAGGAAGAGGGTTTGTGCCAGCAGAGTCCCGGGCCAAAACCAACGATCGCCTTGTCGAGGCTTCAGCCGGGTAGATGCTCGATAGAGCCGAGCGCCGGCAAGCCGCAAGTAGCCGCGGTTCCTTCCTTGAGTGCCCTTTGGAGAGAAGCCTCAACGGTCCGAGAAAGGCTGGCCGGGGGGGGGGGGGGGATGCGGCGACGTCATGCCGTTTCTGGTCCGTTTTAGACGCCATGGGGAAAGGTACGAGTAAGAGTAGTACTTGCAATTCGCGGAGAAGCTCCGTATGGGGTCAGGTAGCGCCTCAGTAGAGGTAGTCAGGTCTTCCCTGTTGCAGACTCCGTTTTGTGTGTTGCTACTGCTGTCGATACCTTTATCGCCGTCACCCCACTTGAAACTTGGTCGTGACATTGCTAGCTCGAGCTTCCATCGGCTGATCGGGAAACCAAGTGCAGAACGAAACCCTTTTGCTAGAACACACGGCTGTACATCTCGGCTTGATAAGAACGAAGCTGGACAGACTGGCCGCCATGGACAAGATCCCGCTCAACTACGAGGCGTCCGAGGGCGACACGCACAAGCGGCAGACCAGCACGCTGCCCACCGAGGTGGTCCAATGCCTCGAGAATGCGCGCTTCGTACGTCCCGACTCTCAGATGCCCAAACACGTGAAGATGCTGATGGAAGATCATTATGCGCTGACTGAACTCTTCTATGCCCTCTTTTGCAAACGGATATAGCTTCACCTGGCGACCTGCACGGATAACGTGCCCAACGTCTCCCTCATGAACTACACCTACCTCCCCTCGTCGCCCTACTCCGCCTCGCCCGTCATCATCATGACCACCAACGCCGCCTCCCGCAAGACGACCAACATCACCACCAACCCCAACGTCTCCCTGCTCGTCCACGACTGGGTCTCCCACCGCCCTCCGTCCACGACGGCGCAAGGCCGCCGCCTCTCCGGCGGCGGCGGCGGCTCTCCCACGCCCGAATCCCGCTCCAGCCTCGCCACCCTGCTGCTCAACCTCAACACGTCCGCAGTGTCCAGCATCAGCGCGACGATAGGCGGCGCTGCGCGCATTGCGCCCATCGGGTCCGCCGAGGAGAAGTTTTACCTTGAGAGGCATTTGGAGAATAACACGTTCGAGCCCGAGGGCGTGCCGCTCTTTCAGCCTCCGTCAAATCCTGCTGCGGCAGCAGATAGTAATAACGATACTGCTGGTACTGGTGGTGGTAGTGGTAGTGGGGGGCGGTTTGTGGCTGGAGAGGAGGTGCGTGTCATTGTGGTTGATATCCGAAATGTGAGAATCAGTGATTGGAAGGGGACGGTGAGGGACTGGGAGCTGGTCCCTGATGCGCCGGTGTTGAATGGGGGTGCCTGATGGGGACTTCACTATGGCTACGGCGCGTGATGGGCTGTCTTCAATGGGGATAACTAAGGCGTACTTTAGGCTCTGGGATTTGACAGATATGTTTGATATTGGCCAAGTCAAAAGGAAAAAAAAAGTAAAATCAAGATCATCTGTCAAGTACGACAGCATTTCCAAAGAAGTCCGTGCCTTGTTGCAATGCTCAATGTGGTTCAATTCAGCTAATCAGTCCGCAGAACTGTTCTCCTGGAAGCCTTTCATTTGGGGCAAAAGAGCGTTGCTCGCTTCATCCTCCGATAATCATACAATTTTAACCTCCTTCTCGTCCGCTATTGCTAGTCCATGCCGATCTATATATACCTACCAGATTGCGTACCGCTTCTGAAGCACAAGTACAAAGCCCAACGCCAGTAATACATGTATTTCGTGAAAGCAAAGAAAAGAAAAGAAGCTCGTTTCTCATCAAATGTCCGGTCCACAGACGGGACAGGGGAAATTAAGTCGTTTTAGCCCACTCGATGACCTCGAGCGCCATCATTACAAGTACAAGGGTTGAGGGAAGGATCCTGTGATTTCCTGTTAGCGACATGCGGATCGAATATTTGACAGCTTTTTTTCGTTGCTTACCAGATGACATAGCTCTGGAAGAGGATCCTGCTCATCGTCTTCTCATATACGTTGTTGAGCTGGCAGATTTGCGCCAGCTGCAGCGCACTGGGCGCGCCGGTAAGGAGGAAGCAGACGACGATGAAGATGGGATCATCGAGAATGCTGACGGACAGATACTTTGCCGTGAGGGCCAAGATGGGAGCCATGATGACGGTTGGCAAAACCATTCTGCTCAGCAGCGAGGCGATCAGGAGCTTGGTCCCAATCTTTTCCTCTTCCGGATCGACGAGGCCCTCCTGAGCGGCCGTGTTGCGCGCCAAGTTTGCGCCGAGGACAACCAAGATCAGGGGCACGGCAACGCCCCCGCTAGATTGCACCGCGTTGGTGACGCTGTTCTTCACAAACGAGCCGTCCTCGAAGAACAGCTGCTGAAGCCTCGGCACCGACGCCACGATGACCGCAAAGAGCATGGCCCACAGGGGAGGGTTCATGAACTCCCAGGCAAAGTGGAGAAATTTGGTGACCGACCTTTGGAGGAACGAAAGAACAGCCTGCACAGGCTTGGGAAGTCGCTGGTATTGGCGAGTTGAAAACTCAGCTGCACGCTCTCCAGCAGATTTCGACCAGGTCTTGGCACGGTTCAGCATTCCAGGCTCGACTTCAGCCTCGTCTTGGAGACGGATCCGAGGAAAAGAAAGAATGTCGTCCTCCAGGCCAGAATCCGCCAGCGTCTGGCCACTCGCAGGGTAGTTGCCCTTCTTGAACTTGACCATGTCGGAGTCGTCGACAGAAGAACCAGCCAGAGAAGCTCGAGAAGTGTTTGCCAGGGGTGTTCGTCCGGCAGGTATGTAACCTTCGGAATCATCGCCCTCGCCATCGTTTTCGGTATCGCCGTCGAGGCCGTGAATGAGAATCTCAGGCTCCGGGTCGCTCGGTTCTTCGTCTCGGTACTGGCCCTCTTCGGCCAAGTCCTCTCGATACTCGGGGTATTTGTCCTTGGTGGCGAGAAGAACGTGATAGCCCCAACTCCATCGAACCAGCTGACCGAGTTGCTGGAATATCAGTAGATACAGGATGCCGCGGGCGCCGACTTCGTCGTCATTGTCGCCGGGAATCCTGTCCCAGTGGAGGCCTTTGATCGTTTGCGACAAGGACAGGACAAGGGAAATCGGCAGCGAATTAGAGTTGCCAAAGACACCCATGGCAGTGACAAAGTTTGAGGCTCGCTTGTTGAATCGAAATCCTTTGGCAACAAGTATGGAGACGGTCCATGACACGAGTGTCTGGACGACGAAGATGGCAGGGATGATGGCGAGGTCGGACAGCTTCTCGGCATTAAGTTGGGAGGCAAGCTTGGTGAAGACTAAGGGGGGCGATGGTTAGAGCGCGATTCAACCTTTGCGAAGAAGGGAGCGTAGCGTAGAGTAACATACTAAGACAGGGCGTAAAGAGCATGACATTTAGGTTGGCCAAGAATTTCTGCTTGTCCACGTCGAATTGGCCCATGCGCGCGACGATGTAGCCTGGCAAGCTCACGCAAACCACCTCCAAGACAGCCTCGAAGACGAGCAGGCAGAGATGCGACAGGGAGGGATGCGATGGCGCGGGGTCCTGGAAGACCTTGAGCGGCATTTCATAAGCATTCTGGGCCATCACCGCCAGCCGAAACGATGTCGGCGGCGTGAGGGAGACGGCCGGATCCATCAACTGTGGTCGAGGTTCGCAGGACGATGCTGGTTTATGCGACGATCAAGGAGATTCGTGCTGGATCGTGTCGGATAATACGGCGCGTAGGGAATTAGCAACAGCTGTACCGTGCTGTCTCGAAGAGAATTCCGGATATTGAGGGGAGTGGATTGCAGTCGAAATCCGGGGCCGGCAAGGAAAAATTAAGTGGAAGAGAAGAGTGAAATGAAGTCAAAGAGGACGTGAGATTGGTGATACGGTGATGAAAGGTGACTGGCAAGACCGGGAAGTGTCGGTTGGCTGTTGGCGAAAAAAAGGTTGCAAGCGTCGTCAGCGAGCAAGTATAGGTAGGAAGTACTGTCAAGGGAGGTAGATGTACTTGATAGCGTGGTCTCGCAAGGGGCGGAGCAATGAGTGGCTGAGATGTCGCCGGGGTCGGTCAGGTACGAGGAGCTGAGGTACCTGTCAGGCAGATATCGAGCAAAGACCCAAGCAATTGATCGTGCGCTGGCTCGAGAGCCGAGAGGCGACGGTGCGAGACTGCAGGTTAAATGGGCTGCAGTGACGAGTGAATTGCGAGTGAATTAGCGACGGAATGGAGGCAGCGTCTGTTCTGCCATTGTGGTCGGTCCCAACGACAGCCGGCCGGGCCAAGAGAATCAATCAATCAATCATAGCCTAGGCTCGCAGCAGGACACAGGCAGTTGCTCGAACAATGCCATAACGCACCAAGGTATGACGAACGTGTGCGATGCCACAGCGCAGAGAGGCGAATCGTCGCGCTACACGCAACGGTGACATGAGACAGCCACAAGTGAGGCGGAACCTGATGTGGACGCAAACAAGCTTCAGACCAGCCCCCACCGCTAGCAGTGCCTTGGCGCCCCTAGGGCCTTCCAGGGGCCTCTAGCAGGCCTAGCGGGCCTGTTGGTGTCCTGTCGGTGCCCTGCTTGGAGTCCTCTTGGGTGCTGTTGGTCCGCTCTTGGCTCCCATCAGGCATGCCATGGCGCTGCTGATGTCACTCTGGGAGGGTGTGCGCTGCCAGGTGCTCTGCGTGGGATGGCCTCCGTCAGCCAATAAAAACACAGCTTCAGACCATGAGCCCTCCCAAAGCGGCGTGTCAGGGGTGTAGGACTATCAATCGATTGAGCAAACTGCAGATGGAGAGGGAGAAAGGAGGAGGGGAGAGGCTGCGCAACCACCTTTTTCTCAGCTGCGGAAGCTGCAGAAGCTGCAGAGATTGCAGTCACGTGCGGCCTCCATTCCAGATAAGGTACAAGCGACCAATGAGCGAGCGATTTGCAGCTGCTGCGTCAAGTCAGTCAGCGACTGAGCCACTGCCGCCAAGAGGCTTGTTATCTGTCTGTCTGTGGCTGTAGTAATAAGGTACCTTAACTGAAGGTCACTACCTACAAATTCAATGGAGCTCGATGCTGGCATTCATGTGAGACTCGGAAAGATAAAGGGGCCTTTTCCATGCATGTTTGACAATGCGGGCAACCCTTGGCAGAGGCATGCCAATGCAAGAGCACCCGCAATTGAATGCAAGGTGCGAGTGAGTTACGCATCGGATCACCTTTGCTTTCGTTCCACATCTACCTAATCGTCCAGACACCTTCATGCAGGTACCTACGGGCTACTTTTACTGCAGCTTCAGCAGCAAACCGTCGTCCACTGGAGTAGAGGTAATTTTCAGACGGCTGACAATCCGCCTGAGATTGCCTCATTTCGTAGAGAGAAAGAAAAAAAAAAAAGGCTGCCAATGAGAAGCTGCCAGCACGCTCTTGACGGCTATTCAACGCCTTGCAAGGGAGACTCTTCTCTAACATCGCCTCTATACCCGTACAGGGCAAGACCATGCATCGGATGCCTCTGCGTAGACTGAGCATAAGGTATGGATACAACTACATTACTGTACCCAGATCACCAATAAATTCCCTCCTCATTCACAGCACAATTCACAACGGGAGCAGGCGCATCGCCAAACCGAACATCTCGACGTCTCGTCTCTGTCGTCACCATGAAAGCGCCTGAAAATCGCCTCGCGCGTTGTGCAGCCGTCGACGGCGTTTCAGTGGCCATCGCCTCAACCTCGATCGTGATGCGTCCAGCAGACGGGCAGATGTCTTCGCAGTAGAGACGTCATGATGTACATGGTGGAGGGGGTGACAATATGTGCATCAGACGTCGCACGCAGAGTCCATCTGTTTGAAACGAATCGGGTGCCGATCGCTGCCACGGGTCCAGAGTTATGATGCATCATGCCACGTTTGCGCAGAGCTTATCGGCAGTGACACAACAGGCGTCCATGAGTTAGGTATCTAGGTAGTACGTTGAATCGGTTCAATGGCATCTGGTTCGCATGCGCATCGTTACTGTGCCTTAGGTAGGTAGCAGTTGTAATAAATGGTTGTACAAGGTGATGCTTCAACATGTGCAGCTTGTTGTACTCTTATATACCTCTACACTGCAATTAGCACAACTGACATCCCCATAGCTACCTATCTCAGCTAAGGTACGGTAAGGCAAGGTACGCCAAGATAAAGCGCGCAGCTGGAAAAGCTTGGGCTTCTTTTTGCGCCATCGCAAAAACGAGATTGCAAAGTGACCCAACTAACAGGCGGCAGAAGCAATAGATGAGAGACAGCAGATGCAAGGGCAGGACAAGCCAGACTCTGCCATTGGATGCCAACATCAGCTCCCAGGCAGCCACTGCTCCTCCCATGCAGCCTCACCTCAATAGCCCCCAAATACCTACATACTAGCGACATGCTCAAGATGCCCGGTTTCCTTCACAGCGTCAACCGTCTGCAAAGAGAAGCCGGAACAGCAACATGCCGGGGTATTAGTATACTAGCTGCGGGTACAATATGACAGCCTCCATCCGTGAATCCTGTCAAGCAGCAGATAGATGAATAAAAAGGAACATTCGGGCCCCCTCTTCGACCCTCTAGGCGAATTGGCCCGTCATTGCTGCGGCCCGTGATAGGCCACTGCCCGTTCGCCTGATGACCCAAGGCACGGCTCGGGGACCAAAGGCCTGTTTCATCATGAGATCTGTCTGATATCGATCGTCGGCCACGCTCCCGCCCTCCAGCAGGTACCGGCCTGGTCTGGCGATAGTAGTAGTATCTACTTGGACGGTCCGCAGCGGCCTGCGCCGGATGTTGTCTCGTAGATGGTGAGGTGCAGATGCGAAACAGAGCAGCTGCCCAGAGCACCGCTGGGGTGGAGTCGGACGGCCACCATGAGCGGAATAAAGGACAGCAGAGTATTCCACTCAAGAGGCCTCAGAGTCGCTTGGTCGCCTATCACACAGCGTCGAAGCCGCAGGGCGTCTTGAGCCCGCCGCAATCGAGCGTCGATGCCCTCGCTGCTTGGTCTGGACCTTGTCGAGAGATGCATGCGAGCGTACAGTAGCGGCAGACCGGCGCCTGGTTCAGCAGTGCTTGTTGTCGGGTTGTGATTGCTGTTAATAAGCGTCTCGAGTTGTGCGCTTGGGAAATACTACAGTTGAAGCGATATATAATAACACCAATAGGACTCACGGTTGTCTCCTTCAGAACTTTGCCTATCCTACCTACATAACTTCACCCATCCCAACTTCTCTCCTCCTTCTCTTCCGTCACTCCTCATTTCGATCCTTCTTCCTGTCTTGTCTGTTTGCGTCTGCTTGTGTCTGCTTGCTTGCTTTTGCGCCCAACGTTGGACCCCAAGTCTCCGGTCCTCCCACGCTCCCTCACTGCTGAGCCCAAGCTGACGAGCGACTCACTGGCATTCGTGTTGCATCACGTCACACAGCTTCAGGCTGGTCTGTCTTCACAGCCTACTCATTCGCCGCGTTTGCATTTGCCAGGGCCTGCCTCTCTCTCTCTCTCTCTCTCGCTCTGTCCGTACCCAACTTGCCCAGCCGTGGCATTGATGATAGGTCAATAGCCCCCCCCCCCCCCCCCCCCCCCTGGAGTGCTCTTTACCCGGCGACAATGACATGGTGCCATGGACAAGCAAACTGATGCCCCCATTCAGGTCACGATAGTCGCCTGCCGACCACCTGCTATACCCAGCACCATCGCCACAGCCCAGCGGCCCAATCCCAGGGCTGAAATCCCACGGCAACGGCGCATGCAGCGAGCCCTTGTCCTGCTTTGCCTGTAAGTATGTACTATTACATGACGTGCCGGCACAGAGACGCCTCCTGACGATATCCTGCAGCTGGTAGCGCTATTTGGCCCGCTGGACGCACGGCGCGGCAGCTGTGCTTTCGCATCATCGTCGTCATCGTCGCTGCAGAGCTCGGAAACTCCACACCAACGAGGGAAGCTGCCCGTCGCCTTTCCTTGGAGAAACCCCGCACAAACATCTGATGCTATCTCGGCACCGCTGCGAGGGTCCCATAGCAGCTTAGCACCAGCTGCAGAGTACAAGGGTTTTTGCTACCGAGGAATCACCAACACGGCCTGATTGATAGAACTTCAGGTTTTTTTTTTCTCTTTCTTTTCTCTCTGCGGCTTCTCTTCTCCCTTCACGCGACCAAAAATAGACGTCGGGACAGGGAATTGACCAACGGGCGTCCCCGACTGCTGGCCAGGGAGGTGAGACTCCAATGCTTTCTGCTTCCAGCCACTTCTGCCCGCTGTCTCTGCCCTGGTGCCTTGGTGGATTGCTAACCTTGCCTGACGCTGCTTGTAGCTTTTCTGCTTTTTGCTTTTTGCGTTTGCCGCCTCACACCGGCGAGGTGCAATAGGTATCACGTACCTTACCTTGTTAGGGAATTACCTACCTTGCCTTGACAAGCGTGCTCGTGCTTGCTTGTATGCTTCAGCCTGATATAAAACGTTGCCATTCCTTTTCACTGCGGTACTTCGCCACGACGATCAAACCCACTGCAGAAAGCAAAGAAAAGTAAGACACAAACCACTTTTTTTTTCCATCTTTTACTCTCTCTTTCTTCTTGATTTACACCTTTTCATTTGCTTCGCAACTTTCGTGTCCACGAAGACGTCTCGTATACAAGCAAACAAAAGAAAAAGAGCGAAAGAGAAAAAGAAAAAGAAAAAAATCAAGAAAACGGAGCCCCGAGCAAGGCCGGGCTTGTTTCACTTGGCCAAACTGGGGCTGATTTTTTAAAAAGGCTCTCCGTTTGGATCAAATCAGGTCACAGTTAGTCCGCGCAGAAACAAGGCAAGCGCCGTTTCATCCACAGCCTTGGATTGAATTGGACTGCTGCCGCCGGCATCTTTTTGGCTTGGATCGCATCCCGAACAATATCCAAGCCCGGCTAACCAACCGTTGTCTTGCAGCAGTCGCCCTATCCTATCCTGATCCTCCGCCGTCTATCCTGAGCTCTTTTCCCTTGTTCCTCACCTTCCTTCTTCTCTTCTTCTTCTTTTCCTCCTCCTCGTCCTCCTCCTCTGCTCAGCCTCTCGCCGTCAGTCTCTCCTGCAACGCGCCCACCCCGCCAACCCCATAGAACAGACGAGAAGCAGGCAAACGCAGCCAGATCAAGGCACACCGGCGGCATAAACCGAGCGACAGCCGAGGCCAGCGACAAGCAGCATTCACACTTGACTCCCGTCCACCGTGTGCTTGCCTTGCCTAGCCCAGCCAGCCCGCCGCCAGAGTTCTGCCAGCAACTGCACCGGCCTAGCCCTCGACGAGCGTAGCCGCACAGGACCAAACCGTCCGCCGTCCGCCTCCCGCAAATCGGCCGCCGAGCGATTGTCAGCGACGAAGCATCGTGTTCGCCTCTGAAAAAAAATCACCCCCACCTTGGTCGAGAGCTTCGAAACCTCCACCTCCGGCCACCCGCTTGCGCAGACCGTCGTCGTCCACCGCAACACTCTCTTCGTCGTCTTCGTCGTCGTCGTCTCCCGCCTCCCGCCTCGTCACTCCTGCCAGGGTCGCTGGCGGCCCTTGCCTCTGCGACGCCCTCGCCCTCGATCGAGCATAGCAGCTCCGGTGTATGGTTGCTGCCCTTGTACACCGGGAGCTCCTTGGCCCCCATCCGAAAGCGTCTCCGTTTCCCTCCTCCTCTCGCGCCCGCCCTAAGCAGTAGTCGCGCACCTCCATCTCTCCTCATACCGTCACAATGAGCGGCTCCGGCTCCGTCCCGGCCACGCCGGACAGCGTAACCGATGGCACTCGGGAGCTTGCCATGCAGGCGTCGCCATACTCGGAAGACTCGTCAGTGGCCGGCACGCCCAACGGCGACGAAGTGGGCGACTCCCCCAAGCGACTTCCGTCATTGAACACTTTTGCCGACCCCCGGAACATGAACCCCAGCTCGACTGCCCTGGGCATCTTGGGCAAGGCGAGGCATCCCCCGCAGCCAACCTCCTCATTCGTCGGGGGCGTTGGGGCCATGGAAAACAGCGTCATGGCCAAGGCGCGCGCTCTGCATCAGCAGCGGATGCAAAAGGGCATGGCCGCGTCAGGCAGCTCGCCCGTCTCACCGATGCCCTCGCCGGGAGCTGCTGGAGTAGCCGGCTTCCCTAACCTGCGCATGCCCCCAGCCATGCAGCGCCCCGGTGCCGTGCCGCACCCTAGATCCGCCCCCGTCATCCCGAAACCGTCTCTTAGTGAAAGACGAGCCAACATGGGCATGGGGATGAAGCTCTCGGACATTGGCGGTGGCGGCAACGCCAGTCCTACAGGTGGACTGCGCCGAGCCGGTGCTCCCTCGCTCGCGGGGATTTCTGTAAATGGCCCGAGCGTTCCCAACGGCAAACCCTCGCTGGGATCTCAGCTGGACGACTTCAAGAAGTACATTGATGCGGAGAAGGGCTGGATCACGTTTGACGGTGCTGCCACGATTACTCGTACGGGAGTCGAATTCACCAACGGCCAGACCTTCAGCATATCCCTCGATGAGGTGGAGATTCTGGACGAGCTCGGCAAGGGCAACTACGGCACGGTGTACAAGGTCAAGCATGCGAAGCCGGCCGTGCCGCGCTTTGGGCAAGGATTGTCCGGAGCCAAGCTGGCACCGCATCCGCACCGCAGTCAATCGGACTCGGCGGTCCTGGACGCCGCCTCGCTTGACGGCCGGACCGGCAAGATCATGGCCATGAAGGAAATTCGACTCGAGCTCGACGACGCCAAGTTCACCACCATCCTCAAGGAGCTAGTCATTCTCCACGAGTGCGTGTCTCCCTACATCATCGACTTCTATGGAGCCTTCTTCCAAGAAGGCGCGGTGTACATGTGCATTGAGTACATGGACGGCGGCTCCATCGACAAACTCTACGCCGGCGGCATACCCGAAAACGTGCTCAAGAAGATCACCTTCTCGGCCATCATGGGCCTCAAGTCGCTCAAGGACGAGCACAACATCATCCACCGCGACGTGAAGCCGACGAACATCCTGGCCAACACGCGCGGCCAGGTCAAGATTTGCGACTTTGGCGTCAGCGGAAACCTCGTGGCCAGCATAGCGAAAACAAACATTGGATGCCAGAGCTACATGGCTCCTGAGCGGATATCCGGTGGCGCCATGGCGCCAGGCACCTCGGACGGCACCTACAGCGTCCAGAGTGACGTCTGGAGCTTGGGCCTGACAATCATTGAGTGCGCCATGGGCCAGTATCCATACCCGCCCGAGGCCTCGTCCACCATTTTTAGCCAGCTGAATGTAAGTTGAAGACCTGACTGATGAGGCGATCTTCTGTTTGCTGACTATGTTGTTTTTTCCCAGGCGATTGTGGAAGGCGAGCCTCCGGCCATGCCCGAAGAAGGTTACAGCGATCTAGCAAAGGACTTTGTCAAGGGCTGTCTGCACAAGATCCCCAAAATGCGCCCGACATACGCTGCACTGCTCAAGCATCCCTGGATCCAGTCACTGTCAAAACCCGAGACGATCGATGAAGTTGCGGAAGAAGGCGAGGCCGCAGACAAGGTGGCCGAGGCGGTGGGCCACATGGATCTCAGCTCGGGCACTGAAGATGCCGAGGTCGCTGAATGGGTCAAGTCTGTTCTGAAGAAGAACGCAGAGGGGCAGAATGGGGACGGTCCTACCAAGCCGGCACTCCATGCCGCGCCGCTGGACAGCGTCAGCCCCTTGGGAAGTCCGATTCTGCACCAAGGCCGATGAATAACTAACCCAACATGGATCACGAGTCACCAAACGAATCATGACGGAATATCACGGTAGAGACCTGTCTTCCCCCCGATTGCACCGTCAGGCGGAATAAATATCCCCGAATTGGCCTACACAAAAGCAAGGAGTCGGCGCCATGACATACGCCAACAGGAGCTGGTATCTGCGTTGGTTCGCATTATCCACATGAATCAGACAAAAGCAACCATTTCGGGAGGATGCGTGTACAGCAGACAAACGTTCACGGGTCGACGGCTCTTCCTCTGTACAAATACGAAGCAATATGCTAAAAGAAAACGATGAGAGGAGAAGCGAGAGCATACCAAAAGAAGAGCTGCTCATCAATGTCCTCAAAAGTCTTGCGAAGCCAATCAGTCACCCGCCCGCACCCTCACCCATCTACCGAGTCTCATTTTCTAGACGGGGATTTATCTCATCAGTTTATTTTATTTACGTCAAAGGGAGCTCGTCTTGTTTCTCTCAACATCAATCATGGCGCGGTCTTTGTTCCTTTGTTCCTTTTGCGATTCCCTTTTGTTGCCTGGTGTCCTTTTCTTGCACTCTCATCTTACACACACATATATATGCATATATAGCCTGTTTACGTGGCGAGGAGGGAGGGGTCTGGAACTGGGGACCGGCGATGGGTTTGGGAAGGGGAAGGGATATATATTTGGGAGGAGGTGGACTGGAGGGGGGCCCGAGGATATGCTAGGTATACGGTGTATACGGCGGGAAGGACATTTTTGGGAGTTTTTCTTTTTGTTGTTTCCTTCATAGTCTTTTTGCTTGGTTTGTTTCTGTGCGTGTGTGCGATTGCTTCTGTTCTTCCTTCCTTTCTGTACGTATATGAAAGATGATTCGGGCCAAGCATACGAGGGCAATTACATGCACAATAATATACATCAAACATGAATGCTGAGCAGACTTGCAAATCTCAATCAGACTTTGAGTGAATGCCATTCCTTGAGGAGAAGATGTTTCTTACTTGGAAATAATCGATATCATATTTGCCTACTGCCAACGAGTGTGGGTATTTGTATAAGAACCAGGACACATACATGAGTAAATACACAACGGACATGCCAATTGAGCAGTCCAGTTTTACAAAGTTACATCAAGAATAGACTCATTTTGCTCTCTTCTTTCTTTCCCCCATCCATTAACTGGCTCAACAAGTCTGAGCCCTCCGTCGTCAGCTGACGCATCAAAAGCTGGTATAATTAGCATTAACTACTGTGTCTCGTGTGTTTTTCGTATTGGCGTCGTCAATGTACGTGCGTGTTGCGTCTTGTCTGCGTAAAGAAGAACATCTTCTGGTTGTTTGTTTGCTTTTGCTGTTTTACGAGTAATCGTCCTTGACGCGACGGCCATCGTACGAGCGGCCGCGCGAGCCGGCCTTTGTGCTGCGGCGACGACCGGGCAGCGCGAAGCCCGAGCTGCTGCGGATGCCGAGGGCGAAGAGGACGACGGCGATGAGGAGCGCGGCGTAGGAGCCCCAGAGGAAGCCGAATGCGTAGGCGCCGATCTGGGCGGAGCGGCCGGCGTCGTGGAAGCGGTTGCGGGCTTGGACAAAGGTGGCGCTGCGGGTTGCGGGTTGTTAGCTACGTGTCTTTGGGTAGATCGATTTGAAGCAAAATGGGATGGATAGATAGATAGATAGATAGATAGAGATTGGGGGAGGGGAGGGGGAGTGGGTTGTTAAAACGTACGTGATGAGGGCCACGGCGAGAGAGTACCAGAAGAGGGCAATGGAGGAGACGACAAAGGCCAATGCGGCGCCGAGACGGCCGCAGCAGGAGATGAAGGCGGTGAAGAGGGCGAGGACCTCAAAGAAGAGCGTCATGAGCAAAAAGACCCATCCGAAGCGCCACATGAAGAAGTAGTGAAAGGAGGTGGTGTGGCTGCCGTGGGAGCCGCCGAGGCCGGGCGGGACGTTTTGGGCGTTGCTGTCCCAGGCGAAGCCAAAGGGGATGGCGGGATGGGCGTCGCCGCAGTCCTGGTTGTCGCGGCCGCAGATGAAGAAGTAGGTCCATTGGGAGACGGGGCGGGCGCCGGTGATGCCGCTGGTGTCGGCGCGGAGGTAGTATGTCTTGCGGAAGGGGGTGTCGTCTGCGACGCCGGGGAGGATGAGGAACCAGATGAAGAGGAGCGAGGTCGAGAGGAGGGTGAGGCCGGCGGTGCCCAGGAGGGCGTCTGTTTTTTTGGAGGGTGGTTAGTCGATGGGGATATTGTCCGTCATGGTGGTGATGGGATGTGTAAGAGGGTTGAGCGTACTCTTTGGCAGCGCCATTGCTGCTGCGGCTTCTTGGTGTTGATGCTTGAGGAGACGGAGAATGCAGGACTTTGAGGGTGAGTCTCGGTGAGGAGAAGCTGTGTCGGTCAAGCAGCAAAGTGTGACTGCTATCAGTCGCACGAGCGAAGTGATGGGAAGCAAAGCAAAAGGTCGGTATTATGTCAGGATGGCGGATGCTGCAAGTATGATGTCGACAAAGAGACGGCGCTGCAGGAGACCCCGCTTCAGCTAGGATTGTCGGTGTATTATCATGCACTGAACTAGGTAGGTAACGCTGAGGAAGAAGGAAACGACGAAAGAAGATGAAAGGGGAGGTTTTGGATCAAGATGAGATCTTGTGTGTTGTTGTCGTTGTTGAGGAGTGTGTTGAAGAATGAGAGTTGTGAGGAAGTTGACGTGGAAGAGTGAAAGAAGGGAAAAGAACAAGAGCTGAAGCCGAAGGAGGAAAAAGAGAGACAAGAACAGGTCGAAGCCGGCGGGGCGTGATGATGATGCAGTGATTGAGCCATGCAATCCACACCTCAAAAAAAAGCTTCAAGCTTCTAATACCTTACCATAGCTGTGTTTACTCTGTGATGGCGTGTACCGGCTACGTCCGGAGCAGCGGTTCGTCGCCGCATGGAGCCTTGTAGACGGGACTGCGACTGAGTTTGGTGGTTAGAGTCGTGACGATGTCACTCGCATTTCTGACGATCGCGCTTGTGCGCAGCTCCCGATGCTAGCGCTGGAGACTGGGGGCAGGCAAAGAGGCTTGAGGAGCTACGGCTTGATGGGGGATGGGCGGATGGAGGCGTGGGGAAGGGCGATGACGACACGGGCCAGATGGGCCAAATGATACCCTCGAATTAATGGTGTAAGTATGTATGAACTCGTACGAGGGCTTGAAGATTCTGCAGTCATTTCAGTGGAGATTGTGGTTGGTTGCGTCCCGTTTTGCCGGCTCAACTCAAAAGCAAGAATGAAGCCCGTTTCCCATCTGCGGCTCCGGCCGCGCCGTGCTTGGACTGTAGATGAGATTGGGGACGTCAGTTCATCACTCTTTATTGGGGGGCCTGGGCAAGCCCGTCAGCTTTTGGGTCAGGTCGTTTTCTTTCTAGGCTGCATTTTCTCGCATGTGGCCAACGGGAAAAAGGTGAAGATGAAAGTCTATTATCATGCCCGTCTACAGAAATTCACATAGATGTCAACACGAGATGTCAGACGGGGCGGTTAAAAAATCCAATGCAAAGCCAGAGAACACGTGATCCAATCTTGAAGCAAAAATACCAGACAACTGCTGGCGGGCATTAGACAGCCTTGATCCTTGACCCTTCCATCACTCCTTTCCTATTAAACCCCCAGACATCGGCGAGACGTCTTGACATGCTATCGGTGGAGATGCGACGAGCTGAAGGACCACATCTCGCCACACGCAGCCGACAGTTACCGACCGGCACGACGACCATCTACTAATACCAGCGAGCCATTGCGCTGGGCAATTGTGGTGCCTTTACTGTCATGACGCGCGGCAGTAAACGGCGATTGCGTAAGGGCTTGCGACGGGTTGATGGCGAGTGCATTACGGCGAACCACTGGCGGACTTCTTCCCAAAGTCTCTACAAGAACCTGCTCAGACATGGCGGGCTTTCCATGACGCAAAGCAGAGAGATTTGGCATTCGATAAGGCACTCGTGCACCAAACGCCGGGACAGCTCACACAAAGAGCCGTCGACCAAGGTGGCAAAACACCGTTTTGAACAGAATACCATCAACCGGATCTCAATAAAAGACTTGATCACGAGTAGGTCAACGTCTCACACAAAAGACACAAAAGACAGCCGCAGGGGTCCCAGAACATGTGGCACCCACGTCGACGTGAGACGCTTACACCGTGATAGAGACCAAAAGGGCGCCGGAGATGATCGGACATGACAAAAATGCTGTCCTCATCCTCTGAAGCTATATTGTCACCAACCGTTTGAACATGCCTTGTGGAAGTTTTCAAGGCTTTCGAGAGGCTGCCTTGAGACTTGCACCATTTCCATTGAGGCATCAAGACTGGCCATGATGCTGTACTTTAAGCCCACATTCACCGAGATGCCTGCCGAGGTTGCACACACGATTGTCTCGACTGCTTAGTAGTAGGTTTGTGTGGCATTTCACATGCGCCAATGGGATACTGTGACACCTCTTCCGGGGGGATGCTGAAATACGTTCCTATCTGACTAGGCATAAGGTAGACATGTCTCGTCTTTCAAGAGCCGAGAGGCCATTCAGAATTCTTGTTGTGTTCAACGCCATCACATTCCAAGCTTGTTTCCAGAGGCGGTTCGTCCTCGGGGCTACATTTTGCTAGCCTGCTTGGCAGCAGGTTCAATGGGCTGTTAATATGTCATGCACAGCTGGTCATGATGTGCAGCTGGCAATGGCTGAGGCGTCTGTCTCTGTTCTACGTGCTTGCTAGAGCCTCGCGCCACCAGAAGACCGTCTATGTACTATGGCTGATTTGCAGCTAGGGCCTGGCTGGACTCGTCACCAGGCTCGCCAGCAGCGTCACGTCAGCAGCATCCACCACCTCAGCCTTAGCGTCTGCAAGGCGCTACTACCTAGTAACATCGCCAGAGGTAAGGTAAGGTAACGTTTGGTGCAGCAAACACCTTGCTCGACTTCAAATCTCTTGCTGCATCTCCGTCCATGTGCTCCATGCACATGCACATGCACTCAATCGGCCCTGTCACAAGATGTGGCACGTGCCGCGCTTGCCATTGAGAACGGCAGCTTCGTTGAGATGCCTTCCGTTGTCAATTGGCAGCAGACGATGGCAGACGACGCCGTCCAAGGCGTCCAAGGCTTCCAGCTCCCTGCTCGAGCACCGGCATCTCATCGGAGACGAAGCCACCGGCCTGACGAGCTATGAAGCCGCCGAGGACGCCCAGGAGCAGCATCGCGCTCGCTTCCTGACCTGGAAGGGCCTTCCCGAGACGTCGAGGACGGCAGAGGACTGTCCCCGGCCTCTCCTGCTATCCTTTGAATCAACGCCGACTTTCACCTTGGGCCGTCGACAAGAGGATCTCACCGCAGAGCAAAAGGCGCATCTGGAGCGGCCATTGGACGTTCATCTCCTGCGGCATCCCGAACCCATCAGCAGCGTCTTTCATCCGCTGGTCAAGAAGACGAACCGCGGAGGCCTCACCACGTATCACGGCCCCGGGCAGCTTGTCCTCTGGCCGGTGCTGGACATGCATTCCTCGCTCTATCCCAAGTACAGCGTCTCTACGTTTGCCAGCCACCTCGAGGCCACAACACAGCAGTTCCTTTCTGACCTATTCGACATCAAAACATATACCAACCGCGACGAGCCCGGCGTCTGGGTCCACGCACCATCCGGCCAGCCGCGCAAGATTGCGGCCCTGGGGGTCCACCACCGGCGGTACGTCACGGCGCTCGGCACGGCCATCAACATTGACGTCGCCGTCAAGGGCACCGAGGAGGTGAATCCGTGGGCTCGGTTTGTGCCGTGCGGGCTCGAGGGGAAGCGGGCGACGTCTGTGGCTGCGGAGCTGGGGGGTGCTGCGCAGGGCAGGGTGTTTGATTTGAAGGGTTTGGCGCGGCAATGGGCGGCGATTTTTGAGGAGGGCTTGGTGGACGCGTCGAGAAGGGGCGCTGATTTGGGACGGTGACAGACGTGCTTGCTGTCATTAGGGTAGTTCAAGAGGAAGGGAAGACGTGGTGTTTCACTCACCAGGCGGGACGAAACTGGCTGTGTATACCCTTGATTGCTTTAGAAGACATATACAGATCCTCCGAAAGAGAGATTCTACGGCGACGGCGTCAGACGAAACGCCGCCAGTCACAACCCAGCTCCTCGTTCAACTGTTCAACAAGCTTCTCGTCCAGCTCGTCATCCCGCAGCGGCGGTGGCTCCTCATAACGATCCTGTCTCCTCGATTTCTTCTCCGACTCCGTCGGGGGCCCGCCGAACGTCTCATCGTCCCCCCAGCGACTCAAGAGCCAGCATCTAAACGTATTCTTGCGCTGAAACAAGGGATACACCCAATCCCCGAATTCATACGGAAAGTCGGACCAGAATCTACAGCGCGGACTCATCGTAGGCCGGTCCGTCGCCATCTTGTCGTGGACGATGCGGCACTTGCGATGCGTGAGAACAACCGCCTCGTTAAAGTCAAACAGGACCACCCTGTCGACTGATTGATGAGGAGAGTCAAAGTCGAGGCCCGTGAGCATGACGTTTCTCGGGGCGAGATCGTCTTGGGCTACGTTGTAGAAGCGCAATGCGGTGGCGGCCTCGAGGACGCGCGCAAAGATGTCGAGGCGTAATCGCAGAGAGAGCTTTAGATGTTGTTTGCTCTCGAGCAGGGAGAACATTGTACGGCCATCTAGGGCCTCGAGCAGTATCATGTGGACCGGTCTTGTTTCTCCTCCTTCCTCTCCCTTTTCCTCTCTGTCGTCTTCTTCGTCTTTTTCTTCTTCTTCTTGTGGGCCGCCTCCATGAGCCATGTCAAAGATCCATGAACCAAAGTACCTTGGCGTAAAGCGGCCGTCTTGGCGACACCTCTTCAGCTCCGCATAAGCAGCCGCTTCGCGCCTGTAGTCGTGCTCCGCCAGCCACGCAACGTCCACGGGGATCTCTCTATCCGCCTTGTCGGCAAAGTCATAGTACAGAGGGTCGTAGATCTTGGCGACGTATGCTGTTGCGCGGTCCTGGTCGAGGTGGCAGCGCACGAGCTGGGCGCCGCGGTTGTCGCCGCAGGCGATTTGGCTGGTGATGTGCAGCTGGTGCGAATGCTTTGCGTTGTTGGTGGTGTTTGACAAGGGCCGAGTGAGTTTGTTGAGGAGACACCAGCTGAGTTTGGTGTGTCGCTTGAGGGTCTGGCGGTCGGCTTTTGCTGGGCAGTTGGTGGTGATGAGGTAGCCGTGGCCGTAGGGATCTGCTGGGGCGTGTTCCTGGATGGAGAGGGTGAGGGGGGGTTTGTAGGGGACGATGATGGGTTTTTGGTGGTGGTGGTGGTGGTGGTGAGAGGGAGGGGGGTTTTCTGGAGGTAGGTTGAAGGCGGGATCGAGGTTGTTGATGAGCATGATGGCGGCGGGCGCGGAGAGACGGACGGGGAGATTCGGTGTGTGTGTGTAATGATCATGAGAGTGCGGCCTTTTTTTTTTTTTTGCGGTTGAAGTTTGAAATGCTTGCGGTTCTTTTTTGTTTGTTTCGTTGTCGAGTCTTTCTTTACACGTCGTAAGCGCGTCACTCTCTGGGCGTTCGTTATACGAGGTTCGTGCGGTATTATCTACACTTGTTGCCCTGATACCGATTGTTCCGTGAATTGACAGACAAGATCGCAAGCCATGTCTTTAACTGGCGCATGGTGAATTAATTGATTTCCCGTGATCAAGATGGACGTTCTAATATCAGAAGCACCAGACTTGCCCAGATCACCCTGCAGCGCCAAACTGCGAGATGACACGGGACATGAATACTGATGGAAGTTCACGGCGATTTAGAGATGCGCGTCTTTGTTTAAAAACATCACTCAATCTGTGTTGAAACGTACAGGGATACAATAGCCTGCCTCTGAACAACTGGCCGTCTTATCCGCAGCCCTCGTCGCAGAAGGTTGAAACAGCCGAAAGAGTCTTTTTGTGCTAAGAAGATGCGAGGCACAGCCGCTTGCCATTTGCCTGAGTTCCTCACCTACCTACGTGTTTTGAGAAGCGAATGAGAGACGAGATGAAAGACAAGTTGAGCGGGAAAAAGCAAAGACAAAAGTTACTGTTTCAACAATTAGCTTTTCCTACTGATGACTCTTCGTCTTTTTTATACCCATTGCCTCGTTTTTGAGTTTGGCGGTTCCGTGCCGGATGAGATGATACAATCAAGAAGCTGTAGGTACATATGCTGTCACTTGTCAGAACACGCAGACCTAACCACCCTAGACAGAGCAACAGGAATCCTAGTTGACGGCAATTACTTGAATGAACGAGGCCTCTCAGGTTTGACTACAATAAACGTGACTCATGAAGGCAACCTTTTTGTTACTCAGGACAGCATTCATTCATCAGGTACCGTAATCGTATCAATATCTTTGACTGGAGGTCATCTCAAGTACTATGTAGGCCGTAGTAATGCCACATATAGCCATACAAGATCTGAAAACGTCTACCACGAATGTACCAGGTAGGTAGCTGCTCAATCACATCACCGCGATTAATATACAGACAACAGATATCCCCTGTGTTATCTGCAGAATATCTGACATGATGTCGTGACTGATAGCTTTGTGTGATCGTCTCACACGGCAAGTGATAATAAACTTCGTCTTCAGAAAAGTTGCACTCTCAAGTAGTAACAGATGGGAAAATCCATGGGCTCGCTGCTATGAATACTCCATACTTGCAAGTGACCGCCAATTGTTATCATAGGTACCTTGGTGATGTTGTGTGTCGCCTATCTACTAGTAGGTATCTACGAAATCTACCTTATGCCACCCCCACGGTAGACATGAGCCGGTGCCATAATCACCATGTTTCGCACCCTCAATTGCTGTTACGTGTAATCGCAATCTCTGTGAGGAGATGCCTCAGGAAGATCG
The DNA here is from genome assembly GCF_000167675.1 of Trichoderma reesei QM6a. Taxonomy (NCBI): domain Eukaryota; kingdom Fungi; phylum Ascomycota; class Sordariomycetes; order Hypocreales; family Hypocreaceae; genus Trichoderma; species Trichoderma reesei. The sequence goes on along the minus strand of NW_006711164.1, from coordinate 380,919 downwards.
ATCATTTGACAAAAACAATCATCCGAAATCGTCAGAGATTGTCATTTCCTCTGTATCATTGACGTTGTCAGGTATCTGATTGATGCAATTCGTCCTCCATAAGCTTATCTCTCAAAATCCGGGGTGACGACTGGGGGAGAGGAATGAATGATCTCTTATCCGTCTTCTTCTCGCACTGCGACCTCGTCAACGAAAGCACAACTGCATCTGTAGAGATACCCGGGATAACAGGGCCATTAATTGCCTGATGACTGTTATCAAGCAATCTGGTGACATTTCGGCTTATCTCTGATACAGGACATCCAGTCTGATAGGAATGCTCAGATCCCGTCAGATTGTCTCCGCGGTTTGTTCACGTCAAATCGTACCTCTTTAGAGCATGGGGTAATACACACTTTGCGGGGAGCCGTAATACCGTATCTGCTGCCTTTTACCGGGGTCAATGCAGGCCCATCTTATCTCCCGGCCTGTCCTTATCTCTCCACACATGATCCTCACAACATCTGGTCAGCCTCGAGCCAACCAGAGCCTCACTTCACCAAGGCTGTCACTGATAAGCATCTTCCACCCTCCGCACTTGGCCATTCAGCCTACGAATTGCCTTGGGCAAGGCCTTTTATCCCATATCAGCTCCCCTGCAGCCGTCAGCGGTACCCCGGAACTTGCATTGGATAACTCGTAATACTCGTACACCTCACTGCCGATCGCAGCCCTACGATTCTGCTTCTGGAATGCCCGCATCATGCATCAGGTTGCCGCATTGCAAAGCTGCGCAGCTTCGATTCCTTCCATGATTGATGCAATTCGTCGTCTCGAGCCTTATCGTGCCGGCATCGCTCTGGCTGGGGAGCCTCATTCACAAAGATGGAAGAATTCGCAAGGCTAGAGAGTTGGGGGTCGTCGCTCTACGACGAGATACGGTTGGTCCTGGCAGAGCTTCACTCTGTCATCGCCCGGCGCTCGCCGAAGCTGCAATGGCCATGATTGCGTTCAGACTACCTAGATAATGCAACAGCATCTCCAAGATGTTGACACCTATAGATTCTTCTCTGCCCGCCGGATTGGGCCACGATGACTCGCCGTCAAATCTGAGACACATCGAATGAGGCATCCGCAGCTTTCCTGGTAAAGCATCAATTCATTCTGGGCAGCACCATGTCTGGCTCGAGCTCTACCCCGCTGAGCCAGGCCTATGGCTATGGCATTGTCCTCGGCCTCGGGTTTGCCTTTGCCATTCTCATGGTGAGAAATGTCCTCGCCCCATATCAGACTTGTTCAGACGATAGGTGCTAAGCAAAAATTTGCGCAGATCTCACTCACTCACATCCTCAAACGGTTCAACAATGAGGTCCAAACGTCTGAAATGTTCAACACGGCTGGCCGTACCGTCAAATCCGGCCTGGTTGCCTCGGCGGTCGTCTCCTCCTGGACCTGGGCAGCGACTCTCCTCCAGAGCTCCGGCGTGTGCTACCGATATGGCGTCTCCGGCCCCTTCTGGTACGCTTCTGGCGCCACTGTCCAGATCCTGCTGTTTGCTACAATAGCCATTACTCTCAAGAAGCGAGCGCCGAACGCGCATACGTTCCTGGAAGTCATCAAGGCCAGGTACGGCAAGGCTGCGCACTTTACCTTTATCGTGTTTGGCCTCATGACCAATATGCTGGTCTCTCTCATGCTCATCACGGGAGGGGCAGCCACTGTGAATGCGTTGACGGGGATGCATGCCGTGGCGGCCATCTTCCTCATCCCCATTCCCGTGGTGGCTTACACGGTTTCTGGCGGCCTCAAGGCCACCTTCATCACGGACTATATCCACACGTTTGCCGTTCTCATCATCATCATGATTTTCGCGCTCAAAACCTACGCCACCTCGGATGTTCTTGGCAGTCCATCGGCCGTGTACGATCTGCTTGTCAAAGCCGCCCAGGCCCATCCCGTCTCCGGCAACCGCGACGGCAGCTACCTCACGATGAAGTCCCAGGGCGGCGCCATCTTCTTCGTCATCAACATCGTTGGAAACTTCGGAACCGTGTTCTTAGACAATGGTTATTACAATAAATCCATAGCAGCCTCTCCTATCCATGCTTTGCCGGGATACATCATGGGAGGTGCGGCGTGGTTCGCAATTCCGTGGTTGACGGCGACGACACTCGGCCTGGCGGCGCTCGCACTCGAATCCAGCCCCCGGTTTCCGACGTACCCCAACCGCCTGACAGACTCCGAGGTCTCGGCTGGACTGGCTCTACCCTATGCTGCGGTAGCCCTCATGGGCAAGGGCGGTGCCATTGCGACTCTCATTATGCTCTTCTTGGCCGTCACCTCGGCCTTTAGTGCTGAGCTGGTGGCAACGTCCACAATCTTCACATACGACATTTACCGGACTTACTTCCGCCCTAGTGCCAGCAGCAGGAGCCTTGTCTGGATGTCTCACATGAGTATGGTGGCTTATATGCTCATCGTCTGCTGCATATCTACGGGCTTGTGGTACAACGGCATCTCCATGGGCTACCTGTATCTGCTCATGGGCGTGCTCATCTCGGCTGCGGTAATTCCCGCTACCTTGACGCTTCTGTGGAACGGCCAAAACCGATGGGCCGCAGTGATCTCTCCCATCCTGGGCACAATCTGTGCCATTATCGCCTGGCTGGTGACTGCGAAGAAGACGTGCGGCAAGCTGGACGTCGACTGCACAGGCTCCAACGATCCTATGCTCGCTGGCAACGTGACCGCGTTGCTCGCCCCCGTTGTCTTCGTGCCGCTGCTGAGCCTCGTCTTTGGCCTGGACAAGTACGACTGGCAGTCCATGATGGAAATTCGAAAGGTGGACGACCACGACATGATCCAGGCGTCAGGGCTTGACAGCGAAGCACAACGCGAGTTGGAACGGAACCAGGAGCGGACGGAATCCGAGGAAGAGCGCCGGAAGCTCAACAAGGCATTCAAGATTGCCTGCTTTGTGACAGTTTTCATGTAAGTAATCTTACTGCCCAGACACCCCTCCTCCTCCATCATCTGCCGTGACTAAACATGGAAAACAGGGCCCTCGCGTTCCTCGTTCTTTGGCCGATGCCCATGTACGGCTCTGGCTACATCTTCTCCAAGCCTTTCTTCACCGGCTGGGTGACGGTGGGCATCATCTGGATCTTTTGCTCCTTCATCTGCGTCGGGCTGTACCCCATCTGGGAGAGCAGAGCGACCTTGACCAGAGTGCTCAGGGGTATCGCGACGGGCAAGGCAGCGCCAGTGGTCACCATGGCTGTGGACAATGACGATAGCGGAACGATGACGCCTGAGAAGGAAGGGATGAAGGAAGGGTCTATTTAGGTTCTCAAACAAAGATACCCGGCTCTATCGCCACCACATTCGAGCCACGACTCGCTACTCTAATAAACAATATACACTGTATATATATCCCCTGCTCATGGCCGAAAAACAACACAGCTCCAAGCTGCCCCTTGCCTTCAACCCAACACAACATACTCTACAAACCCCCCCAGCCCCCCTCCCCCCTCTCACGTACTCCCCATCAAACCGTCTTCCTCAGCACCCTCGCCGGATTCCCCGCAACGACAACCCCCTCAGGCACATCCCTCGTCACGACGCTCCCCGCGCCCACCACAACCCCTTTACCAATCGTCACCCCCGGCAGCACCGTCACGCCGCCTCCAAGCCAGCAGTCCTCGCCAACGACAATCGGCTTTCCGGACTCGGGCCCGCGGGTGCCGTTGCGCACGCGGTGGTCGAGCGGGTGCGTGCCCGAGTAGAAGCTGCAGTTGGGGCCGATGAGGGTGCGGGCGCCGATGGCGATGAGGCACGTGTCGATGAAGGTGCTGTTTGAGTTGACGAAGACGTTTTGACCGAGTCTTTTTTGTGTATCTCGTAAGCTTGTGAGTAGGTTTTGGGTTGGAGATATCTGATGGGAGTTTTGAGGTGGCCTTGTGATGAGATGAGTTTTGAGGGAGGGTAATGAGGGTGAGAGATGAGATGGACTTTGAGGGGTGGGGGGGGGGGGAGAAGGAGGAGGGTGGTATGCGTACTTTACGTTGTAGCCATAGTCCATCTTCAGGGGCCCTTCAACCCATGGATAATCTTCCAGCAGAGCCTCATCTTGCTCTTCCGTAGCAGCTCTTTCAGGAAGTGGATCAGAGTCTCTCGTTATCCTACAAGGAACACATCAACAACAACAACCACACCAACATCATCACTAACATGATCATCATCGTCCAGCAAATCCTCTCAGAGTAAACCAAATCACACCAAACCTGTAAAGGGCAAAAAAAAGTAAAGACAGAAGGAGACATACTCCCTCCACATCTCAACCAACTCCCTCCTCGTCGGATCCTCAGCACAATTCAACTTCCTGCATGCCCTCGCGCAGCGCTTCCGGTCCTCGATGAGATCCGGCGTAAAGGCATAGTACAGCTCGCCGCGGGCCATCCGGAGTCTGTTCTCCGCGAGGTCGATTGGTGTGCCGTCGGGGGATTGGGCTGCCATTTTCATGAATTGATTGTATATGTATTTCGAGGCCTGAAGGGTAAGAAGACTACTGGGGAAGAAGACGTGTGGCTTGTGCTGGCAATAGGATGATGAGATGGTTCAGGGCGTGGACGAGTGCGTGGACGATGCGCATGCAGATGGTGCGGGGGAGGCTGTTATTAAGATATTGCCGGGTTTAACACCAGCTCTGGGTAATTGAGCTGAAGTGGGCCTTTAATATCTAGCCATCAGCAATGGTGTCTCGGGTCAAAGACTTCGCTTTATGACTGAGCAATTGTTGTCCTCAAGTCAATATAATAAGATGTCGCAGCCACAGCTCGACAGATATTCACAAACAATCACTGAGACCAGCCAACGAGGTAGAATTCTAACATATTGAAACCCGGATGCGCTCCGTAAATGGCTGCGAAATCATCGTCATAAGCTAAGGTATACAGCAAGTCTTACACATGTCCAGACCGTATCGACATAAAGAAAATAAAAGTATGTAATAAAGAAGTGCCTCATCAGTCCAAAAATACAGAACTCAGAGGACTTGTTTAGAGTAAGAATGTCTGAGAAGAAAAATGGCCCTGCCGGGAAAACCCATCCGTAAAATGCACAAGATTGAACATGTCTAGTTTTACAGCGCGAGCTCCCTTATAGAACAAAAACCTGAGCGGCCATCACAATGACCAGGCCAAACAAGCTGGCACTCATCACGGAGGCAGCGTTTGCTTCGGGAATGCCAGGAACCGAAGAGGGCCCAACAGGCACGCCGCTCCAGCTTCCAGAAGGCGACGCGTTGCCGGAACCACCGGTAGGGTAGCTGGGAGGACCGGCCGGGGCCGTTGGCTTGCTGGAGGAGCCAGGGGCAACACTACTTCCAGCAGGGGAACCCTGGGGGACACCGACTGAAGTAGCGGGCTTGACGAGCGTCTGAAGACTGCTGGAGGCGGTAGGGTAGGCAGCCTCGACAACAGGGCCAACCAGAGAAGGCTGTCCGACTTCGGTGTTCTGAGGGAAAACGACACTGCCGGGACCGACGGGCGTGGCTGTTGCCGTCACGGGGCATACAGTGGTATACCACGGGATCGTCTCCGTCGTCACCTGGTTCGCTGGGCAGTCAACCACTCCAGGGGCACAAGAAGTGATGGTGTAGACTCGGGTCGTGTACACGGTGCTGGTCGTCCAAGGCTGGGGAGCCTCTGTAGTCACTGTAGGCGCAGCGGTCTGGGTTGCCTCGCTGATAGGGCAAACAGTGGTGTACAGAGGGATCGTCTCCGTGGTCACGTACCCTCCAGCCGGGCAGTCAGTGACGTATGCCGGGCATTTGGTAACGGTGTGTACAGAGGTGGTATAGACAACGCTCGTGGTCAGTGACGCAGGATCAGAGACGATAGGAGTCGTCAGAGATGAGCTGCGAGTGATTGTCGAGTTGGACCACCTGCTGGTTGTCGTGGGGTACAGCACAGCAGCAGAGGTAGAAGTGGAAGCTTCAACCAAAGAAGTCGCGTCTCTGCCAACGTTGGAGCTGGAAGCCGACACATTGGGCTTGCTCGAAGTCGAGGTCTTGGATGTTGGCTTGACAGAAGTGGTAGCAGCCTTGGACGTGGTGGAAGCCTTGGACGTGGTGGAAGCCTTGGACGTAGTGGAAGCCTTGGACGTTGTGGAAGCTTTGGACGTGGTGGAAGCCTTGGACGTTGTGGAAGCCTTGGACGTTGTGGAAGCCTTGGACGTGGTGCTCGGCTTCACAGTAGTTGACGCCTTGGTGGAGGTCGTTGCCTTTGCGCTTACTTTGGAGGTAGTGCTGGCCTTTGACGTCGTGGAAACCTTGGAAGTAGAGCTTGCCTTCGAGGTCGTGGAAGCCTTGGAAGTTGTAGACGCCTTAGAGGTCGTGGAGACCTTTGAGGTGGTAGAAGCCTTGGACGTTGTGGAAGCCTTGGAAGTCGTGGAAGCCTTAGACGTTGTGGAAGCCTTCGAGGTCGTGGAAGCCTTCGAGGTCGTGGAAGCCTTCGAGGTCGTGGAAGCCTTCGAGGTCGTGGAAGCCTTCGAGGTCGTGGAAGCCTTGGAAGTCGTGGAAGCCTTAGACGTTGTGGAAGCCTTAGAAGTTGTAGACGCCTTTGAGGTGCTGGAAGCCTTGGACGTCGTAGAAGCCTTGGTGGAGCTGCTTGCCTTTGAGGTCGAGGAGGCCTTCGAGGTTGTGGAAGCCTTGGAAGTTGTAGACGCCTTGGACGTCGTGGAAGCCTTGGACGTCGTGGAGGCCTTGGAAGTTGTAGACGCCTTTGAGGTGCTGGAAGCCTTGGACGTTGTGGAAGCCTTGGTGGAGCTGCTTGCCTTTGAGGTCGAGGAGGCCTTCGAGGTCGTGGAAGCCTTCGAGGTCGTGGAAGCCTTGGAAGTCGTGGAAGCCTTAGACGTTGTGGAAGCCTTAGAAGTTGTAGACGCCTTTGAGGTGCTGGAAGCCTTGGACGTTGTGGAAGCCTTGGTGGAGCTGCTTGCCTTTGAGGTCGAGGAGGCCTTCGAGGTCGTGCTCACCTTAGAAGTCGTAGACGCCTTCGAGGTAGTAGAAGCCTTGCTGGTGCTTGAAGCCTTGCTGGTGCTTGAAGCCTTGCTGGTGCTTGAAGCCTTGCTGGTGCTTGAAGCCTTGCTGGTGCTTGAAGCCTTGCTGGTGCTTGAAGCCTTGCTGGTGCTTGAAGCCTTGGTAGTCGAGGCCGTTGTCGACGAAGCCGTGGTCGAAGAGGCCGCAGTCGTGCTCGAGACCGTCGACGTCGTGGTGGTGGTAGTAGGAATGGGATTGCATCCGTACTGCAGCGCGTCGAGCGCCCACTGGTTGAACGAGGTTCCGTTGATATTGTTGACCAAACCACGTGACAAATCCCACAGAGACAATCCACCAAAGTGCGGCCTGTCCTTGTACTGGCAGACCAGGTTCTTCATCGCGATCGGGTCAATGTAGCCAGACTCATTAGGCTCCTGGATAGCGGGAAGTCCAATGTACAGCTTGGCCGACTTGCTCTTGGCGCTGCCAGCAATCACAGCCTCCCAGTCATCGTAGTTGAACTTGTCGCCGGCGGTGTTGCCAGGAATGGCGTCACAAACCGGGTTGTTGTAGAACTGGATGAACAGCTTGTCAAAGGCCGCCTGCTGGATCATGTCCTTCATGACGAAGTACTGAGGATTAGTAGGGCACTGAGGAGCACCGGTTATCAGCATGGAGGAGTCGAGAGAGCGGAACGTCTCAATCATCTTGATGTAAGGCCCGTTGGCTATTGTATGGTCAGTCTTCTCAACCAATGACCGAGGGATCGAAAAAGTAAAGGGGTCAAGCCTTACGAAAGTCTGCCTCAATATCAAAGTCGAAGCCATCGACAGAGGTGGGGAGGCCCGTAGTGATGTCGTCAAAGGGGCGAGGGCCCGTGTAGCTCGCATTGTAAGGACCAAAAGCATTGTAAAGGAATGTAGCAAAGTCGGTTGCTGTTCCGTTGTCTCCCACGAAGTAGTTGGAAGTCAGAGCGTTGTATACGCCTCCGATACTCAGAATAACCTTGACACCTTTGGACCTGCAGTAAGGAATGTCTGACTGGAGGGACATGCAATGGCTCAAGAGCTTCGAGGGCAAGCCAAGGTTGCCCGGATAAGACTCTGCCCAGCAGTTGGGTCCAAAGTTGAGGCTGGGATACCCAGAGGCATCAGGAGCACCGTTGACAAAACCAAGGGTGATGGAATCAACGCCACTATCACAGTGAGGTCGAAGGCCTTCGGTGGTGGTGTATTGACCCTATACATTGTCAGCGATTTGGCCGGTCATTCAAGAAGGATTTAGAGAGCCGGCTGCGAGACACGTACCCAGTAGCCGTTGAGGAGGCCAACGGCCGCAAGACCAGCGGAAGCGGAAACCATGTTGAAAGGACTGACTGGCTCGATTACCTAGAAAAGGACTGTAAGGTGGCCGAAGCCTGAGGGACAATGAGTGTGGTGATGATCAATGATCAACGAAAGGACGCAAACGAAACCGTCTGCAACTTGGCCTAGGAACCGAGCCGTCTCTGAGGTTGACAGAGTTTGAGTTGATGAAGAAGACAGAAGGAAGAAGAAGGAGAAGAGAGAATAGGCAAACGGCTCGCAAGCCGCCACCCAGGTTTTAGCTGCCCACACTTCTTCGGGCTTGACTCTGAACTAACAGCTCGGCCCATTGCCCAAAGTGCTTCATCGTGGACTCGGCCATTTCCCTTCTCGGCCCTCCCTAGGGCCTCACCTCACTAAGCCCACCTGATTGCACCGCGGGACTGGGCTCATGTGCGCGTTTGGTCTTGGCTCAACTTCCGGAGTAAGCTATGACAAGAGCATGGCTAGGCTGCCCATGCATACACATTTGCGGCCTTTGGACGGCAAGCCAAACGGCAAGATGGTGGGCACATCATGGCGGAGGACACATGGGTTAAGCGGCCAACGCTGCAGAATCCAGGAACAGGCATGGCGGTTTCTGCATCTCTAGAGCCGACGACTCAGCCAACAGCCACCATTGGTCACGACTAGGAATTCCGGCCGAGATTGAGCAGCTCAGGATGTGTATTCCCGTTGTATCCGTAGACAACGACGCCTGGAGTTGTGCGGTCTTTTTGCACGCAATGGCCAACACGGCACACGGCTGGCTGCGTACGGACCGTTGGTCCTCGCAACCAACAACTACCTTGCCAGCTGTCAGTTTGATTGGCCGCTTGTAAGACTAGGTAGCAGTAGTGCTTAGAACGCAGTGATAGTTCCAAACTCACTGCAGCTGAAGGCCGAACCTCTCCAATAAGGTAGGCATGATCCGCAGAAGTACTATATATCGGACCATCAAGCACCAGGTTTCACGAAACAAAGGTCATGTCAACTCGGCTCGAGCGTTCATCAGCATCCCATCTGAGAAGCCATCGACGCCGCTCATGGCTCCTCTCCAGGACCCAAAGACGGGAAAATGCGACGTGAAAGGTAAGAGGTTCTGTCTCGCCTATTAGGTTCCCGCGATGGTGTGGCCGAGAGCGTATTCAGCGAAGGATCGGGACAAGGGCTCGCCCACCCCGGCGTAAGTTGGCGAATCACAGCGCTGAGCGGCAGCAGAATGGGCTGTCTTCGTTTGCATGTGTCGTGTCGGGATCGCAGCCCCTGCTGGGCAAGGCTCCGTCTAGTGCGTGGCGTGCCTCAGTAGACTGCTCCTAGCGGAGGGACGAAGTGTGTTTTTCTCTTGCTCCTCCGGTAGGGCTAACGTGAAGCCGTCCAATTAGGAAGCCCACTGGGCCGCTGTCGACGCCGCGTTCCTGAAAGACGCAGGCGCTTAGATCTCGCAGGACAGGGGGGGCCTGAGTTCGGATTTCAGCCGGATTGTCCAGAGACTTTCCTATCACGAGCATGACAGACAGACCATCCCACGTGTGCGGGCCAGGATGAAGGCTTTTGTGACACGGTGGCGGCAGGAACTGAACACATACACGTACAGTACTGTGCTCAACCTTTGGTTGGCATCCTGGAAGCCCTCAAATCCGGATATACGATTTGCGAGTAGTAGTCAGCCGGGGTAAACGCTCGACTCCCTCGACAAGCTGCCATCGTCTCATCACCACCATCGATCATGCATGGTTCCTTGGAAGTGGGCTTCATTTCAGTCGGCCACTTCCACTTTGGGCGGTTGCTGTTGGTTGGCACTCAGGCAGCAGATGCGGAGGTCGGAGAACGGCGGAGCATCTGCTAGGCTGGAAGCGATCGAAGCGAGGCGCGAGGCACGAGGCACGAGCAATCTTTGATCCAGGACCGTCAGATTTTTTTTTCTTCCTCTTCTCCCCTTCAACCTCATTACTAAATCACGATACCAGGTCCACACCCTATCTCCAGCTCTTGCCTCTGACGTGACAGCACCTACCTGCCAGAAATAGCCATGCCCTCCTGCCATGATTTAGGTATCATTACCTAAGCATAAAGTATCTTGCCAACTTGCCTCGTTCTTGGGAAAAAGATGTTAATGTTAGTGCTCTACCTGTACAGCATCATGCTCTCTCTCGGCCCATACTCGGGTATCTCGCCAACAACATCCTCAGGCTCAACATCACGCCGTGCAGTACCTAGGTATCATCAGCAGCAGCTCACAAGCGCTTGATAATACTGTGGTGCGCTCTTCTTCTGTTTCTCGCCCCTTGCAGCTGCATGCAAAGCAAATTGCGTCTGCACAGGTCGCAGCCCATACAATGCCGAGTGCGAGCGTGCCTGCGTCGCCAAGACACACGATTGGATCTTGCAGACAGGGGACCCTGGGCCGGAAAATCTCGAACAAGGCTCGTCAACCTGCTGCTACGTAACATTCGCTGTGCTCTGTCAACTACATTTCGGCCGTTGCCTCTTTAATCGATATGGCAATTTGGATTTAGGCATCTCCGTGCCGTCTTCTGGTTTGAGTCACACTTTCTATTGCAGGTACGGGCCTTTTGTTTTCAATGTGTCATGGTGAATTATTCTAAATGCAGGTAATCCTAGCATACTCCGTTGTGCTTTTAATACAAAGCTGGGAACACTCTATATCTCAAAAGACCATTCACAGTCACCTCACCTCACAAGCGTGAGGGATACTAACATGACGTGACCGCTCAAGCGGTGTCTAGCACAATCACCTCGGCTTCTTCCTCTCCAATGCTCTCCACTATCAGTCGGTCTCCAATGTAGACTCCCTCGACAAAGGCGCCATCACCCTCAGAGAGTTCCGCGTCCTCTCGGCCGTCGAGCCGAATCCTGGCCTTTCCACCTTTGAGCATCGGCAGGTGGATAAAGACCTTCCGCTGGTTCTTTTGGGCAGCGCCACCTCCAACCGTCCACTCAAATTTGCCCTCCGGCGCGATGATGCCGGCACCCATGACAAAATCCGCGTGAATGGGAATGGTGTTGGGGATGGTTGGCTCGGCTTCGGCTTCTTCCTGCGCGGTAGCATCCTCGCCTGCCTTGAGGGGGCTGAGGATCTTTACAAAGTCCTTCCTCTTGTCCTCGTCCGAGAAGTGACGGGTGTGATATCGTGGGGTCAGTCCCCTCTTCCAAGGAATCGCCCAGATCTGCAGGAAGTGGACCGTGTCCTTGTTGTGCTCGTTGAATTCGGAGTGGGCTATGCCCGTGCCGCCTGTGGTAAACTGCACATCTCCACGGTGCATGCGAAAGAATTTGTCTGATTGGCCCCCTTCTTTGCCCTTGGTGAGCATAGAGTCTCGATGGGTCAACTCTCCGGACAGGATGTAGCTGAAGATTTCAAAGTCCCGGTGAGGGTGCGTGGGGAATCCACTGTTGGGCTGGACTCTGTCTTCGTTCAGGACCCGTAGGGACCCAAAGTGCGTAAACCGGGGATCATGCCAGTGGGCAAAGGAGAAGCTGTGGTAAGTGTCCAGCCATCCTAGTGAGTTGTGACCCCTGGTTGAGGACAGGTGAGGCGTGATCTTGGCCTGTCGGAGAATTGATTTCGACATGTCTGTGGCGTTTCCGAGAGCAGAGCGGTTGAATGTTGCCGTTGTTAAAATTGTGGCTGATGTAGAAGCGTAATGGTTGAAAATGGCTTTGTAGTAAGATGATGTGCGATGCTCCGCTGATGATAGGAAGTAGTAGATGAGGGTTGAAATTGAAGCAACGAAAATTGCAAAGGCGAGAGAGGACCGATTCATTTATACTTGGCATACGAAGAGCACACAACTAGCAAGCGAAGAACACAGAATTCTTCAGAAGACAAAAGCAGAGAACAGGAAGCCTCAAGATATACATTGGCGAGAAATTTCTAAAGCTAACAATGGGCGCGTGAAGTCTGTCTGCTTAGAGTTTCGCCGCTTTGGTTGTCTCATTATTACTAAAGCTTTGCTCAGCAAGTCAACAAGCCAGATGCGCTAAAACCCCAATGTCAAAGGATTACGCTAGCCTTTCTAATGGGCTTCGAATTCGGTATTTGTTCGACTCCCATTCTTCCCACAGAAGCATATCGATGAAAATGGCACAAACCTGAAGCAGAACCTCAAGTGGGTTATTCCAAATCTTCTACGCCAATTCCCGGAGCTGTAGTGATTGAGGATCTAGATTGATGACTCACGACCACCTTGAGATCGTCAAGGTACGGATGCTGCGAATAACCTGTCTAGCTGCTTACTAAGTCACCAAATCAAGTCAGTTGCAGGCATCTCCAAAAGAATCGCTTCCCACTCATGCACTCCACATATTACGCCTGAGATTTGAATGCACTTTATCTGAATGGAAGGTTCAACCAGGCATACCTAATGTATTGTGAATGGTAGGTACTGATGACTACAAAACACATTGTTTCATTCGAAAGTGAGATATTGCGTGACACTGGATGCAGCACAACCCCAGGTCCTTTAACCGATTCGTCTATATGCAGTTGTAACACAACTGCTTCCCAATAACCACTTCTGATGCCCAACGCATACACGCATCCCAATAAGTGCCGCTTTATACAGACTCTCAGTCGACGCTTCTGACTTATTCGAGCAGAGATTCGTCACAAACACCTCCATCTGTCAAATGCAAATTCCAGTGCTTCCTTCATGCCTTCCATGAGCGAGAAGAAACCACCTTGATCTGAACCCCCACATCTCTTGTGATGCAGCAGATTGATTGGCTCGATAACAGATAAAGTGGGCCACGGCCAGCTCATCGCCAACTCAGCCCGGGAAGGAAGACCTGGGCAAAAGCGAGTGCGCTGGCAGGAACCCCTCGCGGGCAGTTGTGCTGCACTGCTTAAATCAGCAATAATCCCTCCGTCACACAAGTTTTATGCCTTCCATCCATTCAATCATATTCCTCTTCTACCCATTCCTATCCTATCCTATCCTATCCTATCCTCTCCTCTCCCAGCTCTTCACTGCTCTTCTGAGGGCTTCATTGACAGCTTCAGCTCTATTGGCCGGTCCGTCTACGACCCTTGCCACCCCCCAGCCACCCGAATTTGCGGGCCTCCGGCGGCAGCCTGCGCCACCCGTTTGCTAGGCCTTCACCACCGAAGCCCGACCCAACAGGCCCCGTACAACGCCAGCCAGAGGCGACACGGGCGATTGGGTTGCCCTTAAGCAGATCAGCAGAAGATCATGCATACGAGCATCATAATCCATTGTTGATTCTCGAAATCAGCCTCACCAGCTATTTTTATACTTTGCCTTTGACTCTTGTGAGGTCAGTCCTGGGACACATCTCTTATGCAAGTTTTTGCCTGCAATGGTTCTCTATATTCGGCGCCGCACCGTCCAATGGAACAGCTCCCGTGCGCTGCGGCGCTTCATGCATCTTGCGGTGGCTGGGACACCCTCCTGCGTCAAAATCCCAGCCCTGTTTAAAACCTAGCCAGACACCTGGTATCCCATTCCACACCGATACATCTTCTTCCTCACTCTTGCATTGCGTGCTGCACGACCAATTGGTCAAACTCTCTCTTAGCGCAGTTGACCTGCGTCGAACATCTTGAGAATGAGTTACCAAGACACAGACCGTGACCATGCAGAGACATCTCGTATGTTAGCGCAGCTAATCAGCAGCATCAGCAGCATTACACACTCGCAGCGCACTTGCTAACATCTACTTGCACATAGGCTGGCGGTCGTCAAATGCTCGCTATCAGCCCGTTCCCGACAGCGAAGCCTCCCCCTCAACACGCCAGAAGCGCCATCAAAGCGGACGAACGAAGCGCGCCTCCCAGTCGAGTCGACGGTCTACCCGCCAATCCAGCATCCAGACTGACGATGCCTTTGATGGCACAGTGGCGCCGCTGAGAATCATCAAATCGCGATCGTCCGAGTTGCAATATACGGACCAGTCCGTCCCGAAGCCACATACCGGACCTGCGGGGTACCATGCCATTGAGCCGGAAGAAGAAGACCCCATAGTTCGCTTTGACGAGGCTCAGTTGGCAATGTTTGCTGCGGACAACGCTTCCCGTATGCCTAACATTAAGGATGAATTGGCTTTGGCGGCAGGAAGAGTCACGCCGGGAGTGGACGACACGCCGTACATTCAGTATGCTCTTCATGCCCTGGTAGGCGGTCAGAGTACCTCGTTCCCGTCACACCTCGTCTCTCACTCCTCTGATGGATATTCCGATCGCTATGAGCCGATGCGCGGCTTTGACGAATCCGCAGCATATACTTCACCCGTTCAACAAGACCGCCTCACGAGAGACGACGACTATGAAGACGCTCAACCGCCTCCTCCCCAAGGGCCTCCAACCCCTGGACAGCTTCCGCGACGCAGCACAGCCTCCTTCGACCCAACTGGAGCAAGTTCTTCACGATGGGTTCCTGTTTCCAAGAACATGCAAAAGGATCTTGACCCCCACGGTAGAACACTTCAGCCCCTCAATTCCAAACCATGGATTCTACGAGTAGTCTCGATGACACTCTTGGCTATATTGATTCTCCTTATGATGGCGGCACTCATCTTCTCAGCCAGGTATTCATTCGCGCATTCTGGCCTGACGCCATACCCAGGCAGCATATACTCGGGCCAATACTTTTTATTTCGCATATTGCCGCAGTTGTTAGCAGTCGTCATCTTTATCTACGCGCAGAGCATCGTCAAGGCTTCCTTGCGCATTCTGCCTTTCACTGCAATGGCTAGCGAGGATCCACGGGCGAGATATTTGGCCCCTTTTCAGAGACTCTACCCTTCCTCGTTTCTGCTACCCCAGCTCACTGGGCCGTGGCAGTTCAAGATTTTCGATGTTGCGACGTGGTTGGCTATATTCACGATCCCATTGCAGAGCACGGCTTTTACATGCATCTTTGTTCATGACAAGTGGGTTTGGGCGACTGTCCGACCAGTTGTATGGGCTCTTGTAGGATTATACGGAATCCTACTACTGGCGACAGTCATTCTGATGGTGTACTGGTTCGTACAATGGACAGGTCTTACTTGGGACATTCGATCAATCGGAGACCTTTTGCCCCTATTGAACCGCAGCAACATCATGTCGAGCTACAGACGCAGCGATCTCGCTGAGGATGCCAAGGTGTTTAAGAGCCAACTGCGCGAGAGATGGTTTGATCGACTGGGATACTGGAAAGCTGAAGATGCGACCGCGGGGGGTATCTGGTACACGATTGGGGCGCCGCCCGACCAAGACTCTGGAAGTGCGCCCGGTTCGATGGGTAAACGAGTTAGCAACGACCCGTCAATCGACGTGAAAGAGGCGGCGCTCGGTAACTCCATGGAGAACGCTCGCGGCAAATATCTGCCGCTCCCCCTTCGCAATGGCCCGCTTCTCGCTTCTATCGCGGTCACTTTCCTTCTGCTGGCAGCTCTGATTGTAGTTTCCTTCCTGCCACAGACACGACTCGAAGATGGCTTCTTGCCAGGGTTGAATGCAAGACCTGACCGCAATGCTTTTTCTCCCGCCAACTTTGTTTTCAGCTTCGTACCGGCTATGGCTGGCATGGTGCTCTTCCTGCACTTCCAGGTCTTTGATCAATCACTGCGCATTCTTCAGCCGTGGGCCGACCTACACGATGTAAACGGTTCTCCAGCTTCAAGATCTCTGCTGGCGGACTACGCAGCCTGTCTACCACTGCAAGTGACATGGAGGGCACTGCGAAATGGTCACTGGAGAGTGGCCGTCATATCACTGCTGGCAACGCTTTTTATTTTCATCCCAGTTCTCGGAGGCGGGCTACTGATGGCTTTGACGGGCCCCAACAGGACGGTCCGCATGTATCCCAGCATGCCAGTCTTTGGTGTCCTGCTGGCATTCCTGGTCCTCTATGTAGGCGGACTTTGCTTGATGGTGCCCGGCCGACGCCAATTCCTCCTCCCTCGACCCGTTACCTCAGTCGCTGGCATCATCAGCCTCTGCTCTGCCGAGGAGCTCATCCAAGACGCCGCATTTCGGTCCGTTCGAGGTCGGAGGGACCTTGAGAACCGACTCGGAGTCGGACGCGACGACTCCCGGGACGAGAGCTCGTGGTTCTTTGGCATTGTGCTAGGAAGGGACCGGCAACTGGCGAGTATACGGCGCATGAACAATTTTACGGAAAAGTTGCCAACTTCTTCCAGATCCATGGCATGATGATTTGCTTTTGTATTTTTTTTCCCTTTTACCTTTGATTGCATTTACTTCTGCCACTTTACCTTGTGCTTTTTTTCGCTGAAAGAACGGACAAAATGAGCATGGCGTTTTGGGCACGATGGCATGGCTTTTCAGCATGCAGATGGAGTTTCAGAGCTCTCGCGATTTGACATTGACGATGTGTACGAGCGACAGGTACATGACACGCAATGGGTTTATATGAATGACGAGTATACAACGTGGAATGTGGATTGCATGGTGGCTGCAGATGGTTGGAAGACGAGACGATGTACAGAGTAATGCCAAAATGATACCAGTTAGACGTGGCTTAAGATTGTTCGATTTGGTGAGAAACATGTGTGAGATGTGAATGTCTTGGTGGTTGCACGGAGGAGACGTGTTTATACGGGGACGCAATTCCTGGGTGCGACCATCTCAACATAGGTATCTTAGGAACTCACCTGTGGAATGGAAGCTTGTTGTTTTCGTGTTGTGAGTCTACAACATGAAGAAATGACAACTACAAGTGAGATGGTAATACAGATGCATTGATAGTAGATTGTAGTAAACAGAATCCGACACCTCCCCTTTAGAACCTGAACTCCTTATCTATGCTACCGTAGACCCTCAAGCCCAATTGTACAAAATTTGAGATAAAAAAAGAATGGGAAAAGTACAGAGTTGTGGTACAGCAGATCGATAATGAGTGTCCGTGGTCCCGTTGCTTTGTGTATAGCACAACGGGATGAAGACTGAGCAATGGATGCGATGATGATACATGTAAGGTAGGTAGGATAATGAGCGTGATGCTCGAACAATGAGTGTGAAAATCGAGTGCATGTAGATGCCTGAGCCTGAGTTCTTTGCGCCATCCAAGATGCCAAAAACAGAGAGAGGAAGCTCCATGTACGTTGAACGGAAGAGCAAAAGAAAAAGAAATTACAAGATACTACACTGGACTGGAGGATGACAAAAAAACATCATCAGCGACTCCGTCGTCCAAGCATCCTGCTCAGCACCAGGTCAGCCTGCTTCGCCACCAGCGGCGGCAAGCTGTCAATGGTGTTGGTCCTCTTGCGCCTCCTCCTCCGGTCCTTGGCCGCAGTGGCCGCCGCGTCAACAAAGTACTGCTCCTGCTGCTGCTGCTGGCTCTGGGCCTGATGCAGCGGAGTCTTGGACGCGGAGCCCCTTCGACGAGAGAGGATGCCCTCGCTGCTTGTGTTGGGGCTCTGACTGCGTCTGTAGAGGCGGAAGAAGGAGAGTGTGGGGGAATCTGTGGAGCTTCTTGAGGAGGAGGAGGAAGAGGAGTCATTGCTGTTGTTGTTGTTGTTGTATTTATTGTTGTTGTTACGGCTGCCATCTTCGTCGTCTGAATCTGTGTCGTATTCAAAGACGGAGCGAGGGAGAGGCTCTGGGGGTGGACGAGTGGGCAGCTTGGTCGAGGACGCGCATGAGCGGCGGGTTTGGGGTGGTGCTGGATGACACGGAGCTGCTGCTTCGGCATGACTGAGATTATGTGCTCTAGAGGCCATGGCAGTGGATGGGTGATGAGATCGCGACGAGTGCGGCGGCAGAGCTGGTAGCGGCGCGGTTGGCGGAGGAGTAGGAGGAAGAGAATAGGGGAGTCCCATGGGGCTGGCCGGCCGCGAGCCGTGACAAGTCCCGGGGCGCTGGAGCGACGTGAGGGATGAGGCCGGGGAGAAGCGTCTCGGGCGGCGGGGGCTTTCTGAGCGATGATACTGCGATGCAGCCAATCTTTGGGGTGGAGGAGGCAGCGGAGGAAGACATGTAGGAGGAGGAGGAGGAGGAGGAGGAAGGGCCTTTTGGGCAGGAGGAGGGCAAGGGGCGTCTGTGCTGCTGCTGCTGGTGGACAGTTGGGAGCTTGAGCTCTTCCTTGTGCATGTGCCTGATGATGGGATAGTGGCCATCTTGGGGAACACAGAGTATGTTGGCGATGGTTTCCGGGGTTGGCTTGGGTGGTGGTTCCTCTGGTCGTGGTCGGAGAGCGGCCAGGGGGTCTGTTGAGGGGGAGCTGGTACGGGACGTCTCTTGATGCGCGGGGGGGCGGCGGCGGCGGTGATCAAGGCCGGATAGTCCTTTGCCGGCACAACAGGCGGAGCGACGCACAAGGCCTCGAAAGAAGCAGACAGAGATGATGATGATGATCCCGCCATTTCCACAGTCTCGGTCTGGTAGACTCCGTGTAGAGGGTGCTGGCCTGCCTCGAGGAAGCTGTCCCAGAGCTCGCCGGAGTGAACGTGGTACCGGAAGTCGTCGTCGTCTGTGGAGGAAGAAGCCTCGGAGTCGTAGGTGCTGCGGTCGTCGACCAGGCCTGGCGGGGGTGATATAGGAGCTGCCCTGGGCTCGTTGCTGCTGTAGGGGGTGCGGGAGAAGACGAAGGAGGAGGAGGAGGAGGCGGAGGAGGGTGCCTCGCTGCGAGGGTAGGAGTAGTTTGCTACGGGGTGGTATTTCGATACGAGGATGGGATGGGCGAGTTTGGTTGTTGCTGTTGTTGTTGTTGTTGTTCGCTCCATTGCGGCCTCTGCCCGGGTGAGTTCGTGGTTTTCTTTTGCTTTCTTCTCTCTGTGTAAGGCCCGGGATGCAAGTGGACGTGGACGTGTTGTTATCTTGTTGTCGAGAGTGCTTGAAGGCTGGAGGAGGGAGATGAGGGGAGTAAGAGGGAAGCTGGTGGTTGGGAAGAACATAGGTATGTCGTTCGTAGGGAGATTCTATGTGAATGAGGGGGGGGGGGGCAAAAGGAAAACAAGGAGCAAGGTGGTATGATATACAAATAGTCTCCAATCCACAACCTGGAACAAGAACTCGTAGCAAAGTTTTAGAGATGTACAAGAAAAGTGGTGGTAAACAAATGCGAAAAATCAACAAGACATGCATTGCTGAGGACATGCACCCTCTCGATGAGATGAGACATTTTGCCTGCGGCGGCAGGCCTACCATCTCAGTTGTAGTAGGTGGTACAGATTCTTTCCCTTACCTTACTGTACCACCACCCTTCTTTTGCCTCTCCCCCCCTCTTCCTCTTCCTCCCTTTTTTACATTCTCCTCCTTCTCATGCTCAATCGAGAAAGGACGTGGCGTCGCAAATGTCTGGGTTTGACCCTTGACACGGGAAGCATTCCTTGCTTTTGACGCAGCAAACATGGACATTCTGTCCCCGCTCCAAGCGGGCGTCGCGTTTCCTTTCTACCTTACTCTACTACAAATCTTGCCTCTCAGGGATGGGGGGAGATGCTTGGTTGTGGATTCTGGTGGCTTCTCTGCAAGCCACTCCGGAAGTGCTTCTTTTGCTCTCCGGGGGTCGGGTTATGCGGGTACCTCGTTTGCATTCTGGCGGCGGGCTCGCCGTGTGGCGGGAGGGCGGAGGTTTGGGCATTGAGCAAACATGAGGGATGGATTCTCTTTTTACAGAGGGTGGAGGAAATGGACAGGAAAGTGAAGTTTGGTATCAAAGGGGAGCATAAATGGTGGCTTCTCTTGGTCAAGGGGATGGGTGATGAGTTTATCGCCCATTGATTGATTCATGGAATAGAGTAGTAAAACGGTCCATTGACAATATATTCACCTGTTCTGGAAGAAGTTGATAATATCTATACATACATACAATCTAGACGCTCCCTTTGCTCAATTCCATCAATGTCCCACACTAAAGAAAGAAGCAGGATTCCGACCATCGCCAGATCGACACATCTGCCCTGGCACACCCGAAAGGGATAGTACCAGTAATATTCCTCCGAGTACCAGTTCAATCAATATCAGTGTTACTACCAGCATCAGATTGGAACTCTTCAGCTGCAGAGGCACACTGACCATCTCGTGGCCTTGCCGTTGCGCCCCAACTTCTTCACCGGAAGCTGAGCTCCGGGGGGGGGGGGGGGGGGGGGGAAAGGGCCCCAAGCAAACGGCATGGGAATCCTGCATCTGCAACGAACCCCCCGGGCAGAAGAAAAAAAAAGGAAGCTTACTTGCACTTCAGCTCGATCCTTACAAGGCGGGCAAGCGAGTTACACGTTGCAGAGAAAAAAAGAAAAAAAAGTAAACAAACAAGATTCGTATCTGCACCTAGGAGACTACCGAGATTACCTTCAGACGGTCTCTCATCGCCAACCACCGTGTATACATACAAAAAGGACTAGGTAGTAGTAGTAGAGCATAGATGGGAACTGATACTAGAGTGCAGGTTTCTCAAGGGCATTTTGGATTTCCGCATGAGAGGTGGATGGATATGCACAAGACCTGGAGTATTGAGGCCCTGCCTCCCGTGGAGGGGATATCCCTGTCCGTCAATTTCCCCTTCGCCCTTCCCATCCTGCCGTCTGATCGGGACCAGCCCAGTTGGTTTATGCCCCGGTCGATCGGGATCCTCGGACAAGGGCCAGGGTGGTTGGACGTACGACAGACATGTCCAGTACTGTACCTATCTACTACTACCTACATACTTACCTATCTATGTAGTACTACTACTCGTGTGGGATGCCCAAGCTGAGACATGCAGATTCTACGACGAGAGTACAAAACTACGCGCACGGGCAAGATTTGATTTGAGACCTGGATCGGGTCCGGCTTGCTTCCGCTCTGCCGCGAGATGTAGGAAAAGACGTAGTAGTACATTGCAGTGCTCTTTGTGGCAAGTAAGATACTAGAAGAAGCTCCGGGATGAGACTGCTTGTGGGTGGTTGACTTGTGGATAGGCCCATACCTACTACCTCGAGACGCGCTTTGAAGACGCGCTTCAAAAAAGAAATCCAACAACAGATTTACGTACTCTGTGCTAGGTAGTAGCTGACTGCTTTGGCTCTCTTTCTTCTCTTCTCTTCTCCCTTGGCGTCTCTTCGCGTATACCTGACAGTGGTTGGGGTAAGGTAGAAGCTTACCGGGCGACATATCCGGTCCCTTGAGGTCCCTCCCCAGCTCCGCAACTGATCTCGACACGCGAAACATCTTGCTCCTAACCCAAGAGTCCACCGGCCCTCTTCTCTTTCACCGGGCAACGCACAAGCTTCAAGTTGTTGGAGAGTTATAGTACGTTGTATTAATCACTCATGGTGCTGCTCGGTATTTTGGCTCTCTTGTGCTGGTGACACAGGCAATCGGCCCATCCACACGTGGCGCAACACGATGGCATGCCATGTTAATGCCCAAAACTAAAGAATGTAAAAAAATACTCGTCTCTATGGCTACAGTTGCTGTTGGTGAGAGGCATGATGCGTGGGGAGAGACGGCAGAAAATAGAAACGCGAACGGGGACGACCTCGTGGACGTGGAGTGCCCGCGCATCGCGGACTTGCGTGTTCATCTGAAGCGTCTTATACTGGCTGGTATTGATTATGATGTGAGATATTGTATTATTAGCATTGATGTGGTTTTTGTGAGTATCTTGGTGAGGAGAATTGATGTGTTTCGCATTGGCATATGGGAAGAGGAGCACGGGTAGTGCGAGGAGCCGGTAGAGACGTCTTTGTGCAACCGGATGATGTGCCCTGTGTTGATAATGCAGCCACCAGAGGCACGAGATCTGGTGAGTTAAGTTGGATCAGAGTGATATTTTGATTGATGGTAGATACTTGTAATAGAATGGTTTTGCATGTGCTTTGATTATAGCCATGTGTTGTTCTGCTTGCCTGCGCGTCGCTGGTGTAAGTCGTCTAGTCTCGCCAGGGACCTGGGTAGCCTACCCTATACTCGACATGCTGATGCATCAAACTTCACAGTTGGACAAGTCGACGCTGTGCTTTCTGCAGTCGCAGCTGACCGATTCACCCACGCTCCAGCATATAAAACCATGGTGACGGGGATTGACGAAAAGAGGGCCGCGTTTCTGTATCATGACACCATCGATTGCCGCATGGTGCACCAAAAAGGACAGAATCCACCGCAAAGCTGCATGAAGCGCTTCTATTTCAAGCAGCGTGACGTCGCCCAGCTGTCTGCTAAAGACCAACCCCAACCCCAAAAGTTTGGGTCACCGCCAGCGATTGGCCCATTTGAGCTCATAGCACAGTATCAGAGGTATTCATATTCAAATTTTATTTTTGGGAGGGCCGAGCCGTGCCGCCACCGTTTCCGGGACTGCGATACAAGTAATCTCAAATGTTGGGGATCAAGTTGAGTGTTTGTAGGTGTTGCCGTTGTGGTACAACAATGTCTGCAGGGACAGCGAATTGGACGGCAGAGGCGTGAGAAGGACGTCTCTATTCGACGGACTCAAGGCACCGGCTAATGGATACCTGAACGGGCAAGGCTCAGCAAACACATGGCAGATCTCAACTCTTTGGGCGCGAGGTGAGGTGAGGCGAGGCGAGTGGTGTATGTATGTATGTATTTTGGGTTGTGGCTGAAGCTGATGGCAACACAAGATGCCGCCACGGCTCGCGCAGAACTCGGGAGGCGCAACGCCCGGTGATGAGTTGTACATATTGTACGGCAGATATTACAGAGTCACGGTAGAATGAGTGTCTACTTGTACGTATGTTTGCATGACGTTGGAGTGAGGGAAAACGAGCCACTTTCTTGGACATGGCGGGCTTCATGCTGCATTAGACGCACATGTGATACCCACCAGATACTTGTTTCGGGCGGCCTCTGAGTGTGGGCGCTGCAAGTATAGACGTAGTACATACTTTTACACACACGAGAAGAAGAAGAAGAAGAAGAAGAATAAGAAGAAGCCCAGAGAGCAGACGTGGCGCACTCGCGACGTGGCGTCGGCGGCAGCATCAGCCTCACCTAGCGGGAGATCCCCAAGGTGGTGGGTGGTGGGTGGTGGTTGTTTCGCTGGCACTTTGCGTTGACTGGAAGCTTGTCGTCAGTCCAGTTCATGCTACGGTACGGTACGTATCTATCGAGGGAAGAAGGGGTCCCGGTCCCTTTGTTTACTTTTTCGTCAACAAAGAAGAAGTCTGCCTTGGGCCGACGGCGTGATGATGATGGGGCAGTGGGGGATTGAGTCTCATGTGCCTTGCCTCGGGATGTTCCCTTGGTTGATGCCCGTTTTCGCCGTCATGAACATGGACACAACACGCAAGGGGACAATTGACTGCATCAGGCACAGACAGGACCTTACATACAGGCCCGCCCAGACATGCATACAAAGAGACAGGTCATGATGGGCTGGAACATAACAATGTAACAGACAGACAGACAGGCCAGACAGAACAGAGTAGTAGAGCAGAGCAGAGCCCGAGTCAGAGGCAGGGGATGCCCTGCCACACCCCAGAAGACAACACCTTTGAACCCCTACCAAGTCCAGCGCACAACGTGCCCAAGATGCCGTCAAGTCAAGCCCCTTGTCGGCGATGCGCATCGCGGTCCCCCCGGCCCACACAGCGTCCATCTGCTAAGGTACCTACATGGAGTCTAGCCTCTTGTTAGATAGCAGCACTGCTTCACCGGCTGGATCCTCCTTGATTCGAGCGAGCATCCATCTTTTCTTTGACTTGGCTTTGCCGTCGGGGTCTCAGCTGGGGTTGCAGACAGGTCGCCGCCGCTGCGAGGGTACGTGCTGCAGACGCCTTGTCGCGGTAGAGCGTGCATGTACCTGCCGTGGCCGGGGAACCTGCTGGGTACGAGTGAGTGCGAAAGGAGGATGAGGTCGCCAAAGATGGGGCGTCGAGATGCGGTTGGCGTGGCGTGGCATCACCGTCATGCTTGTTCGTTCGTTCGTTCGTTCATACAGCCAGCTATTACTACAGTAGTAAGCACAGTAGCCAGGCACATCATGGGCGAGGCGGGAGGACAAAGAAGGAGAAAAAAAAAGGCCTTTGAGTGCTTGCTTGCCTTTCGCGCGGTGATTGGGACTTGCTCGTGTGCCGTTTACGGAGAAGATTGGACATGACTGGAGGTCTCTCGAGTATATCTCCTGTATATCCTCTGTCTTCCATCTGCCTGTTCATCTGCCTTTTCATCTCTTCGATCCTCCGTCACTGATGATAGTCTCGCAACTTGCCTCCAGAAAGCGCCGCCTCCTTTTTTGCCAGCAGCAGCATCATCAATCACCTCGCCTCTCCTGTGCTCGACCCTCTTTCATCCATCCTCCCCCCTCCCCTGGAAACGAACGTCCTGCCGGCCTCGAAAACGGTCAGCACTGCATTGGGCCTCAAACAGGTTGGCCAGCGGATATAGTACTACATACTAACTAGTAGGTGGTAGTCCATGTATGTACATACCGGCACCGACTAAGACGCCAGCCTGCAGCCCGACGCTCCACCATCTGAGCTTTGCTGGCCGTCTTTGCCTCTGTCAAGGCAAGGCGCGGTGGTGACTGCAAGATTCCATCCTGTGTGCGAAGACCTTGGAAGGGATCCGAAGCACCAGAATCAGGCCAAGCAAGGCAAGGCCAGGCCAGGCCAGACCAGCGCATCGATCGAAAGGTCGACGTCGACGCCTCGCCCAACACACACACACACACACACACGCACGCACGCACACATACGCACGACACCATCTCGTCGTCACCTCCCTTCTCTCTCTCACTCTCTCACTCTCTCTCGCTCTCTCGCTCTCTTGCTCTCTCACTTCCTTGCTCTCCCTTTCACACACTCTCTCCCGCCCTCCCTGTTCAATTCTTTTCTTCTCCCTTTCCTCTTTGCCCATTTGCTGTGTAGCCTTTTTTTTTTTTTTTTTTTTTTTTTTTTTTTTTTTCCCTTCTTGGGCGCATCAAGGCCTTGCTTGGGGCCACGAGCCCGAGTCAGCGGGAGGCATCCAATGTGTTGTTCTTTGTTGGGCCGTTGCAGCAGACAAGCTTAAAAGAAGAAGAAGAAGAAGACAACGACAACGACAGACAGACAGACAGACGACAGACGATCAATCAGTTTCCATCAGTCATCAATCCATCAGCCCAGCCTTCCTTTCTCCTGGACCTGGAGGCAACGGAAACAGAGCATTTGGCGACTCTGCACATTTCCCTGATCCAATTCGTCTGTTGCATCAATTCATCTGCCGTCTGCTCCGTGTTACTCTCCTTTGTATCATCAATAATCCGTCTCCCCGACTCCAACCAGATCAGATCGGATCAAACCAACCCAACCCAACCAAAGCGAACCAAACCAAACCAACCACCTCGAATCAACCACCGTAACCTCTCAACTCATCTCCCCCGGTCAACCACATTATTATTATCGTTACCGCACCCTCTTCTGCTCAACTGCTGGCGCCGACCAGCCGCTATAACATTGCACCTCTATCACAGCCAGGTCCGCCGCCATCAATCCCGGCCAATTCAAGGCCCTGCGGTGCCCGCGCTTGCAGCGATTCCAGCCCCCCATTTTCCACCGTCCGCCTCCAATTGCCTCCCCCCTGCCACCAGCTTTTTCCTAATTTTTTCCCCCGGGCTCTTTCTTGACATCACCGCCCCCTGGTCCGCCTTTGTCTCTCCGTCTCTCTCTGCCCTCGGAGCTGAAGCCCGCCTTTTTTCTTTGTGTCCTTCACGGCTTCTGCGGGCAATTGGGTCTCCTCGCTGCACGATTCACCTGCGTGCATAGTTGCATATCGCATCTCGCGTCCAGCTGCTTGTTCCTGCCGCCGCTTCAACCCCCTGGCAAGGCGCAAACGCTCGGCTGCCCTGAGCTGAATCGCCATCGGCGTCTCCCCTGGGTTTGGACCTGGGCGCAAAGTCACCTCTCGTCGCTGGTCCGAGTCTGGATACCTACCTAAGCAGCGGATGGTTACCTTACCTTGCCTTGCCTCGCCTTACTTCTAGCCTCTCCTTGTATCCTTTCCCCCTCCCCCTTGCTGTCGCTGCTCGAGCTGGCTGTAGCACTCAATTCAACCACCCCCAAACGACTCGACTCGACTCACTGCAGTGGCCTCCGTCGGCGACAACGGCGAGCTCCTCTGCCCTGGTCCTCGCCCGCGCCTCCTACCATCACCGCCGGTCAGCTGGCGGTGACAGACGTCGTTCAACTTGTCTCTCCTCCCCCCTGCGCGAGGCGGCGCCGCAGACTTGTCCCAACGACCTCCTACCGCCCCTAACGACCGTAACGCGATCCACGAGACCACGCATTCGCCCAAGCAACGCCAGCAGCAGCAGCAACAGCAACACGCGCTGTCGCAGCCTCCTCACGAGCCTCTCACCCGGCTTTCCACCCCGTCTACGCCGCACAAGTCTCTCCGCCGGACCCCCAAGTTCGACTCTGCGCCCACGTCCAAACCCCCCCAGCCGGAACGTCGCGTTCACATCGCCGCTGCCTCCGCGGGCTTCTACCCCAGCCTTGTCTCCTTTGCTGATTCCGACTCGTCCCTCACCGGGCTTGGGCTATCGCTGTTTGACGAGGCTGACAAG
The DNA here is from genome assembly GCF_000167675.1 of Trichoderma reesei QM6a. NCBI lineage: Eukaryota > Fungi > Ascomycota > Sordariomycetes > Hypocreales > Hypocreaceae > Trichoderma > Trichoderma reesei. Next base: position 354,082 of record NW_006711164.1, on the reverse strand, counting down.
GAGAAGCGCCAGCAGTCGGAGACTCAGCGATCGCGTCAAGATCCCCCGGACACTGCGCAAGCCCAGAATCCGGAGGCTCCTCCTAGTGACGTTGCGCAGCAGCCAAAGCTCAAGACCCCTCGCATCTCCAAGCACACCCACGACGCGATCCTCTTCGCCCTAGAGGAGGCTCTCCGTGGACCTCACCCCTTCACAGCAGACGAGGTCGAAGAATCCGCCAGCATGTCCGACCTGATGACCGGTGGCCACCCAGCCAATGGCGCTGCCCTTGCTCCTGGCCGCATGCCGGCCGCCGCGCCCGCGCCCACAAGTTCACCGTCAGGCATTAGGGGTCCTAGGATGATCATGCAGGAGCGAGCAGCCAGAGAAGCGCGCCAGAGGGCAGAAGCCCGGCAGAGAGCCGAAGTTGAGCAGCAGGCACTGGAGAAGAGTCGCGCCGAGCAGGAGGCGCGCGTGCAGCAGGAAACGGAGCGTCGCAATGCCGAACGGCGCGCTGCTGGCGTTGCTGCTGGCCAAGGCATGACTGCCGACGGCCAGCACCCCATCAATCCCTCACACATGGGCCAGACCGCCCTGGACCCGTCACATCCTCCGCGAGCTGCCGTCCCGCCCAACCAGGCCCTGCCGTCCCAGCAGCGCCCAGCGCAGATGGCGGGCAACCAGCAACACCACACCCCTCCCCAGGCATTCCCGGCCGGGAACCCAGCGGCGCAACAGCATGGCGACGCGGCTGTCGATCCCACCAAGCCGCGCAACTCGTTCCCCCATGCCTTTGAACGGTGGGAGACGCTGTCTGCCCACTGGGAAGGGCTGACGAGCTACTGGATCCGCAAGCTCGAGCAGAACAAGGACGACATCAACCGCGACCCCCTGAGCCAGCAGCTGGCACGGCAGGTTACGGATCTGTCCGCGGCTGGCGCCAACCTCTTCCACGCCGTGGTCGAGCTGCAACGCCTGCGCGCCAGCTCCGAGAGGAAGTTCCAAAGGTGGTTCTTCGAGACCCGGTCCGAGCTGGAGCGCGCCCACGAGGTGAACGCCATGCTGGAGGCGGCCCTCGACAAGGAGAGGAGGGAGCGCGAGCAGGCCATCCGCGAAGCCATCGACCACGAGCGCGGCGTGTCCAAGACCCAGAAGCAGCTCGCAGAGATGAGAAAGGAGCTCGCCATTTCCAAGGAGGAAGCGCGCCGGGCGTGGGAGGAACTCGGGCGTCGCGAGCAGGAGGAACGCGATAGGACCCTGTCGCTCCAGTCCGGGCATCCCACCGTCGTGGGCGGAGTCCAGGTAGTGCCAATGACCCAGGGCGGCGGCCCCAGCCGCCACAGTAGCACCAGGGAGCACGGAGGCTACCAGTCCGATTACCAGCGGCCGGCGTATTCCATCGAGCAGGCTGCCCAGGGCCGAGGACAGACCACCGCGGGAAGCAGCAGCTCCGGACAGGGACAATACCAATCTTCTGGCCACCAGGATGATCCGAGCCGTCGCGCAGGCGCTGGCTCCGAGGGCGGTTACAGCGAAGGTGAGTACCTTATCGATGCGCAGGGGAACTTCATCCTCGACGGGGACGGCCGCAGGGTCCCCTTCGCTGCACCGCCCTCCACGTATACAGGTTCTGATTTGGATCCAGAAGACTACGACACCCCGGCCACGACAAACCCCAGCGGCGCCAACATGCCCTCGTCAACATCGGGCCCCCAGCCCCAGTGGACCGGTGCCTACTCCAGCCCGCAGGACTACTCCGGCCAGGGCTACGGGACTCCGGGATGGGACACGGTGCCCAGGCATCATCACCCCACGCGGCTGAGCGACGTCATTGAGGAGGAGGATGAGAGGAGCCGCACCAGCGCCAGCCAGAGTCGAATTTAGGGGACCGACTGACGCCACAGCCGCCGCCTCTTCTCCCTCGCCGCCCTCTTCTCACCGAATCTCTCACCCTTATTACGAAGCACCTGAATTTCCCTCTTTTGGCGTTGGATATTCTTCCGCAACGAACATGTTACATAGGAACGCGGATGACGACCTTTGTTACGACTACGAACGCCCCTCCCGAGGCACTGCATTTGCATCGAACCGAAAGGGGGGGGGCAATGCTTTTGTGCCTTGTCCCTCTAATTTCTCGTTATCGTCGTTCTCGTCCTCCAACGCGTTGATAAGGCATGTTTCCTTGGGAGCATAAAAAACACCGTCGGCTTTTCCTCTTTCCTCTTTGCCACCGATTCTGTTCCTGCCATGATATACGCTTTCGACAGTTTCTTCCTCTTCATCCTAGCGAGCCAAGCATCTGCACCATAGAGAGCAACGGAAAGCCCTGGACCTCTTTTTAGTCGATACACATTTGATGATACGCTGCGTTGGTTTTTGCATTTTGCATTTTGCTCTTCTCCTGTCTTCTTCTTCTTCTTCTTCGTTATTTCTGGGTGGGTTACTTTGACTTTACTCGCCAAACACCCCCTACTCTTGTGTTTTCCTAGCCGAACTGTTTGGGCGAGGAGTGTATTTGTTTTCCTCTGGAGCTTTCATTTCCTGATGGTTATTCTTGAAGCAGAGAATGGGGGGAAAGAATTGTTCTGAGGAAGGCGATAGATGGGAGATGACGACGGGAATGCCTTTTTTTTAAATGCTTCTTTTTGCTTGCTTTTTTCTTCTGTCTCTTGAATGTACTTGAGCGGCGGAGTTTCTTTTTTTTCTTCTTCTTGTTTCCCCCTTTTCTTTCATGTAAAGGAGGTGATGAAACGCTGAACCCGTGATGCGAAAAAAGAAGAGAAGAAGACTATTTGGGGAGTTTTCTGTTCATGTTCATGAGTTTGATGTTTTCTTTGAGGAAAGACGTGGATGCAGGTGGAGGAAGGTGATTTGGGAAGTTGGACGGATACAAAGTCGAGAGGAGAGAGGAAAGGGAGGGGAGGGGGGGGGATAAATGGTGGTGATGGACCCCCTTCTGTGTGTATTCTCATGTATATGCATAACGTTTATTCTCACAGGACATGATTATTCCCTTTTTACTAATTTCATGGTGTGATTTCTTCATTTGATGTGGATGGGGTCGCTGATGTTGATTTGTCGTGTATGAGAAGACATGCCATACGTTACGAAAAATAAAAAAGGCTCCTAGTTTATTTCGAACAAGTACCTATGGTATCTCATGTCCGAAAAGTGAAAATGTCTAGATAAATCCCCCCCAATCTATGGCACCATTATGTATCCCGTACTTTTTTTGCTTCCCCTCTGCAGATAAATAAATAAAAATACCTATACACTCCCAGACAAGAAGAGACGGAACAATGCAAAGAAAAAGAAAGGGCAGAAGAGATATCAAAGCCGTCAGCTCTCGCTCTCCGCCTTGCCCTTTTTGCCCTTTGACCTCTTCCTCTTCTTCCTCGTCCCGTCAACATCCCCAATGATGTTATTACTCTCCTCCTTGTCCCCATCTTTGCTCTTATCCTTGCCCTTGTCCTTACTACTCCTCTTCTTCTTCTTGCTGTGATGATGCTCCTCCGCAGCCTCATCCGCACCAACCAGCTTCTCAAACCCATACGTCGGCCCCGTACTCTCGTACTCGCCGCCAAAGACTTCTCTGCGCCACTGCCTCAACCGGGCCTTCTTCCCAAGCATCTTCCGATCCTTGCGCTTCTTCTCCACGTCCCGGAACGTGGCCAGCTTCTTCAGCCCCGCATACTCGTTGAGAACCTTGTCCGACGGCGCAAGCAAGATGTCGCGCGCCGTCAGCCCAAACGCCTGCGGCGACGTCTCGCGGTAGCGGAACCCGCCCGCGCCGCCGCTGCTGCTGTTACTGGCCTCCTTCTCCTGCTTCTTGAGAATGTCGTGGTCCGTCAGGTGCAGCTTTGCGTCGACGAGGGCTTCCAGCTTGGAGCGTTCCTGGCGGGCTTTTTTCTGGGATTCTTGCTTGGCGCGCTTGTGGTCTGATGATGACTTGCGCTTCTTGGCTGCGGGCTCTTCGTCTTCCGCGGAAGCGTCATCGTCTTCCTCCTCATCAGCGCCGTCCTGGGGTTCGTCGTCGGTGAGAGAAATCTTGGGCTTGGCCTCGTCTTCGAAATCGGGGATAATGTCCTTGATGTCAATGTCGTCGTCCCACTTGGGCTTCTTGGGTTTCTTCTTCTTGTTGCTCTTCTTGCCCTCTTCTCCCCCGTCCACGTCCATCGCATCCTCGTCCTCGGAAGCGGCGTTGGCCTCGTTAATGGCGTAGTACTCCTCGTCGAACCACTTCTTCATCTCGTCCTCCCACTTGTCGTTCTCCCACGCGTCGTCCAAAAACTTCATCCACTGCTCGTCCGTCAGCTCCTTGCCAAGCGCCCCGGCCGCCTGCTTGATCTTCTGGAGCTTGGCCTCGGTCTCCTCGAGCTTCAGCTTTCGTAACCGCGCCTTGTCCTCGCGGCGCTGCTGCTTCTCGGCCTCCTTCCTCTCGCGCTCGAGCTCTCTCTGGCGCTTTCGCCCCGTCTTTTCCTCTCGTCGCACGGATCGCGCGGCGGCAAAGTCTCGGGCGTATGACTTGAGAACCTCGTTGCTCTTCTCGGGGTCTTCGAATCGCAAGTTGTAGGCTTGCTCAAACTCTTCCGCCCGGTCGTCGGTCTCACCATCGTCGGACTCGAATGCTTCCCATCTCGAGCCATCCTCGGGGACCCAAGCACGCGCCGCCATGAAGTTGGACAGGAACGTTTCCGGGTCCTTGTCCGCATTGTTGACGTCGACTTCTGACAGCTTCACGGCCTTTGCTCTGGAGGGGTGCACGCCGTTGGAGTCAGTCTTTGCGGGTTCTTTTCGCTTGATGAAGCCGTCTTCGTCTTCGTCCGAGTCGTCCGAGTCCTCTTCGGCCTTGGCGGCGTTGATCTCGGACAGGAGTGATTGTTTGATTGCGTCCTGCTCTTGCTGGTATGTCTTGGGGGCCTCCTCCTCTTCATCTCCACCGATGTCGCCTCTCAACAGCTTCTCTCGCTGATAGTCGCGGAGGAATACAGGCTTCTCCTTCTTCTCTTTGGTCGCGGCGGCGGTGGTCTCGTCGTCGGGCTGGTAGAAAGTAACATCCTTGTCGTAGACGCGGGGGTCTTTGTTTCGAATGGCTTGTAGTGTGGCGGAGATTTGTGCGTCCAGATCCTCGGTCGCGAGGAAACCGTCTTCGTCTTCTGTCTCGTCTGTGGAAGAGGAGTCATCGTCGTCCTCTTCTCTCTTGAGCTTCTCCTCCACTTTGGGGACGTTAGCATGCAAGTTCCATCTTGGTTGGGTCACGCAAGGCCTATTTGGCACGTACATCTTTGCTTCTCCTCTCGCTTCTTGTTGTATTCGAAACGGCGCGCATACTCCTCGTTCACCTTGAAGCCGGAGCTCCCAATTGCTGCTCCGGCATCGTCTGAGTCTGAGTCGCTGTCGTCGAGGAGCTTCCGCTTGTTCGAGTTGGACGGCTTGTCCTTGGTTGCCGCCTGGGATGTCCGCCCAGCCATTGTGACAGCTGTATCAGCCTCCAACAGTCTGCTGAGCTAAAAAGAAAGACTCAATGAGGCGTCAATGTTGGCGGGAATCGTGGGTAACAGAAGGGGAAAAAGTTCCTTGAATCTTGGAGAATCCGCGGCTGCAGCAGAAACAACCTCTAGGCCCGTACCAACTTTTTTTTTTCTGCCGGCAGATCAGGCCCAAAGAGTTTGGCGGGGAGCGGCCGGGCGTAGGGGCAACGTTTGGCCGAGGCAGCCCCGCCGAAAGCGCTTTAGATGGTGAGCTGGGATTGGACAGTAATGGGTACCTATGCGGGCAGCTGCATGGCGTAGTCAGTACTGAAACTTATTAGCAAACTGGTGCACAAGATAAGTACTGTACTCTCCCAGGCAGCTTTGCCTCAAGTACCCCGGCCGTGAGTGGCTGGTGCTCCCCCGTCTGTCGTCCGCAGGCCCTCGTCATCGTTGCGCCTCTTCGGCCGCTGCTCCATCCAATGCAACCGGTGCTTTCAGTTGGAGTCGACGTCGTACCCACCAGGAATCTGCTTGCTGCTGCCACTGGCCACCAGAAACAGCGCCATCCTGCGCATCACCTGCAGTGGCCTGCACTCTGCACTTACAAACAACTCTCGCCCGCAGCTGCAAAGCCAGCAAATCCTCCATCGTCACCAGCCTCGCCCGCCTCTCCGACAACCTCCGCTAAACCGCTTGCTCTACTCATCTCCGCTTCTGCTATTACAAGCAATCTAAAGGCCCCCTCCAGCAGGCGTCGCAAGAAAGATGGCGGAAGCTCCCAAGCCCAGCAGCAGCGTCAAGCTGGTGCTCCTCGGCGAAGCCGCCGTTGGAAAGGTCGCCAATCTCGCCCTGCGGTATTCATGTCGATAGCTTCGCATGCTGACATTTTCCGCAGTCATCCCTCGTCTTGCGATTCGTCAACAACGACTTTCAGGAAAACAAAGAGCCGACCATTGGAGGTAAGCCATCCGTCTCCCGACCCTCCCGCCAGTCCTTGCGCTCTGGTCACCATCGGCTCACTCTCAACCCTCAGCTGCCTTCCTGACGCAAAAGTGCAATCTGCCCACGCGGACCATCAAGTTTGAGATTTGGGATACCGCCGGCCAGGAGCGGTTCGCCTCGCTGGCCCCCATGTACTACCGGAATGCCCAGGCCGCCCTTGTCGTCTACGACATCACCAAGCCCACATCCCTCGTCAAGGCCCGACACTGGGTCGCCGAGCTGCAGCGACAGGCCTCGCCTGGCATCGTCATCGCCCTGGTGGGAAACAAGCTGGATCTGGCGGGCGAGTCGCAGGGTGCGAGTGAGGAAGCCGAGGGCGAGGACGGCGGCGATGCCCGCAAGGTGTCGACGGAGGAGGCCCAGTCATATGCCGAAGAGGAGAGCCTGTTATTCTTCGAGACGAGTGCCAAGACGGGCCACAACGTCACCGAGGTCTTCACAGCCATTGCAAATGCGATCCCCGAGACGTCGCTCAAGAGCGCCCGAGGACCCGGCGCAGCAGGCAATGCGAACCGGGCTGGAGACGAGCAGCGGGTCAACCTGTCAGGGCCGAGGGATGCGGGCGCCAAGGATGGATGTGCCTGCTAGATGGGAGAGACAGTTTGGTTCGAGAAACACGATACAAGCATCATGCCGTCGGTTGCCGTTGCTGCTACTGCGCCGCCTGCCAGACGAGATTCGGGGTCTGTTGTGGCATGTCATTCGGGAGTCAGAGTTCTTTGCGTTCCGGGAGTCATTTGCGTTGTTATAGTTTTGAGTGCGCCATGTCGTTTATTATCTAGACGTCTGCTAGTTTCCTGCTGCAATAGTACTATATCTCGTCCTCAGTTGGCCGTCTGTGGTATTACCGAGGCATGTTTGCAGTGCCCTGGCAGCAGCTGTGAATCGCTTCGCCAAGCACACGGTTGCGTATAGATATTCGTCTGTGGCGCGTTGTCTACCTGCAATGGGCATCTTCACATCTTTTAGGATACCAGGTAGGTATCGCTTGGTAGCATCCCTCATAGTAACCTACCTTACACACCTGAGTATGATTCGATGCAGGCATTCGACATACTACATCATGCGACGCTGTTCCCGGACCGCCCATTGATTCGCTCGCGCAAAGGACGGCACGTTAGGCTGCAGTCAACCCTTCGCCCTCCTGTGATTCGCCACGTATAGCTGTCACCATGTGACGGGGCATTCAAGCATAAATCAATGTTCAAAGTGGACGTATTACTCAGAGGTCCAGTCAAGGCCAACCGCCCTCTATTTCAGCGAGGTATTCAGGTTGCATTACACCAGACATCACCACACAAGGTACTCTAACTGTTGAACATCAGCCAGCCAGCCAGCCGATTAGATGCACTTCTGCAGCCTCCTCATAATCATAAGAAGCATGCCGGCACGTGACACCCCCCAATCGCAGCTTAGCGGCTGCTGGTCGTGCTCGCCTTCCAACTTGTCAGATCCACTTCTTTTTTTCGAAGCGCGTCAAACTCCTCACAATCTCAGATCCTGCACCAGCTTTTCTTTCTCTGCTCAGCTGTTCGTACGGGCTGGACGGATTGCGGCCTGGCAACCTGCAGCCTCGCGGAGCGTGAATGAAGTGCGCTGCTGCGGCCCATTGAGTCACGCCGTGACGTGACCAGCCTCTGCCTCTTCCGGGACAACGCCTCGTTCGGTGCCTCTAACGGTCTTTGGCCTATCTTTCTCTCGACTATCGCGAACCCCCATGATCCAGCGCGGATAGACCTGGTGCTGGTGCCCGCTGGCAACGATGGCTACGTCCATTACCGAGGCTCAGGCCGAGCTGATCAAGTAAGTTGGGGTGTCTTTCTCAAAGACCTGCGGCCCTCTGAAGAAGTCAATGGCCACTAGTAGGTATCCGATAGACTCACGATACTGATTGTGCCTCTCAGCTCGTTGGCTCCCGACGATATCCCCCACAAACTGCGATGCGCCAATTGCAGCAAGCTGGCCGTCAACGCCCTCCGCCTGCCATGCTGTGAACAGGCCATCTGCGAAACCTGTACGTCGCAATGCTCTTGCTGAATGCCTCTTTTGGGCCAAACTCTAACCGCACAAAAGGCCACTCAAACCTCCCCCAGTCGTGCCCCGTCTGCGAGCACTCTCCGCTATCCGCAGCAGACTGCAACCCTAACAAGTCTCTGCGGACCACCATCAGGGTGTTTCTGCGTACCGCGGAGAAGAAGCGAGAAGCCTCTCGGCCCAAAGAATCCAACGAGTCCGCGCCCCCCACGCCGGTTGATGCGCCGAAGCCGTCGGTGCCCGAAGCCGATGTCGCTACTCCGATAGAAGGACCGGCAGAGAAGGCGGTCGATGCCGGCGAAGAAGGACCTGCGCAAGAAACGGCGCCGCAGAGCGCTGACGAACCGGCCGCTGGCTACGAGCAGGATCAGCAGGTTTGACTCGCCCAACAATGCGCTGCCTCCCATTGTCACATACTAACGTGCCCCGTCGCCGACAGCAGGAATCAGCACTAGACAATGCGCAAGAACCGTTGCTGTCGAACGAGCAATCAGATGTCGTTGAAGCCCAGGGCGCCGAAGGCCCAGCTGATGAAGCCGATGACGCGACCAAGAGCCAAGAGCAAGACGGCGCGGGCGAAGGCGACGATGGCGCTGGCCAAATTGGCAACGACCAAGAGCAGTATGGTGCAGATGCAACCAATGGTGGCTTCCAGCAGAACATGATGTTCCCCGGCGGCGATTTCAACCAGATGCAAATGATGATGGCTATGCAAAATGGAATGGGGCCGAATTCCTTTGGCGGGTTTCCTATGATGGGTAAGGACTCCCGTCGCCCGTTTTACAGACTCGTTCAGACGACTGACAATGAAGCAGGCATGCCGGGGATGGGCATGGACCCGATGCAGAACATGTACATGAACGGAGGCTTTCAAGGCATGGGCATGAACGGCATGGGTGGCTTTGGAGGAGGTTTTGGACAAGGCTCCAATGAGAACTGGAACGGTGCACAGTCATGGAATTTCGACCAAAATAATTACAATCAAAATGGCCCAGGCATGGGAACTGGTGACTATGGGAACTTTAACTCAGGATTCCAGACAGGATACAATCAAGGTAATTATGGCCACTTCAATGATTATCGTCGCAACAACTACGGCCGGGGCCGCGGCCGTGGGCGCGGATTCTACGGAGGCTACGGCCGGGGCGGTTACCATCAGCACCCCGGTGCCATGAATCACTATCAGGACCAGGGCCAATACTCCCAGTACAACCAAGGACAAGCGGCAGCAGCCTTCCAGGGCCAGGGGGAAGCTGGGCAGCAACCGACATCCACGACGGCAAGTGCTCAGGTTGACGAGGGTGCCAACGAAGGCGCAAGCCAGATCAAGGCATCAGAGAGCGAAGCGGGCGCCGACACCGACGGGCCTAAGCAGGATGACTTGGACTCTGCAACTCGCGAGGTGCCAGGCAACGACGCGTCCTCCGGCGGCCCTGTGCGCCCATCATCAGCCCAGCCAGACGGATCAAGTGTACAGAACCGAAACGGTGTGGCGGCCATCCGCTCCATCTTGTCCGCACCGGACGCTCCGATTAATGCTCCCAAGGGCCCGAAAGCCATGCGCCAGGGACTGCCCAACACCAGCCTGCTGAATCTGCGAGCACGGGGCTTCCAGATCGAAGACAGCGGTCTGCCAGTGCAAAAGGCTGCTACCATGCCATCTCAGCCGTCGCAGGGGCCGCCGTCGAATCCAGCTACTCAGCCGGGCTCTAGAAGTAGTACCCCCAACCTGGACAAATTGCGGGATCGTGATCCTCATCGTGATCGCAGCAGGGAGCACTTCAGGAGGCACGAGAAGCTTGACCGAGGCGGGGAGATTGAAGGATCACAAGGCGCTCAGGAAAAAGACCGGGATCAAGAGCGAGTAGATCGTGCCCGAGACCGAGAGCCCGAGCGCTCTGGCTCAAGGGTCAGTAGTAGGAGCCGAAGCCTAGACCGCAGCAGCCGCAGCCCGAGCCGCAGTCGCGGCCATAGGAGCTCGCACAGACGGCAACGGCGCCAGCGCTCTGAGTCTGCAGGCAAGGAGGACAAGGACGACTCTCATCGCCGGAGGAAGCATCGGAGCAGCAGGAGACACTACTACGACGACGAAGACGAACAGCCGTCGCAACGAGCCAAGGATGAAAAAGGGGGCGATAGGTCCAGATCAGCCTCGCCCGATGATGCTAAACGCTCAAGCCACCGCAGCCGCAAGGACAAGGACAAGGATCGAGACTATGAGCGGCGCAAGGACAAGTACAGAGACGAGGAGGACGACCATCCGAGATCCGGCCACCGTTCTTCACACCGTGACCGGGGAGACTATGAGTATTCGTCGAGGCGTCACGACAAGGAGCGCGAGCGCGACAAGGATAGCAGCAGTAGCCGCAAGGATAAGGATCGCAAGGACCGATACCGAGACCGTGAGCGTGACCGAGACCGAGATCGCGACCGAGAGCGCGATCGAGACAGAGGCCGAGACTACAGCAGCCGGCACGGCAGCGGCAGCAGGAAGCATTCGGCTGATGGCAACGCCACCCCAGGCGGCGACAAGGGTTTTGACCCCCCTACGGGCCCGCGTGGCCCTCGTGCTGCCGGGGGCAGCTCGTCTGCCGCGCAGAAAGACGCGCACACCCTGGAGCGCGAGGCGCGGAACCGCGAGCGCCTGCTGAAAGAAGCCCAGCGCATGGCCGGGCTCGCAGGCCTGGCCGGCTCGAAGCGAAGCCGCGATGATGCCGACGACGGAGGTCGCAAGGGACGGCGCAGCCGGCGCAACGACGCGGTCGAGGGAGACGGCGAGGAGCGGATGCGGAGGCTCGAGGCCGAGAGGGAGGGGGGACGCTGGGGCTAGAAGCCCTTCATGACGGACCAAAAACAGGCCAAGCAGCCGGCGCGGTATGAGCGGCATCCAGGCAAGGAGGATTGCGAGGACGGTGGCTCAGTGCAGCGCGCCGGTGAGACGGGTGCAGCCTCGCGGCGAGCCATGAAGTTCTTGGACAGCCTGCGTTGAACCGATGACAGAAGGTTGATCCAGCAGCGATCATCAGGTGGCCTGGGAAGAAGACGAGAGAGCATGGCGAGAGTCGTCGACAGGTCTGGCTGATGTTATGGGGCGAAACCGGCTTCATCCGAGTATAGCTTTGGGAGCTGAAAGCGCTGCGATTGCATGCATGTCTGATGTATATGTAGTATTAATCGAATCCAGACCATTGGTACATTTGCATTCGGTTCATCAAAAGCATGATTACTGTGTAAGCACGTGTTGAGTTTGGCAGATATAAAAGAAGAGGTATTTGAGTAAACGCATAGGGAAGTTAGTTACGGTAATATTCTTGTTCTCTCAGCTAGACTTCTATGGTCGCCCCTAACTACCTAGCCTTCTAGGTAGGGCAACGCCATTCGCATATATATGATGGCAGGCTCAAGTATCAGTAGCTGCGACTGATCATACAAGGAGATAAGGGATATAGGTAGGTAGGTAAGGTAGCCAAGATTATGTTTGATATTCTTTCCTCTCGGTATATATGATATATGGGGCAACACACAACGCCCTCTTTTTCCTTCAAGATCAAACGCAACATTGATATCTACCCTCCTGGAAACTGTTTGACCAACCCCAACCTCTTTTGTGTTGTTTGCCTCCTTTCACCCTCCAGTGATTTGAGGATCAACATTGAGCGTTTGAGGTGAAGGGGCGAGCCTTGGCGATACCGTGCTTGAACAATGATTTTGTACGTCTAATATATACCCTGTGTGCGATATTGAAAGGTATCGTACCTTTTTTTTCGAACCGTTAGCTTCCTCTAGTCTCCTTCTACATCCTTTATTTTGATGGGAGGGGAAACCACCACTTGGCAAAAAAGGGATACTCACAGTCGTGTGTAATAGCTGCCATACGACTTGGCAATCAGATCCGTCTCGACAAAATTCTCCGCCTCGTCCGCGCTGAGATGCAGCTGGAAGCGCTGGCGGAGCGTCGTCGTGGCGTGCGCGACGCCCACGGCGAAGCACGGCATTTTCGAGTCCCTGCCCATCATGGCGACCAGGTCGATGATGTAGTCTGCCGAGCGTCGAAGAGCTAATGTAGAGAGAGGGGGGGGCGGTTTGTTAGGTAACTCGCTTACGGCATGGAGATAATTCTCTTTACTCATTGTGAATGGCTTACCTTGAAAGGCTTGTTTACACAACTTCTTGTAATCTTCAAAATCTGGCGAGTTGAGTCCTCCCAGGACATCCACGTACTCATGCGTGAGCTTGAATGGCGCGGCCTCGAATCCGACGGAGCCTGGCGAGTTGGACAGCATAAAGCCAAAGTCAATGTGGATAATGTGTCCCTCGCTATCGATGAGCACATTGCCATTGTGCCTGTCCTTGAGCTGCAAGATGTAAGAGATGATGCTGTAGGCGGCTAGTGAGCGCTTGAACGCGTCGAGGCCGGCCTTGTAGGGCTTGCTGTCGGGCTGGCCAAATGCCTTGATGAAGTGGTCCTTGAGCGTGGCGATCCGGTGCCGGGGATTCGTTCCAGCCTCGATGGATGCGAGCGTGAGACTGCGCTTGAGCGAGTGGAGCGAAACACCGTTGGCTATCGTCTCAATGAGGCCAGACGACTCTCCGGTAACGAGAATGCGCATCAGCTTGACCCAGACGTCCACCTTTGCTTCCACCCAGATCTTGTGGCAAACGCTAATGAGCTGGCACGCAAAGGCTTCTTGTCTCAGGTCGGCGCCCGTCTTGACAATGACGCTGACGAGATCCCAGTTCTTCATCCAGCCGTAGGGCGACGACTTGCGGATCCGCTCCTTCTTGGCCTCCCAGGCTTCTCCAAAGACAGCCGCACTAGGGTCGTCGCGATCACCACGGCGCTGGACGCCTCCCGTCTTGATGTCGTTTTCCATCCTCTCCCTGCCCGCGCTGGCGTTGATGTTGGGGTCGACCGGCGCCTCCTCCTCGTCCAGATCCGGATCGACACCCTGAATGGCACTGGCCGTGCTGGCCTTGGCCATGATGGTGTCGAACGTGGGGCCTTGCTCGTCTGCGTCAAAGCTCTGCTCTTCAAGGCTCTGCATGCTCGCAATGATCTTGGCCCGGATCGCAGCCACCTCGTGCTTGGGCCGCTTGCCGCTCGTGGCCTCGAGCTGGGCGAGCATCTGAGAGGCTGTCCTCATGTGCGTGGCCAGCGCGGAGAAATCGGGCTGGTCGGCGCGAGCCATGTTGAGCGTCATCCGGCGTCGAGAGCCGGGACTGGGCGATCGAGAAGAGTAGGGCCCCGACGTGCGCGGTGTCATGGCATCCAGCGTCGTAGACGCAGTCGTCGCTCCGCTAGAGAATCGCTGGTCGGTAGAGTGCTTCGAGTGATAACCAACGGACGGGGGCTCGTCGTCAAAGGGTTTGAGCAGCGGTGAACTCCCCAAATCACCCGAAGTGGGCTCGAAAACGCTGTCGATGATGGGCTCGGGAGGCGGAACGGCCGAGGCAGCCCTGGGAATCTCGGAAGAGAGGTCGAATAGCCTTTTGGTAGGCCCGCTGCCACCGAGAAGTGTGGTCAACAGCCGCTGGTTGTCCGGGCTCTCGGGATCAAACGTAAAGTCGTCTCTGAGCACCTCGATCATCAGTAGATACGGCACCTTCTCGGCGCTGTTCAGAACCGTGGCCTCGGCAGGGTTCAGTCGCACAACTCGATGATGGCGACTCTTGCCCGGCGCCCCGTCAATCAGCGTCGGCGGGCAAATGATGGGAATGTCGATTTCAGCAGGCAGGTCTCTGCCAATCAGGGCCAGCTCGGCTCGCAGAGCGCTCATGCGGGCGGGTTTCGGGACGGCGACCAGCCGGTTGGAGATGCCTTCCAGGGCAGACAAGAATTGAGTTTGCGATCGGAAATAATGCTGTCTCAGAAGCTGTGCCTTTTGCGCTGGCGAGAGGTTCGTCGGACTTAAGTGCGACTTGAAGTGGTGAGAATGTCGTCGATGGATGCCATCCGCCGGCCTTGCATTGACTCCTGCGGAGACGGGAGTTGATGGTCGCGATGGGCCTCTCGGCGACGGCAGAGGTAGAGATGCGGTGCTGAGCCTCGCCTCGAGAGATTTCATGTCCAACGCAGACGGTCTTTTCGAATCAGGGTTAAAGGCCGGGTTCAACGGCGAGTGAGATATTGGGACCTGAGAGCCTGCTCGTCGAGGCGAGGGGCGAGCGTCCATGTCCAGGCTGGGATCGGATGCGATCGGGGATTTTGGCTCCTTGACGCGCCGGGGTTTCGAGATTGGACTGGCAATGGTGTTTGCTCTTGTTGGCTTTGTTGGGGAGGCGGCCGGGATGGGCTTTGGCGTCTCACTTCCGTCTGAAGCATCTTCGGTGATGGGCTGAGGCTTGCGAGCCTGCGCGACAGCAAGAGGGCCAGCCCATCTGGGTATCATTGGCAAAGCGACGCTCGCGAGGACAAAGCTGGAAAGCACGGCAACGGGCAGGACATTTTCTTTGATCTTGTTTTGGCGCGCAGTGTCTGCCAGCCCAAAGACAATATGCTGCACCTTATTGTAGACTCGGCGACACGTCTGGAAGGCATTGGACTGCGGGTTCGAGGATAGGTCGTGCAGATAAGTCTGGAAGAGCCAAAAGGTCTGCATCAAACGACCAGATTAGCATCTCGGTGGGCGGCAAAACAGGCCTCATTTCGTTCTCGGCGACTCTCATGTGTTCGCGACCTGTCGGACTACGGATCACGTACCAACAATGCGGCAGTCACAGACTCCTCGCATAGATCCAGCAGGAATTCCTCCAGAGCCATTGACTCATTGTCGACGCTGATGATGAGGTGGCATAGCTGCGGCAAGAAGAACTCGATGTCCTCGTACGGGAATTGCCGTAGCTTGTTGCAGAGGACATAATGAATGCCTACATGGTCGGCGTAGCGACTATATTTGTATTAAAAACAAAAAGGACGAACGTTAGCTCTGTCCGTACATCAAACTCTCACTGCGGCTAAAAAGGCTGGGGCTGAAGCTGCCAGAGCTCCGCAGAGCTTCATTGCTGCCAGGTATAGCTGAGAGCGGAAGATGCCAGGTGTTTTGCCAGACTCACGAGAGGTAGGAGACGGAGAGGAAAGGATTCGCATTGAAGACGTCGGATTCGAGGAATCGCTGCAGCAGGTCCCACGACATTGGTTCACGCGAAGCTGCGAGCAGGCACTGGAGGATCGGACAGGCGGGATTGGCGGTTGCGAAGGCGGAGCCTCATCTAGATGAGGGCTGAGGGCGTTGCAGGATGCAGCCGGTCTCTCATGGCTCTCGAAGCGGGGGACTGCAGACAGAAGCCGGCTTCTCTCGTCTCGTCGCCGTCGTCGGGGCAGCGCATGCAAGTAGAGCGACAGGCAGCGGCAAAAGGAACGATAGCGGCGCTGCGAGGCTGCTGGCGAGAAATGAGAGTCGCGAGGGCGGAGAGAAGAAGAGGAGAGCAGCAGAAGCAGAGGCGACGGACGAGGCGGAGATGGGTTTTGATGGAGTGGAAATCAGAATATTGGCGGCACGTACAACGAAGTACTTGGTGCAACACAATTGGAGGAGTGGGCGAGTGACCTGGCCTCTTGTACCGCCTTAGTGCCTGACGTTTCTGGCGGCTACCGGTAGCGCGGTTGAGTGCTCACTGCGGAGTACCTCCCGAGTACCTGTCTAGGGGTCTCGACCAAGTACTAGATTCGGCGACACGGTTTCAACTCATGTCATCGCATCCCTAGACGGGCACCTGGACCTGAAGCCTTTTTTTGGTGGCCCGTATGACAGCTTCTAGCCGGACATGGGAGGTCGTATGGCGGCAGAAACACGAGATTGTCCGCCGCTGAGGTGGGCGTACCTGAGGGGTTCCTTGCTCAGGTACCTTACCTTACAGATGCTGCTTCACATCGACTCAAACGGGATTCAGCACCTGTATCCGATACTACTACTAGTAAGGTAGTATACCTGATACTACTGCAGACCTGGGCGCCGGCCCCCTCGGTCATTCGTCCGGATCAACAGTCACGATGCTTGGATGCCTACCAGGCAGACGGTTTTCGGTGATTGAACAGACGTCAAGTTCCGTCACAATGCGGCAAATACATAGACAAAGCAATACGGCATGCAAGACAGCCAATGGGGACATCGGGGCCCTGCGTTTCTCGCCAAGGGATCTCTCTCTGCGGAGTCTTGGCCAGGCTGCCTCTCTCGTCTCCAATTCGTACCTTATGCCAGAGCACAAACTTCGAGTACTAGATACGAATCAACTACAAACAATGGCTACCTCTATACGTCTCCTCGGCCAGGAGGCATGGGGCAGATGCAATTCGCCGTGCCTCCTCTGCCTCTGAAACGTGTTTGTGCAGGGTGTTTTGTCCGAAGTCGTCGCACAAACTTCAATGAGGCTGCATGTATCACTACTTGGTATTTCACCTCAGTAGGTACCTACCTATGAACAGGCAATACTCGGCCCCCTTCGCCCACAAAAGCCCATTCATCCATTAGGTTGCCTTACATGACTCCTGCACGCACTGCAGCGCACCACAAAATGGCTCCCAACCTGTGGGTTCCCGTCACTCGCACCCAGTCTGGAAGTCTGATTAAATTACCAGCACATCATACAGCTCACCTCTATCTGATGCAATGCAGCTCATCCCCCGCCTCAAACCCGACGTACCGCCAAACAGACGCACACGTGCATAAAGGGCGGCATCCCGTACGTCGCACAGGATCTCTGACTTCTTGTTTTTCGTGAGTTCGTGAAGTTACTTTAAGTAAAAAAAAAAAAAAAAAAGGGACTCCAATTGGGCGCCATTGAGGCAGTAAAGTATTGATACGGAATCGAAAATGTTATCAACACTGATTGGTTGCGTACGGCACAGCTGGATGTGCAATGCCTACAGACAGTTGACAGCTCCATTTTGCCGTCGCTCCCCTTATTATGGTGAGACATGGCGGCAACATCCGTCCCATGTCATTGTACCCGCAATCTTGCTCAAACATAAGAGGCGATTCGTTTTGTGTAACTCCAAGAGACGGAAACGTAACGATGCATGCCAAGCTAGAAAAGACAAACGGCGCAAGTGTTTGAGGCTGTGCGACGTTTCGTCTTGTCATCATGAAGATACATACAATGAGATACGACCTGCCTGGTATCAAGCTACCTAGGTAGGTATAGAAGAGATACGGCAAACAGTGCTTTGTAAGGAAAACAGAAGAACAATAGTACCTATTGAAACAGAGGAGCAAGTGAAATGTTACAGAACCGAGGCACCTCCCGTAGCTTGCCGCGTCCATCCATCCAGAGAGAGAAAGAGAGAGACCGCCTCGCAGCTACATGGCCGTCTAGTTAACCGCTGCCGCCAATGTGCCCGACCCCCCAACGCCGTTGTATGATATAACGATATGGTATGTTTTTGTTTGCCAGAAAACGCCAGTCACTCCAATCTTCGTGCTCGTCGTCAAGTGTGTTTGTGTGAGGTGTGAGGTCATTGCACCTTCTTCCGACGACCACCTCTGCCTCGCTTCTTGGGCTCCTCCATCTCTTCGTCCGTTTCGCTGTCGCCCTTGGCCTTTGCTTTGCTACCCTCCTTCTCGTTCTCGACACGGCCCACAATGTCCCGCAGGAAATCCCACTGCTCGTCAGCCTCCACCACCTGCTTCAGCATGGACGCCGTCACTCTTTTGGAGCCTTTGTCCTTGGCAACGTCTGCGCTCTTTGTGACTAACTGGATCATGAAGAGCTCCAGCGCCTTACCAACGGCAATGGGTGTCTGCTGGGCGACCTTGCCGACTTCCTCGTCGGCCTGCATGATGCGCTTGATGCGGGCCGTGGGAAACTTGGTTCTGACTGGCGACGGCTCGACGGCTGGCGCAGGAGGGGGAGGCACCACTACCTTTCGCGGCGGCATCTCTGCAGACGATGTCGATGCTGGCTGGCTGGGGGCGTGGTTGGGATTGTGGTACGGGTCGTATCGAGAGGACGGCCTCGGGGGCTGTCTGAAGACCCGCTGCTCGAGCCGGTACGGCGCGGGAGGTGCGGCGTTTTGAGCGTCGAAGCTGTGCGCGGGCTGTCGCAGGACGGGCGGGAAGTACTGCTCGTAGACGGGCTGGCTGGTGGGCGTGGGGGGTTGCTGGTGATGCGCGCCGTAGGGAGGAGGGACATAGGGAGAGGAAGCGGTGCCCGCAAAGTCGCTGGCGGGAGGCTCTACTTTATATCCAGCCTGGCCGTGTTGGAGGTGCTCGGCCTGGGTGGGGCTGCCCGACAAAAACGACGACAGGTCCGGCGACCGTGGCGCGTAAGGCGAATCTTCGGCCATTGTTTTTTTTTCTTCCAGCGGGTGTCTAGCGCTGCTTTAGTGCATCAACCTCGCCTGCTTCAGGGCACTTGGCCGCGAATCAGCCGCTGACAATGGAGGGGGGCAATTGGGTCGCAGAATCTCTTCCGACAGGGAAGCTCTGTCGTCAGTCTTCTTTTCTTTTTCCTTCTCCAAATCCGCTCTCCCCTTGCAAGATGATCCTATTCTTCAGCGATGACGCTCCTGGGATGCGCTAGTGCGTAAAGACAGCCGATTCGCAGCTCCGATTCAATGCCAACCGGCCGATCCGTCAAAGTCGAGACGATGTCGAGTCACGGGAGCTGAAGCTGATGGCAATTCGTGCCTTGACTGCTGGCGTTGAGCTGGTGCCGGACTGATGCACGAATAGCCGGTCGAGTGCTCTTCTTTCAGGTCTTTCGTCGTTCCTTTCCCTTTTTCTCGCTTGGCCCTTGATGCGTCGCCTTGAAGCGGCATGCCTTCAGTTGATGGTACCAAGCGGACAACGGACGGACAGTCGGACGAGTGGCTGACGGGCAGGCGGCGATGTGGACGAAAGGTGAGAGCCGGATGAGGCCAGCTTATCTGTATGAGAAGGGTCGTTTATTCAAAGCTAGAACACTAGCTATTGAGGAGGGAAAGGAGGGCCGGTCTCCGGTTTCTCAACCGATGGTCTGAGTCCAGGTCGCCTATTGTCCCCAAAGCCCCTTCTCTCCTCTTTGTCTTCCCCTTCTGTCTCAAGGGCCCTCTGCCTGGTCTCGTGCTCTCCCTTCCAGCTCGAGAGGAAGGCGCAAGTGACCAGGAGCGTCAACTCGGGAGGACTTGCTCGATGCGCTTGATTTCCTCTCTGCAAGGCGATGCGCCCAACTTGCTCAGTCAGGAGAAGCAGTATTCTGGCATTGCCCAGCAAGGAGACAGTGCAGAGACGCGCAAGTGAGAGACAAAAGAGGCGGAATACAGTCAGATGTCGACGGCTAATGAGAAGCTACACCAGGCGCGACACGGCTCAGAAATACACCAGGCAGCGTTCGGTGACTGATTGCTCACCGTGGGCCGAATCAGGAAATGGGGGTGGCTGCGATGCGCACGCGAAAAAGGTGCGTCTGGTTTTTGGCAGGCTTGCGTGGAGGGGTCGGTTCATGTTGGCAATACCAGCGAGGCTCGGGGGGAATGGCCGGCCGTTTATATGTGCATTCAGGGTCCGTTGGCCATTAAGCCTGAGGTCGGCCAGCCGGGCTAAGGGCCCGAGGCACACCAAGTCGAGGGGCCCAGGCAAGAGGAGGGGGTGAACCGCCACAAGGAGTCGAGTCGAGCTCGCAAACTGCTCGGGGCACAAAGCGAGGGAGGCGGTCGAGGTACCACGACGAACCAACTGGCGCCCGCCCTAGGCCTCGAGCTACACTGAGCAGTAACACCAGTTGATGGTCGTGCTGGGAGGGGTGTGTGGCTATGAACTCGAGGCGGTGGGATGGCGGACTGGCTGAGCAGCCTCGAGCTTCGGTCACCACAGCAAGATGCGACAGCCTGGCGTTCATTTTCCTCCTTGTCGACGCTTGCGGTCATGGCTTTACGACTGGCATCGCATATGGTGTGGCGTTGGATTGCGGCTCTTGGATGACACACTCCGAGCCTGGGACCACACTGTTTCCCTCTGCCTGCATCCCACGCGGTCTTGGTGTCGTCATGCCAGCGGCGCGTTTCTGCGAGTCTCTTCACGGCGTGGCGACACGACCTCACACCTTGAAACCGGCGTCTCCTTCAACGGCACATCGCAAGTCTTGCTTCCAGACGACACTGCTGTGTGGTACACGCACCGGCTGCTTTCAAGAGGTCTCCTGGCACGCAAGGGATGCGCGCATTCTCACCCCCCGTTGCCAGGCTCGCATCCCGCCCTGGCCTGTCTTAACGCAACCTCAAATTCTGCAGACGTGTCGTGTCGTGTCCAGTCCAGTCCGGTCCCGAAGTCAGATTCAAGTTGCGTGTCTGGCCACCTAGCTGTTACCAAAGCTGACGCTAAAGCTGCCCGGAGCTGCCTGGAGATGATGCATGCCTTTTGTGCATGGAACCCGCACCAGGCGCCGAATCGAATCTCTGCCTGCGAGGAACTAAGGTAAGCAGCATTTCATTGCTTCATTCCCGCCCAACGGCGACTTTTATCTCTCCCCTCCTTCCCCGTCTCGCGCCCCGGTTGTTTGATGATAAAAGACTGAGCTTTAAAATGCTGAGCTCGATTGGAATTGACGAAGCCGAGCCCGAGCGCTCTGGTTCCCGACGTTTCATGTAATCGAGCCCAATGATTACATTGTTGAACTTGATCTAATCTGACAGCCTTCCGTTCTGCCTTGCTTTACCTGCCGGTGCTTTGTCGAATCGTTTTCTAATCTCTCCTACAATAGTCCGCAGCCCGTACAGCCGCTTCCTCCTCGTGCTGGACAGGAACAGCGACGCCACGGGCCATGCATGAATTCCTCCGTCAAACCTTCGAGCTTCGATTTCGACCTTGCCGGCGCCCAGACGGCTCACAAAGTTCTCGATATCCGGTGCCAGGACCTCGTCTCCACCGTACGTGATGAAGTAGCCGCGCTCGGGGCTGGCTGCTTTCCATAGCTTGACATCGTCACACCGTCCGGGCGACGCCATGCCGCCGTGGATCATTGTGTCTCCAGCGTACTGGTGTCCGTATTTCCAGAGAGTGTTTCGATTCAGGTAGTCGACGGGAGAGAGAAAGTGGAGGCTGGAGGCCAGGGTTATCCAAGGTGAGATGAGCATGGCCATTCGCGGTATGGCAAAATCTGGTCGGAAGTCTCCCGGCACCCCTCTCTTCTTCCCCAGCTTGACCCCCATGGCCTGCTGGCTCTGTACTTGAATCCCAACCTCGAGCAGCATGCTGAGGATCAACGTGCCACCAGCGGAGTCTCCAGCGACGCACACCTTGGAGGCGTCCTTGGCCACATCCAAGACGTGCTTGTAACCCTGGAGCGTCTGGAGAATCTGGGTTGGATAGACCTCATCCGGAACGAGACTGTAGTCCAAGGCAAAGATGGCAGGGTTTTCATATCCGGCATCAACCAGCAGGCTATGCCAGGCGAGAAGGAACTCAAAGTAAAAGTAGCTCGATCCCATGGCAAACCCGCCGCCTGAGGACCAGCATCTTTGTGTTAGCATGCGCCCTAACAGATAGTATGATGTGCCAAAGAAGTAGTCCCTTACCATGAGCGTAGTAAATCACGATGTCCGGCTCCTGGTCGCTATGCTGCTTGATCCAAATTCCATTGACCTTGGCATCTCCCTGTATAATGGAAGCGTTAAGTCAAAGCTTCTCGCCCGTGCGAAGCAGGTCTGGCTAATCCTCAGGGGCTCGAACGAACCTCTCCAATAGTTTCCTCTTTCCAGTACACTGGAAAATCGGCATAGCCATGCCTCTTCATACGCCACCTTAGAAAGGGCAGCGCTACCTCCTTGGTGAAGAAGACGCGCCCGACGTTGGCGGGGATGCTGGCGAAGGCATATCGCACGCAGCGGATGACGACGTCTTCGAAGATTGTGGAGCCCTTGAGGTGTGAAGACTTGTGGGAGGAGTAGCTCCTGCAGTAGCGGTTCCAGAAGAATTGAACAGGGAGGACGAAGACTATCACGGAGTATTATAATTGTTAGATATGGCTGTTGGGGAGAACTAGGTACCTAATTGGGTTGAAGTTGGCGAGAAACTGGGTGTTAGGTACATACGAAGAAACGGGATCGTCTGGAGGACGACGAGAGCTGTTGGGACGAAGCCTGCTTGGCGGAGGAGCTGGGGGGCGAGATAGATGCAGAAGACGACGCAGTCGATGAGGGATACGGGACCGAGGATCATGGTGGTGGTGGGATGCGCATAGCGGGTTACTGGTTTATGAGGCTGGAGTGCGAGGCATGAGATCGAGGAGCGTGAATGAAAGTAGAGAGGTACAGTGCTGGATAGGTAACTTGCAATATGAGAAGATGAAGTGAGATGATGGAAAGAAGAGCAATGGATAACAAGCCAAGAAAAGAAGAAGCTGAGTAGATATGTGAAGATGATGTACAATGAGATAAGGAAAGTTTAAAGAGCGTGAGTGAGTGAGTGAGTAATACAGGAAGAAACGAAGCCGAAGGAATCAAAGACGGATGAGCGGTGCAGTGCAAAGAACAGGATTCGAGACTTTGGGTGAAATTCAACGAAAAAAAACTATGTAAAGACTTCGGGACGGAAGCAAGGGGATGGGGGGCCGCAGATTACAGCAAATCTGGGGTGCAATATTAAGGGTCAAAAAATCCTCCGACTGGTCTGCCCCCCCGCTGCTCGATTAAGAAGGACCCCCGGATTGATAGTGTTACTATTGGTTTAAGATGGTAACTAAGTGTCGTTTGTGGTGATGATTCATATGCTGATGCTACGTAGTAATAGTGGTTGGAGCTTCTAGGGAGCTTGAGTTGTAGTGAGTTGGTAGACGTGAGTGGCTTGTCTAGGTCTTTTGTGTAGGTAAGAGGCGTAAAGGATGTT
Source organism: Trichoderma reesei QM6a (assembly GCF_000167675.1). NCBI lineage: Eukaryota > Fungi > Ascomycota > Sordariomycetes > Hypocreales > Hypocreaceae > Trichoderma > Trichoderma reesei. The sequence goes on along the minus strand of NW_006711164.1, from coordinate 330,795 downwards.
TCGAGGCGTAAAGGATGTTTCGAGGCGTCGCCTTTGTATGATGATGAAGACATGGAGCGACTTCTACCTAATTCTCACTCTTGGGATTTCACTAATTGCGAGTACGAAATGGCCAGGTTTCATCTGATGCGTTACCTAATACGAGAACGAGTCAATCTTTCAAGGCTGCATCATGCGTATCATTGGTCAGCTTGGATTCGACCGTACGCCCCCTGTCAGGCTGGACGGAACCCTCTTGGGCTCTCACCATCTGTCCGTGGCCTCAGATCACTCGACTCGGAACCCTTCAGCGTCGGATCTCATCCCAAGCAGAGCGGGAAGAATAATACGATGGGGGACCAGAGCTCCCTGCCGCAGGCCGTTGAGGATGCGCCCTTTCCGTTGACAGAGGTGGACAAGTGGGTGCTTTCGCAGACGGATGAGGAGTTCAAGATGCACGACTGGGAGGATCTCAGGCATATCATCGGTGAGTGTGCATTCACGCTTTCTCTCGTTGTTTTCAAAGGAAACGATACTTCTGATTTATTGATTACGAAAGCTCACGACATGTCGTTCTCCAGAGACAAATGACCTTGCCGTGCTAAAGAGAAAGCCCTCGGATCTTCGCCGCTACATGGCCTGGACCGCAGAGATCAAGGCGCAGTACGGCAGCATGACCCAGTACATCCTGCAGCACCGTCTACCAAAGTCATGGGGCCAACCGCCATTCACGCCTGAGTCCGAAGTTCCCTTTGCCGCAGCCTCCGACTACAAGGTGCTGCTAAACGATTGGCCTTATGGGCTGGCGCCGGGAATCACGCACATCGTTGTCTGGTCTCGCACCCCGATTCCAACGGACCCGGATTCGGGTGACTTGACGCCTGAGAGCAGAGCGCGGGTGGAGAGGTTCGTCAAGGAGTACATTGTCGACGCGCTTGGACCGGGAGGGGAGGACCAGGTGTTGTGGTTCAAGAACTGGGTTGCCCTGCAGAGCGTGCGGACTCTGGAGCATTTCCACGTCATGGTTCGTGATGTCGATGACGATGTGTTGGAGCGGTGGACAGGAGAGCGGCCTCGACGGGGCGAACAGTGATTTTTGATAGACGCTAGACAGCTGATTTTGTTTGACTCCCCAATCTGTTCGAAAGACAGCCCTGAATAGATCGATAGATTCTTCGTCACGTTTATGCAGTCCTTCGTGACCGACGGTTTCCCTGCGGCGCAGCGTTGCCGGCATTGCCCCCGTCCTGCATCTGAGCCAGCGCATTCTTGCCCATGCCCAACAGTCCGTAGCCCATGTATGCGCCGTACGCAGGGACAGTAGCGAACAGGATCCAGCCCCAGTTTCCAAACAAAATCACGGCCACGAGAGACGCCCACGTCACCCAGATGACGTCGAACATGTACTCCGTCAGGCCGGCGGCCGCCAGGTCCTCGCCGGACGTCTTGAGGGCGCCCGTCGCGGCATCGTACTTGGGCCGGCCGGACGTCTCGAGGATGTACTCGCAGACGAGGCTCGGGACGGAGAGGAGGGCGTACGCGAGGAGGGAGCGGGATCGGAAGAGGAAGTTGGAGAGGAGGAAGAGCGCGTGGACGATGAGGGTGCCGGTGTGCAGGCTGTTGAGGGACGCCGCGTTGGACTTGGCGCGGTCCTTTTTCGCTTTTTGAGCCATTGTCTGTTTTGGGGTGTTTGTGAGGTCGACGCAGGGAATTGAAGAAGGGGGAGTGGTTGATGTTTCGCGAAACACAAAAAGTTGGAGCTTTTGGTGAGATCTGGTTTCTTCGACAGCTTCACCTAAGCTTGGCGCACAAGAGCTGGGGTTTGGCGGGGTGTGGCGCTTTGTGTGGCGTGCAGTAACTGGTCAATGGGTAAGGTAGGCCCGGGGGTCATTCATTGATGGGTGCATGTTGTCATCAGAGAGCTGGAGGAGGGCTGCCCTGTCGTCACTGCTAAACGCCGGCGGGCTACAGGGAGCTGGCGCTGACCCTTCTAGCGGGCTGCCCGCTGTAACTGAAGGGCTCAACTGCCTTGCCCATGGAGCCCCTCGCTGGACGGCGGCGGGCGGTCCCTGTTGCTAGGCAATGGCGGTACGTCGCGCCCTGGGCCAGCCTGAGCCACGCCAAACAACAATTTGTGAGCGTCTGCCTTGCGCGCCGCGACTCGACCGAAAAGTTGCAACCTCCAAACTCCAACTCTGACGCTCCCTCCCTTCCTCTCGACCTCCAGCTCGCGGGCTGCGGCGCGAATCCCGGATCCGGTCTCGAAGTCACAGACGCTGTTTGCTGCTCGACGCTGAACATCATCCTTGAGACTACTAGAGCGCAGAGACGGGCGAATCTACGTTCTGTTCAGGAGTCTGTTCAAACCTGTTCCCTTCCCGGAGCGCCGCCTCAGCCTTCCGATTCACGCTCTCTAAGATCCACCATTCCCTTCCACCCGCGGCATATTTTCTTCTCTCTTGCTCTTAAGACGGCCAGACATCCTCGGCGCTCTTGTATTGCTTGCGTCGGCGTACTGGACCGACGACGAAAGGCTGCAGATTAACGGCCGGAGCGCTCACAGCTGGTGCATGTGCCGTGCCTCAATCACTACCATCGGCTGTCTTGATCCGAACCTCTCCATCTTGCGACTGCTGGCCGCCTCTGTTCCGCGGCTACCAAACACACCATACATACGAATCATTTATTCTCCCCTTGACGACCTCTTCCCTGCAGACGCTCCCGCGGCACGACCTGTCCGAACAGTTGCACGACCCGGCGCTGCCCCTCGTCATCTTGGGTGATCCGAAGCCGACCACCATCTCATGGCCCATATACATAGGTGACGATCTTGCCAGTCTTCCGCGACTCCTACAACCACCGCCAGGATGGCGCCAAGCCCGACCGCTGTCGGAAGCCTCCTGGGACAGGTAGTCCACTATCACCTCGACAATGGCTCCTACGACAGTGCCCTCTTCTTCGCCGAACGATACGCCGCGCAAGACCCTCAATCCAGCGACGCCGCCCACCTCTTGTCGCTATGCCACCTCCGACTCGGCGACTACCGATCCGCCTACGACGTCAGCCAGCCGCTGGGATGCCACGGCGTGAACTTGGGCTGCAGTTGGGTCTTTGCCCAGGCATGCCTGGCCCTGGGGCGGTTTACGGACGGCATCACAGCTTTGGATAAGGCCAAGAGCTTGTGGTGGCAGAAGAACACCATGGGCAAGCACAGCGCGACGACTCGATCCGCAACCCCCGATTGCCCTGCGGTCCTCTGCCTGCTGGGCAAGCTGTACCGTGGCTACGACGACAAGAAACGAGCCATCAACTACTTTGAGGAGGCGCTGAAGCAGAATGCGTTTTATTGGGATGCTTTCAAGGCTCTCTGTGACATGGGCGTCGTGCTCCGAGCGCCAAATATCTTCCAGGCTAGCGACGGATTACTGCAGAACCTTGGTCAAGATCTGACTGCTTCGGTGAACGTCGAGCTGAGCCAGAGCACTGCTACCGTGGCCTCGTTCGAGTATGCTCCCCAGAAGAAGTCAGCCCCTAGGTCCATGACGGTCGACTCCGGCGTTGACATCTTTGGCGTTAGCGTTTCTGCTGGCAACATCACCCCGATGACCGAAAACGTTCTCGCAAATTCGGAGAGCGACTTTATTTCCAAGATGCACAAGGCGAAGCTCAGGTTTACCAGCTCGAACAACAACCACCAGCACGAAATGGAAGGCCTAGAGACTCCAACCGGGCCGCCAACGGAGGCGATGATGTCCCGGTCTAACAACCTGCAGGAACCGCCCCATGCGCAGACGAGGAGGACCCGAAACGTGGACCAGACGCTCGAGCCGCAGCCGCGAACGAACCATCGGCTGGGGTCAAGAAGAAACGCGGCTACACGAGAGAAGACCAACAACAGCCAGGAACAGGCGCTGGAGCCCATCTCAGATGCCCCCAGCGCCCCGACTGGGAACTCGCGATCCAGTGTCATTCCGACAACCGATAGGAAACGAACGCACACTGGCTATCCGGTGTCACGGTCGGCCAACGCGGAGGAGCATGCGACCAGACGGAGTACCCGCATAAAGTCGTCGGCCAAGTCCAACTCGGCGACCCCGGCTACCGGAGGAGCCCCTGTTGCACGAGAGCTGAAGAAGGCTAGGCCCCCTGTCTCTCGGCCTGTCCGACCGGGCTCCAGTGGCTCCGGCGTACCGAGGGTTGTTAGTGGAAGCCGAAAACCTCTAGAAGACCACAACGGAGACGGGGGATACGGAGAGACGGGCAAGGCCCAGGAGGCCACGCCCCTGCCGGTTTCCAAGGTTGCAGAGCCTGACACGGCCAGGCTGGAAGCGGCCTTGAACTGGGTAATGGATCTGATGAGAAAGCTGGGCAGCGGATACTACGCAATGTCCCAGTTTCAGTGTCAACAAGCTGTGCGCGAATTGAGTTTGCTGCCCCCGGCTCATCAGAACTCACCCTGGGTTCTGGCCTTGATGGGACGGGCTCACTACGAGCAGGCCTTATACGCCGACGCCGAGAAGTACTTTCGTAGGATGCGGGAACAGGCCCCTTCACGTCTGGAAGATATGGAGGTGTACTCGACTGTTCTCTGGCATCTGAAGCGGGAGACGGAGCTGTCCTTTTTGGCGCACGAACTTGTCGACGCTGCCTGGCACTCCCCGCAGGCCTGGTGTGCCCTGGGAAATGCGTGGTCTCTGGCGCGCGACCCCGAGCAGGCCCTCAAGTGCTTCAAAAGAGCCACGCAATTGGATCCCAAGTTTGCATACGGATTCACGCTGCAGGGCCACGAGCACGTCACCAACGAGGAATACGACAAAGCACTTACCGCGTACCGGCAGGCCATCTCGGCGGACAAGAGGCACTACAACGCTTACTACGGCATCGGGAGGGTCCAGCAACGCCTGGGCGCATACGACAAGGCCCTTACGCACTTCAACGCCGCGCACCGCATAAACCCCAACAATGCGGTACTGGTAACGTGCATCGGAACGGCGCTGGAGAAGCAGAAGCAAATCATACCCGCTCTGGCAGCCTATCGCAAAGCAGTTGAGCTTGCCCCCGGCGCCGCCTCCACGAGATACAAGAAGGCGCGAGCCCTCCTCGCAGTCGGCAACATTGAGGAGGCACAGCAGGAGCTTGTCATTTTGAAGAATCTGGCTCCGGATGAGGGCACGGTGCATTTCCTGCTCGCGACGTTGTATAGGAGTATGAACGAGAGGCAGGAGGCTGTCCGCCACTTTACGATTGCTCTGGCATTGGATCCAAAGGTAAGAGAAATCCTTCCAAGGTGCATGCTGTCTTCTTGTCTCACAGGTGATTGTCTAGGCTGGTCCGCAGATTAAGGAGGCGATTGAGAGTTTTGAGGACGATATACCAATGGACGACTCACTGATTTGATGACGCTCATGAGTAATTTCCTTTTGTTTTGGGAGGGGGCATCTGATAACAGGGGCTCATGGCAGCCTTTACGTGTAATACGAAATCAGGGGATCCAGGGTTTTTTTTTTTTCCCTTTTCTTTTTCTTTTCTCTCCTTGACAGGAGAAGTCATCCGACAAGTTTGAGGGTATATGCTTCGAAGTCTTCCCCAGCTCACGAAAAAGCTAGAAAAGAGCGTGATATGATTGGGGCGGCTGGTGATGAGGACAACTGGGAAGGGGTTCGGCAGGGTGAAATGATGATGAGAGAAAAGGCGCGGCAGGTCTTTTTTTGGCATGGCATCGGCGTTTTACTGTTTTTTTTTGGTGCAACAAGGGCGGGCGGTGGGCTCTTTTGGTGAAGGCTACTACTGCGACTTGATTCCTGGCTCGGAGAATAAGGGGCGTCAAATTGATTGAGAGAGAGCATCAGAAGGCTTGTTTCTCTTGCTCTGTGTATTCAATAGGTACCTTTTTGTTTTAACAGTACAAACGGAGAATGGGAGAACGGAGGATAAGGGTGGTGTTTTTGGCTGTATACCATTTGGCTGTTTCTGGTGGAGATGATGATTCCAGTCTTGTGATGTGGCGTTTTGGTAGAGAGTGAGGTGAGAGGAAGCATTGGCATGGACGGAGACCTGTACGATACCTGCGGTAGTGCTCATTGCTTCTCTACCTTATTCATTACCCAGTGGGTAAATTCTTGCCTGTGTTGCTAATGGGGCTATTCTCGACAACTTACAAAGTACCTACCTACCTAGTATGCTTTCATGAAAGAAATGAAACTCGTGATGGTGTTGATGGTGTTGATGGACCGAACTTGGGGCTGTGAGACCGTTTGACGTGCGTGCAATGAAACGGTGCAAGCCAGCAGCAACCGTTTTGTCGTTTGTTGTTGATGCCCGTTTCGGTGAGGGACCCCTGGCCGATGTTTCCCCGAGTGAGCTTCCCAAGCAAAGAGGGAAAAAAAGGGCGCCCCATCACATGATAGTCTAGTCGCGTTATTATTATGGCATTCCGCCCTTCCGAGAGCAGAGAAATGGAGCGAGTCTTTGCAAGTCCTTAGGTATAGTAACTGATAGTAGTAAAAAGGTACTTGCGCACGTACCACGAAGAAGCTCAAGGCCAAAGTCCCTTTCCAACCAAACAGAAAAATCGAACCACGCACCCCACCCCCGAAACAGGCATAGCAACGCAATCAGCAAAAAAAGAAAATAATATGCCAATACTAAAGTGGAGGGGAAAAAGGCTACTGATTTGGCGGTGATTCCCTGCGCGTATTTATTGCCCGCCCCCCCGCATCGGGAACGCCCTCTTTTCGCTCTCGCAACGTTTTGTCTTCTTGCATCTGCTATAACACGTCATTTAACTCTAGTGACGCGTTTTCCTGTCTTCTTATCCCAAACCAAGTCTTTTATATCCCACTTTACGTTAAACTACATCCATCATGACTGGACGTGAGTAATACTCCTCATCCTCATCATTGTTGTCTTGCTCTATCGCGTGTTTGTCGGTGGGATGCGCTGTGCCGTGCCATGCTGGGGATGCGGGTGCGGCAGAGCATCTCGTCGCCACAACGCGTGTGGGATCTAGCGATGGCTTCACACACACACACACACACATAAAAGAATCGAATGGAATGATGCTAACCATCTCGGTCTGTAGGTGGAAAGGGCGGCAAGGGCCTCGGCAAGGGCGGTGCCAAGCGTCACCGCAAGATTCTTCGTGACAACATCCAGGGCATTACCAAGCCTGCTATCCGACGTCTCGCCCGTCGTGGTGGTGTCAAGCGTATCTCTGCCAGTAAGTTCCTCTTCGGCCATCATCGTCATCATCATCACGAGCAGCTTCATCTGACACGCGTTGCCATCAGTGATCTACGAGGAGACCCGCGGTGTTCTCAAGTCCTTCCTCGAGGGCGTCATCCGCGACGCCGTCACCTACACCGAGCACGCCAAGCGCAAGACCGTCACCTCGCTCGACGTTGTCTACGCCCTTAAGCGACAGGGCCGCACCCTCTACGGTTTCGGTGGTTAAAGTACCCCGGAACAAACAGACAAAACAAAACGCGTCTTGGGGTTTCCTTTTATATGCTGCTGCTGCGGCGCGCGTCTTCACCAAGGGGGCGATTTGTGGAGCTGGGGTTATCTGTGCAAATAACATGGACTCTTCTGTACTTTCGATCGATTGGCGTTGGGGGGAAATGGGTTTATGAAGGAGGCGTCATGGTAGACGACCCTGTTACATGACAATATCACACGAATACAACTACGATAATCATTCCGTGATCGCGTCCGTCAAGATTGCATCGTGAGCCGTCGTGACCAAACCAGTAATATGGTATCAACGTAGATTTTGTCATTCATTATTCATTACGTGAACTTAAAATGCTCTATAAGTATTTCCGTCCAGCGGCCGCTACCCTCGCTCTAAAGATGGGACTCCGCACCTCCATGTTGGCCTTGTAGAAAGGGTTCATGATGGCCTTGACCCAGTTGTCGTACACCTCCATGAAGAACATCTTGATGGCCTCCTCGGTGGCCGGGCTCGTCGGGTTGGCGCCAATAGCGGTCGACGATCGGGACGAGGCCGTCGAGGTCGGGGTCGTGGGCTGGTGCAGCAGCAGGAACTTGACGTTGCCGCCGGTGACGAAGCAGGAGATGTAGTTGTTGAAGAACTTGTCGATGCACTTGAGGTACCTTGCCATTGCGCAAACCGCCGTCGGTCAGCCCTCGTCCACTGTTCGGTCACAGCCATTCCCGCAAACAAGCGTCATGCGCCATGACGACCAAGACAGCGGAAGCGCATCCATGGGAGTGAAGTGAATGGGGGGAGGGGCAGACGAAGGCGAACTCACATCTGGCCGTGCGACCACTGCACCTCCTCGGCAATGTCGAGGCTCGAGTGCAGGATGAACTGGTTCAGGTGGCGCACCTGCTCGGTGAAGCGGGACTGGCCATCGCCGCCCTGCTTGGAGGTGCCGAACTCGTACTCGAACAGCGGGTTGTCCTGGGTGCCGACGATGGCAAAGTAGTAGCTCATTGTGCGGCTGCCGCGCCCAGCATTCCGGGGCAAAGTTGCTGGCGGGGGATTACGGAGCTTTGTCTGAGGATCAGTAGTATTATGACTCGGTATCTGTCTTCCCCGTTTGATGCGCGCAAGTCGGGCAAGCAAGCAGCGGATTGGATCATTGGACGAGATGGAGCTGGAGTTGATAGTGGAGGGGATCAAAGGGTGTGTGCGAAAGTGGCATGGCGCATCGTTGTTCCGTCCGGGATGCACGCCCCCCTACTACGTACTATCATACCCCATCTTTGATTCAGAGGGGCCAATCCCGTTGCGAGAAAGCGACTCCGGGAAACAAAGTGCGAAAAGCTACCTAAAACTCCGGCCGCAAGTTTGCAACTTCTTGAAGCCTCACGAAGAAAAAAGGCCCAAGAACCGACGACAACACATAACGACAGCAACAATGTTTGGCCCTTTCCGCGCCACGAACCCGCTGTCGGGCGGCCTCCTGTGGAAGATTCCCTGGCGCCTGTCGAGATTCCAGAAGAGGCGGCACAGGCTGCGGCTGCGGGCCGTGGACAGCGTGGTTGCGACGCTGGACGCCGCGCTGGCGAAGAAGGGACAGACGCTGGAGGCGATTGAGCGGTGGAAGGCGGAGATGCCCATTGAGGAGGAGATGCTTCCGAGAGACAAGTACACCATGTTTGATCGGAAGGAGAAGAAGTATCGCAAGGGCATTCACAGTATGTACTTGGAGTGCATGGGGGGTTCTGTCGTTCTTGGGGGAGGGTTTCTGTGAGCTGACGGTGAATTGCAGAGTTGCCAAAGTGGACGAGAGTTTCGCAGAGAGTCAATCCTCCTGGATACTGATGGGAGGGATGCGACAACGATTATTTCACGAGCGAATTGCGAGAATCCTGGGAACCGAGTCTGGGGAGACAGACATACCATATAAGCAGAGACTTATTGTACAATACAACCTTGCAACACGGCGCAATACCTACCTACCTTTGAAGATACGGCTGTACGGGAAGATGACGGAGAGGAGCAGGGGGAAAATCGCTACAACGGAAGATGCCTGTATGAATACTCGAATGGTTGGCTGAACACGGACGGCACTTGGATCGATATGAGCTGCAAGTCTGCGCTGAAATCCAAATCTATTCCCGTAAAGGTATCATTCCAAGTATAAAGATATCAAGACAAGAAAAAAAAAACATGAGCAAAGCAACTCCTTGAGAAGCATCATCATCATCACTAGAATCAACCTCAATCATCGTAGTTACTCCCCCGCACCGACTGCAGCGCCCTGCCTATTCCTCCTCTGCCCTCGTCGTAGTCCTCTCGGTACTCGTCTCGCACCTGGCCGCCCGACTTGCCTCGGCCGTACTGCCTGCCCTCCTCGAAGCCGGGGTCCAGGTCCGTGCGGATGATGCGCTCGTCGAGCTTTGTGCCGCCAATGTACTTCATGCAGTCGAGGGCGTCCTGGTGGGTGTAGTACTCGACGAAGCAGAAGCCGCAGGGGGTCTTGTTGAAGCGGTCGAGGCCCATGATGATGCGCTTGATTTCGCCGCACTTGGAGAAGAGCTCGTAGACTTGCTCTTCTGTGGTGTAGAAGGAGCTGCGAAAGAGGTCACGTTAGGACATGCGTCGAGGAAGAGGGCTTCGATGGAGGAGGGTTTGGACATACAGGTTGCCGACGTAGAGGGTTGTCGCGTTGGCGAGGGGGTCGACGGCGGGCTCGGCTGCGTCATCTCCGTTGTCGTCTCGGTCGCGTCTGCGCTTATTCTGCAAACTCATCAGTGCTTGTTCAGTGATTGTGATTCAAGACGAGTTCCTGCTTGACGCACCCTGCTGAGATAGTACGCACTCGGCCTATCGAGGCGCTCCACGGTGCTTCGAACCTCGGGACGCATCACGACTGTGTCTGCGGTCGAGTCTAAGGATTCACAAGCAAATGGCAGATGAGAACAATAGCGTGATAGCCGGAGAGTCCGTAGATGTTGGGACAATCAAGGGCGAGTCGCCGCAGAAGAATCCAATTGATGCTCAACAGTGAGTGATTGACGACGGAAAGCTTCAAAGCAACCAGCACGAGCACAAGACAACCTAAGCACGAAAAAGCAGCCGATGGATGCAAGGCACCTGTAGAAACAGCGCTAGCCGGATCTTACAGGCGGGTTGCAGCGAATGCGGGTGGAGCCCCGGCCACCTGGACTGACGCGCTAGAAGCTGCCGCTGGTTCAGTCAATGGATGCTGTGGATGCTTTTTCGCTGGCCAGCCATCAGCCGCGCTTTTTTGCAGGTTGAAGCTTTTTTGATTCTTTTCCAGTCCCGAGGCCTTGATCCGGCAACGACGCCGCTCTCCTCGAGCTGTCCGAAGACAAGCGCCAGCTTTTGCGCTCGAAGCTCCGTCTCTACTTACTGACGACAAGCGACAGAGGAGAGAGAAGGGCCAGCAGAACGCAGGCCTAGCAGACGTAGCCATGCCCAAGGTCAAGTGCTACTCGGCCGCCTGGCTGTCGAAAAATGCCCCCGGCAACCAGCTCTTCGAGCCCTCGGCCGAGTCTCTGCGCTCGCGGGCGCTGTCGCCGGGCAAGAAGAAGCAGATCCCCGGCCCCAGGAGGACGATTGCCCGGCGCGGGACCGAGGTGTTTGTGGCCGTGGGCAAGGAGATACGCTGGGGCGACTTGGTCTACCTCAAGGAAGAATGGACGGAGAAGCAGTCGCGGCGGAGGAGCTCCAGCGTGCGCATCAAGCGCGAGGACGAGACGCTGCAGTCGATCGATACGGATGCCACTGACGCGCCGGGCGGATGGAGGGTAAGTTGATGCTACTGTGCAATGAGAGGACGGGGCGGAGGAAGGGCGATGGAGAGGGACAAGCATCCCAGCCTTTTCTAAACTACAAGCTGCTAACCAACTGCCTTGTACAGATACTCAAGGTCCCCGTGGCCGACGACATCCGGCAGCTCATCATCTCGCCCAACACCAACCTGCTGGCCATTCTCACCACACACACCGTCCACATCTGTGCCCTGCCCGACTCTTCCCACCTCACGAGCGACGACACCAGCCCGCTAAAGCCCAAGGCATACACCCTCGGCCCCACGACACACGTCACTTCCCGGGCTGCCATTGTATCTGCCCTGTGGCACCCTCTGGGAGTTAACGGCTCCTGCATTGTGACTGTCACGGCCGACGCAACAGTCCGCCTCTGGGAGCTCTCAACGCAGGACCGCTGGTCCTTTGATTCTCCGACGACTTCGATCGACCTGAAGAAGCTGGCGGATGGCACCACGGTGGACCAGGACTTCTCCGCGTCCGTGTCGGCCACTAGCAAGGCCTTCTCGCCCGACGAATTCGAGATGGAGGTGGCCGCGGCAAGCTTCGCGACCAAGGGATCCGGTGGCTGGGACCCGATGACGCTGTGGATTGCCATGCGCGAGGGTGACGTGTATGCGCTGAGTCCGCTTCTGCCCCAGCGATGGGCACCGCCGCCGACGCTCATCCCCTCTCTTTCGATATCCATCGTTACCAGCGTGGCTGCCATTGAGGACGACCCCAACGTGGACGACAGGGACAAGCTTCTGGCCCAGCAGCAGCTCCAGTGGATGGGTGAGATTGACTCTCAGGAGCCCCAGATTGTGGAGTCCGTCATTCCAGGAGAACCTGCGCTCGAGGTTTACACGAGGCCTTCCCGGCCTGGCGCCATTCCTCGTCTCCAGGGGCCTTTTGACTTGCAGGCGAGCCCGGAAACCGGAGATGATCTGGACAGCTCCATCACGGACATGCTGGTGATTGGGAAGAAGACGGAGACGGAAGATCTGATGTTGGGTGAGGAAGACGAGCTGGACTTTGACAACGGGGACCAGGAAGGCCTCTCGCTGACTGTCATCTGTTTGCTGTCCACGAGCGGCCAGGTCCGCATCTACCTGGACACTGACGGAGTACAAGCCCAGTGGCTGCCTCCCAAGAGCAAGAGCAGGCTCGGTCGCGCACTGGCAGCCGAGATGGAACCACCGGCTCTTCTAGCATTCCAAGCCATCGACACCATGACTCCGGTCGAGGTCAATGAGGGCAGCTGGCCGGTGTTTAGCACGGACGTCATGTCGCGATACAACTTCTTTGTCACCCACCACGCGGCCATCACCTTCATCTCGCTCACCCCATGGATCTTTAGGCTAGAGAGCGAGCTACTGGGCGAGTTTGAGGCGGGCACAGACTTCCGCCTCGGACTCTTGGCCAACTCGCAGTCTACCAGGGACAGAGTCTACGCACAGCAGGCAGCAGATGTCGCGATCCCGCTGGCAGGCTGCGTCACTATCCGCGATCCCGACCTCGGCTACTTCCTCCTCTCGGCGACCCCTTACGAGCCCATTGCGCTGACCTTTGAGACGCCCGACGATGAGCCAGTGACCGTTCGACAGGACAGCCCCGTTCACGAGCGCGAAGTCAGCATGGCACCTCTGGACTTTTACGAGCCGCGACCGGTGTACTATCCCCCACATACCTTTAGCGAGTCGTCCGCCCTGCCAGAGCTGCTGGAGCGTCTCCGCACGTCTCGCCACAAGACCATTGTCAACCAGGAGGTGAAGCTCAGCCCGCTCACGCTGGCAATCTTCACCGACGCACACAAGGTCCTCAGCGAGGAGACATACCGGCTGGGCGTAGCGGCCGCCGAGGTCTTTCGCCGATGCGAACTGTTACAGGCAGAGCTACGGCAGCAGGTGAGGAAGGCAAACGAGGTCAAGGGCAAGATTGACACCATCAACGGATCTCACCGGGAGAACAACGAGTCGGACAATACAATGTACGAGAGGCGGATCAACAAGGCCAAGGAGCGGCAGGAGAAGCTGACGAAGCGGATGGAGGATCTCCGGAAAATGGTCAGCAAGACAACATGGCGTGATCTGAGCGCCAAGGAGCGAGCGTTTGTGGAAGAGGTCAAGGCGATGGAGGCTAGCGTGTCTGGACCTCCCCCGGGGGCTGAGGCCGGGTCGAGGAACCAGTCGAAACAGGTATGGAAGCGGCTGGAGGAGGTCAAGAGGCTGCAGGCAGAGCTGGTGGCCGAGGCCGAGGCCCTCAAGAACGCGAGCGGCACCCAGTCACCGGCCAGCGTGGAGCAGCTGCGCATCCCCCAAGACATACGACGCAGCAAGCTGCAGCAGGTGCAAGGACTGCTGTCTCGCGAGTCTGCGCTAGTCGAGGCCGTCACGTCACGGCTGGAGCGGCTCCAGGCCAGCATCTGAGCGTCTACCCCTCCCCTGACTCTGGATGCAGATGTGGGAGGAGGTTGGGAGATCTGGGGACGGCCAGGATGGGTATACTACCGGCCAAGGCGGGGGGGGAACATGGCAAGCTTGCCAAATAGGAATGTGTTATTAATGAGCTTGGTTGAGGGCAAAATGGATTTACATGGGCGAAACGACCGAACACTGGACCATAACGGTTTTTTTTTTTTCCTTTTTTTTTTTTCGCTTCTGACTCTGAATAGATGAATGCCTGTTGTCACTCAGCTTCGTCCTCTGCCGTGGCGTTTTTCTCTCCTTTTCCAGCAGACATCAGACCATGCCGCTAATTCCCCCCCCTTACATACAGCAGAAAATGACTGGCTGGCACTTGAGCTTGATACGACCTACTACTTACTACTGGTACTTGCATGTGAGAGGCTTTGGAGGCCGGGTACTCCATCCAGGTATATGGATATCAAGAGGAGCAGCAGTAGTACCCCATCCAGGTACATGGATATCAGAGGAGCATGCAGCAGCTGCAGCAAAGATCCCTGCTCGATGTCTGTCTTGTCACAGCCATCTCTCCACCTGCGGCAGCCTTTTTCTTTCTTTCTTCGATCCGGGTTTCAAGAGGGCCGGCGAGGCCGGGGGTAACGCTGTGAACGGGAGAGTCTTTTGACCGGTGAGAGTGCGGGATGGGTTTTGTTTTTTTGTGTTTTTCCGGATGGGATTGGAATGTGATGGCTGAAGGTAGTTCGATATCCTTGTTGTATGTAGGTAGTAGTATTGGGTATATTGTCTTGATCCGACCTTTTTTTTTTTCTTTTCTTCTTTTATTGCTTTGAGAGAGTCGAAGCCGTCATCGAATGGGAGAGGGGACCGGGATGAAGAAAGGTTGGGAGAAGCTGATGTGAAAGCAAACTTGCAGGCCTGTGCTGCTGAAGCGTCAAATGAAGAAGAGAGATACAGCCGTGTCTGCTGCTGGAGGCCCGCGCTACATGTCTGATCCTATGACCAGGCAACTGGGCCTCAGCGAGAGAAAAGACGTTGCCTTTTTGCATGTACCTTTTGTGACGAATGGTATTTTGTGTTGTTATCTTTCAGAACGACGCTGCCGTGGGTATCTGACTTACCTTGGCAAGAAGAATGACTGAGAAGATCTTTTTTTGTCTGCCCAGGAGGGGGGGGGGGATGAAAACTTGCATTTTCTAGGGGCATGCAAGGCGAAGCAAACAAATATATCGGGACATGGAAGGAAGAGGAGAGAGGGGGACTCTACGATGGGAGAGTGCATTGATATGGCGTGATGTGGGCGTTTGGGGGCCTAGATTTGGGGATGAGCTGGAATCTTGGAAGATTGAAAGAAAAGGGGGGGTTGGGAAGCTGGGATTTGTGTTGATTTTATGCAGATGGATAATAGATGAGTTGGCAGTGAAGAGTCTCCCGTTACTCACTCTGTCGTAAAAGCCTTGATTTGCACATGCAAACCAGGTACTAGGCGGAAGAGAACGGAGGAGTATGTATGACCTTGTCCCAAGGCGTCCAGAGTGTTACACAAAGGGAGTCAGCAGAGCGGGCTGCCTTGCAAGCATTATCAGAAGCGGGCATGAAGGGAAACCCGGCAAGGCAACCAAATAGGAGAGCAGGCAGAAAACGATAGTCGGTGCTGCTAGCGATGCGGGCCGTCCTATGTTCAGCTTCTGCGAGAGAATTACAATGACTGTATGTATGTATGGCGGGTTTTTCCTCGACAAACCCTGGTCTGGTGTGGTGGTTTGTTCTGGTTGCAGCATAGTATTGCGCTTCAGACATGCATAGGGGGGGGGGGCAGCGGGAGAGTGTATATACAGTACATTGGCTTCGTATGGGAAAGGGGTGGATGACAAGTCTGTCGTTGGATATAGATGGTTCTTTTTGAGATGAAAGTTTTGTTGTGCTCTTTTACAACCCTCTCTTCTTTTTTGGGTGATTCGTGATGTTTTAGGCTGGATGGCTTTGTTTTGGAGGAAGGGAATGGTTGGTGGACTGGGAAGGCTTTGTCCCTTTTTTTTTTTTCTTTTCTCCTAAGCTTCAGCCTGGAGAAATGGCTCGTCTCTGCCGCTTTTTTTTGTGGCTTGCCTGTGGTGTTACACAAACCAGCAGACCGAAGAAGCAACATTTGCATGGTGGCGCGGCTGGAGGAGGGGGGGGGGGGGGGAGGAGGAGGTCATGTAAGGGGGTTCAAAAAGTGGCCGAGCCGAAGAGAAGAAGCCGGGAAGAAACGAGTTGAGCTGGGCATAAAAGAAAAAAACGGCGTGGGCAACATTAAATGTGCAAGACGAAAAGAAAAAAAGACGATGTGTGTGTATCTCTATTGAGATTTTGACTTGTGCAAGAAAGTTGTGGTTTTGGTCTCGATTTGGGGGTATATAAGGCGTGAGGATTCCCGGTTGATGGAATTTGGATTTTTCTGTCTTCTCTTCAGCGAGAAAAATCGAGGGTTGCTGAGATACTGTTTCCCGCTTGCTCTATAACTTCTTCTTTTTTTTTTGCTCTTTTGGCCTTTAACGTTCTTGAAGGCGTTGGTTTTCCTTACTCATGCAATTGTCTACTATTCTTCCGCAGACAGGCAACATGGATGAGATTCCTGATCATGGCGGCTTGCACTATATTGATCTCATCAAGTGTATGCCCAAACCACCTTCAAGCACCCTATTATCCTCCTCCTTCTCCTTCTCCTCAACTCCTCCTCACTCAAATCTCCCAAGTACAATCTGCTGACTCGTCTCCTTCACGCAGGCAACCTCCAATTCGTCCACGGCAGAGACTGCCTCTTCGAAGTCCTCTCCCACGTCAAGGGCCCCAACAACTGGCAGGTCAACGTCCTCAAGAGCGACATCATCACCCCGCGGACCATCGTCTTGTCCGACGGCGGACCCAGCTTCATCGAGGTGCTGGCCAAGCTGCACCGGCGATCGGCCGAGGCGCTGGCCACGTTCCTCGGGGAGGACAACGCCGACGACGACACGAGCGCGTGGGTGAAGCGCCAAAAGGTCGAGGCGCCGGCCCATCAGCAGCAGCAGAAGAAGAAGAAGAATCAGCTGCCAAAGAGGGAAGTTGAGAGGTCCCGAAACGGGGTCGAGAAGCCGCCGAGCGTGGATGGGGACGAGGCAAAGGCGGCGGCGGCGACGACGACTTCATTCTCACTGCACACGGATAATCTGCACTTGATGGAGGCAGAAGAACAAGAAGCGAGTCTGCCTTTGGCAAACAAGACCGGACGGGGGAACAATGCAGCCGCCGCCGCCGCGTCGTATCGGTTCAGGGGCTGGAGGTCGCCGAGTCCCCCCCGTGAAGAGGACTTTGAGCCTGTCTCGCGGTATGAGGACAGCAGTCTTCGCCCCAAGGGCTTCATCTGCCCCAACTATGGGCCGGCGAGCTCCTTTTACCGCGTGCCCGAGGGCCGCAGCGAGGCGTACAACTATTGGTCGAATGTCATGCCGGTGAAGCCGCTGGAGCAGAAGGCCGCTGAGGGGGTGAGCAAGCCGCTCGAGGCTGGGGGCTCGGGTTCTTCTCTGGTTCCAGCTGCTGCTGCTGCAGCTGCTGCTGCTACTTCTGTATCTACTGCCACTGCTGTGGCGCAATCTCCGCCTCAGTCGCCCGACGAACAGGGCAAGCAGCAGGTCAACGTGCTCCTCTACATCGCCTGGCCGCTGTACGGCTGCTCCGCCATCGTCGCGGACCAGTGCGGGCTCAGCGTGCGCGAGCTCCAGGGCCGCGTGCGCCACATGCTGCGCTCCAACGGCGCGGCGCTCTTTGGCGATGACCTCGTTGGCGCGGAGCCGTCGATCGTGATTGGGCCGGACGAGGCGGCCTCGTTTGTGGTGCAGATCAAGGGGCTGCGCGTGAATGGGCAGGTGGTCATGCTGGGGCCGGCGTTTGGAGACGATCTTGGGGGGGTTGTCAAGGGGAAGAAGATCGAGGGGGCAATTCGGGTTGAAGTTGAGCTGTTGTGGAAGGGGAGGAATTTGCGTGCCGGTGCGGCCAAATAGGGGGGGAGAAAGGGGTGTTGCTGCATGACTGAGAAAGTGTTTGTGACGAGCCCGGGAGGTTTGAGTTGGAGAAGGCGGTTTGCTGGTGAGCTCCGGGTTGAGGTTAATGGTATGAGGGAACATCAGATTGCTACTATTTGTCACGGTTTGGTTAGATGTAAAGACTGTTTGCTGATGATTGTATCATCTTGTGGTGTTGTGCTCGCTTCGCCCCCTTTTCACGGCGTCTCCGGCCATGTGTCCGTACAAAGGGAGTGCATCATCGATCTAGACAATCCTGACCTGCCTTGTCTTGAAACGCAGACGACTCGCCACGTCTGCAGAGGTGCACCAGCAAACCCCCTTCCATTCCCAGCACTCCGGCTCCAGCTCGTACAGGCCCGTGTATTCCTCCGGATAGGCCATATCGACGTGCTGGGCATGGTCCTCGTTTGTTGCACAAACCGCCACGGCCACAAGCTCACCCTCGTCCTGATTCTGGGCCGCCGTAAAGGGCGCAGACAGCTCGGGCGTCCAGCCGGACTCGACAGACTCTACAAACAAGGGCCGAAGGAAAAGGACCCTCGCGTAGCCCTCCAGAGAGAGGAGCAGCTCAGCTCTCTGCCAACACGACGAGCCCGTGGGGTCGTCGACAAGCGGTTCGTCAGACGGCGAATAGACGTGCGCGAGCCACTTCCCGCGAAGGCACGTCGTCGTCGCCTTGCCTGTGCCGAGCGTCATGATCCTGGCCGCGTCTGTGCCCGAGCCGTCGTAGGGCCAGAAGAGAGGAGCATCGGATGTGCGCGAGGACGTGTACGGACCGAGGACCTGCGGTGTGGCGGGCGCCCAGCCGTAGCCACGAGGAGCATCGGCGATGCGATCGCAGCTCGACATGAGGAAGCCCGTCTTGACCCATGTGCCTTGTCTGCTCTTCCACAGCGCCGTCGGCGACTGATGAGGCTGGTCGTCGCCACAGAGCAAGCTCCAGATGATGACATCGTCGCCGGGGCGGGACGCGTATCGCCGGGAGAGCATCACGCTCGCCGTCTCGATGCCGGGCGCGCGGAGTTTGCTGCCGGGGGGCATCAGCTGGGGAGATCCGATGAGGAGCGCGCAGAGGTCGATGCTCCCGTTCTTGTAGAGCAAGGCGAGGACGTCTCTCAGGGGCACTGGCCGGTTGCCCTTGCACAGGAGATGCACCGCCCTGCTGCCCCGGACGACCTCGAGCATCGTCCAGCCGCGGACGTTCCAGTCGCTGAGCAGGAGCACTGAGATGAGGACTTCCAGCCGGGCGATGGAGCTTGGGGTGTCGTCGGCGACGACAACGTCGACTTGCATGATGTCCTTGTCGCATATAAGCGTCGCTCTGCTGTTTCTGAAGATGGGGTTGATGGTCTTGATGGCGGCGGAGCGAAGCTGGGCGTCGGATGGAATGCACGCAGCGTCGATCCAGTACGAGTCGCAGCCGAGACGCCGCGCAATGGCAGCATAGCGATCGTGGAGGCACTCGTTGAAGCCTTGGTCGGGATTGCCGCCCTGGCCGTGGCTCCAGACGTGGGACACGGCCAGCGTTCGACCCGACGCCTTGCGGTATTTCAGGGGTCCGCCCTTGGGGGTGGAGGAGAGAGATATGCTGCGCGGGCCTTGGACGCCGCGGTAGGACTCTTCATCCCATGGCAGTTGGCTGCATGTGTTTCTCTTGCAGCTGATGTCGTGGGCGGACTGGTCTGGGATCTCGAGCCCGAAGAAGCGTCCGCAGGTCTTCCAGGACTTTCCGTCGCAAGGAGTCCATGTGCCGTTGCTCGCCTGGCGGCATCGCGCGTCTCTGGCGGCAAAGAGCTCGTTGAAGCGTGAAAAGAGTGTTCGATAGTCTTGCGTGCCGGAAAGGGCGCTGCTCCGGAGCAGTTCAAACGAGTACCGACAGACATAGTCGCATCCCAGACGCGCCCCCTGAGCGTCGCTCTGCAACGATGTCCCGAGGGCGCTGAAGTCAATGTCCGGATCGACAGGCGTGTCCTGGAACGGGCGGCTGTTGAGGAAGCAGGCATTTACTTGCTGGAGGAGACGGGTCCCGAAGACGTAGTAGGAGAAGAGCAGGAGTGAGCGCTGCCATGCGGTCCAGAGGTAAGCCATTGTGATCCGGTAGGCGGTGGGTTGGTGGGAAGAAGATGTTTCAAAGTCGAACGATTGGTGTGATTTGGAGAGGGATTCGAGGAGCCTTGAAAGGAGATTGACGTATCCTTGCATGGCGTTTGATGCCGCAGGGTGCGTCGTTTGATCGAGATACGCCACCAGCAAGGCGAGGCGTATCGTGTTGTTGTCGAACCGCGTCGTTACCTTGTAGCTCGCCCAACCTCTTGTACTGTGATGATCCTGTCTTTGAGACGTTGACGGCGGCATGCTGACGAGGTATTCTCCTTGGGATGCCGCTTGATCACCATTGGAAGCATAGAACAAGTCCGTATCGTCAAAGAGCTGCGTTGAGCAACCGGGGAGCCTACAGAGAGTGTCTGCAGCGGTGGAGACGATGCGACGAGCATTGCATTCATCGGCGATTCCAGGCGGGATCTTGCAGGTAAAGAGATCGTCGAGCACCTTTTTCAGCAGCTCAAAGTGATTGATGGCATCTCTGGCGCTTGCGAGCAGATTGTCCATCAGGCCATCGGGCAGATCCCGCCATAGAGGGCAGTCGACGATGATGTCGGCCGGTTCTGCTTCGTCCATTTCCACCGACACAGTTGCAAAGTCGTCGGAATCGTCATCGTCATCGTCGTCGTCTTCGGAGTTGCCTGGGTAGCCCTTGTCGTGTTCCGCTGGCGGAGGAGTTGTTGGGATCAGGCGCATGTCCTCCCAGACGAGCTCTATTCTCTGCTCCAGAGAGGCCTTGTCGCTGCCCAGGTCGAGGGCATCTTCTACCCGCACCCCCGACGACGTGTGCGAGCTCATGGCAGCGGGTAGAGGAGCTTGATTTATAGAACTTATAGGACCGAGCTACTATTCTTCAAGAACTATGAGGATTATATTGTCTGATGCAGTGAGGATTCCAAACAGCGCGCCAAGATGGTTGGTTATTAGCCATTGGGCTCAGGTGTAAGATTGAGCTCCAGCAGTCGTGTAAGTTAATTTAGGCAGTGACAAGCCACCACCCCAATTTGACTACCTAGGTGTAGGTACCTACCTATGCAAACCCTTAATACATGGTACCTAGAGTAAAAGGTCCAATCTTGACATATCTTGTTTGCTACAACAAAAAGCATATGAGCTTCAACACAACGCACAAGCAACAGCAAGATGGAATGAGGTAAAAGTACGTCGACCGAAATATCGTCCTCTCGTCTGTATGAGTGAGATACAGCCAATCATCCGCAGAACAAACATGTCCCAATGGCGAGTCACAGCCGAGCAGCCACTCCGAGACATCGAAGGCCTCGATCACGAACGATGCGCCGCTCTGCACAACCTCATCATCGAGCAAGGATGGACTGCAAGCGGCCGCAGCCTGAGCCATCTCGACCGCCGGTCGTGGTGGGAGTGCTATGGCGGTGACGCGCAACTATTGCCGCACGCTGCCAAGCTGAGCCCTTCTCTCATTGCCTTTCTCCAGGCGGCGTGGCACGGCTACGCAATGACGGCACAGCCTCAACACGCATTCTTCCGGTATCTCGCTGGCCTCAGCTCGCCAGACCAGCTTTGGGAGAATGCCAACTACGGCCACGACGAGGACGACTCCAACAAGCGGCGTTACGTGACGCTCTACATGGCGAACTGGGCGCTGGGCGCCAGTCACCCGTTGGGGCTCGTCTTCGATCAGGACATGGCCACGGCAATGCAGCATATTTCGATTCATGACACGAGCGTCACGATGAATGGTAGACAGGTGTGGCTGCCCCTCGAGCTCGTTCTTGAAGCCTTTCTGGACATGATGGACCAGGGCAAGGTGCTGGCTGTGGGCTCGTCCTACGATGGAGAGCAAGAGCGGATCGACCCCTGGATTATGCCGTCTTATACGGAGCGTGACTTGGAAGAGACGCTCGAAGCCTTGGGCCGACTCACACAAGCGATTGAGGCTCGTATGCCTGCATCTTCCTGCGCTGAAACGCATCATCTTCGAAAGATTCTCCAGTCGGGCACAATCTTGCCAAACAGCTTCGCAGGCCGGTTACTGGCACAGGCACGCGAGGTTCGATTTCGCTACATTGCACCAGGCCTTCGTTTAGCCCACCAACA
Source organism: Trichoderma reesei QM6a (assembly GCF_000167675.1). NCBI lineage: Eukaryota > Fungi > Ascomycota > Sordariomycetes > Hypocreales > Hypocreaceae > Trichoderma > Trichoderma reesei. The sequence continues at coordinate 308,924 of NW_006711164.1, read as the reverse complement.
GCCATTCTCCTCAGTCAACATCAACGAGGGGCAATCGATGCCCATACTGCTCTTCGAGAGCAGCCAGGAGGCCCATCGAGACGCGCGGCGAACGCCATGGGGAGAAGAAGTCGTCATACCGCCGTTCCCACCACCGTTCCAGGAGGTAGCGAGTTATCCTGCCGGAGTCTATCTGACAGAGACGGATCCGCACGGCACGCATCCGTTTGAAGACGGCTGCGTGCTCATCCTGCCGTATGCCATCGGCGAGCACGGCTGGGCTCGGACCAGTGACGGGGCGCTGTTTGGAGAGGATACGCATGCCAGAGGGCCGGTCGCGGAGCCGGTGGCGGCGACTGGCACGGCGCTGTATCAGCAGGGATTCAACCACTTCATACGGACGCACGACGTGCAGCTGAAGCATGTGCTGGAGCGCTGGGCAGAGATGGTGGAGGGAGGCAAGTGGGCGGTGGATGGCGAGGGCGTGGCTGGGGGGGTGGACAAGTGGAGGGAGGCCGATACGGAGGAGGGCTGGCGAGACTATCAGCTGCCGATGGCGTGGTGAATCTGGTGCGTGTCAAGTGCTCAGCCTCGTCAAGATGCGAACGCGAACGAAGCCATCCATGGATGCTCGAGCAAGTTCGACCACTATCTTACCTGCCTACCCTAAAACCTCTAGAGGCCTTCCGTAGTAGAGATACATAAGGTAGGTAGGTATCTAAGGAACGGATAATTATTAGCACACAGGGGCTCAACAATGCACGCGTCTCAGCAGGGTAGACTGCAAACACAGAGCAGATGATCATGTTGTTCGCCTTTGAATGCCTAGACGACTTTAACTTTGTGATACTAACAGTGTTTGACTTCCCTGTGCTGACTAGTTCACACCGTACCTTAGGTGCCTTTTCTGCATGTGAGTACAGTGCACTGACGGAGCTTCTGCCTACATAGTAGCTTACATAAGTGCGATGGCCATCTCGCCTTTACTTTCGTACCTAATACTTACCTTAAGGTAGGTAACATGGCTGGGCTGACGAACGTTTAATGCTGGCGAGCCTCAACCTCATCTTACCAACAACTAGGTACCTTTAACCACTGCGCCATCTCTCCATCTTCGCCTTCATTCTCATCCTGGCGCATCCTTGCGCTCTCTTCATCTACTATTCTCACCTATAGTATTATATTATCATCACCACGTCAAACAACAAATGACGTGCCATAGTGTACGAGTAGCAGCCTTGCTTCACCAACTCGCAGCGGCACGGATTGACCTTGTCGAGTGGGAGTACGAGCTCTGGCGCCGCCTGGGTATACCTCTTGCGACCGATGGAGTAAGCAGACCGTTTAATTCCTTTAGTGGTGTTGCTTTGATTAACATGTTCCAGAGTCTATTTTATCTAGTCCCCGATCAACAGTTACTTGATGCCTGCCAGGTTGCGGCCTCCTTCGGGTACTATCCAGAAACCACAGAGTCCCTGCATGTCGCCTACCCGTCAGAGCTCTCAGGCTTGGGTGTGCGGTACAACATCGATGACAGGGCAGAAAAGTTCCTTGGCCATGACTGCTTCCGGCGGCTTGTCTTCTTACCGCTGTCCTGGTCGGGCCTGGACTTCCGCGATCTCGAACTGATAGAGATACGGTACTCGGGCATGCCAGGTCACACCTTCAACATCTGGACAGTCCCCCTTGCGGCAGCTTCTACTGCCATGATGCGTGTGATTTGCGCTGAGCCACGGACAAGCCGTTTACGCCGACGACTCAAGGCCCATCTGGTCAATCTTCTTGTCTACGCCCTTTTTGATACAAGCTATGAGGGAGATTACGAGGAAATCATAGGAAATGAGGTGCCGCTCTCAGAATCCGAAGTCTCGGAGATTGGAAACGCCGTCGCCAGGATAAAGTCTTGGGAAATGAGAGATGGTGAGGAATGGATAAGGGAAAACCTCATTAAGCTTGTTTCTGGGGCCCAAGGCCAATTGCCCTGGAAAGAGGAGTCATGATTATCGAGGCTTGCTATATACCCATCGTGTTACCACTTCGTTCGCCACAAATGGCTTTGGCCTCCTCAGTGTTCATCCTTTCAAGCCGAGTCGACCTTTGCACGATCGCTTTCCTCCAAGGCCCAGAGTAGGGTGTCTACCATGTCATCTAGTCCTTCGCTCCGATAGTGCTGCAAGAGCTTGCCTACGGCCGCGTACAGTCTGTCGGGGGTTGGCGACGAGTAACTTGCAAAATTAATCTTTTCGCCATGTTTCTTGAGATACAAGAGGATATTTTCGATGTCGTCAAGATCAGACTCGAGCTTGTGCATAGACTTGGGCCTGGTAGAGCCGATGAAGTGGACACAGCGCTTGATCTTGGTCAAAATCAGAACCGAAGGGCGTAGGATAGGGTATTGAGCTGGGGGGGAGAAAGGAGGTTAGCGTAGGTCCCTATCTTGAACGTGAAAGATGCAGAGAGGGAACGTACCATCACCAAGACGGATGATGTCCAGAGCCGGAGGAAGACCAAGCGAACCCACTGGAAGGGTTTCGATGGGAACCGAGTACTCGGGCGCTTCAGCTGGTGTGAAGGATAGTTTGGTGTCCCGCACAGAGAAGCGGGAGTCTGCTGCGAGGAGATGCTGCACAACTTGCTCTCGAGAGGTGCCATCGGTGAGGTCGATCTGGACATCAATGTCCTCAGTGCGGCGCAGGCTTCCGATAATCTGCACGGCAAAGCCACCGATAAAGGCGTGCTCAACATGATGGTTCGTGAGAACCGCCGACAGGGCGCTGGCGGCCATACGCTGTGCCTCCTCCCAGTGCATGGTGGGCGATCCAGTCAGTGGTGGTGGATGATTTCTGTTCAGTCGGGGTGCGAGCGTGGAGAGGTGGGAGGCAGTGAAGATTGTGAGAATGAGGAGAAGGAAGAAGAAGGAGAAACGAAGAAGAAAGAGAAACGAAGAAGAAAGAGAAGTGTTTGCTTCTTTGTCATTCTTTTTGGCTGCACATGGCCGGCTAGCTGTCGTTGACAAAACGCTCGTGGGCAGCTGGCGGCCAGCTGCCGTTCCAAGTCCACCTCAGGAGGGAAGCAAACGGGAGTATGCATGTCTTTCCATAACATAAAGAGAAGCATGTAATAGAACTAGGTAGATATATATTGCGATAGTAGCAGAGAATTGATCTATTACAGGTAGAATCTTCTTAGTAGACGGGATATATCTATAAGGGGGAAAATTTAACAATTGCTTCCTTTTTCCATCTTCCTACCTATTTAGATTAGTAGCCGTAGTAAACGTAGATTGACTTGCTAGGGCGCTGGATAGCCCATATGGGCTGCTGGCTAGCCGCTCCTAAGATATATATATATATATTTTCTTTCTTATAAGAGGCAGCAGTAAGTGGCGCCTAACGGACCAGGTGCGATCAAGTGGTATATCGGCTTAAGCATATCCTCAGGCAACTCTGGTTAGAGCCGAGATACCTAGTGCAGAGAGAGAAGAAGGTTGACGTGAAGTGAAGCTCACTTTGGTTCATCTCATAGCTGGCATCAGCCTCCCTCTGTTATTGTTAGTGACTCGAATAGCCCTAGAACAGACAGGGGAAGAGTTTGTAAGTTCTAGCCTATTTCACATTGAAGAAATACCATCTTTTCTTTGGCAATATTAGTGAAGACAATTGAAGTATAAACTACCTACCCAGAAGTGAGTACATATCTCGGCGCTTAAGTATGTAGTTAGTTTTTTCTCACTTCCTGCACTTGAGTACCTGTTCTTTGCTGCTGGGCCACGCTTCCAATAACCTATTCCATCAAGGTGTTACCCTAACGTTGGTACAACTGTGAATACATTAAGCTGTACAGGATATAGGTGTTCCATATTCCCTGCTTATACTGTCACAGCGGATGAGTAGAGGAACTGGGATGCAAAAGACGGGGTCTGTTGACCAAAAGCTAGACGGATACGGCAGAGTTTAGAGTCAATCGGGCGGAGAAACGGAGCAGATTACGAGAGGTACGTGACATGAACGATGTCCTCAAATGTTCTAGTGGATATCGAGCCATGTAGGATGGATGGCATCTATTTGCTTCTCTGCCGAGATTCCTTCTCCTGCACTGCTCGGACTGGCCTCGTTTCCTTCTCATGCAGTGCTCGGAATGCCTTGACAACCTGCTTGTAGCTATCCGCCAAAAGAACTGCCGAAGGATTAGCATCAGAGTCTACCAAGTGGGAGTGCAAATCAAGCTAAAAAATTGGTGTAGGGAGCGAAACTTACCGAAAGGCACAACGACCCACGGGGCATTGAAGCCGACGTAGTACACCCAGAAGTACAGGGTCTCGGGACGACTGTAGGACACGTTATGCAGGCGCTGCTCGGCCCAGTTGGTGCCGTAGTAGAGAGCCACGCCGTAGAGGTGGGCGACGCAGACGACGGTTTGGAAGAGGTGCCTGGAAGGGTGGCTGGTGAAGATGCAGAAGAGGGTGAGGAGGCTCAGGGGGCCCCAGGCGAACTGAATGGTTGTGTTAGAGGGGGAGGGCGCCTATGGACAAAATGCAACAGATTTTTCAAAAGATAGGATTAGGTGCTTACCACGGTGATAGTTTCGACGCAGACGGTGAAGACGTCAGAGGTGAGGTAGCGGGAGTCGGAGAGGGCGTATTCCTTCCAGAGCTGGGCAAAGAGGGTGTTCATGCCGGAGATGTTTGTGCGGTGGAGGAGATAGTATCCTGTCATGATCATGGATCAACAAACGCGCGCTTGACGGGGCCAAGCAAGAGTAATGACAAACCTTCAAAAGCAATGTGCAAGAAGCCGCCTGGAGCCCAAGAATTTAGAGTCAGCATGTACTGATAGTTTAAGGCGTGTCTGCGTATGCATCACTTACACAAGGCGAACCAAGACGCGGCAAAGCGGTCGACGGGCCGGACACGGCGCCGGGAAGACGCTCCGGAGCGGCGGCCGGAGAAGTAAAAGGCCGCAGCGACCACGGCACCGACGAGGGTCCCGAAGAGGGGGAGAGAGCGGGAGAGCGGGAGGCCATTCGGGACGTAGTCGGGGATGGAGACGCCGAGGGGGTAATACGGATGGTCGGCCTTGATTGGCTGCCGCTTATAGCTGAAAAGACCCCATTGACTCATCTTGGGAGGCAAGGGAGATGATGACGACCTTGCTGAAGGGAGATGAGAGCTTGAAAGCGGTGGAGTGCTGCGAATGCTTGATGATGGTGAGAGGAGGGGGGGTGTGTGTGGCGGTGTGAAGGAGGGGGAGAGTGGCCAGTGCTTATAGGCGGGGGAGAGTCTCTAGAGGAGAGGCTGGTAGTAGTTGAATCGGTATTCTTCCCTTTGAAAATCGCTGTTCTCGATTGAAAACCTCTCGCAGACAACAAATCAAGTTGCATAAAGGAGTCGATTCTATCGGGAGATGGTGATGGTTCTCGTGAAACACATCGGGGTCAGTATCGATAAGGCACACGTGGACACTGGTTGGGTGCCTGAGGTGTTACAGAAAAGTACTCCGTACTTGCACCTTAGTACAGCAATCCCTGTCTGTCGGCTCACTCTCCAGCCTCGAGTCTCAACAAAAGTCCCCATGGAGGCTACTTCTATCTCTTTCAGCCCAGGCAATTTGCGTCGTGGTTCAGAATGCAGACTCGCCGCTTCATGGCCTGCAACTGTCTGAACATGACCCTCGTTCACCCGTCCGAGCTGACAAGAGGCCAGACGAACTTGTCCGAGAAGATGCTTCTTCAGTGCTTCTCTCCCTCCCACATGGGCCAAGCAGCGTTCCTGGCTGGTCCATATGCAGAGCGAGTGGCTCACGGATAGGACGGCGGGAACGGGCTAGAATGCGTTACATCGGGTCGACGGCTGGTCGCCCTTCACCTCTGAGATTCGAGACGCCGTGAGGCTGCTTGGAAAAGATCAAGACTCTGCTGCCTCTGGCCGTGCAAATGGTATCCTGTCGAGTCCGCTACAAGGTCTACCAAGTAATACGAAGCATGAGAACTGCGGTATGAATCGAGAGACGTTTCCACGCAGCCACAGTCGCTGTTCAGGTGCTGACCTGCGGAGTAGCAGATCGTCACTGTCAAGAGATGCAAAAGTGTGGAGGTGGCCGAAGAGCGGCGGGGGTCGAACGAGATAAGACATCTACTACCTATACTATGAGTTATAGTATCTGTCCGTCTTTTATAAAAAGACGGCCCAGACGGCTGCGTACCCCAGCCTGTCTGTCCATCGTCCCGAGATTATCCTCGCGTCAATTGGCCTCCCGCGAGCGAACCTCTCCCCAATGAAGACTCTCGCCGTCGTCAGCGGCCTCGCCGCCCTGCTGCCCTCGGCACTGGCTTGTGGGAGCGACCACTCGTGCTACGGCCCTACCAACACGGTCGAGCATGTCCGCCATGTCAAGCGCATCCAGCCCGGAGCGCCGAACGCGGCCTATGGACCCAAGGCGCCTCTCGAATGGGGCCAGCTCAACTTTCTCCATACGGTACGCCATGTTTCTGAGAGTCACGGCAGAGAAGCATCGGCAGCACTAACGTACCATCTAGACCGACACTCACGGCTGGCTCGAGGGCCATCTCAAGGAGCAAAACTATGGCGCCGACTGGGGCGACTTTGTCACCTTCTCGCGCCGCATGAAGCAGACGGCCGGCAACATGGGCGTCGACCTGCTGCTCATTGACACGGGCGATCTGCACGACGGCAATGGCCTCTCAGACGCCACGACCATCGACGGCACCGACTCCATGCCCATCTTTGACGGGATCGAGTACGACCTGCTGACGATTGGCAACCATGAGCTGTACATCTCCGAGGTTGCGTACGAGATGTTCAACACGTGGGCGCGCAAATGGGGCGACCGCTACATCACGTCCAACGTCAAGGCCTTCAACCAGACGTCGGGCCAGTACGAGTACATTGGAGCGACGCACCGCTACTTCACGACGCCCAAGGGGCTGCGCGTCATGGCATTTGGCGTGCTATTTGACTTCACAGGCAACTCCAACGCCTCACAGGTGCTCAAGGCTGCCGAGATGGTTCAGGAGGAGTGGTTCAAGAACGCCGTCGAGACGTGCGAACCCATCGACGTGTTTGTGCTGTTTGGCCACAACCCTGTGCGCCAGACGGACTCGTCCAACACGCTCAAGCTTGTCTTTGACGAGATCCGCAAGGTTCATCCCACCACCCCCATCCAGATCCTGGGCGGCCACAGCCACATCCGCGACTTTGCCGTCTACGACGACAACTCGGTTGGCATTGAGTCGGGCCGGTACTGCGAGACTCTGGGCTGGATGTCCATGACGGGCTTCGACGCGTCCAATAGCAACTTCAAGGGCGTCAAGAACCCGCACGGCGTGCCCAACCCGACGAGGCCGGCCCGCCAGGGCGCAAAGTCCCCCTTTGTGTACTCGCGCCGCTACCTGGACTGGAACCGCCAGACCTTCATCTACCACACCAAGCAGACGGAAGCGGCCTTTGACTATGGCTCCGGCCTGCGCGTTACCGATGAGGTGTCCAAGGTGCGCGAGGAGCTCAAGCTGGGCGATGTGTACGGCTGCGCGCCCCAGACGTGGTGCATCTCGTGCGTGCCCTTCAACGACTCGAGCAACATCTTTCCCGGCGTCGTCTTGCCCGCCGTCTCTGCCATTGTTGTCAACAAGACGCGCGAGGATAAGTCGCGCCTCATTATCGGCAACACGGGGGCGATCCGCTTCGACCTGCACCAGGGGCCGTTTACGTATGATGACAACTTCATCGTGTCGCCTTTCCGGGATGCCTTTCTGTACATTCCCGATGTGCCGTATGAGCTAGCCAAGACTGTCCTGCCAAAGTGAGTTCCTTCGTCTCAATGATTTGACGCATACTAGCCGTATCATGCTTGTGAAGAGGCTAAAACCCCTTGCTCCCAGGCTCAACAGTGGTCCCATTGCCAAGCGTGACTTGGCCACAATGCCCGTCCCTCGCGACTCGTGCACCGATCCCACCTTGGGCTACCTGACGCGTCGCGAGATGCGCCAGAGCCACGGCGTCGTCCGCCGCCAGGAAGTTGTCACTTCGGGCTATGTCACGACCGATGACTTTGGCAGCGATGGAGACGACACGGTGCACACAGGCATTGAGAACTACCCTCTGCCGGGCTACTTTCAGGCCGAGGTCAACTTTGCCGAGGGGAGCGACCCCGAGGCCGTTGATTTGATATTTGTCGACTTGTAAGTTACTCTGGTCGCAACGATTGCGACAACTGTACTGACTTAGATAAAGCATCGAGTCCCTGATTCTCGCAGATCTTGGCGGCAACTACACTTCTGACATGGTCAGCTGCTACATCGACTGCGACTTTACCTCCCAAGGTATGTCTGCTTTTTGACAGTTTTTTGTGTGAACAGCAAGCTGATGTGTTTGTTAGACTTTATGCTCCCCTATGCGAAGCTCGTGTGGCAGGAGAACATTGACAACTGCCCTCTTGCGCAGGCGTAACGACAGGTGATGGCTGAATGACTGTATATAAGTAGAAACAATCAGGATTACCAGTAATGTGTAAAGGAGTCGCATGCTTTTGCGATGAATGAATGCGCGCCGTTGCTCCGAGACATGAAATTTATAATGCCTGCCCAAAGTCCCAGTTCAATAATACACCTCTCCCTTCATCAGCACCCTCGCCGTCCGCAACAGCTTCGCCTCCTCTATCCTCCCCCCTCTCACCGTCGTCCCCACGTCCACCACACCGCTCGGATGCCCAATCCTCACGACTTCCTTCTTCTCCCCACCCATCATCTCCGCCGCAAGCGTCCCGTCCATCTGCGACGCCGCGCCCAGGCACAGCGCCAGCGTCAGGGGCACGGCCTTGTGCGCCTGGCCCATGGACATTGCGAGGCACTGGATGTCCGTCTGCGCCGAGACTTTTGCCGCTGGATCCAGCAGGAGAACGACCTTTGGTACGCTTTCAACCAAGGGGTCGAGGTGCATTGCGAGGGCGCCCGCTTGGCGGATCTCCTCGAGACGGGCTTTCAGGGGAGCGTTGGCTTCGACGGCAGAAGGGGTGAGATTTGCGGCGTCGAGAAGGCCGAGGCTCGATGCTGCTACGAAGACGCCTGGGTTGCTGACGTCTACCAGCGAGGCCTTGACGCGCGAACCATCCGCGAGAGCCAATTCATCGACGGGGTTCCCCGTAGGAAGGGCCTTCCCCGTCTTGGCGCCCGCGGGATCGAGGAAGCTGAGCGTGATGGGGGACTGCGTTCCCGGCACGCCGTCCATGGCGTAGTCCCCGCGAGGATCGTACATGAGGGGGCTCCCGTCGAGCTTGAAGCGCGAGAGGACGAGCTTGTTGGTGTTTGTGTTGCGGATGCGCAGGGTGGCCCAGCGGGAGCGCGAGACGGGGTCGTAGGAGATTGCGGAGGGGATGCGCGAGGGGGCGACGAGGCCCATGTCCCAGATGGCGGGGCCGACGATGGCGGTCATGTTGCCGCATGTGCCGGCGAGGTCGAGGGTTCCCGTGCGGATGCCGACTTGGACAAAGGTGAATTCGGCGTCTATTTCGGGTGATGAGGATGAGGATGAGGGTGAGGGTGAAGGGGGAGGGGGAGGCCCGCTGACGACGACGACCTTGGAGGTGGAGGAGACGCCGGAGCCCATGCCGTTGAGCTGGCGGCCGTAGATGGGATCCGGGGAGCCCATTGCGGGAGCGAGGATGGGCTGCCATTGGCAGGGGACGGGGGGGAGGACGGAGCGGGTGAGGAGGAGGCCGGTGGAGGTGCCGCTGCGGACGAACCAGGCGGGGAGGCGGCGCATGTTTGGTGGTGAGGGGGATGAGGTTGTGTGTGTGTTTGTGTGTGTATAAGGAGGTTTCAATGGACGAGATGAGATGAGATGAGATAAAGGGAGTGAGAGAGTGTGTGTGAGTGTGAGTGTTGTCTGATGGGTTTTGTTGTAGATGAGATGAGGTGCTGTATGGAGTCGGGTATAGGTAGGTAGTAGTTGGGGTGGTGGGGTCAACAGTATGGGGTAATGGGGTAGAGCTGATTTGTGTGCATACATAGCCGACGAGATGCCCGGCCTTTTATGCATGGGCTCAGCATGTGATGAGGCTCGGCAGACTACAATCATAATGCTTCGCGATGCGATTCAGAGTCAATTGGCTGAGCCCTAAAACTCGACATCTTACAGATACCTACCTACATGTATGGTTTCATGCAGCTGAAAAGACTGCAAGTCAGTGTATGTTACAGGGTAGTTGCTCGATGAAGCTGCTGGTGCAAGCCGACTTTCTCTCTATTAAAGCCCACCTTTTGATAGAACACATCAATAAGAAGAGTATCAAAGTCTATATTATACTAGGTCCTATATCATATCAAAGTCAGCCATTCATCATCTGTATATAAGCATAACCACCAACACCTTCAGCACAACGCTCCATCACCGCCCATCCACCCAAAACCTCCTCAGCAAGTCTGCATAACCCCCCTTCATCCCCCAGTTCCCAACCGCGTCCTCAAGCCCTCTCTCCATCCTGCCCACATACTCCCTCTTCGGCTCCCCCTCCGTCGTCCTCTTCCGGTCCACATATGCCAGCACCTTGACGGGCGTCAGCTCCTCTCCGCCATCCTCCCCCTCCTCCTCCTTGCCGCCGCCGCCGCTGCTGCTGCTTACCCACGATGCCTCGAGATACACCTTTTCATAGGCCCACGGCACGCCCTCGTAGCCATCCAGTCTGTCCTCGTCTTCTGTCGGCAATAGATAAAGCATACCGTATACATGACCTTGTTCCTCCTCCTCCATCTTTCCCTTCCCCTCACCCTCCCCGCCAACATCGTCTTCACCATCATCCAGCTTGACAATATTCGCATACCCCCTCTCGTTGATGATCCATTTCCATCCTGACAGCTTTCCCAGGCCGACAGCTGTGGAATACGGACATCGCTGCCGCATTTGTTCCGTGGAGAGATTGCTTCCGTAGGCAAAGTAGAGGATCTCGCTTCTGTTTTCGTCGGTGATGGTCAGGGTGCTGTCTTGCGAGTCTTGGCTGCTGTGGCTGCTCTGGGAGTCCATTTTGGCTTGACCCCCCCCTATGTCCTGTGCTCTTGTGTTCTTGTTCCTCTTGTTGTTGCTGTTGCTGTGTGTCTTTGTGCTTGGCTGTGATTTGGTGTATTGTGCTTGTGTGGGTGTTGATGTATGTCTTGTAGTCGTGTGTTGGTGTATGTTTATGTGACGTAAGGTAGGATGTATGATATGCGTTATGTGTGCTAATGTCCAAAGTTGTGCGTAATTGTATATGGTGTAAAAGGTTGTGCGTAGGTAGTTGTATGCGATGTCTCTTGTTCGGTGTGTACCTTATGTACGGCTGTACTGCACAAGTAAACGATAAAGCCCTCTTAATGATGATGCGTACAGATCAATCAATCAATCAATCAATCAATCAATCCACACGCACCTTTAATATCCTCCACAAGCCAAAACACAAAGATCGTCAAATCGGCGCAGCCTCGCCGAATCCCAGAAAACGCCTTACTGGGAGGCCTTTGACTGCAACTGCAAGGCTGTGCACGGCCACCCCGAAGAATAGAAAGACAAGGCGGATCTCGAAAATCTCACCACAACAGACACAGAAACAATAGAGCCTCTGTCAAATGTGGCATGTCCTTCTGTTTTTAGCACACAATCTATCGATTTGTTGATGAATAGATTGAAAGGAATTGAATAGGATAGAATCGCTTGGAAGAAGGCAGATGAAGGTTTGATTGATTAATGACCTTCTGGAGGTGGGAGGAGAGGAAACCTAGAAGTACCTTACCTTACCTTACCTTACCAGGTACACAAGGTCAGCCGATGACTCTAGGCAGCAGAGGCAGGTTTCTTTGTTCCTGGGCATGGAAGTTGCACCGACCGAATCCACGACCTGAATGACTCTTTTCCAATTTTTACATCGTGTTCTCATCTTCCCTTATAATTTTGTCTTGCTGCTGAGTTGTCCTTTTTGTGACCTTCTTCACACAGTATGTTGGAACGTCCAAAGGTTGGCTTGAACCATCACCGAAATGCATCAAGCACAATGCTCAAGAAACGGCCTCACTTCCTTTTCCCATCGTCGAGCACTAAAACACTGCTTAGGTATCAAATCATCATCATTCATGCTAATTCATATAATACACTTTAAATGCTCATGTCACGTCCTCCCAATGCTCTGCCCATGCACTGCATTACCGCCACAGCCCTTGCACGGGCTGCCTCCAACCCCCATGTGTCGAGGCTGTCGACACTTCTTGCGACCTGCAAAAAATGACTACTCCTAATAGAAACTCTACATACTCTTCAGGCAGTTCAAGACTCGAGGTTTTTTTTTCTCTCGTGATTTGCAAATGGAAGAGCGAACGTAAACAAAGATCCCTGACCCCGCCTCCCTATATGGTGTAGTAGTAAACGATATCCGTCAATATGTCCGCACCTTTGCGTCTATTGATTGTTGTTGTTCTGATGTGGTGCCTGCCTTGTTGCGTCCATGGAAATGCAGAAAGAAATTAGAGGAAACTGAAGAGAACAATTCAAAAATTGGCCAAAGAAAAAAAAAAAAAGAACAAATCAAGTAATCTGTGCTAGAAAAGGGCTGAGCATCAGCTCGTCGGCACTCGGCCGCAGGTTGTGATCCAGCTCAAAGGTCTGGCCCAGGAACGTCTTTGCATCGTCACTAGCATGCTCGGGTATGGTGGGAGTTGCCTTGCCGCCACCGATCCTGAAAATGGCCTGCAGCTGGCTGCAATCCGGGAACGGATGCGAGCCCGTCATCATCTCGACCACCAGGCAGCCCAGGGACCAGATATCAGCCTTGCGCGTGTACGACGTCTGCTTGACCACCTCGGGCGCCATCCAGAACACGGAGCCCTGCAGCGACGGCCGGTGCTTGTTGTTAGCAGCCCCGTTGAGGATGTTGGACGCCTCGAGCTTCTTGGAGATGCCGAAATCGGAAATCTTAATGGTGCCCTTGTTGTCGACCAGGATGTTGGCCCCCTTGATGTCGCGATGGATAATGTCCATGTTGTGTAGGTACGAAAGGCCCGTCAGGATCTGCCTCACGAAACTGCGCACCAGGGGCTCGGGCAGGGCGCCGTACGAGTTGAGCATGGTCTGCACCGACCCGCCGGGGACGTACTCGAGGAAAATGTTGAGATGATCGGCGGATGAACTGCAGCCCAGGTACTGCACGATGTTGGGATGCCGCAGCTCCCGCAGGAGGCTGATTTCGCGCTTGAGGGCGTCAATCATGCTCTTCTTTCGGCTGTCGGTCTGGCTATTTGCGCCGGGCGCGGGCATCTCGACCTGCTTCACGGCCAGGAGCTCTCCCGTCACGGCGTGCAGCGCCAGGTACACGCTGCCAAAGGATCCCTGTCCGATCAGGGCTCCCTTCATCCACTTGTTGTCGTCCCACGAGTCGCCGGCCAGGAAGCTCTCCAACTCTTCGTCAGCCTCGTCCTCGTCCTCGTTGAGAGCCTGCTGCAGCTCCTGGAAAGAGCCGGACCCGGTGGACCCGTCCGCGTCATAGTAGCTGGTGCTGGCCGTGTTGCCGTCCGGGTCCGTGACGCTGAGGCCAGTGGCGTCGCTGGTGTCCGAGAAGGAGACGTACGACTTGCGGTTCGGTTCCGTGGGTGATGACGCCTCCTCCTGCAGGGTTCCCAGCATCGACGATGCAATCGAGTCTCTGCTGTAGAGCGTCGGAGCTCGTCCGCCCTGAAGACGAAGCTTGGCCACATGGCCGTTTCCACCCAGCCACGAGTCCGCAATGGTAGGGATGGGAGGGGCGTCCTGGATGCTCGAGGCAAAACTCAAGTTGCTCGCCACGCTAAGCCGGCTATTGATCTTGCTCAAGCGGGTCGACCTCCTCATGGAAAGCCTGGCGGTCCGGTCAATGTCCTCGCGGGCATGGTCTGGGAAGTACGACGTCAGGTCTGATGCGATGAGCTCGCTCGGAGGACGCAGCCCGCCAAACTGACGGAGCCCAACCTTTCGAAGGGGGTTGCGCTCAGGCGACAAGGGTCGGTCCAGTTCTCTGTACGCATTCGCCGTGTTTCGCTCTCGGGCCGCGAATGATACGGGCGACAGGGGGTTTTGCAGCTTTTCGTTCCAACTCTCGCCCAGGACTTTCTGTACCTTGAGCTGGCTCCTCTTGTCTACGCCCTCGAGGGCTCGCGCGTGCTTCTGCTGCTCTTCTTCCATGGCAATGGCGGCAGCGCGTTGCAGTTCGGCCTCGCCGGGCTCTCCAGCCGGCACTCTCCTGAGAATCAGGCGATTCCGCTCCGGCCTCCGCTGGTCCTTGATGATGCGCCACAGCTCGGTATCGCCCAGGCGGCGGCATTGGCTGGGATCGGCGTCGATGCCGGTCAGGACCCAGAAACAGTAGTTTCGCTCGTGGTCTTCGCGAAGGCCAAACTTGCGCAGAGTGACGCGCATGACATCCTCGCAGGTATTGCACTCCGCAATCTTGACGACCTTTGTAACGCCGCCAGTGGAGATTACCCGGATGATATGCTGGCCTTGGGGCAGGGTGGCCATGAGAGAGCCGTCCAGGCTGGAGTTGTTGCGTGTGTGCGAGGGTATTGGGCGGCCGGAGGAAGCAATTGTCGTTGCATTCTGGTTCTGGTGCGCTACGTAGCCCCTGCCAGAGGGGTATTGCTGTTGCTGTTGTTGTTGTTGCTGCTGCTGCTGTCGTGTTCGTGCATCCGGCACTGGTTGAGGCGAGCTAGGCCGTGAGTTGGGTCTTCCGTGGTCGGAGGCGCCGGCGCCAGACATGTCGACCTGTCTCGAGTACCGCTTGTTGATGGACGGAGCAGGCGCGGATCGCGTGTTGGAGGATATGGTAGAGCTGCTGAGGGTCTGCAGAGGCAGGATATCTAGCCCAGCAAACGAGTCCTGAAGATAGAACAACATCCACTGTTAGCATATTCTCTCTCTCCTTCCTTTGTCAAAGACCAAGTGGGCAGAGACAAAACTCACCCTGTTGCGCTTCTTCTGGTTGGCGTAGGCCTTTGTCCTCAGCTTCTTGATGCTGAGGAAGAGACGCACGCGGTCGCCGACCTTGTCGATGCCCATCTCCTTAAGGACTTCCTTGTCCATCTCCAGCAGGTTCTCGCCATTGATGTGGTTCTTGCGGAACAGCTTCTCGTACTCGCCGCACTTGACGCTGGCGAGGTAGTCGCACACTCTGTCCTCGTCCCAGTTCTTGACGGAGTCGGGGCCGTCCGTGTCGGAGAATTCCGACTCTGTCGGGCTGGAGAAGCCGTGCGAGTTGCCAGCCATGGCCGGTATCCTCCTGGACGTGGCAAGGCCGGAGGAGTAGTCGGTGGTGACCATGGCGGGCGCGCCTCCCAGCGAGGCGGGATATGTAGACTTGGCGAGCATAGCCATTTTTCGTTTCTTTTGTGTTTTGCGTCTCAGTGAATATCAAGTGATGTTTGTGGGCTCCTGCTTTCGAGTCCCGGTCTCAGCGTGAGAATATTATAATGCGGTGCCTCGCATGCAGACGCGACCTGCGGCGTCTGTGGCTGTGGCTCAAGGTAGTGACGGTTCAGTCCTCTTTGTTGTCGGCTCGATCCTGTGATTGCCTCTTGGCCTGTTGTCGTGCTCGGGGTTCGTCGTGTATTTCCCGCGTCTTCTTCTTCTCGGTCTGTATCTGCGTCCACCGTCAAAGTCAAAACCCAGGGCTTCAGACCACCTCGTCCGTGGTTGCTGCGGCGGTCGTCGCGACACAGGCTCCCGGGCTGAAGTCGATCGACGGCGTCGAAACAGGAGGGAAAAAAGGGGAGCAAGCCGCGAGGTTCTTGGGAAGACGGGAATCAAAGAGCCCAGCAGCCCAGGGCCGAACGGGGAACGAATTGAGAAAAATAGCGGCCGGGCGGGGGGGGAGAGACGGCGCTTCTCCTCCTGTGCTAGTCCCTCAGGTTAGCACTCGGGTTAGCAGGCCTGACGGGCGATTGGTGCGTGAGGCGATTGGCCACGGGCGGGCCCCTCCCCTGTACCCTCGTGGAAGTCAGCACCGATGCGCTAAAAGAGGTGCGCTGAAGAAGCGCGCCATGGTGCCCTGGTGCCCTGTACATACTGTACGAGTAAGGACTACCTCCTACCTGAGTGCCCGCCTGAGCCTGTCCACCTGTCGACCTGTGCCTGTACCGGTACCGGCACCTGCGCGGAAGACGGACAAAACCTGCGACACGGTTGCGACGACAGGCTGAACGGGGTGCCGATCGACTGGCTGGCGCGTTGGACGACTGGTAATGAAAGGAGCGACACGGCTGCTTCTTTGTGCGAGCCCACCGGACGGCCTCTGGCACTGGAGTTGACTCGGGTCTGGCGCTAACAACAGTTATGGCCAAAGGTACATGTAAGGCAAGAGGGGGTACCGTAGAAACTCGTGAAATTCGACCGAAGCTAGGTTTGGTGGAGCCGCCACGTCATCTTTTTTTAGCAGCATGCCTTACTACAGTAGGGAAGGTTGACCAAGGTACCTCAAGCTGCCAGTACCTCAATTAATCGCATAATACAGTGCATCTTTACGGTCGCAAGCAGGAAAAAAAAAGTATTATTGCATTATATATATCAGAGGACTTCTCATAATGTAAATTACGCTGGTTGACTGCAGCGTTAAGGTTGTGGCGGCTTTGTTGGTTGATTGGCAAAAGACAGTACATACGCTTGCATAGCAATTTGCGGGGGATTGAGGTATTGATTTTCTGTACTGTACTTGATGCGGCTTTTCCTGTTATTGCCTGGCGTGCACGTGCACGTGGCGGCTCCACCAAACCTAGCTTCGGTCGAATTTCACGAGTTTCTACGGTAGTAGCATCGAGCGTGGAGGGGAGTATCGGTACGAAGTTGCCAGTAGCAGTAGTATTACCGACCTAGGCGATTTCACGATGCGAGCGGGACGTGTGATGGCTTAGTATGTACCAAGTAGTATGTGATATCGACGGAAAATCATCAGATTGGAGTGCTATATCGGGATACATCGAAATGGCTCGTAGGTTGCGTGGACTCGGTACCTATACTTGATACCTGTACGTACGCATCGAGTCGCGCCGAGATGACGATGGATCAGCGTTGTGTTTGAGGTAGACAGGAGGAGCGATGACATGCCGCGAATGTCAGCAATATCCGTAGCTGAAGCGGCTCTGATGTTGTTTGCTTTGCCACCAGGCAATCAATGTTATCGACGGCTGTTCAGCTCATCTGCATTATCATCATCATCATTATCATCAGCCTCACCGGCCTCGTAGACTTCCATCCTAACACGACTTCTGAACTCCCCTATCTATTCTCTTTAGCCATCTGCAAGTGGCCCTTCCAACCAGGTAGTAGGCAGTCTACAACATACCATCATCAACATCACCAGCTTCACCGTTGTTGATTCTGTTCCTTCAAGGCCCATTTCCAGGGTTCAGGCTCCAAGTGGGCCCGCGACCCCTGTCCGCTGCGCCGCCCGCCATTGGCCCGCCGTCTGCAAAACGTGAAACCAGCGGCGTTTCGAAGTTTCATCGCACCCACCGCATTTTTTGGTGGCTTTTTTGGGGCTTCAGGCTTGTCCTCGCCGAAACCTCGTAAACATGACCCCGGCTGCGGCACTTGAAGCCTTGGGGGGGGGGGGGGGGGGGACTCGATATGTAAGAATACGAAGCTCGCACGAATTCGTCGGGCACTATTCAGTGATTTGTTATGGTTACCATACAGTGCAGCGTCAAACCGCTAACAAAGAAACTGCTGGGATGTGAATCTCTTTGTGCGAGCTCGGACGCCTATGACGACTTGGTCTGGCCCCTTGCAAGCGATTCCGATTCCATCTCGCACAAGATACCTTCAAAGTCAGGAAACCTGTACCTGAGCCTGCAGTCTCACGCTTACGACTGACTTCTCGTACCAGTACTTGCAGGCTGCAGATTGCATCAGCACCATAGATAATACATGGCGGCGACAGCGACTCGTGTCTGTCCCCCTCTGATCATCGCATGGGGCTGCTGATCGGTTGCTGGCATGATCCTAACGGCAGCTTCGCTCACCTGCAGGCCTCAGGCTTCTAGAACGAACACCAGGCCGACCCGGCTCCGGCCAGCGCTGGGGGTTCGGGCTTTGATGCAGAACAGATGCAGAAGAGTCGAATAGGCGACTGGCGTCGAGGACGACATTCGATGCAGCCTTCCTTTGCTTTTTTGTTTGCTGGCAGTGCATGCGCATACATGCATGCATGCATACATACCTTACCATGCACATCCGGCCTCTCATTTCAACCCTTCAAGAGTCCAGGCAGAGGCAGACTTAACCATATTCAGTGCCAGGTCCCTCAGCTCAGTCCTCTCGCACCCAAGCCAGCAACGAATCAACTGCCCCAAGGTCGCGCAACAACTCGCAGCTGTATCAACAGCCGTCTCGACGTTTCCACTCTCCAGTCTCCCCGTCCAGTCAAGTCCACGCCAGCGCCGCCGCATGCGATGCCCTCGCTGCCATTCGCCCGCGCATTGTTTCACATGGTGACAGCTCGGCGCTTGAGACGCTGCACCAATCACATGCAGCGGCTCTTGACCGGGCCGACGCGAGTTCACAATTCAATCGCCTGCCATGCTCCTGCCAGGGTGGGTGCTTGTTGTCGGCGGTCGTCGCTGATATTGCATGTATTACTGCTGCTGGGTTATCTCGGCGTCAGAAGCTGTAAGCAGACAAGAGCGTGTTTGCCTAATCAACCCCAAACGGCGGAGGCTCTCGTGATGCTTGTCACTCTTAGTATCACGTCACCTCTGTACATAATGGGATGGCGAGGTGCTGCGAATGGACGGCTTAATTACACATGGGTTGATGACCATGCCACTGCACTTCTGATACCCCAGTTGGTAGGTAATTTCCTCGCATGAAGGTGCCAGAAATGTGGAATTGTAGAACACCTCCGATAGTATCGCGGATCTGTGATGTGCTCACGGAAGCCAGATGGAGAGCTGTTGTAGCCTCGAGGTTCGGTTTGAGATGCCACGGGATTTTAGAAACATAAATGAACATCGAGAATACAACACGATGCTTCTTCTTTTGGCCCATCCTGTTATAACTACAGCATTCGCAAAATCTAGCAGGAGACGTCGAGACTTACCTCATACTTTGATGCGGTGAGCTTCTCTCATGCCGTAAGTTTGCAGAGCTCTTCTAAGCTGGTCGCGAAATCGCAGTCGGTACTAAGCTCCAGCTCCAATGTGGCGCCTCAAAGGACCCCGCGATAATCTCAGGTCTCGCACTAACATGCCCACACACAGATTCTTACACTAGTTTGTTAGGCCTCAACTTCATCCAGAGAAGCCGGTTTTTACAGATTGTCGCAGTCATCATCCTTATGTCAGGCGCCACACACCGAGAGCTTCACACAGCTCTCGATTAGCTTCATTTCCAGTTGGCTCCTCGTCGTCATTTGTGTTTGACAGTGAAGCCTCTGAGATAGCAAACGAGGGCAAGCAAGCACGGGATTTCTCGTGATACCGTTGAGAGGATCTGCAACTGGTGTCCGATCCACTCTGAGTCGTTAGCCGTAATCCATCCGATCTTCGGCATTTGCTGTGCCCAAGCCAACTGAAGCTTGCTCACGCGCGGGACCTACCAGGTATCAAATCGCATCTCGCCGGAAGCGCAGAAGCTCAAATAATCTTCCCACCCCCTGTCTCGCACAGCTCGTTGGCATCGCCATCTCGTCATGGCTTCACTGGAGAAGCCCGTTGTCAGCTTCTTGGGCCCCATTGCCTCATATTCGCATCAGGTACCTGGTAGCCCTCTCATCACGGCCTCTCATCAGTCTCGACCACAATCTGACAAAACTTGGCCATGCAGGCAGTCCGCCAGGTTTTCCCAGAATCGTCATGGGAACTGAGGCCCGCGGCAACGATAGATGGTACGCAGTCAAACCATTGGCAGCAAAAGCTTCATCTCTGTCCTAGCTAAACCGACTAACCATGCGCTGCCAGATGTCTTTGACCAGGTGCAGTTCGGAGAGGTCAAGGCCGGTGTGGTTCCCATCGAGAACTCCACAAACGGCTCCGTGGTCTTCACCCTCGATAACCTGGCCGACCGCAACGGCCGGTACAAAGACATCACGGTGGACGGCGAGATCTTCGTCGACGTCCACCACTGCCTGGTGGGACACAGGAACCCGTCCCCCTTGCTGGAGCTTGACGACCACGGAGACTTATCGGGCACGAGCACGCCTACTCTTACGGATCCGCGCCCGTCCAAGCCAAGGTCAAAGCCGCTCGCGAGCCTGAGACACATCAAGCGGCTGTACTCCCATCCACAGGCGTTTGGCCAGTGCAACGCCTTCATCTCGACGTATCTCAAGGGCGTGGAGATTTTCGACGTCAGCTCGACGAGCAAGGCCGCCGAGATTGTGAGTCAGGACACGACTGGTACGTGGGCGGCCATTTCGAGCGAGCTCGCTGCGAACCTCATGCATGGCCTGGATATGCTTGCCCGATCCATCGAGGACCGTGACGACAACACCACGCGCTTCCTCATCATTGGAAAGAACACGACTGTCCCCAAGGACTGGAATCTGGTAAAGCATGCAGAGGGAAAGACTGGCACCAGGACGCTGATATCGTTTACCGTGCCGCATACGTCGCCAGGTGCACTGGCCGAGGTCTTGAGCGGGTTCAAATCGTACAACCTGAATCTCACGAGCATTAACAGCAGACCCAGCCTGTTGGCCCCCTTCCAGTACATCTTCTTCATCGAATTCGAGGGCAACAAGTATGATGACCCTGACGGCAGGGTAAAGGGGGCGCTGGATAACATTGACCGGGTGGCACAGAGCTGGAGATTGCTAGGGAGCTGGGAACGGTATAGGTAGCGGATTGTTAGCTATGACGGATAGTATCTGACGAATGAGGAATGTGAGATAGGAGCATGTATCACTATCAAAGCTAGGATATCATTTGCTACAGTTCAGTGCTATAAGTCAAAAGCCCCTAATAAGTATCCAGTCACATGCCCCGGCTTGTGTAACAGAATGTAGACCGGGGAAGCGGAGCCGAAACATGAATGAGCTGCGAAGAGGCCGCCTTACTAACAAGTGCCTCCCGATTAAGTGACTGCGAGGTAACTACTGCATGAGCATGGTGCAGGGAGGGGGTTGACCAGTCTCTTTTTGTTCTCTCTTGGAGTTTAGCTGCCAAGGATATTTGACCGCTTGCATTTCGGTCAATGATACCACATGTCTTTGACTGACGGGAGGTTGATGCACCGAGAGTTTAAATGAGAACCAAATATGTACCTAACTGGCTGTGTAACGACTCGTTGTCGTGCCTGGCCTTGCGAGACCTTTGACCCCAGCTTGCCCAGGTACAAAGATCCAGACACAGATCAAGCCAGCACCAGATCCCCTCAAGTGCCATCAACTACTAGTAAGCATTTCCTTCTCGGCTCAACCGCCCGACTGGACGTGACAGAAGCCCGCCTCCATGACGTGTAACACTCCTCCAGCTGCTGGACACCCCCCAAACGGCCAATGAGAGGCTACG
The DNA here is from genome assembly GCF_000167675.1 of Trichoderma reesei QM6a. Taxonomy (NCBI): domain Eukaryota; kingdom Fungi; phylum Ascomycota; class Sordariomycetes; order Hypocreales; family Hypocreaceae; genus Trichoderma; species Trichoderma reesei. The sequence goes on along the minus strand of NW_006711164.1, from coordinate 287,441 downwards.
GCTACAGCCCAGGCATTTCGGACTGTCGGCGTGGGGCCAGCCATACAACGGTAAAGAAATAATACAACTCCAAACCTTGAATATTCGTAAAAGTTCGATGAAGATCCCAACTCTTTTCGTCCGTCTCGGCAGCTTTCCAAGCGGCAAACCCCGGACAAAGTCGTCACAAAGTGCCCGCCCTTTCAAGCGGAGAGTTGCGGTAAACAAGAGGCCGATAAGATGCGTGCTTTTTCCTCAAATCAAAGTCGAAGGCGCATGACACAGCCTTTTGCGTAGAAACAAGAGAAGAACATGCGACCTATCAAGTTTGCCAGCTCAACCACGTCCCCCCCTTGCATAAAGTGTGCCATTTGCGAGGTGGACTAACAACACTAACTCAACAACAGTCTCATCCTTTTCTTTTTTTACTTCTCGTCCCCTCAATTCTGTTAACCGGACAAGGCTCGCTTGGAATGACTTGCAGAAGAAAAAGAAAGCCGGGGTGGCCATTTAGCGCCACAGAAGCCCACTCCGGCAAAGCCATTTCGCTCAGCTCCGCGTCGGTCCCTTGTCCTGTTGCCCTTGTCTTTGCTTTGCACTTGGCCTTGTCCCTTGTTGGCCCTGTCCTTTCGAGTGAAGGCACTATGACGTACGCTGAACCAAGGCTAATCATCTTTTCTAAAGACAGGCTGAGATACATAGAAATGGATGCTCTTTTATTTTATTCTTAGAGGCCACCCCTACTTTAACAGGGCAAATAGACTAGGTTAATAAGGTGGACTATACTAAAGATTTTAGTTTTAAATAGCGCTGCGCTAACTAAAAGGTATATTAATTTAAGTATAATTACTATATAAATATATATACCTTTTTATAATATTTTTTAAACTTAAGAATATATATATTAATAAGCTATATATATAAGAAGGTATTATAACTTAAAAAATACTAAAATAATATAATTATAAAGTAATTATTAATATTAATAAAATTTATATTTATAAAAATAATACTTTAACTATTATTAATAAATAAGTATTTTATATTAATAAAAGTAGCTTTTAAAGCTTTTTAAGCTTATATATAAAATAAAAGCTATACTTTAATTAAGACCTAGTTATTAAATTATAAAAATAATAAGCTATATTATTATAATATTATATATATTTATAAAAATACTATATATAAGTTTAAGTTTTTTAAACTATATAAAATAATTATAAAGTATACTAATTATTTATTTAAAATAAAAATAGTATAAAAAAAAAATTTAAATAACTTTTAAGTCTTAGGGATTTTTTATAATAGCTATAATTATAATTTTAATTTAGTAATTAGTTTTTTTAAATACTAGTATAGCGCCTTAATTAATACTTAAAAGAAAATAATTATAGCTCTCCTTAACTACTTAAACCTTATAGTTAGGGTAATTAATAAGACTATTAAGCTTTAATACTTTAAGATCTTTTTAATAAAAAAAAATATTTTTAATTTATATTAAAAGCTTATTAATAGCACCCTTTAAGGCTAAATATTAACCTAGGCTATAATTATAGCCTTAAAAAAAGATAATTATTATTTTAAGGTTTAGCTTAACTTTTAAAATTATTTATAATATTTTCTAGTTCTTATTAATTATTATTTTAAGCTTTAGTATTAATTTTTAAACTTTATAATACTTAATATTATATATAATATTAATTACTATAACTTAAAGCTTTTAAAAGTTAATAAAATTATATCTTTTAATATAGTTTTCCCTTTAATATTTATTTTATTATTAAAGAAAGACTTTAAGCTATTTATATAAACTTTATAAGCTTTAAAGTATATATTTAATTACTATACTTTTTAATATAATATTATAAATAATACTTTTAATCCTTTTATTATTATTTTAAATTTTAATACTATAATAAAGGCTAGTTTTTAAAATGCCTTCTTACTTACTTAATAGTAGCTATATATATAGTATATTAAAAAAAATATTATTAAAGGTATTAAGACTTATTAAATTATTAATAGTATTAAGATCTTAGCTATATTTAAAAGTTAATAAAGTTAATACTTTAAGTAATAGAATTACTTTTTTAAAAATTAAAAAGACTTAATTTATGCTTTTATAAAGGCTAACTTTATTATTAAATAGTAAAAGCTTTAAGCTAATTATTAATAGTAAAAAAACCTTCTTTTTTATATTAAGAAAACCTATATTCTTATATAAAAGTAATAGGTATTTATATTTATAAAATAATACTATAATTTTAAGTATATAATAATATTACCTTATAAGGTATAATACTTAAGCTTATAAATATTTTTTTATAATAAAAATTATATTATTTATAATTTTATTAAGTTCTTGCTTTAGTAAAAAAAGGTTACTATTAATAATTATAAGGCCTAGGTTAATTATAAAACTTATTATAATTAAAATTACTATTAATTTAGCCTTTATAATAATACCTTAAAAAAAGTATTATATAAAAGCTTAAACTTAGTTTAAGATTAATATAACTTTATAAAAGCTAGGCTATTATAAAGTTAGTAATTAAAAAGCTGCTTTAGTCTTTTTTTAATATAATTTAGGCTTTTTTATTACTATATTATTATTAACTATTTTAAGCTTTAAGTTAAAAGGAATTACTATTAAGTTATTATAATAAGGCTGCTTAAGCTTAGTTTTTAAAATTAATAATAGCTTTTTTATAAAAATTTTATTAATTACCTTATTTTTCTTTTACTTAAAGAATATACTAATAAAAATATAAGTTAAGATAAACTTAATTTAATAAATTTAAAATCCTTAAGTATTACCTTACTAATAAAAACTAAAAAATAATAAAATATCTCTTTTTAATACTTTATAAAATAGTTAAAGGCTGCTGCTGCTATTAAAGGTATTATAGCTGCTATTATTATTATTAAAGGCATTATAACTGCTACTAGCTATAAAATTATTATAGCTACTGCCTTTAAAAGTATTATAACTACTGCTATATATATAAGGCCTTTTATAAGCTAGGAGATATAAGGCAGTGCTTTAAAATACACTTATAGCTTATATTTTATTACTTTTAAGTAAAGCCTTAGCCTTAATTATATATAATATAGCATACTTTACTATAATATTATAACTTATATTTATAATTTTTTAAAAAGCTATACTTTTATAAATAAATATTTAATATTAAATAATTTATTAATTAACTGCTAAGTAGTTATTTTTATAAAGGCATGCCTTAAAATTTAAATTACTAAACCTTTTAGTAATAGCTAAACTTAAGTATTAGTCTAGGTTTATTAATAAAGCATATTTTTTTAAATAACTAGGCTTATAGCTACTTATTATAAATAGCCTTAGCTTTATAAAAGATAGTTATTTTAAGCTGCTATTTTTAACTTTTTAAAGCACTTTTAAGATTTTAATTTTATAGCTAAATACTATATAATTAATAAATAATATTAGTAAATTAATAAGGCAGTAGTAATAGTTATTAATTTAGTAGTAGTAATAGTATTAAAAGTAATTATAATTACTTAATATTAAAAGCCTTTAATTATATAAGTAATACCTTTAATTTTAAAAGTGTAAATAGCTTTAATTAATAAGGTCTTTAGTTATATTAATATCTTTATAGCTATATATATATTCTTAAGTCTAGGAGATGCTATAAAGAGGTATATATATTTATATAGTAATTACACTTAAATTAATATACCTTTTAGTTAGCGCAGCGCTGTCTGGAATTAAAATCTTTAGTGTGGTCTACCCTGTTAACCCAGTCCATTTGCCCTATTAGAGTAGGGGTGGCTGTTCTTGGAGGGGGGGATATCGAATGGCGATAGGCCCTTTGCAGGGGCTCCCTCCACAAGGCAAGGGGAGTGGAACCGGCCTATACTGAGATGGGAGGGCGAGGCTTGGATGGGGACTCGTGAGTGGTGATTCTGCTTGCGGAGGAACTTGGTCTAGAAAAAGCGGCAAGGTCTCTCGGGTCGTCGGGGGTGTGTGAGTGTGTGTCCCTTGTAGACAAAACTTGGTCAAGATGCCAACAATCGAACTGGGCTTGGGAAAGGATTCAGGTACTTGGCTTGGCCCCCCTCGAGCGATGATCCGACATGTGGGAGGTTTATCTATCTTGCTTCATCCCCCTCCTACAGATCTTGATTCCCCTTGCTTATCATACCTCTATTATATCCCGATCTTTCTCAACCGATATCTTCTATTAAGGTAGTTTAGGAATTCATCATGGCTCCTCGACCACCGATTTTCGTTGCGACGCACCCTAGAGCGTGCTCGACGGCGTTTGAAAGGGTAAAAAAACACCACCTTCATCTTCAGTGGTTCAATTGAGTTTTGCAAATTGGCTGACGAGATATGTATATAGGTGTTCATGGCTCGTCGGGACATTCTGGAGTGTGTGCATGAGCCGTTTGGCGATGCCTTTTACTTTGGCCCAGAGTTTTTGAGCGACCGCTTCAGGGACAATCATGATTACCGCAAGAGCACACAATACTGCAACACCACTTACAAAGATGTCCTAGACAGTCTCGAAAAGGCACAGAAAGAGGTTCGCAACTCCCTACGCTTACAACAATTCTCTTTTGTGAATCGTCAAGAGAGAGCGATACACACACCCACGAGACACGTACTTACACGCAGCAGGGCAAACGCCTCTTCATCAAAGACATGGCCTACTACCTCATGCCCCCGGACAACAAACCAGCCCAGATCGCGCCCTCCCTAGGCGGCGGCCAAGAGCCCGGCAATCCCACCGTCCTGCCCGTCGACGTCCTCAGGCGCTTCCACTTCACGTTCCTCATCCGCCACCCCAAGCGCGCCATCCCCTCCTACTACCGCTGCACAATCCCGCCGCTGAGCGAGGTCACGGGCTTCGACCACTTCATGCCCAACGAGGCGGGCTATGCGGAGCTCGTGCGGTTGCTGGATTTCCTGGTGGAGCAGGGGATTGTGGACAAGGAGAACATCACGGCGATTGACGCGGATGATTTGCTGGATAAGCCGGAGCCGGTGATTCGCGAGTATTGCAAGAGGATTGGGATTGATTTTCGGCCCGAGATGCTGGAGTGGACGGAGGAGGACCGGGAGTATGCGCAGGAGATGTTTGCTAAGTGGAATGGCTTTCATGATGATGCGCTCAAGACGACTTGCTTTCGGGCGAGGTCTCATGCTCAGGTACGCCTAGAATCTGCCTTGCTATTTCCATGTATGAAGACGTGATTACTGATGATCTCTTTTGTTCTTTTAGAAAACTTCGACGGTAGAGTCGGAAAATAGGGAGTGGGCGGAAAAGTACGGGCCTGAGGCGCAAAAGGTCATCCGGAAGACGGTGGATGAGAATATTCCTCACTACGAATACTTGAAGCAATTCTGCATCACGGTATAAATGGGATACGGCTGGGTCAAGGATCAGGTAAAGGGCATTTTATAGTTGGATTTTTGGGAATTCTTTTTCTTTTTCTTTTTTTTTTTTACTCTATGATACAGTATATCAGTGTGGCTCTTATACGCCCACCGCATCTTTTTCTTTATGTCAGAAAGCACCGTCGCTTTTGGAAACAAGACTCATGTCCAAACTACCCCATCATGCCGTTACCAGTACATCGTCCCATATGTCCTCTGAGCCCTCGGACCCGTACCTGTATGGATCCCTCGACCATCGCCTGATCACAAATCAAACACATTTATCCATCTTCTCTCACGCCGCCGCCTTCGTAGCCTCCTTCGTAGCCTCAACCTCCTTTTGCAACTCGCCTGAAGTATATGCCGGCACTTCAAGCAGAGAGTGCGTAACGTTCTTGGACCATGATTCAGCGTACTTCTTGTCCTGGTCATTGGCCCAGTTCACAGTGACGTCCACCAACTCCTTGTCGCCTGCATCCGTCTCTGCAGTCACGAGCTTGTTGCCCCGGCCGCCGCCCGCCAGAACATAGGCGATATCAGCAATGGCATTCTTCTTCTGCGCGTTGAGCGCAAGGCCGCGCTCCTTCTTGCTCCGGATGGGCTGGTAGTCGAGTCCCTTTTCCTTCTGCTCTGCAATCTTCTTCTTGTCCTCGCTGGTGTACTCCTCCGGCCGCTTGCGTCGCATCTCGTCGCCCCACGCGACCTCGTGCAGGTGCTTCAGCTCTCGCAGCTTTTGGAATACGGAGCGGCCGATGGATCCTTGGCCGGGCTGGAATCGGATGTGGGCGAGCGGTGACCAGTAGTCCTTGCGAAGTTTTGCGGGCTTGGTCTTTTTGCCGTTGAACGGCAGCTGTTTCAGGTCATGGAATCCCTATCGTGACAAGTCAGATACCGCAGATGCAATCTCGCTCAACAAGAGAAGGTACTGACATCCAATTGCTTGGAGAAGCTGTAGATGACCTGCTCTGACCGTCGGTGGGCAAACACCCAGATGTCCTCGCCATGGCCCGCGGCGCTCTGAGCCGCCTGGCTGGTCCCCCGCGGCTGGCCGGAATGCGCAAACCGCACTCCGGTTCTCAACAGGCCCAGCAATTGGCCGTGCCAGGGTCTTGAGGCGTGGTTCATGGCTGCCGAATCGAGTTGCGCTGCCTCTTCACGATTCGTCCGGCAAAAGAAAATCGCCAGACTGCCAGCCGGAAGAACTGCCTTTGCGCGGGATCACGTGATATGAGTACCGATTTTGAATCTCGCTCACGGAAGAATACAGGAAGGTACGAAGGGACCTCGAGGTAGGCTGATTACATAAGACAATTCCAGCAGCATGGACGAGGTATTATTACGGAGTACAAGTGCAAAGTACCGGCCCAGTGGGCAACAGAAACTGCAAGAACCATCTTGCCATCCTCGCCTAAGCTGGCCGCCCCGCTCGCGTGCGATGAGATCGCATCGCCCAATCAGATGCCCCGTTCCCCACTTCGCGCCGTTTGCCGGCAGTCGAGTGACATCAGGATGAATCCGCAAGCTTCCAGTGACTTCTGGGGAGCTCCAGCTGCTGCAGCTTCATGCTGGAAGGCTCGAGCTGACTCTATTGTCTGCCCACCTGCCGACATGTCACTCCACCCGGAAGGTCATAAATTGTGAGCCTTCCGGCGAGTCTCTTCCCTCGTTTCTCCCTCTTCTCTCCTCATTCAGATCATCACAGAGACTATAAAAAGAACATATCCAAGACTAGCTTTGCAACAACGTTGCTGGCTTGTTTGCCATACAACGAATAACAACAACACACACGACATATCTTGACACACTGGTTGTGATCAACATACCTACCTACCTACCTTTTCCCCCTACCTTACCGAACCTACCTTACTACCTACACCTACATCTACATCACACACAACCTTCACCATGACTTCACGAATGGATTTCACAGACCGTGCGCAGAAAGCCATCGAGGACGCAATGTCCATGGCTGAGCAGTACGGCCACTCACAGCTACTGCCAGTCCACCTAGCTGTAGCTCTCCTCGAGCCCCCGATCGACCAGTCCAAGGACCAGCAGAATGGCCCTCAGCAGACCACCGTCACATTATTCCGACAAGCCATCGAGCGAGCACACGGAGATCCTCAGCTTGTCGACAGAGCGCTGAAGAAGAACCTGGTGCGGCTGCCAAGCCAGGACCCCCCGCCTGAGCAGGTCTCCCTTTCACCCTCATTCCACGCCGTCCTGAGGAAAGCTCAGGAGCTGCAGAGGGTCCAAAAGGATACCTACATTGCCATCGACCACCTCATCACGGCTCTGGCGGAGGACGCCGGAATTCAAGCCGTCCTGAAGGAGGGCAATATTCCCAAGCCCAAGCTGCTCCAGGAAGCTATCCAGGCCATTCGCGGCACCAAGCGGGTCGACAGCAAGAACGCAGACACGGAATCAGAAAACGAGAACCTGGCCAAGTTCACCATCGACATGACCGCCCTGGCGAGAGAGAAGAAGATCGACCCGGTGATCGGCCGAGAAGAAGAGATCCGACGGGTCGTCCGAATCCTGTCCCGCAGAACAAAGAACAACCCGGTCCTGATTGGTGAGCCTGGTGTCGGCAAGACCACCGTCGTCGAGGGCCTGGCACAGCGTATTGTCAACCGAGACGTGCCCGACAACCTCAAGGCTTGCAAGCTCCTCTCGCTCGACGTCGGTGCTCTTGTTGCTGGCAGCAAGTTCCGTGGTGAGTTCGAGGAGAGAATGAAGGGTGTTCTCAAGGAGATTTCCGAGTCCAAGGACATGATCATCCTCTTCGTCGACGAGATCCATCTTCTCATGGGAGCTGGATCATCCGGCGAAGGCGGCATGGACGCTGCCAACCTGCTCAAGCCCATGCTTGCCCGTGGTCAGCTGCACTGCATTGGTGCCACCACGCTGGCCGAGTACCGCAAGTACATCGAGAAGGATGCTGCCTTTGAGCGTCGGTTCCAACAGGTTATCGTCAAGGAGCCATCCATCACCGAGACCATCTCTATCCTGCGTGGCTTGAAGCCCAAGTATGACAGCCACCACAAGGTCAGCATTCTCGACAGCGCCCTCGTGGCTGCTGCCAACCTTGCAGCGCGGTACTTGACAGCTCGACGACTGCCCGACTCGGCTATCGATCTCATCGACGAAGCCGCCGCGGCAGTCCGAGTTGCCAGAGAGTCTCAGCCTGAGATCATCGATCACCTTGAGCGCAAGCTGAGACAGCTGAAGATTGAGATTGCGGCTCTGGAGAAGGAGCACGACGAGGCGTCCCAGATCCGTCTGGCGCAGGCCAAGAAGGATGCGCAGAACGTGGAGGAGGAGCTGCAGCCGCTCCGCGAGAAGTACCAGAACGACATCAAGCGGAACGACGAGATCCACCAAGCCAAGGACAAGCTCGACGACCTGAAGAGGCGCCTCGAGGATGCCATCAACGCCGGCAACCACCAGCGGGCCGCCGATCTCAAGTACGGCGCCATCCAAGAGCAGGAGGCGCTGATTAGGAAGTTGGAGGAGAAGAAGAACGCTGCAGATGTCGCCCTCAACGCCAGCGGCGAGAACACTGTCATGGTCACCGACATCGTGACGGCTGATAACATCAATGAGATCGTTGCCAAGTGGACCGGCATTCCCGTCACCCGACTCCGCACATCAGAGAAGGAGAAGCTTATCCAGATGGAAAAGGTCCTCAGCAAGGTTGTCGTTGGCCAGAAGGAGGCTGTCCAGTCTGTCGCCAACGCCATCCGACTCCAGCGCTCTGGCCTCAGCAACCCCAACCAGCCGCCCAGCTTCCTCTTCTGTGGTCCTTCGGGTACTGGCAAGACGCTCCTCACCAAGGCGCTGGCCGAGTTCCTGTTTGACGACCCCAAGGCCATGATCCGCTTCGACATGTCCGAGTACCAGGAGCGGCACTCGCTGAGCCGTATGATTGGTGCTCCGCCAGGATATGTCGGCCACGACGCTGGTGGCCAGCTGACTGAGGCACTCCGACGCAAGCCATTCTCCATCCTGCTGTTCGACGAAGTGGAGAAGGCAGCCAAGGAAATCCTGACAGTGCTTCTCCAGCTCATGGATGACGGCCGCATCACGGATGGCCAGGGCAGAGTCATTGACTGCAAGAACTGCATTGTCGTCATGACCTCCAACCTGGGAGCCGAGTACCTCGTCCGCCCTGGCGTGAAGGAGGGTAAGGTGGATGCCAACACCAAGGAGCTGGTGATGGGCGCTCTCCGCAACTACTTCCTGCCCGAGTTCTTGAACCGTATCAACTCGGTCGTCATCTTCAACAGACTGACGCGCAAGGAGATTCGCAAGATTGTCGACTTGCGTATCAGCGAGATCCAGAAGCGTCTGGAAGACAACGGCCGCAAGGTTACCATCTCGGTCTCGGAAGAGGCCAAGGACTACTTGGGCAACGCCGGCTACTCGCCCGCATACGGCGCTCGTCCACTGGCTCGGTTGATTGAGAAGGAGGTGCTCAACAAACTCGCCATCCTCATCCTCCGCAACGCCATCCGCGACGGCGAGACGGCGCGCGTGGAGCTTGATGACAACAAGATTGTTGTGCTGTCGAACCACCCCGACAGCGGAACAGATGATGATGACGAAGACATGTTTGATGAGGAGGATGTTGAGGATGTGATTGGAGAGGACATGGATGAGGACATTTATGATTAAAACACCCGAGATTGAGGGGTGGACGAAGTTTGACTGAGAGGGTTGATGACTGAGAAGTTTGAGAAGTCTTAAATGTTTCATGATTTACAGGGCATACGGAGTTAAGGGATCTGGCAAGCATGGTTTGTTTGAGTGGTTTTCATTAATGGGTCCTCTACCTAGGTAGAAATGAGATGAATTTTTATTACAGACAATTTCCAAAGTGACGTGAATGTTGAATGATATCCAAGACAAAGAAATGAGATGAATATTTCTTACAAAGCAAGGCTCCTTTTCCGACATGATGTGAATGTTTTACTGATATGTTCAAGAAACTGAGGGAAATTTATCGTTGGTTAGATGAGGCTCATCAAGACGCCGTCCTCGCCCGTCCAGCCAAAATCGTCCATGAACATGGACCAATCCACGTCTTGGAAGGGATCGCTGGCCGGCACATTGTTGGTCATTGGCTGATGCTGCTGGGCAACGGTATTGGAACCCGAAGCCTGATCTGCGCGAAACTCTGTATTATTGCTGGCAGGTTAGACAAGAGGACAACGTTTAACCACACAAGATCTCGAAACGCAAAAAAAAAAAAACAAGAAATGGACGACTCTACAGAAAAGGGGGGGGGGGGGGGGGTTTAGTTGAGGGGGGAAAACTGACGAATAATCTCAAGGCACTTATCGACGCCATCGGTGCTCTTCTGCGCGGTGAGCAGTCCGTTTTTGAATTTTTCAAGACAGGCGTATGTGATGCCGGCGCCGCCGCGGCTGACCCACGACGGGGGCACGGAGTCGAATCTGGGGACGTAGCGGCGGAAGGACCAGAATGTTTCGAGGATGACGGAGGCGCGGTACCATATGTCTGATTCTTTGACGGAGCAGCGGAGGATGGCTGTGTAGGATTGTTGGGCGAGGATGGATGCTTCTTCGGGGGTTAGGGTTGTTGTTCTGTTGCTGGTGGTGGTGGTGGTGTCGTGGGGGGAGTTGTTGTTGTTGTTGTGGTGGTGGTGGTGGTGAGATTCGAGATTGTTGAGGGTGTCGGATGATGATGATGAGAGGGGCCCCCAGTGGGAGTGGAGGAGGTATACGATTGTGTTTGCGGCGTCGGTGAGAGCGCGGCATAAGAGGCCCGGGCAGTGGGCGATGAATTTGCTTCGGGCGTCGAGGTCGAGGGCTGTGAGGATGAGGGAGCGGGCTGTTGAGAAGGCTTTGAGGGCGTTGATGTGGAGGGACGGGTTGGAGGACGGGGTTTGGGCTGGGGTTGGCGATGGAGGGTGTTGTGGCGGTGGTGGTGCGGTGGAGGAGGAGGATGTGTGCGGCTGAGGATGACGAGGAGGAGGGTTTGTGGTGGTGGATGTTGGGTTTGTGGTGAGGTTGTTGTTGGAGGGGGTGATGGAAGAAGGGGACATGAAGTAGAAGAGCTGCATTTCGAGCTGGGCGGCCAGCGTGAGGATGCGTGTCATTTCTGCAATGCAGTTGAGTCTAGACTCCTCCACACGATGATTGAGGGGGGAAAGGGTTTTTCTTACCGGTGTCGAAGCGGATGATGGCGGGCTTGAGCATCTCAAACTCCGTCTCCCAGGCCGCCACGGCGCTGTCCGGGACGCTGCCCACGGTGGACGTCTGCGCGTGCATGGCCATGTGGAAGCGATTGAGGAAGCGCTGCAGCTCGTACGTCGCGACGAGGTCGGCCCAGTAGTTTGATGCGAGGGCGGCTTTGCAGCGGGTGTCGCTGTGCTGGATGAAGGGGGGCGGGTGGCCTGCGGCTGCGGATGTTCTGCGCATATGATATCACTTAGTACTAGAGTATCTCTTGAGCTCACAAACATCGCATATAGAGAGAAAAGATAACAGAAGGAAGAGAGAGAGTTTCAATGAACCTTTGGACTATCAAGCAGCAGGCTATCCATGTGGACGAAGCCTCCTCGTCAGTAGACGAAAGGCCATACCTGCTCCCCACGCAAAACTGCGGATGCGAGCCGCGCCCCGTGTGCAGGCCCAGCGACACGCACGCGTTCATGGCGATGGAGGCGAGCATAGACGACGGGTCCGTGACGAAGCGGATGGTCGGGTAGGGCCAGGCGCAGACGAGCAGGATGGCGTGGATCTCGTCGACGCCGAGGACGGCGCCCGAGATCATGGTCCACAGGTTCTTGGTCATGTGGCTGACGAGGGCGCCGAAGACGTGGGCGTCTCGCGCGTAGCGGCGGGCGGCGACGTAGAGGACGGCCCAGAAGAGCATGGGCTGGGCTTGGAAGCATTCGTCGGGGTCCTTTTTGCGGAGGATGGGGAGGAAGGGGTGGAAGTGCTGGAGGTATCTGGCCCCGGCGTTTCTTGTCAGTTTCAAAGAGAATTTTCTTTTTTGTTTTCCATTGGTCAATAGTCGTGATGGAAAAAGGGGGGGGGGGGGGGGGGGGTTGGGTTGCAAGAAGCGCACTTGCTAAAGTAGTAGTCGACGTCTTGGCCGGGAATGATGAGGGAGTCGAGGACGCGAGCCTCTGTAGGCCCGGTCTTGGTCTGTCTCTTCTCGGGGGGTCGAGGCGGCGGGCCTTGGATCTGGATGGACAAAGGGGGGCGAGCTGGCTTTGCGCTGGTGGAGGGCGTGGCCTGGTCTGATGTTGACGGCGCTGCGGAGAAGGTCGTCAGGGGGCTGGGAGGCGACCAGGCTGATTCGCCGTTGGCGGCGATGGTGTTCTTGGTGTTGACGACTCTTTGGATGCTCCTGAGTTCTTGTTCCAGCTGCTCCAGTTTGCTGTGAGATTGTAAAAAGTCAGCGATGAGGCTCATCGTATTGATTGAGGGCGAGGGCACTGATATGGCATCAGTCCTCTTATTGAGAAGGTGATTTTACCTCCGTTTTGTGATGCGCTTATGAGTCTTGTCGACGACACATGAAATGTCCAACTTGGCGCATCTCTGGCACGGCTGACCGGAGACTGGGCTCGACCTGCACCGGACCTGTTTTGTTTCATTCAACTATCAGATAAAACAGTCCCGACTTCATCGCTTCTCATCGCTTTCACATGAATCAAAATGAGATCCACGGGCTGTGTCGCTCACCTTTGAGTTGCGGCAGTTGACACACGCCACATTCCGCCTCGTCCTCTCATCGTGACTCGGCGAACCTGCTGACGGCGGCGTTGGAGCCATCGAGCTCAGCAAGTCTCAATCGCTCTTGTTCCCACTATTCTGAGGAGATTCCCTGGTGCCGACGCTCGTGAGTTGGAAGCTTCCAGGCTCGATTCTTAGATCCGAGGCCCTGTGAGATACGATAGCAGGCGGTGTTTCGAGGCTGCGTCTCCCAAGGTCACATGTCCCGGGTCGCCTCTTTTTGAACTCCTCTCCTCTCAAACGCTCACTTTCGGACAGTATCAAAAGGTTGACCGTTTTCCGACTTATTTTTCTTCTGCTGCTGCCCCCTTGGAGACGTTGATGGCTTCATTGGATGGATTCGATCGCGGCTTTGCAGGTTCATGTTGCTTCACTGACATAAACACGCCCGGGGCCGGGCTTCTGTTAACCCCGATTGCCGGCCGGAGGTAAAGGCGGCAAAGCGTCACGTGGCCGGGCATCTCACTCAATGACAGCATCAAGCAGATGAGTTAGTATGAAGAAATCAGATCAGATAAGGTAGATACCAATCACAAAGCATCCCTTGACATGAATACACGTAGTCAAGAGGAAAAAAAGCAGCCTGTCCTCTATTGCGCATCAATCTACCCAAACAAATGCCATAACCATCCATGACCTTCTCAGCGACTCCTAGTCATCCATTCAATATCCAACCACACGCTATGAAAATTCGCAGCTACATTGTTATCGTCTCCCATGCCATCATTCAATCATCACCCGTCTCATTTCTCCTTTTTGTCCTCGTCCTCCTTCTTGGCCGCCACAGCTCCATGTCCAGACTTTGCATATCCTCCCACCAGCGTCAGCAAGACCCAGGCAAAGCCCAGCACCACGGCCACCGCTGTTCCAATTCCCACCCACTGAGACGCTCCCTCCGTCACCACAGGCACGCTGATGTTGTTGATCAGACGGCCGCCGGCTTCGGGCTTCGGGCTCACATGCCAGAATGTCGTGCCCGGCTCGAACAGGCCGTCGTAGCCCAGAGTGGCGCGATCAAATGGACTGACGGTATAGGCAGTGTCCTTGTCGCCTTCGCATGCCCAAAACACCGCCGGATAAGGTATTCCCGCCTCTTCTTTGCCTGTCGGTGTCGGCTTGAGATAGCGTAGGTGAAGCGGCACCTCGGCAGTCCATTCCTCGGCCTCAGCCCCGTCCTTGGGAGGCGCCAGCTGCAGAAGCACGTTGGACCCCCACGGCTTGGTAGTGTACGCGGGAGCCTCGAGATCCACCGGCTCGCTCACGTACTTGGCAGCCGTCAAATTCTTGGACGCAAGGAACAGCTCATCTGCCAGCTGATACCTATCGGCGAAGATGACCTTTGGCAAAGTGAGGTATGCATAGGGCGCACACTCGGCGTCCTCGTCAAGCGGCGCTGCAGTTTTGCTCAGGCGCAGCTGAAGAGTCGGATGTAGCCCGGTTGGCTGCTGGAATCTGGATGTAAAAGACCCAGACGCCGCCCTGTGTCGCGATGCAAACGCAAACAGAGCCGGGGACGGCTCCTTCTGCTCGCCAATGACGGTCAAGACGCCCGAGACGCCGATCTCGTGCGGCTCCATGCCCGGCGGCGCATCTCTGCCCAGGATGCCGACCTCTGTCCGGCCCTTGGGCGACGCAGGCACGGATATCTCTCGCTTCTGCAGCGGCCAGAGGGCCTGGATCTTGACGGCCTCCGAGGTGGAATCGTAGGACATGTCTAGGCTGACGGCATCCTTGAGCTCGTGCAGCTGTTTCCTGCACTCGGTGGCGCTCGGGCCTGAGCACACCACGGGGCCGAGCCGCTTTGCGAAGCCGTCCAGCTTCTCCAGCTCGTTGTAGAAGAACAGGGCGGGCGAGCCTGGCTGGCGGCCGTCGCTGAAGTTGACGAAGACCTGTGAGCCGGTTAGACGAGCTGTAGCTGGCAGGGGCTGCTGTATGCGTGAGAAACCTTACATCCGGTGAGGAGCAGTCTAGCCGCCCAAACGCCTGCAGCGCCGTGCACAGCTTTTCCCTGTTCCGACTGTTAGTTACAAGTAGTTCCTCACGTCGAGTAGGTGTTCAAAAAGGCTCAACAGACGGGTCGTGATCCTCCTTGGCGGGCGTATATGAGACGTGAAGACCGGGGGAGATGCGGGAGCTGAAGGGCTCGAGCGTGTCATAGCTCGCGGGCGTCGCCCATCTCAGGTGCAGCTGCTCGAGGTCGCGCAGGAGGCCGGCCAGCTCGGACGGCAGCTCGGGCAGCGTCAGCGTGATCTTGTGCTCCTTGAGGGCTGGCAGGGCCGGGCCGTGGACGCTGGTGTCGGTGATGGCGAGCTGGTTGGGGTCCCAGTCGGCGTCGTGCGGGCGAAAGTAGGTGATTCTCTGCCTCATGGTGCTGTTGGCGTCTGCGGGGTGCTGAAGGGAGGAGTGCCTGTAACCTGGCTGGAGGCTCTGAGAGATGGGGATGCCACGCGTGCTTTATTATAAGATTCAGCTGCTGAGTCGAGAGACGGTGTGAGACGGTGTTGTTTGTTGTGTGGTTTGAGGTCAAGGGAATGAATGGATGTCTGATAGTATCGGCTCCATTGGATGACGACAAAGCAGTCGGGCTGAGCACAGACGAACCGGGTGAGGTGTCCACTAACCCGAAGCCTGCAGGACCGCCATGGCGAGCCGTTATAGGGGACCGACCCCACCGGCTTAAGGGGGTGGGCTCATTAGCCCGGGGGATGATCGCGCACCTCCTTTGATCACCTATTGAATGCTGTCGAGTGGTGCTGTGATGAAAACAGGACGGGAATGAGAGAGAGGCTTCACTAGAGACAAAGGGAGAAGAAAGGAGGGCTGTGAAGCATTGTGGCTGCAAGAATGAGGTGAGCTGCAATCAATAGCTGTGAGCGGTGTTGAGATCTCCCAGTTGTTAATCAACACCAATGCCCCTCCTCGTCTATAAGACACTTGACGGAGCTTCATGACAATGATGTACATGTATGCAGACAAGACACCAGACGCCACAGCTTCAGCCCATCTCCATCGCCTGAATGCCGCCCTTCCACGATTTCCCCACAATCCAGAAATAGACTCAGCCTGCTAACCGGTCGTGGCGGCCATACGTGGAAACCTCGTATTCCAGGTTATCCTCGATCCGTACCCGTTGCGTACGTACTACGTATACCCTGGAGCCCCAGCTCAGCCTCGCCATCCCGAATCCTAATACTACTACCACTTGGCCTCATACAACGCAATCGGCACTCCCAGTCCAGGACATCCAACGATATCCGCCTTGAGATACTGCGCCGCCCAATCCCCCCTATACTCAATCCTCTCATACCGCTGCAAAAGCCGCACCACTACAACCAAAAAACAGCTCACATGTCAGTTATCATTCCCTCAGTTACGCAATCTCACACACGTAGGATTCCTCCCCAAGAGAGAGATCATCGAAGTGAAGCTCACATGTAAAGGCCATCTCCGTCATGGCAAAGTTCTGCCCAATGCATATCCTCGGCCCGCCGTTGAACGGGATAAACTGCCACGGCTTGGGCGTCCAGTGCTCCCATCTCTCGGGGCTGTAGACCGCCGGGTCGGCAAAGTTTTCGGAGACGGGGGGGTACAGGTCTCTGCGGCGCTGCATGACGAGCGTGCTGTAGAGGACGTGGTCGCCTTTGAGGACGGCGATGTCGGGCTGGCCGGGCTTTCCGGGCAGTGTTGAGTCTTGAACTGTTCATGTTTACATCAACCCAGACGTCAGCTCTGTGCTCTGAAGAGATTTGAGCACGTTCTCGTAAAAAAGAAGAGGGGGAAAAGACTCACGGCATGATCTGACGTTGTAGGGGACAGCAGGGTAGAGGCGCAGCGTCTCGTTCAGCGCATGCGTGAGACACGTCAAGTCTTTGATATCCTCGTATGTCGGCGCGGCATGAGGCCCAACCCTCTCCAGGACTCGGCTCCGCAACTTGCGCCAGATCTCGGGGTAATTGGACAGTTCGTACATTGTCCACGAGAGCGTCGCCGCCGTCGTGTCTCGTCCCGCCAGCAGCACCGCCATGAGCTGGTCGCGGATGACTTTTGGGTCGCGCGAGAAGAGAGCCATGTGGTGTAGAAAGGTAAAGTCTCGGTCCGACTTGGATCTTGTCTCTAGCTGTTCGGGTGTGAGGGCCAGCGTCGCTTCGATGAAGGGCTGAATAAAGGTCTCGAGGACTTTGATGCCTTTTCTGTACTCTTCTTGAGGGACAAAGCGGTTGAAAGGTCTGGTGAGAGTAAAAAGTCAACAATGGCCATCGATCACGATCGACGGCTTACAAGAAGTCTCGTTGGGAGACAACCCACGCGAAAATTGCAAGACGCATCTGAATCCGCTGGACCTGCGTAAAGGCTCTGGTAAACTCACCATTGGGCCTAAGTTAACCGCCGTCTGGTGTCAGCCAACAAACACACAATATCATGATCAAGAGAGCACGTTCAATGTAGCTCACTTGTCCAAACTCTCGACGCTCTGCCCCAGCAGATAATCCGTAATAGCATCGAGCGTCATCCGATAGAACAAATCACACACATCCACCGTCTGCCCGCTCCCCGGCAACTTGTCAATCAGCACGTCCGTCCACCTCTCCAGGATATCCAGATCCCGCACCCTCTGCGTCACAAACATGGGCCGGATCAGCGTCCTGCTCTGCTGCCACAGCCGCCCGTCCGTCGTGAAGATGCTGTCGCCGAGGAAGGGCTCCCACGTGCGATGGAACCGGGGTCCCTTTCCGAAATGCGCAAAGTTGGTCGCGAGCAGGGCCTTGATGTGCTCCGGGTCAATGGTCATGATGGAGCGGTGGCCAAAGATTGTGAGCTCGACGGCGTGCGGGCACGAGGGCGAGGCGTTTGCGAACATGTTTGTGAAGTTTTCCTGGAGGCGGTTGTTGGCGTGCATATAGCCGGCTTTGAAGAAGGCGTAGAATGCTGGACGAGGTGTTATTGAATCCCTTTGTATATGGATTATGAAGGGGGATTCCTTTGCTAGAGTTCATCTTCGTACAGGTGATGGGATTGCCGCCGAGGATGGAGGCTCGGACGCCGTTGATCTTGCTGAGGCGATGGTTGACAATCACTCGCTCGAGGATGCCCAGGCCGACGATGAGGCAGGTCGTGACTATGGTCAGCGACCACGCCATGCCTAGAATCCGGTCTGCTATGCTCTGCAACATGGCAAATTACATATGGCTGACCAAAGTTGTGTCAGTATAAGCAGTCTCAAGACTGGAAGCGACAAACGGACCCTTTCAAACAGCACATACAACGATAGTCATATAAGTCAGAAATATCCCAAAGATGGAGGCCATTTCTGGTACCCCTGTCAGTAGAGAGCCCCGCACGAAAGACAACCAGATCGACCGGTAGCTTCGCTTTAGCCAAATGGCAAGGAATCCTTCGCTGGGTTCACATGTTTTGTCAAGTCTTTTGACTAGGACATTGATCGCTACGTTTACTGAGGCTTGTGTAGGTACTAGGTAGGTGAGCTACTCGTTCTGCTAGTTGAACTAGCAAGGTAGCGTAACAATGACGAGGAGGAGTCATGCCCGTTTCGAAATGGTCTTGTGGAGGGAACTGAGAGAAATAAACAAGGCCTGATGGTGCCTGGATTCGAGTTCGCGGTTCACCAATTGTAGGCTTCGAATTGAGATGCCCACGTAAACAAATTACATCTTCTATGGATGCCGAGCATGCGGATAGCATTGCTGTCTCCAGTGATGAAGCGAGGAAAGCCGCTGACAGCCGCAGCCCGCGGCACCCGGATCGACCTGTCAACTTCTCTGATAGAGATATGTACATCATGTCACCAAGGGTTACTTTGGTTCAAATCATCAGAATCCTGCGTCGAAAGAGTGAGTCATGGCCATTGGACGGTGCTCGAAGCTGCATTTACTGCAGTACACGTAATGACCGTAGTTGAAGTTTGCGGACCGGTTGAGACCCCGGATAGCGACATAGTAGGTACCTACTGGTAGGTACTAGGCAATGTGTTGTCTGTACTAGGTACCTAGTGGGAGATGACAGTCGGATCGCGGCGCATTGGTGAGGCTCAACATTTCGTCTGTGGAGCAAGACATCACTTCCAAGCTGTCGTGATATTGTAGTGGTGTACTTAGTGTAACCCAGCATTCGGCATCCGAGGGAAGCGTGATAATCCTATTTGGGGGAATGGGCTACTTGTAGCTAGTAGCATTTTGACTACATGTAGCTACATGTACATGAACCTAGCATCCCCAACTCTGGTTAACAGATGCAGGGCAGGATCCCTCTATCGGATACCTACTACAAGCATGATTCAGCTGTTGACAGTTTAGGCTGACCCAGAGCAACCTATATCTCGTCTATCACATCAGACGTCGTTGGACATGTGCACTAGATCGTCACATTAAGTGGTCAAAAGCAAGAGGCTGTGGTATAGTGGTTATCTCAAGCCTCATTCGCCGGGTGTCTTGTCAAGCAGGCGTTCAGCCTGCCACTACAGCGCCATAGGCATGTCTGACCAGCTCCCTCAGAAACTCGCTCGTCTGCTCGATATGCCTGTTTTCGTATTCGCTCACACATTGTTTCCGTAACTTTTCGACTACCTCTGAAGCCGACAAGATCAATCCAATGTCCTCTTCTCGTCTGCCGTCATGAGGATGTATAAGGATGTCGAGAAAGAGTGGCATTGCGGCGACGATCGGATACATGGTAGCACGCCTAGGTATCGCATTCTCACGTCAGATGGTAACAGCGCGGGGAACAGAATCAGGATCGCATTCGTTTGACTCACCAGAAAGTGTCTTGCCTGACCATTGCTATCGGCTCTCGCAGCAGACGAAGGGTTGAACGGCTGGCTTCCAGGGACAGGTCGATGCTCGAATGCATGGCGCTGTGAAGCTCTTCGGGGAGAATGGTATGCTGGCCTTGAGTCGCTCCAAATCTCCTGACTGGCGTGTGGATGAAGGTCACGAGGAAGTGGTATTCCAGTTGTAGCTGGACAGACCTCAAGTAGCTTGAAAAAGTATGGTTCCAGAGTATGCCTTGGACGGGAGTTATCGATAGCTTGGGGCGAAGTACTGGGGGAATGGCCAATCGCCAGTCTTCGAGTTCGTCATCCAGCTGGCGAATGCGAACAAGAAGCTCGCTGTCAATGATTTCCAGCGCAGAAGGCGAGTAGAGCAGCTCGTAGACATTTTCCTTCAACAGCCCCAGGTGCGGATCGCCTGGCAGGAAAGACAGGATCCTCTCCCAAGCAATAGATCCCATGATTTCGATGTCGACGGTCTCTCCCGGCATTTGTAGAAAAACGTCATGACCGAGATGCCTATCGGGATCTCTCAAGTCAGGCTTCTGGGTGACGCTCCGAGTTCGTAGGTCAGACGGAAGAACAAGGTCTTGGACGTGTGTATAGCACAGCCAGAATAGCTTCCGAAGATGGTTCCGACGACGCTCGAGGAGTGACGGCTCAACATTGCTTCCATGCTCCATTGGGTGATGCAGATGGCCATTTAGCCTCTCAACCCTACTGTGGGCGGTCGATAGCATGTATGAGGCAGTCTCATACTGGCCAATCGCTATGCGGTATTTGTGCTATAATACACATGCAATTAGCTGGCAAAGTCACTGGCAAAGGCAGAGTCTTATGGACGAGCAGAAGCATATGGACGAGCTTACCAAGAGAAAACACGCCTGGACAAAATTGATGTCATTGGGCGAGTGGTCGTGGTCAATGTAGAGTTCCACGAAGTACTGCGCCCTCTCTGCGCACATCTCGCGGCTAACCAGCGAAGAGAAACGCCCAGACTTTCTCAAAAGAGCCACGACGGCCAAGGTCGCCCAGAGACAGGCTCTAGCTGAGAGCACGTCCGGGTGTAGTAATGGATGGCGATCACAGTAGGCGGTCTCTATAGTCTCCTCAAAGAGTACCTTGTCAAGAGCCGGGAACAAGATCTGAAAGGAAGAGCCCGGGAGAGATGCCAGCCAGGCTTGCACTAAGCTTCTGTCAGGCAGGCTCGTTGCCATTGCAGGGGCAGGCTTATCGCCAGAAGAAGTTGGCCATGAGCCACACAAAATGCCTGAGCTTTCTTCGTGCAGACAGTATTCCTTTAGAGCTGTGGTATCGGAGAGAGTTCTGGAGGCAATCCAGTTTAGGCCAGTCTCGGATACGATAGGAAACCCTTTGTGATACCAATTCCGCGCGAATAGGTAACTGGCAATGTCGATATGTGGATGAACACCGCCATCCTCACATGACGGATTCTTTGTTTTTCCAAGGAATGCATTCTTGTGCAACGCGCATGGTGTCGATTCCAGACGGCGCGGACTTTTGGCTACGTCCAGGTGTTGCGGCAAGCTCCTCTCAGCGAGAGCCTGTTCGAGTTGTCTGATTCGATCCAGCAGCTTCTTCTCTCTGTTGTTTCTGTTTCATACGTCAACAAGAGCAATTTGATATGAATACTTTGGAGCATCTCAGTACGTATTCTTGGACCGTCTTGCATTATACCGACTAACTGTGCATGTCAAGCTGTGATGGCTGCACCAGTTGCAGGGTAGGCGAGGATCAGGTCGAAGGCACTGAATCTAGGTAGTAATCGAGTCAGCAGGCATGGATGGGCAATTCGAGGCTCCCGTCAGCGAATGGGCGGGGGCTACCTTCTGCCTGAAGCATGTATCGCAGGCCCTGATCGGAGGCATGATATAATGTCCCCAACAAGAATCAATATCAAGTAATATCAACCAGACCGCCACAGCGAACGGGTATGATAACTGACCAATGCGAGGTTGTAGATGTCAAGGTCAGGGGGGGCAAAGGTGAATGATTAATCGGACAAGATGGGAATTTCTCTCCGATTACCTAAGCCACCCTTGCCTTTTCAGGTCTTGCTCCCTGCATGATCTCTGCCCACTGGCCAATCAACTCACACCATTGCTTGGACACATTTTACGGGGCATCTCCTATGCTCTTGGCAGAGCCAAAGTCTAGAAGCAATTCTTTGCTTTGCGCACTGATTCTACCTAAACACATATTAGTCAAGCATATATATACGGGGGAATAGAGGCCTGAAAATGGTTCTCACCATGGCAATTTCTTCAGATTTCTTTGAAAGGCTGTACGGCTTCCACAATGTCATCCGATGAAGAGCGAACCCCTTTGCTGGGCCAAGATGGCACATACCACAATGCCCATGTCCCGGCTTCAATCGCTCGGCGGCTCTATGTCTCGCATTTCCTATCCACCTGGAACTCGAGAGTCTTCGAATTCGGGGCGGTACTCTACATGGCAGTTGTCTTCCCGGGAACGTTGCTGCCCATGTCTCTGTACGCTCTCGTGCGTGGGCTATCTGCGATTATCTTTGCGCCGGCAGTTGGCTGGTATATTGACACTGGGAACCGGCTCCAAGTCGTCCGAGTATCCATTGGTAAGCTTCAACCTGATGTACTAGTAGATGGTTCTTAAGTTCTAACACGCCACAGTCTTCCAGAGGCTGGTCGTTGCGGCATCTTGCGCCATCTTCTATGTCTTAGCGGCCGACGTACAACTTGACTCTCGTGTAAGAGCAGGGCTACTCGCGGTGGTGACGGTCTTTGCCTGCGTGGAGAAGCTGTGCTCGATATTGAACATGGTTTCTGTTGAAAAAGATTGGGTGCGGTTGCGAGTGTTTCTCCTTTGATTCATGCCGTGCATATTACTGATGTAGCTGCCATGTAGGTCGTGGTTGTGGCACAGAGGGACCCTGCAGCGCTTCGAGCCATGAATGCTCAGATGCGGCGAATTGACCTCCTCTGCAAGCTCTTTGGGCCGCTCTTTATTGCCACGATGGACTCACAATCCTCCCGGTTGGCAATCGTTGTCAATTTTGGAATGAATGTAGCGTCTCTCCCCGTTGAATATCTGGCCATCGCCCGAGTCTACTACAAGATCCCGGAGCTGCAAGAGGCAAAGACATCGCCGCAGCGCAGCATCGCACCACAAGCAGAGTCCCCTCTAGCAACCCACCCTCCAGCCCATGAAGCTTGGAATTCATTGCTCAAACTGATTCAACACTCCGCACGGGACTTTTCTCTATACTTTAGGCATCGGACCTTTCTCCCATCCATGGCCGGTGCCGTTCTCTATCTCACCGTTCTGAGCTTTGGCGGCCAGATGGTCACCTACCTTCTCTCTTCCGGCTATTCATCCATGCAGATTGGCATTGCCCGAACCTTTGCTGTCATATTCGAGGTCCTGTCCACATGGGTGGCGCCTTGGCTGATGGGGCGGATTGGGGCGATAAGAGCTGGTCTGTGGCTGAGTAGTTGGCAGGTCACGATGCTTGCCGCGGGAGTGTGTGTATTCTGGACGTTCCAGCCAGGAGACCCTTTCGTGTCAGCAAGCGGGCTTGTTGCCGGCACGGTCTTGAGCCGTCTTGGGCTGCGAGGGTTTGATCTGTGCGTCCAGCTGATTGTGCAGGAGGTAAGTGAGGCAACCGCCCTCTGTGCTACAAACAGTCCTTCACATGTAGCCAAGCAATCCAGTGCATTCGTCTGTAACATGAATCATCGCTGACAAGCTCCCCTCAGGAGGTCGAAGCCGAGCACCGCGGCGTCTTTTCTTCCGTGGAGGCGGCCTTTCAAAACGGCTTCGAGCTCTTGGCGTATGCGTCCACCATTGTCTTTTCTCGCCCCGAAGAGTTCAAGTGGCCGTCGCTCATCTCGGCTCTGGCTGTTGCATCGGCCAGTGGCGCGTATGCCGCCTTTGTGTACCTGCGAAGGGGGCATTTGCTGCATCTCGGGGCCCTGACGAGCTTGCTGTTCACCGAGAAGAGAAGACAAAATGCGCAGGGAAGAGAGGGGGGGGTTGGAGAGGATACCATCTCGGGAGGAGCTGGGGTATGATAGAACTTGAACACTGATGGACTGGGTCAGATACTACAACAGGAGGAGAGATCTGTATCAAGTATGGCTTGCCTTTATAACATGAAGTTTGTCGTGCCTCGGAGATTGCAGAGGCGAATGCCTGTAGCCTAGAGATGGTACAGTACGAAATGAGCTACATACAGGATCTACTACAGAAAGCAAAGGATTGCTTCTTACAAGGCACAGAGGGAGGGATCGGTCAACAGTTTCGGCAACTGATTTGCACAAGATGTACACGTTCTATAGAGCTAAGGTAAGGTAAATAAGCGGCAGCTCCTTCAAGATCTTTTGTGGCTCGGGCATTCAAAGGACCCAGCATTTCCTTATAGAGCACCGAATCAAGGCCCGAGGAAGTACATGTACCTACATGTAGCTACCTACATGTATGTAGCGTAAACATGAAGAGCGCACGATGGAGTCGTCTCTGCTTCACACTCGACAGCTGGTGACTTTGCCTGTGGCTGAGGTCGGATGCTTCTACCTTGGATATACAGTACCTAGGTAGGTAGATGTCCTTCGGGCTCCAGGTCTAGGTTGTCCACCTGCACTGAAGAACCACCGAGAGCCCGCTGAACAGCCACTGAAGAACCCGACGCTGAACAGGCACTGGAGCGCCTGGTGCAACGTGGCTAAGCCGCTTTGGCGACCGAGCAGCTACATACAGCTACCTACTCAACTCCTTCACCGAAGCGCCCAAAAGGCGATTGATCCCACGTGCGTCGGCCGGCGCTCCACTTGTGCCGTCAACCTCAAAGGCGCCTCTCCAGCGTTTCGACTTCATCCTCGCGCCGCAACAGAGATGGATGCTTTCCTCTCGTATCTGCTATTACCTCTCCACGCCCCCTCGAGCCGTCTACCGAGCTCCGTCTCTTTTCGTTTGCATCACCACCAGGGATCGTCCGAGTGCGCGATTCACGAGGCTCCAGCCAGATGCGTGTGGGGTGACTGAAGCTGGGGAATGGAAAGCCCGCTGCTTAGCCCTCCGATCTTGGTTGAAGCCATTGCTCGACACTCAAGATGAGCGCGCAGCCGTATGTCACCATTCGCGGGCGCGAGGATGGAGTGGGTATAAGAAACGGTACTCCCGTACGTTGAGAATTCACCCCTGTCTCGGGTCCTGGACTCCTGGGTAGTGAGTGAGTGGCAAGAGTCTGGGCGTCTCTACCAAGTTGTTGCAGAGAGTCAGAAAGAGAAGACAAGACAAGACATGACAGGGCAGGACAATAGAGAGGCGATCCAGCAGCTTTTCAAGACCGGACACGATGGGCTCACAGCGGGTGCAACAGGGCATGGCGCGAGACGGCCAGGCGCGGTCCGCAACCCACGACATCAGCCGCGCGCGCTTCCACGTCAAGCACATTGACGAGTTTGCCAAGAGGCTCGAGGATGTGAGTCTGCTTTCCTCCTCGCCGCGGCTCTCATGAGACAGTCCGTCTGACATGCAGCACCGCACACAGTCGGCGGCGCGGGCGTTTCCAAACCGCGGACGGCCGTCCCAGCGCTACAGAAACGTCCAGGCACTGCTCGTGCACTGGGGATCCGACGACTTGTTTGTCCTTCCCGAGCTCGAGGACCTCGAAAAGTGTCTGCGCGAGGACTACGCCTTTGGCACCGACATCTTCTCCATCCCCTCGGAAAACTCCCACCTCGAGCTCATGATGAGGATTGGCCAGCTCATCAAGGACCACGAGTCACCCGACACCCTCTTCATCGTCTACTATGGCGGCCATGCCCGGATTGACGAGTCGAGACAGAGCACCTGGTGCGCGTAAGTACATACAGCTTGGAAGTTACACCGTGTAAGCCTCGGCTGTGACTCTGACACGCTCTCCTTACCTAGCACGCGAGAGCACGACTCGCCTTGGTTACAGTAAGTATTCAGCCAGCTACAAAGAGCACAAGAGACGACCGCACAGACTAAGCCCTCTCAGGTGGTCCGCCATTCAGACGTTGCTGGAACGGTCAAGATCCGACGTCCTCATCCTCCTAGACTGCTGCGCCGGGGCCGCCAGCGCAACGTTTCCCACAGGCAACAGCATCACGGAGACAATATCGGCATCCAGCTGGGACGCCATTGCCCCTGATCCCGGGAGGTACTCATTCACAAACGCCCTCATCGAGGTCCTTCAAGAATGGCGACACCGAGCCTTTTCCGCTGCCATGCTCCACGCCGAGGTGCTTGCTCGCCTCAAGCATCCCAGGCCCGTCACAATCAACGGTAAGCACTTTGAGGCACGCTCGACACCTGTCCACTTCATGATGACGGCCAACCATAAAGCGCCTAGCATTGAGCTGTCCAGGGCGATGCCGGTGGAAAAGAGGTCTCTTTCAGTCCCTACCATTCCTCATCTGGATCCGGAAACCATGGGTGGTCCTGTCGGCGGCAATGAATTTGCGGCATCTGCTGGACGGGCCGCCAGCCCTGCTGATGCTTTGGCGGCAGCTTCTGTCCCGAGCGAGCCCAACGAGGACACTCCTCATGTCATGATATCATTGGCTTTGGAAGAGGATCAGAGACTGGATATCAATGCCTGGGAACAGTGGCTCAATGCCTTTCCCGCCATGGCCCGGTACGTCAAGATCCAGGGCGTCTTCAAGAGCCACTCCACCCTGGTCTTGGTCTCCATGCCCGTCATGATCTGGGACCTGCTGCCAGAGGATCCGGCAACTTCCTTTGTTGCCTTTATTCGCTCCAACAACATAGCAGCTCAGAAGCCTCAGCCGACGCCAATTGCTACTTCTGTACCAGCTCCCCACGTCCAGTCGAGAACGATAGACCCAGACACGACCTCCGTCATGACCGGGACGACCGTTGCGCCCACTGAGTTCAGTCGCCTTGGCGGGCAGTTCAGGAGCTCATTCAGCTTTGCCCCTGCGCGAGACACCGGGTCGGCCCGGCATGCACCTCCCTCCAGCCTGTCCGGAACGCCACAAGCAGGGCCAGCTTCGTCGTCACCTCCGTCGGGCCGACAACTGGCACCTTTTCCGAGATCCCTGAGCTCGACAGCCTCTTTCCCCGTCACCCATCCGAATTCATCATCGCTCAGCACAAGCACCAGCCCCATGATATCCAGACAGATGATTCTGAACCAACAGCAATCGCAAAGACGTACTACATTTGGCGGTACCGACGTGCCTGAACCTCAGAGCTTCGCCCCCCATGTCGAGAAGCGTCTAGAGGAATACTACCAGAAGCAGCCCTTCCCAAATGACAGCGAGAGCGCTTTCCTCGCTTCTAACCTTGGAATAGAGCCTTTTCACCTCGGACTTTGGTTTCATCACCGGCGCGAGCGGGATCTGGTTACGGACCGACTGGCCAGCATGAAAGTCGGGGACACGCCGTCTAGCGAGGGCGGCGGCCCGCTGTTGATCTTGCCGGCCGATCTCAACAGACTCCTCGAAATATCCTTGCCCGGCCAAACCCTCATCTTTGATGTCCGGCCGCCATCAGAGTATCAACGATCGCACATTCGCGACGCCATAAACCTTCGTGTTCCTCAAAACTTTATCAAAAACGCTTCGCCCGAGATGATTGGCCGTACCATCTCCGACGAGCAAGGCCACGATGCCTTTTCCAGGTGGAAGGACGCGAGATGCATGGTGTTTTACTCCCGTGGATTGGAGAGTCCATGGGAGTGTCCCTCTGCAACCGCTTTACTGCATAAGCTGTCCGAGTTTGGCTGGACAGGCAGAAGCTTTGTTCTCAAAGGCCACTATCGCGAGTTTAGTGCCTCCTTTGGCCAACACATCGTAGACAGCAAGAGGAGCCTTGAGACGGGCAGCCCCGAGCAGCAAAGCAGACCCAAGGAAGCTGCTGTCGATCCAGCGCAGAACCAGGAGCAATATGCTCAATGGCTTGCCCATGTAGAAGCTGAGGATCGATCACGCACGATTACATCCTCTCCCACACGGACTGCGGATAGAATGGAATTCGTGGAGAGCCAGGAGCAAGAGTTGGAGGCGGAACTGATGGCTCGCTGCGGCGACCTGTACCGAAAGATACAAGACGTCCAGGCGGATCGCAGGGACTCCTCCTCACGTTACGACGACAGCTTTGACATCATCAAGGCGCCAATGGTGGAATATCTCGATCGCGGGCTGAGCAAAGTGCGCGGCCATCAGCCATCGCCGGCGCAACAATTGCCGGCCAGTTCCAAGCTCGCTGCCGAGGGCTACTTTGATCGAGCCCCTCAGGACATGGAAGACGTGGATGATTACGTTGATGTTCCCAAGGGCAGCGGATCGGCAGGCCAGGCGCGCTCATCATCTGGGGTGCAGGCCTCGGCGGATAAGGGGAGTCCCAGCGAGGAGCCCCTTCGCAGGGGACGCGGAGGGGGGATACTCAATAAGGTGTTGTTTCGGCGGACATAGATGAGTCTGGGTGAGAACTTCCACCACGGGCATGGATGTGCTGAGGAAGCACTCTTAGTGTTTAAGGGGGAGGTGGGGCCTGTTATGGTGATGGCATGGATTGTGAGCTTTGGACAGACGGCGGCGTTGGTTTGTCTGGATATACTTGGATATGCTTCTCATCATAGATATGGACATGAACATGAACCACCTTGCCTTCGTGACATTGTACATCACGACGTGATATTCTCATCCAACTTGATACCAATTTCTCCGTGGCGAGACTTTTCATCTTGAAGCTGGAGGTAGCGTATATACATGCTGCTTGTCCGTCCGCCACACGAACAGCAAAGGCATAAATTGAAGTTAGGCCTTCGTTCATCAAGAACTATAGGTATCATAATGGATGCCTCAGGATCTTGTAAAGCTCAGCTGGAAACGACATACACAGAGGTAGTACTATAGCACTACGCCTGCAATACATGTCATGATCCATGTTGTATAGAAAGCAGCTTGAGGTAAGTCTTTACCACAAGCTGGAATAATGACTTTAATCGCCGATCTATGTCAACATACAGGGAGTGGCAAACTGGCACTACTAACTTGGCTGGGCATCTATCGATGCATATATGTACATATATCCATATAACTGCCACTATCACCACTGAGTTCAGTAGAAGAGAATGGGTCATTATCGGCGACTATAGCTGTAGACTCCTAGCATACTATATCATCTACGTCTAGTACCTAGATAGAGAGAAAAATATCTAGATCCTAGCTTCTTAATCTGGACTTCCTCTCTTTCTGGCCGAAAAAGCAGCAGCATGATGTATACTACATGTTCACCTTTCTAACACCTCATCTCAGCTCTTTTCTCCTGTCCTTTGCTCAATGCCCATGGCATTCTGCAGAGGCATCTTCACCTCCAAAGCCAACCAGCCTCGTCTTCAGACTCACAACGAGCATGCCGACATCCCTCAACTGCCCCAACACACCCAACGCCAACGCACAATCCCACAATCCCACACACACACACACACACACAACCCATCAACGGAAACCATCAAGCCAATCCCGTCCCCAAACACCCAACCATCATCAGCACCAGCCGCCCATCCTATCCCATGGACATCCATCCCCATGCAAGCCTCCTTCCTCTAAACCCTCCCCCCCTCTCGTGCCGCCTCCCAACCCTGCACTGCGACTCAAGCAAGAAAAAAAATCGCCATCCAATGACATCCCCGGAACCCTTTTTCCCAAATCAAAGGGAAAACCCTACAGTATGTATTCCCACTTTCACCACCACGGCAAAAGAGGAAAAATCCCGATATCATCTCATGCCATCGAACCGCAACCATATGCACTGTCACCCAGCAGAGTGGTAGTTGTCTCCTTCGGAGAGTGCTCCCTCTTGCCACTCGCTTTCCCCCCTCCCAATTTGCTCCCGCTCCCACTTTTTCCTTTTCGAACGTGCATGCATGCATCATCGATTACCCGTCATCTCATGGATGGGAGGACGGACAGGCATGAAGTACAGCAAGTACGAGTAATAATACGTACTTCTTCGTATACGCGCGCATGCAAAGAGATGCAAAGAGAAGCGGGACCCAACAAGAAACCCTCCCCATCCATCCCCCCCTCGTTTCCGATGCCAGACATGTGCATATTGGAAAACAAGAAACAACACAGACCAGAACAGATTTGGCTCCCCCCTCCCCTCCCAGCCAGTCAATCTCAATGCATGCTTGCAGAAGAAAGGCATAGAGCGGAGCACGCGGCCAAAGGAAAAACCAACCCCCCTCCCTCCCTCCCCTTTCCGACGAGGCACTTCGCCTCTGTTTTTTTCACGGTCTCAGTGTTCTTCTTCGTCTTTGTTCTGTTGTTGCCAAGCCAGGTTGTCTCCGATAGGCTTGGGACCCCTGCCACCCCTATCGTTACCTCTGTACAGCCGCAAGTGATGTGCCTCTCACACCGGTCGACCTCGCAGAGCCAATCGTCGGACGGCCTGGATATGACATGCCTGCAACCAGCTAGGACAGGGTCGGAAAGCCTGCATGACATGACCTTTTTTTTCTTTTCCCCCTTCCACTCGGCCAACCCTGGGCATGGCAGCCCTACCACGCGGACCACACGTTGACAAAGTCAACAAAGTCCAGTCGTCGCCCCAGGCTTCAAAAGGTCAACCGAATGGCCCCCCCCCCCCCTTGTCAAGCAGGCAAGCGGACCGATGTGACAACAAGACTAGTATTATAGAACCGGACGGCATGATGCTCTCTTCCTTTTGTCATGCAGAGAGCGGAACGGGCAGCTTTTCGATGCTTTCGCGATGGCTGCTGCTGCTGCTGCTGCTTGCCGCGGGCACAGAGCGCTACGGCTTCGGTACACGCTCATTTCACGGTCTCAGATTTCCGGTGCAACACCAGATGCGGCCATGTACGTGAGTTGCCTGTGCTTGTACATATGATCATATCGGGTGCAGAGGGAGCTGCATGCTACACCGAGCGCTTGGCAAGATACGAGCATTGTGGGCGACACGCGTGCTTCCTGATGACGCCGGGTGTGGTACGTGACCACGGTGCACAAAAGCAATAAGATCTTGATCGTCCCCAACGCGTCACACCAGAGGGACGGGCTATCGATGGCTCCTGAGAGAGAGAGCTTGTGCAGCTTCCCGGCATCACCACGTTGTTCAACGAACACACCTCGGGATGTCACAGTCTCGGGTATAACAGGTTGGTATGTTGGTGGCACATTGCTCACGCACAGCAGCTGATGAGAAGAAAAGGCACAGCCAAATCCTTGTCATTCCATGGCCGACAGATGTTCAACTATCCCGGGTCAGCAGTTTCGTGAGGGCCCAATCGCATCTTGATGGCGTTGGAGAGAATGGCCTGACCCTCAAGTGAAGGTGTCGACGATCCTCTATTTCTTCATGAGACTCGTTGCAAAGTGAGACGGGCTTGGCTATGACCGACAATGTAATCGTAGGACCAACAACAATGATTCATCTGCTCCCAATCCCCCAAGGTAGCACTTCGTATACAGAGTAATATCGGGCATGGGCGGTAGGTATGTGCGGAATAGCCTTTTGGAGACTTTTATCTTTGCGTAGCACGACGACGCACGCGAGCTCGTGTAGGCCCATGTCGTGCCACATAGTATCCGAGACAAAAGCACATCAAACCCTATCTCTGGGAATTATCGAAATCTTGCCTGGGCAGTCCTGCAAAGGCGCCTGAAACGGATTCGCTGGCGGATGTTTCGGCTGCCCACGTCAATTCGTGTACGTATGAACTGCGCAAGTACAGAATAAGGATTTGTTGCGACTCGCACCAGGCTCTTGGCTGTCGATGAAGCCCCGATGATGAAGTTTCCATCGGACTGGAACCCGCTGGTGCGTCTCCGTTGGCACATTGAGCTCTTGTTATTCCCTGCAGTTGGCTGATCTCACGCTTGTCATCTGTATGTCAAAATAACTTTGACTGAGGGACATGTAATTGCGTATGGTTTTTGCGGCGGGCGCTGCTGCTAATGAGACTATTCGATGCTGACATGAAGCAGACACAGCTGGGCCTTGCTCCGTGCCATACTAGTATGTATGTATGCAATGTTAGGACTGGGGCCTGTTGGTATAGGATTCTTTGAACCCCAGAGTGCGCGTCGTAGGACAGCCCCCATGAGCAGGATTGCATCCCACTGCCTGGGGTCTCATTCCGCACAATAGTGGCATGCACAGGTATGTCGTGCTCAGGACAGCAGCCGATCCTCTTGCACCAGATTCCGAACCCGCTTCCGGGAACTTTGATCGCGGCGGCGAGGGTTGCTCAGAAGCGGTGACAACTGTGGCTGTGGCGGCCGAGAACATCGTCAACATGAACATGAGCTGCTGGATCAGTGTTCCAAAGGCGCCAAGGCCCTGGTGGATGTCGCTATCCGGCATGATATTTTCACCTTTGCTTGTCGATGATCCGGACGCCGGCTACTGGCTGATCGTCACAATGTGGCACTTGACCTTGGCAGCACGGCACCAGTTCCAGCTCCCTCCCTCCCGCCAACTCCAGAACGCGCGGAGCAGAATGTGTCAACGCCGTGGTGAAGCACATACGGCAACAGGCTGGGCGCTTCGGGATGGACTCCAAGACAGCTCGAAGACAGGACACATGGCAGCCCGGACATGGCGTTGACGATGCCGCGGCAATTACCCCTTTGCTCGGTACTTGTCATGAAGAGGAAGCAGTGGCCTTCTCTCCTCCTGGACAGCGGGGTGCTGGTTTGATCTTGGTGGTCCTCGTCATGTAGTTCGTTAGTATCTTCAATTTGACGAAGATATCTCGACAGTCGCATTCCTAGCTCAGTATCAGATTTTGGACTTTATGGTCCTGCATGAATCGCGCCCAGATGAGCTGAAGAATCAAGGAGTTCTCAGCATCATCGTGCATCTGGAGTAGCACCCCGTCATTTTGCATAGCTGTCGCCTGATGACAGCTGAGGCTTGTCATGCCCGTCTGCGGTTGGTGTTAGGAGCCTCTCTCTCTTGGCTTCCTCGCGGGTTGTGGCGCACAAGTCATGGTGAACCAGCCACGGACCCCTGGCAGCCGCCTTGCGTGTCTCGTCCCCATGAGATGATCCCTTGCTGTCTTGCCAAAAGCTGTCTTTTGCCAAGTTGAGTTGGGCTTGCGAATGCACGGCCCCCTGTTGCTTCGGGAGTGTGGGCAGGGAATGCTTGCCCTTGCTGTCACCGGACCTTGTTGTTGGCTGGTCAGGGCCGGCATTGCGCCCGATTCTTCAACTTTGTGCATCCTCGCACAGAGCACCCCATATGTACAAGCACGGTCGAACCAAGAGCACGCAGCTCGGTATGTACTCTGTGCTCGGCGAGACCAGATTTTGCAGAGTGCAAAGGAGCATGGGGCCATACAGGTAACAGTCGTTTGAAGAGACAATGGTAAATACAGCAGGGCAAAAAGGCGTCAACGCCGGCACCACCCGTAATGCATGCGCTGGGCTCAAGAGGGTGGCTTCCGACCGCGCCGACTCCTGGCCGCTGCCGTTGCACAGAAATGCGGCTATGGCGGGCAATTCGGGGGCTCTGATGAGCAAGTTGATCTGCCGCCCGGCGCATGGGCTCGTACAGACTACAGGACCTCCTCGTGGTAAGTCTCTGTCTCATGGGACGTGCCGCAGGACGGGGCATTTTGGCAGCGGCATTCGTTGCCGACAAGCTTGTGTGTGTCCACCCGTGAGATATTAACAGATCTCTGGGGTGTGCTGAGACCAGGCTGGTGCATCGCGTCAATCTGTAACGTCTGGTCATCCCGGCCCACTGACAGGTCGCCTCTAATAAGCACAACGACACGCCCGCAGGCCGGTCATGGGCCTGGGCAGACGAGAGTACTCGTAATCCAGGCAAGCGGTCTAGCGTACAGCGCAAAGCGAGCGAATCAGCGGTTATCCCAGCGTATGGGTGTTGTTTCAGGAAATCATCTCCGATAGCGCGGTGGAATCCATGTGGGCAGCTGAGATCCAGGCAAGGTGAGGTGAAACGCAGATTGTCGTCCTCAAGGCCAAGGAAGGGCAAGCACGAAAAGCAGGGTATGAGTGATTGGACATCTTATATGCCACCGACAGGTTCACGCCGTGAAGCATAATCCGTCGCGCACGAGCTTCAAGGTCCGTTGCCGGGCTCCATCACTCACACATCCAGCAGCCAGGAGGAATCGACGACATCAGGCGGGCGCCAGACCTTGTTGTTCCACGGGGTCCCTATGCTAGCTTCAAAGCTTCGTCCTCTTGTTTGTATGCAGACAAACGGTGTGCTATTTTTGGCACTAACTGCTCCGGGCGATGAAGCTTGTTTTGAGAACATGCCATCTGATGATTCATGACGCCTGCTGTTGCTGAGCGGGCGGGACGACAAAGAGGGGGGGAGACGAGGGGTGGAAAGGGGGATCTTCTCAAGAACACCTATGGGATCGACTCATGGCCAAATTAGCGGGCATGTTGCCTGAACATGGAACATGGCTAGCAGCATTGGAGATGGGAGGAGCCTGTGACGAGGCTCGATGGCTATATGCAGCTTTGCTGAGGATGACTGAAAGACGGCAATGCGGGCTGGGCCTCGTCCAAGACGAATTGAAGACAGACCGTTGACGGCAGTCCGAGGTAGGGGGTAGCACGTTGTATTACTCGTAAATCCCAATATCGTCGTTCCTGACCAACAGATCTGACGGGCGCTACCGCCCATGGCATCTGTATGCCAAGTAATTGCCCGCTCTCCTCTGTATGGTTCTTCCGTATTCCGTTGCCTGCTCTTCGTCCAAGTATGTAGGTACAAGTATGATAGTGCTCCGTATTACCCCGTAGAGAACTGCAGTCGCATTGGCATTGAGGTGGCTCCAGCCCCACCGATTGTAGTGATTATTGACCCCAGCCTCCGTGGGCTGGCAGTTAAGCGATGGACACCTTGAGACGTGCGGGACATGCTGCAATAGAGTGATGCTAGCCAGCAGGAAGCTTTTCTGCGCATGAGTAATAAGGCCAGGATGTACGGATAGCTGTCGCCTAGCCGTGGTCCTGGTCCCGGAATGGGGGTGGTATACTAATAGCAGAGATACTTTGCAACGACAGCAAAGTTTCCAAGGTTTCCTTGTTGGTCGGACGATTGTCGTCAACCCTTCACTTGCGAACCCCGTCCCCAGCCCGCATGCCGTCGGATCAAGGTGGATCAACCCTCATCGATGTCTAGCTCAACGGGAAGAGCCTGGTCGACTTGCGAGCTGTCTCACCAGCAAGCTCACCATTCAGCCGGAAATACCTCGAGGCAGGGAGTTATTCACGAGGCCCCCGCTGGCGAAACCACGGGGCAGCGGCGCCGGTAGGTTGCGCAATTGTGCAACGTCCAGGCGAGCAAGTCCCTGCTGCAATAATGCCGAGGATTTGCGAAAAGAGCTGCCTGGAGGTCTCCATCTGGCATGCCGACATCTTTCTGGGCCAACGCAGGACATGCTACGTAGCACTAGCACGGGGTTATCGATTCAGGGCGTCTTGTGTCTGGTTTGAGCCTCGCCCTGGAGCTACCCGTACGAGGCATGTTAGCTCGGAAGACCCTGGCCTGCGTTGGGAGATCTCAAACCTGTCATTGATGGGAGCAGCAGCAGCAGTACTCGTATGCAGTATGTGGTAGTAGCAGAGACCGGGAGGCAAGCGGAGTCCGCCAATTGTCAAGTCGGGCGCCTCATCAGACAAGCACGCAGCGCAGTACTGTACGATCGCACGAGTACGTACCGTGTCAGCGCGTGCTGTCGGCGAACTGCCTGAACAGGGAAATAAATAGCCGCACAGCTACATACTATAGTCGACGATGACGATAGCAATGATGTAGCCGCCAGAGTCAAAAGCAAAGCCCGTCTGCTTCTGCGAGGCAATAGTTTCGAGACGTTGGAGATGGAGGGGCTGAAGCTTCAAGCAGCCACAGCGACCAGGAGGGGGGTGTGGCGGGCGGCGCACTGTGCTCGCGGCTTCGGCAGTACACGCCGCTGCGATCCTTGGCCCTCTTGGCCCGGGAGGGACACGGTACAGTGCGAAACACTCCGTAAGCTGGCGCCACGCACACTGGCTCCGTACACTGGCCAATCGCAGCGCACCAACTTTAATTTGCAGCCGCCCTGGCTCGGAAAATTGATCTCCTGCCAGCTGCCGTCGTCGGCTTGTGGCCAAGCTCAGGCAGGCCTCAGGGCGAGGAAACAACTCGAGTCAACAATTGCTGGACAGGGGATGTTCGCTGCCAGGCAAGTCATGACAAGTTTCCCCCCCACCGGGCCGGCCCATGTCTCCTGGCTGGGCTCTGGCTCTGGCTCTGGCTCTGCTCTGCTGTGCTGTGGTCGGTGGTCGCTGATTGAAGCTGTCCGTCTGTCTGCGTGGCCTCGTTCTGTCCCACGCCGAGCGATCTGGCCCCCCCTAGAGGAGATCGCCAGACCCCCCGGCTTCCGCTGAAGGAAATGCCAGGAGCAGTCAAATCAACGCCTGGAGCGTCGCTGGAGCCGCCGCGCCAAACGAGATGCATCTAGCGCTGTCACTGAACGCAGAGGGTCAGGAGAGCGAGACTGGACAACTGGACGACTGGGGGGAGGAGCCGCCGTGGTCAAGTGCCAGTGGATGTGGCAAAAGCAAAAGCACCTCGCATGGCGCCCTCAAATTACCTCGTACGACTGGCACCGAGTCGAGTCGGTACGGAGCAGCGCGCACTTTATTTGATTACCACCGCTGGGTACTACCTCTACACCTTGTCCCCTATGGACGTACGACGAGTACATACTCGTACATGCTCTCCGTCCATGGATTCGCTCGTACGAGCGCTACGACAGCCTACAGGCACAAGGTGCTGACAGGGCGTGGCCAATACGCGCGACCAGGCTGATGGCCAGAGCCGGACGCGGCCGCACGAGACTGGACTTGACAGCTCCCTGTGGTAGACCCCGGGGTTCCAATCATTTGCCTGGCAAGCCTCGCACAAGAACCTGCATTGCGTTGGCGACACCACGGCTCCTCTTGTTTGATGGCCCCTCCAAGCCCCAATCCCAATTCCACAATCCCCCAATCCCCCAAGCACCCCGGTGGCGGGGGCACAATTGTATGGCGGGCCGCTAGTAGCAGAGATGCTCAAGTGCACGGGGCTGGCTGAACACGATATTGCTCGTTATTAGACGCCAAATGGTCGAAACGCCTGTTGAGAACCGCAGAACGAATCATGAGCTGTGCCTGCTCTAGCCCTACCACCCAGGCGACGACTTGCCACACTGCCACTCATACTATACTAGCCCTCCTTCTGTGGACGACCCTGTGAGACGGAGCAATGGAAAGGTATTCGAAAATTCCGGGAATGTGGCATGGAAAAGGGCACGGAAAATGGCACATGATGTCGGCAACTAGCAGCTTGCAGCCATACCGCCCTGAGAGGAAGCCATCTGCGGGCGACATGACGCCAGCCTGCTGCTCCTCGCTCGCTCTTTGTGGCGTCGACGGCGCACCATGGGTTCCAACGTACGCAGTACTATGGCTGAGTTTCTGCGGAGCTTTCGAAACTTGGTCCCGGCCATGACTCTCTCGCCCCCTTTGCACGACGAAGCAATCTCCAAACAATAGTACATACTACATGCACATCACCTGCAACGCTAATAGCTCACCGGTTTATGGAGGCCGGCCTCGGTGCAGAAGGAACCGGATCGACAGAATGACACTGGCGTTGCTTGGTTCTTCTCGGGGCAAAAAAAAAACGGAATGTTTCCACGGCGAGCTGCAACCACGTCATGAGAACCTGCGCCGGCGCAGACGCCTACACGATGCCATCTACATCCTGTTGGACGCTCTCTCCGCTCTGTTCTCGGCACTGCGTGCTTCTCGCATGGCATGAAGCTTGTGCCATGTTGGCCCTCCCCACTATCTGATGCTACTGGCATTCGGCTGCCAGTTCCCACATCGCAGCCGCTATAGATTCAGCGGCTCCCCCCTTGGGGCAGCCTTGATGCTGGACGATCGGGGTTATTAATATGGGCCCTGGTTTTTTTTGCTTTTGCTGGGATATCCTGACACGGCTCTTCGCACTCTGAACCAAAACAGCTACCTGTACGACTTCCGGAGAAGCAAGTTCGAGTACACCGCTCGCACGTCGACCCGTGGCTTGCGGAACAAGCAGTGATAGTATTCAGAGCCTTGGAGGTGGCCATGCTCCCGAGGACGTTGCAATGAGGTCGAGGCAATGCCATGGTCTGGCTCCTCAACCATCGGCCGTCACACAAGCCAGTGCTCTCTCCTGAGCTGGGACGCTTCACTATTGCCATCCTGGGCTTTCGGCATTGTGGGGAGCTGCTTTGTTCACTCCCTCGACGCCGCATTATTACACTACTAGTGCCAGTATGCGGCTGTAGAAGATCAAAGGGGACACAAACGGGTACGCGCTTGTGTTGTGGATAAAGTGTCCATGTACAAAGCACGAGTATGATCGTGTCGAGAACTGCAGGTAGGATGGGGTAGGTCATCGATAGATCGTTGCCTGCTGCACGTCTACGGAGCACTGACATGGCTATCATGGCAGTGCATCCTGCTCCGTACGAGGCACCGAGTCGACCATGCTTGGCCAGTGGACGGCCTGGGAGAACGAATTGGCACCTCCAGGCCATCTTCATCGTCTTGGTGTAAGCTCACGTCTTCGTTGGATTCCGCTGCGCTTACGCAGCACTCGGAGACCTCGAGCTATAGTCGGATCCGAGCTGCACCGCAGCCTAACATCGTATGGAAGTGAATCCTTCCAGCCTGGCCATTACCGTGTCTGCACATGCCCAGTCGCGAATAATCACTCAGCCTGGCCCCTGGGATATTCCTACGACGGCTCAATGTCGACGCTGATACTACTTAAGCATCCCGGAGCCTTTGAAGAAGCGGCATGCTCCGGCTCAGCCAAGCAACTTTCGCATACCACGCCAATTCCTCGTGACAGTTTCTGCTCTCGTTTCTGGCCAAATTCCTAGTGATTGTTCTCAACAAATGGTACCGCTCTACAGCGCTGGTGAAGGCAGAAGACATGGCTTACTGAAGAGGAGCCGGCCTTGACAACTGCCCCCAAACCGCCGGGCACGCAGGAGGGATCCTGCAGCAGACAGCCGTTTTGGTTTCCAGACCGGGATTCCCGACATGGAGCTTGCTCTGCCACATACTATGATGAAGCGCTGTGCCTCGCCCGAGCGAAGATCTTTGTGCCAATATGCAATACGAAAGCCTGCTCTGCTCTGCTCTGCTCTGCTGCCAGTCCGTCATACTCAACCGAAAGGGTTGCAGTCTGCGTCGCACGGTAACTGGCCATGTCAGAATGCTACTACTAGCAGTCTAGCAACACCCCTCCCCGATCGCTTCTACGCCTACGCCCACCCCGTCAAGCCACCAACCGGCGCTCTGCTTGCGTTTTCCGTGGCAGATTCTATCTTGCTTCCCTAAATCGAAGGTTCATCAGAACAGGCTTTAGGTGGACCATGGCCCACCACCTCCTCTCGGGGCCTCTTACTTTGGCTCCCCCTGTCCTTGCTGTGGCGACCGTGCTTCCCCTGGTCTTTGGCGACTTGCTGCCATGCATGCATGTAGGCCGGACTGGCTGTGGCTTCGACTTGAGGGACTGGCCTGGACGAGCCCTGACTGGACGAGGTACCTCCCTCCCATGCCCCCATGCCTCCATACTTCCATACCGGCTGGTCGTTGTGTCCAACCAAGTGTGTGTGCCCTCGGTATAGAGCACTTCTCGCAGGGGATGGTGGGCTGTCAGACAGAACCAGTGCCACTTGGCCTGAGTCGCGACGTCCCTTTTCATTTGCATCCAGTGCCGCTAATAACCCATGCCGCCGCTCCTATCGCAAAGGGCTGGCCTATATTGCTCTCCATCCTTCGCTGTACCAAGTACGAGCATGATGCGACAGGCTCTTTTAAAGAAGCCGCGAGCCCACTTTGCTACATGCCTACATACTTCGTGCCTGTCATCTCGACATCTGCCGCGTTGTACTCTTACAACTCGACAACTGGCTTCTCGTTTCTAAATACCTGCCTACCTTGCTGCATATACGGCTACTACCTACCTCTACTATATAATACCACGACTTACCTAATACCAGCCTGCTTTCCCTCGACGACGACATTCTTTGCGCTGCTTCGACCTCGCAGATATACTCTATAATACGCTTGCTTTCATGGTCTTTCCCCCTGGACTTACGACTCTCAACAATTCCCCGTTTTGGCAATCCAGCTAGCTCCGTGCATCTACCCGTCAATCAACTCAGCCATCCTGGTTCCCGGGAGAAGGGCTACTTCGTCGAAAAAGCAATAAGTCGCCGGCTTCTTCGTTGACCTGGTTCGGGATTAAAGTGTTGGCCAAGCCCCTTGTCATTGAAGCACAACTCGATCAACGCACAATACCTCTTCTTCCGCCTTCGGTCATCATAGCCGAAAGCCGCGCTGCACGTCCGAACTGTGGTCCCCGACACTACTTTATATCTTTCTCGTCTTCTCTTCCTCTACCTGAATCTCTCAGCTTCGAGACAGTTGATCGTTTGAGAGGAGGGTTCGCCTTATGGAGCTTCCTGCATATCGAATAGCATCCTCTATTTCCCATCCTCTACGCAGTCAACCATCGTCATTCGATATGGCCGTCTTCTCCGATCTTGCGCCAATGCACCGTCGACCCGCTGAGTACTCCCCGGATATGCGTCAGCCGCGGGCTATGGCCATCTGCCATCCTCCGACAAGCGAATTCTCATTCGCCCTGCCTTCAGTCAAAGAGGTACTGTTGCTCGTCTCCGCGGTAAACTGGGTGAGCCTGTTTGGCTAACTTTGTGATAAGATGTTCCCCGAGTTGACCAGTGGCACCTGGTCACCACCCAATGGCAGCACTACTCAGCCTCTTTCGCCGAGGGATGTGGCTTCTTCCCCTGGTAACAGGCGCAGGAGGCCTGTAGACGAAGCGGATGAAGAGGAAGCCCATCGACCACGCACCGTGCCGCGGGTACATCGTGACCCCATGCAGCGCGTGTCCCGTTCTCCTCAAAGCCCTTCCTCCACGTCATGGAGCTCAGGAGGTTGGACCACTACCCCAGCAACCGCCGTCTCTCCGACTTCCTCCTTTGCCAAACCAGCACCAATGGAGGTGCAGGAGCGGTCACCTGCTGTTCGGTTCGCTCTACCATTCCCGCTCCCGAGCCAGCCTGGTGCGCACCACTCGGAGGTTTCGCCAAGCAAGGTCCAAGAGTGGCCCAGACACTATAGCCATGATTATACCCACCACCACCGCGCTCAGTACCACCCGGACAGCGACAGAAGCGAATCTCGAGAGGCTACCAGGGCATATAGCATGGATTACACCCACTGGCACAACCACCATACCTATCAGTCGCAACCCACAAGCCCCCGTTTGCCTTACGACCCGACAAGATACTCTGCGGGCGTGTATCCCGCTCCGCATCACATGGAGCCTAACCCATACGGGGAGTCAGGGGCCACGTCCGGTGGCGGCGCCAGACCACGTAGGCGGCGCGGCAACCTTCCCAAGGAGACGACAGATCAGTTGCGGGCCTGGCTCAACGCGCACCTGCACCACCCTTATCCTACAGAGGATGAGAAGCAGCAGCTGATGCGCACAACTGGACTTCAGATGAGTAAGTGGCCTCTACATCGTCCAATTACCCGATTTGTGCCTCGCGGCTAACCGCCCCCCTCTCTTTAGATCAAATCTCCAACTGGTTCATCAACGCAAGAAGACGCCAAGTACCCAGCTTGCTCAGAGAGCGAAATGCCGAGATTATCGATCCAAACCGAATGATGACCAGCCCCAACAGGAGATCCAGGTCCTCGTCCATCAGTGACGGCGATCTCAGCTCGAGCGAATGGGGGCCTGACGCTCAAGGCCAGGGCGATTGGGCAGCCAGACGCCGAAGCCGCAGCGTATAAACCTTCGTTGCTCGAGTCGACCGCATTGCCTAGCAGAATCACCCTGGCACGAGAAGAGCCATTTCCCTCCAAAAAAACAGCATTCCCTAAAACGAAAATGGCCGGCCTCAATGGCAAAAGAGTCCGAAGAGCAACGGAATATACTTCAGGAAAAAGCTAATGGGGGTGTATAACCCTCCCTTTTTACGACTACGGTTAATTGAATGACATCACGAGATGTTATTCGATGGCTCTTCTACCTTTTTTTTTTTTTTTTTTTTTTTTTCATCTCTTACTTCTTCAAATCCAGTCATGGTTGGCCTGTGATTTATCTACTGTTGAATTTCTTTTGAACTACCAGCATACACGACGTGGTTCGGAGTTGAAAATGATTTGCTTGATGCCTTTACGAATTTCCTTGGCAACGGGAGTCTCTATTGGCTGGTTTAAACTCCCCATGGGCGAGGAGTGGCGTTTTACACTGGTTGATGCAATTTTTAGGGGTACAATAATGCCCTCTCTCTTTATTTTATTT
This sequence comes from Trichoderma reesei QM6a, assembly GCF_000167675.1. Taxonomy (NCBI): domain Eukaryota; kingdom Fungi; phylum Ascomycota; class Sordariomycetes; order Hypocreales; family Hypocreaceae; genus Trichoderma; species Trichoderma reesei. Next base: position 245,047 of record NW_006711164.1, on the reverse strand, counting down.
GGTTTTTACTTTTTCCGGTTTCTCCTACTAGAAACGGTTCTCTTTGTTCTTTGGCCCCTTTTTTTTGAGAAGGGGTCCGGAATGAAAAAAAAAGACAGAATGGGGGGAAAAGGGAAACGTGGGTGGCGGTTAGATAGGTAGGACCGAGGATACACATACAGACACACACACACACACACACCAACTTCTTGTGGCGAATACGACTTTTTTTGTTCTTTCTTTTAGCATACCCAGCGAGCGAAGAAGATGGAGGAAGAAGCGAGACGAGGGCCTATCAGCATAGCACTACAGTACTATACTTTACCGAAACAGAGATGAAAATGCATTGGCTTTTTTGTTTTGTTTCTTTAGACTGAGAACTGATTTTCTTTGGGGTAAATTGTGGAAACCAAAGAATAAGAAGAAGAAACTTGGGGAAGAAGTTTTTTTTCGGGTTGGAGGAGCGGGTACTGGGTTAGTCTGGAGTATAATGCGGGAGGGCTCTTTTTGCCTTTTCTCTTGCTTTCAGGGCAATCGTCTTAAGGTTTGATTTGTTGAGGCCAAGGTACTGTACTGTAGGTAGGTAGGTGGAAATTGTGTGGGAGTGGATGCATGATAGGGGGAGTGAGGCTAGAGAATGGGAGAGAGAGAGGTGTGACAGATGATGAAGGTAGAGGGAGGCAAAACGTGCACTTTGTACTGAAGATACTACATATCATAGAAACGAAGATGTCCAATAGCAAATAATTCCGTCTTTCCAATGCGCATGGAAATTATTCTCGCCCTGTCAACACACCAACTTGGACAAAAAGATGCAAAAGTTTGGACGTGCAAACCGGTCAACTAACCCCAGAGCTAACGGCAGCCATAATAACCTCGGTCGCCGGCGCTTCATCCGCTGGCCCAGGCTTGGGGTTTTTGCACTTGATACATGCAGTATCAGGTATATTAGTAGGCAAAAACTTGGCATCTTCGTTAATGTTTTGAAATCCAAACCTCACCATCACGAAAAGCCTCAAACGTCAAAGAGGCGAGTTGTGGCTTGCGCCTTGCTTTGGTCGCTCAGGCGCGCCAATGGGGGGAATTTTTTACCTTTGCCTGCGCGTTGGCCACCATTGCGATTCGTTTTGAGTAAGAAATCAACGTTGGATATGTCGAGATACGATGGTAGGGAGGAGGGGGGAAAATAAATGTATAATAAGCATTATGTGAAGGGCACACAAAACAGGGATTTGAGACGCTGATCAGCAGAGAGCATATCATAGTGCCGGCATATCATTGGCGCTTGATTCGTTTTGCAGCAACGGTCGTGTAGGGGTGTAATTCCGCAGGCCCTGTTGCTGTGCTTGATGTGGTTGGAGGAGTGCATGCGATGATGATGTGGCGGTCTAGGCATGATGCAAAGTATTGCTTCTCAAAGTATTATTGCCTCTCAAAGCTCAAGCACGAAGTCCTAAAGACTTGTTGAGAGAGAAATTGGTGGGCTGTGAACCTGCAATGGCCGCATGTTAGTATCCCCAAGAGGAATACTAACCCTGGACGGACAGCCTTCCTTCGGCGTGGCACGGTCCCTTTGATATGCTAGGATTTTGGTTTGGGGACAGCTGAGCAGATCCTGGCGCATCTCCGTTGGTGACAAGTTCCGAGCCTGTTTGCCTACCTTGTCTGCTTGTGTGCTCGTATGAGGGCGATCTGGGCTAGGATCAAACAAGGACAGCGCGAGAGGCCGGGCGATGCATAGAAGCCAATAACCGAGGATATCAGGGTGACTTGACTCTTGCGGTATTAGCTCTGTCATTTCTGGGCTAATTTTGCTGTAACTGATCATTTAGTGACATAGTACAAAGCAAGACGGCAAGGAGGATAGGGGAGGAAGAGGGGAAGTGACACGCGGAAGACTGCTTGACTGGTGAATAATGATACACTACCAAGTTTGCTTGGTAGCGTAAGAAATACTTTTGTATGCGGCCGCCGCATAAGGGGGCCACATGGAGGGGTGTGGCCTGGCCAACATCAACATTGGCTTTCGAGAGTTGTCTCCGCAAGAACAAGAACGACAGAGCCGGGAAAAACGGTGCTCAGATTTGCGGACCGGCTGGGACATGTTTCGCCAATCCATGACATGTAACGTGCTATCCTGCTACGCGAGAGGCTCTCTCGTACGAGAAGAGAGTTATACCACGTACAAGTATGCGCTGTGCATCTGCGAATGGACAGGACATGAGATGCGCGGCGATGAAACACCAGCATGAAGCCCAGAGCCGAGAGGAAATCCTAGTAGGGACCAATGCTACGGGAAAAGACGACGGATGCGGAAGGTTCTCCAACGGGCCAGGGGTCGTTGTCGTTGTCGACTGGCCACAGGGCTGCCTTTTCCCCCTCCCGAGTCCTTCAAGGCCACGGAACTTACCAGAGCTCGGGTGGAGACTGTCGAAGCTCCATGCCCTGTCCCGTGGTCAATGCTCTTGCATTCTGCTAGGTCTTGTACAGCGCTGTGCAGGTGTCATTTGGCCTAGGCCCTGGACTGACGATCCGTAGATGCATGGGTTGCTGTGGGCTCGATGCGATATATGCGATGAGGAATAGTGTCCCCAGCAGCTGAAAAATGTCGAGAAACTCTCCTCTCAAGGTTTTCAGTAATCAAACAACATCATGGCCAGATAGAGTTTGAAGCCGACCCAAAGGATGTCGTCGCTTGGCCAGACAGGCGAGACGGCACTGGGAATGACACCCAATATGCCATGCTCGTGACGGCTCTTGGTATTGGGCGTGACAGCGCATGGCACGCACTTGACAAGCGAGGGAAGCGAGCATTCGGCTGGCGGAAAGCGGGCTAAACCGACGGCGCGAATAGGAGGTGAAGGATATTAACGGCATGCTGGATCCTTGCGCGCATTTTAGTCGTATTCCGCGAGCCCCGTGGAGATGTCGCAGCAGGTATGGATATGACGCGAGGAGCTGAATAAAGGTTGATGAGATGGGCTTTTGGAAAGCGTGTGATGGATGTGATGGCGCAGGGGCCTGGATCCTTGTCCGTCCACCGGACAGGGGTTAAGTTGGTGGCACCCCTGTCATGCAGCTCCAGGGAGTTGGTACAACATGTCAACCAGACGGTTGACGGAAACATGTCGACGACATGACAGGGAGAGCGTGCAAATACTGGAGAATCCTTCCGAAGAGCCGCCTGGGGGGGGGAGTGTGGTGTCCGTCTCGTCTCGTCTCTCGCTCCATGCCAGTCGAACACGGCTCTGCTGGCTGCACCCTGGAACCTAGGTAGTACGTATATGTGCGATAATACCTAGGTACCATCAGTCCCTCATCAGTCACCACGATAGCTTCATCCCATTAGCACCTCCGACAAACACGGTGCTCTGATACGGCACAGCATAGGAACACGCAGCTGACGTTGAAAGCTTAAAAAGCCCCTCGTCTCCTGTTGCAGGCATTCCGTCGATGAAGGTGACCTGATGCGCGGCTGTGTGTGTGCGCAGACGGGCAGCGTATCCCGGTTCCCCGAGGCGGCCAACTGGGTGCTTGGAGGCAGCTATCTTTAGCCTGGCTGGGATGCCTTTGACATCTGCGGGTGTGGGCTCGAAGCCGGGAAGTGGGAAGTGGGATTGAGCGGATGTCGATCCAGTTGCTGGTGGGTTTCTTTGTGCGGCTGATGGTGGAGTTTGCAGGAGTCGCGAGTCGCCCCGTTGGGGTTGCAGTTAATTAAGTCTTAGAGTCCCTTGGGCGACAAAATGCATGTACAGGGTATGCACGTATGAAGGTATGCACGCCGTACATACACATACGCGGCGTTATGCAGTTAAGTGGGCGGTTGCGCGGCTGGCGGGCGCTGATTCGCCGCGGGCTGTGTCTGCAAAACGCAAATCGACACAAGCGAATGCACCAGAGACACCGGATGCAACATCGGTGAGAACTCACATCCACGTGTTGACGGGGGATCGGATAGACAGACGCCATCCATGGATGCTCCGGCCAACGTCTGGCAACGCTGCACGCCAGAGCCGCGGTGCCCGCTTAGTCGCATGTGCCCCCCCTTAAGACCTACCTACTGTAAAAGCCACAAGCACCAGGTACCTACTAATCGCTCAAACAGATATCTACTGACTAAGCGATTAGAAACCTCCGCTGAATGCAACACACGGCGCATCCACGTTTATCCGTTCGGGGTTCGCTCCGCCGAGATCCTGCGGCGCTCTGGTAAATGCGGTCCGAGCTTGCTGACTACGCCTCGCCGGCATGATTTTCGAGGCTGCTCTGGGCCTAGTCCGGCAATCCCTCGCCACTCCTGTGCAGAAACCGGTTTGGGAAATGAGGCTTGCGTCTTCTCTCTCCTCGCCAAGTGGCTTCTGAGCCCGTCGCTTCCCTGCTCCTTGTACCTCCGTACGGGCACTCGTACTGCATACGAGTAGAGTAGCCTTGGCTAAGGAGACTTGGTGACTGGGACCGCCGTGACAGGACGGGCCCGGGCCTCTCCTCGCAAACTCCTGCCTCCTCTCCTCGAGGCTGAACCTGGGCAGAAACGGGGGGAAGGCCCGCCACAGCTGGATCTATCACGCACCCCAAGACGACGGCTCCGGGTATCAGTATGGATACAATGGGGAATGGCTACAGGCAGCAGGTTCTGGAGGGCCATGATGGATCTGTACATGTACTCGTATGCTACTACTCGTATGACATGACAACGTCCACCGCGGAACCTGCTGACAGCCCGGCAGTCTTCGGAGCGAGTGCCTAAATATCGCAGGTCGTTGTCAAGCTTCATGCGCTGCTCCTCGTCACGACAATCCTCCCAGGTCACGCTGTCAACTGCTGCCCCTGCTGCTGCTACAACTCCTACTTGTACGAGTAATACACACTCGAATGCCCTCGTCCATACGGATACTACTTACTGTACACACCTTGACGCACAACTGCCACCTCTCAGGCTGCCGGTGGAATGCTGTCAAAGCACTCCCGAGGTGGGGTCTGGAGCCTGGAGCACTTGTCAAGGCCAAGATATCTCCTCTAATTCCCCGCCAGCGGCTGCACTGGATACTGCAAAAGGGACACCCCAAGCCACCCAGAAAGGCTCCGAAACTGGGGCGGTTCATGGCTCCAGACAGTGCAACGTGGGGGGTTTTCGTGGGTCTCTGTCATTGTTCATCCCCTCGATAGACTCTTGTGGAGCGCTTCGCACAATCTATGTAGGCCTCTGCTTCTTGGATTCTCTCTCGAGACCTCAAGCTTTCTCCCGATGGATCCTTCCCACGGCTGAGCTTTCTGAGTGGAAGCCATTCCCTTGGATGAACTGCAAAGACCCCCCATCCACTCGTGGAACTCCTCTGGTTTCCAACCGCTGATGCTTTGTACATACAGGCCATGCAGGTAACCGATGGAGGGGCTGCGTACCCAAAGGAGTCCATGCGAGTACGGCATCCGTCTGCCGGTGCTCATTGCCGGCTTTCTGTGGCATCTCATGGTGCGTCGAAAGGAGAAAGATTCGCCTCTGCTTCGGGCCTGTTCTATCTGCATACGCGTACGTACGGCGAGCATGACACGAGCATCTACCCCTTCATTTGCGCCTCTGGCCCGAGATTTATCGGAATGTGGGCTTTGCTACCCACCGGGTATCATTATCTGGTCAACGTCCTCCTACCAATACCAAAGCGTGGGCCGCTATCCGCCACGTCACATTAGCTTGACGACGGCTTCATTGCTGTAGAGATGAGTTATTCTCTGCTTCATCAGCCTTGCCAGGCAGCCCCTTTTCGCCCCTCGGCAAAGGTGCCCCTTGAGTGCCCCTCGTTACGAGTGTATCGCATCGCGGCCCTTTAGCGTCTGCGCAACGATAAGCAGCCATGAGCACAGCTAAACTATGGAGGCACTCCATACTTTGTTCAGCTCGGGGACTCTAGTCGTTAGTTGTCGTTGGAGACCTGCACTATCCACCACCGGCGTGCGGAGAAGTAGTGGTAGGAGTTCTTTGGGATCTACTCAATGCCGGCGTCTTGGCTTGGTCCTAACTACTGAATGATAGCGTTTTGGCCCTTTTTTTCCCCTATGGTGACGGATTGTCCGATGCTTGGCTGATCTTGACATCTCGGTTTAAAGTTGAGTCTAGCATTCGACGGCGCAGCTCTTTGGGGGCGTGAGCCGAGATAGTATACGAGCGATGCGACGACGGGATGACATTCTATGGCTTCTCGAAAGACTGCCCGAAACGAAGTACGATCAGCAATTTCACACCCTTTATTCAAAAGGGGGGGGAAAGACATTCCCGGTGGCGATGGGTTCTTCGGGCTCGCGGGGTGGCAAAAGTGTCAATGGAACCCCCGTCAGCTATAGGGAAGCTAAGGATTTTGCTCCAGACGCGAGTTTGACAACTCTTGACTCGTGTATGTAATGACCTTGGTTTTCTTGACAGGTGAGTGGTAAGGTTTTCTAGTCATGACCCGAGTTCTCTCGGATGGTCAAGGCTGAATAGAGTTTAAGTTGCTCTTTGGCGAGATGAGATGTGCTTGGAGAGTTGGCATGAATCGTGCTCTCCGTGCCTATCAAACAGCAAGTGAACCAGTTAGAGTGAGGGTGTTGGAAGAACTCGGTTGTCGGTCTATCAAGCTCAGCGACACCCGGCAGATGAACAAGCTGTAATAACCACATGAGAGTAAGAGTTGTCAATATCACTCCCTTGGACTGCTAAACTGTGCCTCAACAGAGGGTCTGATCAGGTCAGGTAGAATAAAATTATAATTGATTTGTGAGCCATCTAATAGAAGAAGTGATACAAGCCGCATTGTAATTCTCATATCGTTATGTTCAAACCTCGCCATGACAATATAGGTGTTCCTCTTCAGAGCTCCGGTTGTACATGCCTTTGTCTTTCCTGCACTTGGTACCGCGCCGGTGATGTGGGGCCGATTCGGCCAGCCGACTGATGGCAAACTCCGGTCTGCGTCTCTCCGTTCAGTTACACAACAAAGGAACCAGTTGTGAGGATGATGAAGATTTTGACTTATGATAGGAAATCATGCTTTGTTGTTGATATCCTACTATTGCCCTCCTCACGTAAGCATCTCCTCGAAGCACGATGATCCTTTGCCACGCTTTCTTCAAGACGACGCTGGTGGGAGGCAGCACATCGGACGGCCCCGAAGTATCTTGTTGAAGGGCAATGCTTACCCATCAATGTCGCAGGGACTTATACGTTGTGATTGCATGACCTGAGAAGCTTTATGAAACATCATTTCGGAACTGTGGATTCGGACGATGTTCGCTGGGATATTCTAGGGTTACGACTTGGTACATATACCGACGTCCCGCGCTCTCGTAGCTTGTAGAGCAATGCACTCATAGATATGCTGATATATTCCAACGTTCTCCCAAGTTCGCGCTATTGTTCCCTGGATATCTACTTGTCGTTGCTTTTTCTACTACTGCTTGTAGATGGCCCTTCCCTTGGCCTCGATGAGAATGGTCTTTCTCTGCAATATCAGCCACTGAGTGTTTTTGGTAGTCTGATGTGAGATACTGACATTTATCATACACGAGCGTGGTGTTCATGCTCTTTCATTTATCATGATTCAATTGTTATCAGGCAAGTGAGACTTGCTGCCACCCAGCATTGTCTAGTGCTTATTCTTGTTCCACTAGAGTTCATCGCCCTTTTCCAAGACACTATACTTGTTCTTTGTCTTCCTGGAGCTATCGTTATTGCTCAGCTCTGATAGGGAAATAGCACTGATAGTGAGATTTTGGCAAGCAGTGCAGATCAACGCCTCTCGCAATGCTGCGCTTGATTGTCCTGCGTCGCCTAGATACCTATGGGGTTTTCATGCGATATAATGCTGGCTAATACGTCCAAGAGCAAGGCCCTACCATGCAGACATATACTGGAGGCTTATTAGCTGATGATTTTGATCATATAGTTTCAAATGAAGAGTGATGGCAAACATACTGTATACTCTGTTGAACGTTGGCCTATACATTTAGAGGGATTATGCTTACATACGCTACACTTATACTCAAACACCTAGCTGCGTATAATCGTGTATATCCTTTCTGTTTTATCTGCAATGCTATGGACATGCTATACCTAACTTTCCAAAAGTCTCTCATCTCTCGGAGCTGCAGTATATGCCAGAAGGCTTATGTTGACAAGGCTATCTGATTTAGCCTGCATGGTAGCTCCCCTCTGAAGAACAAGAGATTATGAGAAAGCTGAGTTAGAAATGAAAAGTAACCACGAGCCGTCAAAGTTCCTCCATTCAACCTTGTCGACTCACAGATAAGCTGATCATGGGTCTCGTCGCATCACTTCCAAGAACCTTTTTTATTTCTTTTGTCCCCTTTTGTTTTTTCTTTATGAGACCAAGATGAATTATCAAATGGAAATAACCAAGCAGTCTCTGTCTTTAGTGAAGTAAGAGTCCCCTTAAGCTGTAAAACCGAGGGCTTGCCATGACCTGGATTCGTAGCCCTCCTCGTCACACGAGGGCTTGATGTTATTCTGATCATACCTCGATTACCTCAAAACCAGTAGATCTATGAACGAGTTGCTGTAAAGTGGATGTTGGATGAGCTGTTCCCAACGTAGTCATAGAGAAAACTCTGCCACAGAATGAGGAATATAATTCCCCTGGATGAACAATATTATGAAGAAGCCAAGTCGCCGAGGATACTCTTGTTGTGATTACAAATACCTGAAATAAGATCAGATCTCGCTTCGATAAATCACCTCATGTAGTTTCTGTAATCGTGCAAACACAGGCCTGGATATGGAAAATGTTCGAATCTGTTTCGGTTCTCGAGACTTTCTCGATAAACTGCTTGGCGGTCGATCTTTTCAGAAGATGAACGTGGCTATTGATGGCTTATTGTTAGACCGCTTGGTTCGACCACGACAATCGAACCTGTCTAGATTGATGTCGAAGACGACGCAAATATCGTCCACGATTGAGCTTGTTTGATATTGGTAGGATGCTAACTTTGATCGGCAAGTTTACATGGAATGAAAGTTCCCCAGGGAAGCGTGGAACAAACCATGGGCAGTCAATATGACTGGTGAACATAGTGTTGTCCGCGTTGATTCTGTTATTGCTTAGAATGGCCGATCCGTGACTCATCTTCATTGCCAGTGAAAGAGTTAAAACTGACCAGACGAGCGGAATAAGAGCGCCATCTATGCACTCCTTACGCCTGACCAATGCCTACCTCCGAACTCGGAGTTGAGGGTCTCTGTGACACTGGTCAATTCATGTAGCTTGACTTAGAAAAGGATCAGAGCCTCATACCCGTCGTAGCATATCCCTCTCATGGCCTCGTTTGCATATCTTTGGATGATAAGGAGCATGCATCTCATTGTTGTATACGAGGTGTCTTTTTAAGCCACAATTGGCGGTTTGTCTCGAAGCCATAAGCGCTTGGGTTTTCCATGTTAATTCCAATGTTTCCATCTACAAACGGCAATGATCGAGCTACCGTAAGTAAAGGTAAGGAGCTAAGTACTAGACTATAGAACAACGTAGATTTATTTGCGTTCACATTCAGTCTGCGTATGGCGTCTATTCCTGAGGAGCGTTTTGCTGCGAACCTGAACATCCATCAGACTCAGGTACACTTACCACCTCTACAGTCCAGATACATCCATAATCTACCAGTACCTCATATCGATCAGAAGCATCTCAGTCACAATAGCAGGCAAAAATAGCAAAAATAGAAGACAACATACAACAGCCGGTGTTCGCCAGTGGTCACCCACCTGACTACTAATCTGCCTCTCATTGGCTTGACTCTGGGAGAGCAGACGGGATCCCGTATTTTCCAATGGATATGGTCGTATGTGCTTGGTGCGTCACATAAATTGGCTTATCGCCAGCCCCGTGAATGGACTGGATTTGTACAGATAACTGGTTGGCAACCCCTGCCCTCGAGTCAGCAAATTATCGAACAGTAATCGTGTCGTTCATGACTTGATGGTCAAGTTCTGAAAGAGCCAATGGCCAGTAAAAGTTCGTTCGTGAGGCCTTCTTGCTAAGGAAGTTGTCAAATGATCTTTGATTCATTGGCGGCGTGACTCAGTTGAAAGGGGGTGGAATATGTTTGGACCTGATCAGGTTGATAGTCTCATGTGAACCGAGTGTCTCTGCTTACGCCCATTGGTGACAAAAAGCGAGCGTATAATGCAGGGTAGTCTCCTAAGAACAGTGGTAGTTCTATCTCATCTTTACAATCCGAGGCAACAGTTCCAATCCAAGGACTAAATACTATCGCACGTTGTTTGCCGTTGTGACTAATGCAGAAGATGCCGTGAGGCAAGGTGACATCGCGTCTTTGAGAGCATTTGTGGGGCCTAAAGATAAGGTAGCATGAGTTGCAGGATATTGTAGTTGTTGCTTCATTCAAACCAGATCAACGCTTTCACTGCCTCTTGACTATTGCATTTAGATGCTTGTATCAGTCTTTTCACCAAAAGAGCAAGTACAGCATGGTATCACAAGTTGATGCTCGATATTCCAGGCAGCAAGAGTGACGTGATGTGGTCCAAGAGTGCAACAAACCGAAACCCGTGCGGCTAAACCCCATTGAGCTTCATTCAACGCTCAGTCTTTCTTGTGCTTACGTGAATATCTGCGCATTTCATCCCACCCTGACGAGGCCAATGCACGTTCGACTCATTTTCTGAGAGCCGTCACTGCTCACTGCCACTTATGCAGCACGGCTTTGGTTATTGCGTGCCTTGTTCGGGACCGAGTGAACGCAGCATCTACTGTACCTTATCTCTACATTCTCGATGGCGGTGGAATCGCAGGGGCTGGATGTACCTGGCAGCTGGGTGATGACGTAGCACAGATCCTGTCCGTGACTACTAACCTACCTAGCTGAGACTGAATGCAACCGCCACGTTTCGGGGTGACGCATTTTCTCAGCAGCGTTCGTTGGCAGTGACTGTCTGCACGCGTCGTCGAAGGAACAAGCTGATTACCTGAGGATCTGGCGACTCGGCCGAACCATATGAGAAGGCACGGCGATTGACGGGGGCTGGAACATGCAGAGTCGGCATCAAGGAGCCTTGCTGCCCTTTTTAAGTGTCGCCGGCGTTGGCTGACTCAGCTGGAATTACGGCGCCCAAACTCCGTCCTGTCGGCATGTCGGACGTCGGACTTCGGCCTAGAAACTCCCCGGCCGCTGAAAACGTGACTTCGCGCCTGCGTCGAGCGTGCATGTGTCACTCACCACGGCATTGGTAAGCCCTGGACGCCGCCTGATGCTCTGCGATCAATCTCTCCGGGCATGTCCAAGCTGTGATTCAGCGCGAAGCCTCGCCTGGAATCCGCATCGACGGCTGCGAGCCGCTATATAGAGCGAGGCTCGGAGTGGCTTTTCTGTCGTGTCTCGTCACGCACATGCGCTATCCCCAGGTAACGAACCGCTGAGCCCTCCTGGACATCGCCGGCCGCTTCACCATCAATCAGCATCCCCCCAAATATGTCGTCGACCGACGCCCAGCCCGACGCTGCCGCGGCCGCCGTGCAGGCCCAGGGCACCGAGCCCCTTGCCTGCGTCTCCTGCCGGGCCCGGAAGCTCAAGTGTGATCGCACAAAGCCGGCCTGCACGCGCTGCGTCAAGGTCAAGAACGAGTGCGTCTATCCCGAGTCCCGCAGGAAACCGACCTTTAAGCGCCGCAACGTCAAGGAGCTCGAGGCCCGTCTTGGTATGTCATGTTGTACCTTTTTCTTTTTGCCATCCCACTTACACCCGCCTCGGGATAATACCCCTGAATGAACTTGTCAAGACACAGATAAGCTTATGTGTTTTTGCCTCCCCCACAGCTCAGGTAGAAGAGTACCTCAAAGAGGTCAACAAGGGCCACGATGACGGCGCCATCCTCCTGGATGACGCTGACATTTCCCTGGGCGACTTTTCCTTCCCCGGAGATAACGTCAGTCAAGATGCCAACACCTCCAGCGGCGCATCAGATCCGGCCATGGTCTTTGATATGCCCAACTTTACCAGCCAAGATGCTGGTGCCTTCATCAACAGTCAGCTCATGGGACTTGGCATGTCCGAGGCTCTTCCCCCCTATGAGATGATTGAAGAATTGTGAGCCGAGCCTGCAGTTTTCATACATTCCAAAGGGACAATGCTGACAGTCCAAGACACAACGTCTACTTCAACACTCACTACCACTTCCTCCCCATCATCCACTCTGGCCGTTACTACCAGGCCTTCTATGGACCTCCCAACAGAAAACCGCCCATGTGTCTGCAATACGCACTGTGGGCTTACACTGCGATTGGCCATCCCAAATATGACCAGTATGCTGAAGCCTTCTACAAGAGAGCCCGGCAGTACATTGAGGCAGATGAGATGAGAGTGAGGCGACCCTTCTCTATCTCGACACTGAGATTACCCATGTTCTAACTCATCGGCAGAGCGATGGCGAGCATTTCGTGACAGTAGCTCACGCCCAGGCTTGGGCCACCATTGCCAGCTACGAGGCCAAAGCCATGCTCTTCACCCGAGCATCCATGAGTGCTTCGCGCTACGTTCGCCTTGTTCAGATGCTGGGACTGGACAGGCTTGATAAAGAAGGAGACGACATCCCCCCGACGCTTGGCCCCATTGCCAACTGGACCGAGCTGGAGGAGCGCAGGAGGGTCTTTTGGGGCGCGTTTGCCATTGATGCCCACGCAAGCTTGGCGACTGGCTGGGCTCACATGGTCAAGTCCGAGGACGTAAGGCTCTCTTGCTTTCTTGACTCGTTTGTTTGTAGCGCAACCCGGTAAGTAGGACCGCGCTGACTGGGGTCTAGGTAATGACGCGGCTTCCGTCTTCAGAGGACTCGTTCATGTCAGGGAGGGAAGAGAAGACGGTATTTCTGGAGGAGGTGTTCTCGGGGGCCCCTTATGAAAGCTTCTCGGGTGCCATTGTCATCTGCGAGGTCTTCAAGATCATCCTCAGGCACGTTCACGGCGCGAAGCCCTCTGACCATCCGGAGGACTTGATGAACGGCGCCTACTGGAAGCGTCATCGCGATCTCGACAACAAGCTCTCGAGCCTCTTCATGTTTCTGCCTGAGAAATTTCGCCTCCCAATGAGGGCTCAGGACCCAGCCGCGGTGCATACAAACCTCAACCTGCACGCCTCCGTAATCTGTCTACACCACGCCGCCATCGAGACAGCAGAGAAGTATGGGTTTAACGACACCATCAAGCAGAACAGCCTGTGTAGGCTGAGGACTGCTGCTGAGGAGATTGTCAACATTATCAAGTTGACATCGCATCACACTTCTTTCTTTGTATGTTTTGCGGCACTGTTCCCCCTCCCTTTTCTATATCACTAACAGTTACAACAGAAAACGCAACTCTGTGCGCTCTCGTTATATTCTGCCACGACTGTCTATGTCTATCTGGCCAAGGATGACCCCGTGGCCGGTGTTACCCCCATTGATATCTCCAACCTGGAGATTATCATTAACGCAATGGAAGCCATTGGCCGTGTGCACCAAGTTACAACTGCATTTTTGCAGCAAGCCTGTCTCGATATCGAGCGCAATGGTTTGACATCCTGCCTGCGCCTGCCGTCTCTCTCAAAATACCGCGATCTGTTCGGCGGCCCGGCGTCAAACATTCCTCGATTTGCTCGCACTTCGGTATCGCAACACACTGAGATGTCTTCGCCATTGCCCGGACGACTCCCTCTCGGCGGCCCCAAGGGCGTTAGGAGGCCGTCTGGCTTGAGAATGAGCAAGCCGCTTGCCTCCATGACGGGTGTCCAACCGGAAATGACTCACACAGCAGATTGCTTCAACGCTGTTCTCGGCGCAGTGACTCGAAATGTCACCCCAAGGTCATATGATGCCGCCAACAACAAGCGGAAGCGGGTAGCTGTCAGCCCCGGGCCGGACGCGGGTATGGCGACAACTGGCAACTCTGGAACTTCTGGGACGGCAGCCAGAGACTTCCGCTTCAGCATCAGCAAGGGCTGCGTGGACACGCCCGCGAACCACGCCTGCGGGAACCTCTGGTCCCACGGAGACGTCAACATGAATCCACAAGCAGCCGTCGACCCCATCTTCGTGCTGCCGGACCGCACCAGCTCATCCGCATCGTCCCCGGCCCCGCGCGGACCTTGCACGGAGCCCTTTTCGGCGAGCAGTCACACTTCACCCAGCTTGGGTCTCGGCAATACTCCTGAGGAGAATCGCATTGATTTACGGCAGTTTCAGGGGCGCATTACCACGCCGCTCTGGCAGAGCACGGAAGAAGGCATCTTTAACCACATTACGGAGACGATTGCGCAGTATTCGGGAGATGGAAACGATCCCTGGGCGCTGTTGAACGGCGAGCATAACAATTGGAATGGAGCTACAACAAATTGATCTATTGCAGGTCGGGGAGGATAACCAAGATTCTTTTGGCGCTTTGGATTGGGCAGTGTACGATACGGGAACACCATCCCGCGTGTGCGCGAGGACATACGCAACTCTTTGGTTTGTGCAAATGGAAAAGCAGACAATTGCTTTTTCTTATACGGAGTATCGGATGGGTTTGGGATGCTAATCGGAAACTGTCATCACCTCTCTCTACAACAGGATTGTATATATTTGACACATGTAGAACATATGCCAATGGCTATATGACAACTAGGTATGCGAAGCTGTTGCTGCTGCTGCAGGAAGAGTAGATGTGAGGTCAGGTGACGAGATTGCATGGTGAATTGACAACGGCCCACATCGCTTCGTGGAGAGGTCCGTCCTCCGTATTGCCGCGATATTTCAGCTCCATAAGTACCAACCAACCAACCATGGCCTCACAATGAGTTTCAGACGAGATTCTCGACGTTTCAACTGGACATCTCAACTCTGTCTCCGTCTCTTCAATTCACCTCACTGTTTCCTCACACACAATTCACCGTGTCAATTCAGCCACTAAAAGTAACACCGACTACCTGCTCTGACGAAAGGTTGTTGCAGAAATAGAGAGAGAGAGAGAGAGAGAGAGAGAGAGAGAGAAAAGGGAGAATGTTCACATACATCATCGGCCTCCTCGGCCTCCTCCTGCTCATCGTCCCCAACCCCCTCACAGAGTACTTTCTCTCCCAGAAGGAGAGGGACAAGTACCTGTCGCCGCGGCCGCAGCTCAACGAGTCGCTGCTGGCGATTGACGCTCCGAACGCGACGCTCCCGGACTGTCCCGCTGACGCGTACGGGGTGCGGATCCTGAGGAGGGAGCCGCTGGTGGTGTATCTGGAGGGGTTCCTGAGTGAGGAGGAGAGGAGGCATTTGCTCGAGATTAGGTGCGTTTTGTCAAGTCTTGTCTCTCTATATCTGGAGTCATTCAATGATCATCATGTGTTTTGCTGTTGGTGATGAGACAACGTTCATCAAAGTCACATAACACACATTCATATAGACCACTGACGGGGGGTGTATATATATATATATATAGCGAACCCCTATTCGAACCCTCGACAATCACCCACGACGCCAGCTCCACGCACCGCGACACCACCGTCCGCGACTCCTCCGTCGCGCTGCTCCCTCGCACAGACACGGTCCGCTGCATCGAGGCCCGCTCGCTCGCCTTCCAGGGCTGGCGGCGCGACGTCTGGATCGAGCGCCTGCGGACGCAGCGATACGTCGAGGGCGGCTACTACAGGCATCATCTCGACTGGAGCGGCAACGTGGGCGGATGGGGCCGGGTGAGCAGCTTCATGGCGTGGGTGGATGCTTCGGAGGACCTGGAGGGCGGGGGCACGGAGTTTCCGCTGCTGGAGGCTTGGGAAGGGGGGAGGTGGTGTGATTTGCTGGAGTGTGGGCATCAGAAGCAGCAGCAGCAGCGAGAGATTGAGTCCGGCGGTGATGATGGAAAAGATAAGGAGGAGCAGGAAGAGGAGGAGCAGGAAGAGGAGGAGCAGGAAGAGGAGGAGCAGGAAGAGGAGGAGGAGGAACAGGGGAGGGGGGTTACGTTTAGGGCTATTCCGGGGAATGCAGTCTACTGGGAGAATTTCGCGGCGGATGGGAGGGGATATGAGGAGACGTGGCATGCTGGGTTGCCGGTGAAGAAGGGGGTCAAGGTTGGGTTGAATATTTGGAGCTTTGGGAGGATATAGGGGGTGTGAGGTGACTCGGTGGGTTTGTTATAGGAATGATTCATTGCCTGAGGGTCATGGTGGAATTACATGGAATGGTTCAATGCTATATACCTAGGTTCAGAGAGGTCTTATAGAGAGACGGTGATCCGGAAACAGGACGGTAGTATTGAAGCAATATGAACAGGCCAAGAAAATGATGATGATAGCGGAAAGCCAACAGGGGTATCGACAAGGAAGAAGAGAGACTACAGAACCACATACGAATCCCCTCGGGAGCCGCTGCTTATTCCCACTTCCTCTCGCACTGGCCCGTCCAACGACCCCAAGCAATCACCTTGCCATCGATTGCCTTTGCAACCTGCTCTCGAGTGGGCTTGGAAGCGACAAGAGTCTCGTCCAGGGGTTCGCTTAGAGCAATAATGTCGAAGAAGTCTTTCATAGCAGCAACAGGCAATAGTCAGTCGTGATCCGGTAGCATGCTTTGTTTTCACCTTTGAAGTACGTTTACGATGGAGGAATTGGGGATAGACTTACATCTGTGGATGCCGTGATTGAGGAGAGGCCGAGGGGGAATGTAGACGTTGCCGCGGCGGTTGGCGCCATAGTAGAAGCCGCCCTTGAGCTTGGTAGACTTGTTGTCGTCTTGCTGCTGAAAGTCGTCGTTTGTCACAGACAGTTTATCCTTGTCAATCCCAAGATATATCCTTTTTCCACACCCCAGTCAGTCAGACACTCACTCACTCACTCACTCACTTCTCCAACACACAACAACCTCCCCTCATCAAAAGCAACATCGTAATAGCAACTCACCCGTGACAGATGGGCGTGGGCAGCGGCGCATCCGGATCCTCCGACACAAGCAGCCACTGCCTGACGCCCTCGACAGCCTCCCACTCCAGCTCGGGAAACTTGCCCTGCTGCGCTCCGTGCATGTACGCGGGCGAGAGGACGGCGCCGTCCGGGCCGCAGTCGGGAGAGGTGATGGGGATGGTTGGGGCCGGGTGGGAGGTGAAGGCAGGGCCCTTTGTGAAGGCTTTTGCGTCGCGGCCTTTGGCGCTGGCGAAGAGCCAGCTTGCGGCTGCTTCGACGTATTTGAGCATGTTGTTGATAAGATAGGTAACCTGAGCGTTTTGGTTGGTGAGATGAAGAGGTGAGGTTGTGAGAGGAGAAGGGTGAGTTCGGTTTGGCTGTAATAAGATATCTATATGGGCTCGGGTGACCACTTGGTGGAAACTGGTGGAAATGAGGAATCAAGCAGAATAAAGAAAACGAAGAGCGATAGAAAGGATTTGTCAAATCAAATTCCACAGGTGATGCATCATACGTTGGGTAGGTAAGTGGTGAGCGATAGCCACCTCGGTGCCGAATCGGCGATTGATGGGTTGTCTATAAGACGAGGGTTGATACTATTACAGGGTTGGGACGGAATTGGCTTGTCAAGGCATGAATCTTCAAAGTACTGGGCAATCTTGTGAGAAAAGATGAGAGACACTTGATTCTGAGATATTCGACATGTTACCTATCGTCTCTCGAAATCACTTCCATTATTTGTTAATATGCATCCCATAATCTCACTGTAATTCTCATCGCCGCCTTTACACACTACCTAACCTAACATGATACACCTACCTACTAGTAGGATCTCACAGCTCGTCAACGGCCGCCTGAATGTCACATCTGTCCTTGTTCTTACTTCTTGCAACAATTACTTCCATGCTGCTCATGTACACTTTTATCACAAAATACAATGCCTGTGGTGAACCGGACACTGAATGCTTACAAGTACAAGTCGACGGACGAGTGCCGCTCATAGCCGGTCAAGATGGCTTAAATGCGCTGCAGCCGAGGTGCTGCGTATCGATAAGAGCTCAACTCCGAATTTGGCGTCTAACCTTGTACATACCTACATGTAGCTCTCTCATGGGCTTACAACTCCAAATCGTCTCTCATACACAGCCCATGCTCTCTCTCTCTCTCTCTCTCTCTCACTTTACGACTCCAATGAACTATCTAAAATAGTATTCAGACATACATTGTTTACAAAACAGACATCACAGACGCAATGCCTCCCAGAGCCATCACCCCAAGGCTCCTCTCCCGCAAACGGCCACGCATCTCAACCTCCTCACCACCCTCCCACGCCCTTCTATTCTCATTCTCACACTCATACTCAACACCCCTCAAACCCATCGACATCCAAGCCATCAAATCAAGGCCCCCCAAGATCATCCGCGACCACCTCGTCCCCATGCCCTCCCACCTCCTCACCACCACCCTCGACGACCTCCTCCACACACCTTCAACATCACCCTCACCATCACCATCATCATCACTCACCCTCTCATCAACGAGGCATCTCCCACAGGGCCACCACCTAGTCTACTTCCCCCTCCAAACACCCGCATCGAAACTCGCCCCCGACGGCGCAGACAGAGACCACGCGCCCAACGAGGACTTCACCCGACGCCTCTGGGCAGGCGGCGAAGTGCGTTTCCATCACAATCCCGACAGCAGCAGCAGCAGCAAGGGGCTGGTGCTTGACGGACGGCCATGGGTCTGCAGGGAAGAAATCGACAATGTGCGCGTCAAGGGAGAGGAGGATCCCAGCAGTGAAAAGGTCTTTGTCGACGTATGGAGGCGATATGCCCTCGGCCATGACGAAAATCCACAGAAGTGGGATATCGAGGAGCGCAGGACATTAGTCTTTATGCGCAAATCGGAATCTGGAGATGAGCCTCGGGATATACCCAAAGGGCGGCTTGTCAAATGTGAGTTTCCTCTCTCTCTCTCTCTCTCTCTCCCCATGAAAGCCCCATGAATCATAACGTCTCGAGTACATTGCAAATCTTTGGGCGTATAGTGAACTGAAAAAGACTGATGAAATCTACGAGATAAAACAGACGCCCACGCACCCACGCATTCCGCAACAATCACCCCAACACCAGCACACCTCTTCCACTTCTCGGCACTTACCTACAATGCTCACGCCATCCACCTCGATCCGCAGTACGCGAGGTCGCAGGACGGACACCGCGCGCTGCTCGTCCACGGGCCGCTGTCTCTTGCGCTGATGCTGCGCGTGCTCAACGACCACGTCGTCAATCCCTCCTCCTCCTCCTCCTCCTCCTCCTCTCTTGCTTCAGGCGGCGGCGGCGGCGGCGGCGGCGGGATGGTCAAGTCCATTGTGTATAGGAATTTTGCGCCGTTGTATGTAGGCGAGGAGATGAAGGTCTGCGTGAAGCCGGCGAGGCGCGGTGCGGCCAGGAGTGTGCAGGAGGAAGAGGAGTGGGATGTTTGGGTTGAAGGGCCGGAGGGGGGGTTGGCTGTCAAAGGGAGTGTGGTGGTGGCTGCGAAAAGGGCAAACTCATAGAGAACGTTTGCCAATGTCGAATCAGGGGCTGTGGATCGTATGTGTTGAGATGTATATATTGCTTTTGTCCCTCCATCTAAATGGCCATTACTACATATGCTTTCTATATCACCTGCCAATACGTCGTCCCCTACACCTCAATATAAATCCTCATCATCACTCGCCGTCCCATCCTGGAACCCCATCACCGCCTTCCCCTTCCCCTTCCCATTCACCTTCTCCTCATCACTGCTCACCGCAACAGCTTTGCCCTTGCCCTTCCCCTTCCCTGCCAAAGAACCCCTCCTCTTCTCGTCATCCTGCTGCTGCTTCTTCTTCTTATCGTTGCCGCCCTCAAATTGCGCCCTCACCCTCTCATAGTGCGCCAGCTCGCCCGCGCTCACGCTGGGAATCAGCTCCTCGTGCGCGGCGATAAAGTCCTCCTCGCGCACCATGACGGCAATGTCCGCGGCCGTGGCGTAGTGGTCGAAGAAGTATGCCGTCGAGACCTCGTGCTTGGTCGCCGGGTCGGCGTTGAGGGCGCGCACCTTGGCGTCTACGGCGGCCGCCTGGCGCGTCACGGCCTTGAGCATCGCGTCGCTGCAGAGCGCGTAGAAGTCGGCGCCCGTGTAGGTGAAGGGCAGCCGCTGGGAGACGGACGCGAGCGAGACGGAGGGGTGGAGGGTGAATCTGCAACAAAGAAAAAAAGAAAGCAGGTTAGCGCATAAGTTCTCATCAAGAAAGACGAGGGATATGGTTTCAAGCATAACAAAGTGTGGAAAACAAAAAGGGGGGGGGCACATACTTTCGGGTGAGAGCCTCCAAAATGGTTTGCTGCTTCTCATGCGTGTCGGACACTCCGAGATACAGCATCTTGTCGAATCGACCAGGACGCAGCAGCGCGGGATCCAGCAAATCAGGCCTGTTGGTGGCTCCAATCACAAACACGCCTCCCGCATCGTCGCCGCCCGACATGCCGTCCAGCTCCGCCAACAGCTGCGACACAATGCGGTCCATGACGCCGCCCGAGTCGCCCTGGTTGCCTCGCTTCGGCGCCACGGAATCCAGCTCGTCAAAGAAGACGACGCAGGGCCGCGCGTCCCGGGCTCGCTGGAAGACGCGCCGCACGTTGGCTTCTGATTCACCAATGTACATGTTGAGCAATTCGGGACCCTTGACGCTGAAGAAGTTGAGGCTGTACTCGGTGGCAATGGCCTTGGCGAGCAGCGTCTTTCCCGTACCCGGAGGGCCGTAGAAGAGAATGCCGGATCGCTTCTTCATGCCCTTGGCAAACAGCTCGGGCCGCTCCAGCGGCAGCTGGATCGTCTCCGTGATGGCCTCCTTGACGTTGCTCAGGCCGCCGACGTCGTCCCATGTGACGTTGGGAATCTTGGGGGCGCCGATGGAATCGGAAAAGTTCTTGCGCGCGGCTTCAACGGCAACGTCAAAGTCGGCTGCCGTCAGGCATCGGGCTGCCGAGCCGCCTGCAACCTGCACGTCGCGCACCGTCACCGGCATGCTTCCGCGGCCGGACTTGGCAGAGAGCAGCTCGAGCCGGGCTCGCTGGGCGACCGAGGCACGCTCCACAACGTCGAGCAGGTCGCCGGCAACCAGCGCGGCCGTCTTGAGGGCAATGGCATTGAGTTCAATGGCCGGCTCCAGAGATACGCCGCGGTCTTCAATGACGGTCCTCAGGATGGCCTCTCGCTCGGCCTCGTCAGGGGCGCCCATTTCCAGCTCGTGCGTGAAGAGCGCGCGTACGCCATCAGGGACCTTGTCAACCTCGTTGGTCGTGGCAATGAGGACGCGGACATCCTCGAGAATCTCTTTGATCGAGGCCTCTATCCGATCCGCCGTCAGCGCCTCGATGTGCTGGATGAGGAGAGCGCAGCAGTCCGGGCCGCAGCTAATGGCTCGTTCCGCACGCGTCCTCAGGAAGCCCTCCGTCTTGACATCGCTCCCGCTGCCTCCGCCCTCGCTGATGATATCATAGGCGTCAATGGCGAATGTGTGTAATCCAATGTCGCTACAGGCATCCTTGGCCATGGTCGCCTTTCCAATGTTGCGATGCGTCGACGTGAGCAGGATGGCGACGGGCGGCATTTTCAGGTGGATAGCCCGCAGACTCGTCGCGGCAGCCAGGAGCTCTCGCAGCTGGCGCCTCAGGGGCGGAACGTGCTGGTGGTCGCGATCCGCCAACTGCGGAGGGCCGCCGTCGGGTGACCGTTGCGGCGTCTTCTTCAGGCCCAGATAGTACGGCCATGTGCTGTCCTTGGTGCCCGGTATCCGGCTTGTTTCAAACCCTGACCCGTGCATGGCGACCGTTGTGCTGTCGATGCACGCGACAGATCCCCAGAGGGACTCGCCCGTCCCGTCCTCATCCTCGTCAGACTTTTGTACCTGGATATGCCCAACTTTGAACCAGGCCACGCTGTCGAAATGCGACTGGCTCTCCCCGCCAGACTGCAGTGCCACTACGTCGTCCACCTCCGAACCGCCTGCGCCGGGAGCCTCCTGCAGGGCACGGCCCAGCTGGGCGTCTACCGGCACGGCAATCAGATCACCCTGGCGGACGAGGCGCAGCTTATGCGCAAAGTAGCGCTTCAGTCCGCCCAAGACGGCCGTTTGGTATGCTCTTTCGGCAGAAACGGGGGTCCTGATGTGGTGGATGGCAATGTCTTTCGCGTACGGAGGCTGCGAAGCGCTTGCAAATTTGGGCAGCGTCCCCTTGCCCTGATAGGAAGACTTCTTGAGCGGCGATATGCGCAGGTGCGTGGCTCCATCAATGTTGGCAATCAAGATTGGTGAAGCATAGGCGGCTGGGCTAGTCGATCGCTGGACCTGCGACTCGAAGAATGAGGGCCGGCGGTCACCCAGCTTCGAGCTCGGAATCCGAGTAACGGGGCGCTGAGAGTAGCCCTCGGGCAGGCCGTATACACGGACTGGCCGCCAGTTGGAGACTTCCAGGTCTGGGTGGTTGAAGCTGCCGAGCCCAAACGCGCCGAATCCATTCAGGGGGGGCTCTTGAGCAGCCTCAATCCGGACCCAGTCTCCGGAAAAGCATCCGATTTTGGAGAGCGAGGCCACATCAACATAGATCCGGGCCTCTTCGTCATCCTCGGGGGATGGCTTGGGATGTAATAGGTCAGAAGGGATTTGCCGCTTCAGGCCGTGCACCTTGAATAGCCTCCCGCGAGCTCGGTCGGGACGAGCAGTGGTGGACGTAAAGTTGGAAAAGACGGAGCCGGGAGTGGCAAAGCCATTGGTCTTCCTGCCGCGTAGCGTTCCAGCCGTCATTGGCGTCCCTGGACCTAAAGAATTCATCGAGGTCGTCGTCGGCAGCGTCGGGACCTCCAACGAGATCACCTCGTCCATCGAATCGTCCGAAAGCTCCTCTTCCTGTTCTGATCCTGAGAGGTCCGTCTCCGTCTCCGCCTCCGTGGTGGCCACCGCGTCGTCGGTCGCGGGGCCTGCCTGGACACCCTCCTCGGCAGCCGAGAAGAACTGGTCGGTGGTGCCATCGTCATCATCGTCGTCGTTGCCGTTGAGCTGCTCGCCAGACGGCATTGACGCGGCAGCACGGGCCTGTCTTCGACCGGCCCCCCTCCCCTTCATGAGGATAATCTTTGTAGAGTCCGTCAAGATGCCCTGCGCAACGGGCTCGCAGAGCATAATCTTGCCCGGGTTCGGCGGCAGGTGGGTGACGGGATGCGGCGGGAGAGGCAGCGGAAACAAATCGCCAGAGTGGACGACCTTGAGGCCGGCGAGAGCTGCCCTGAGCGCCATGGCCACGCGCTCCTCTGCTGTCAGGTCGGCGACGCCCTTGGTGTTGGGATTGGTCGGGTGGTCCTTGTAGAACGTGCCCTCGCCATTCTCTAGCCGTTTCGTCAACTCGCTCTCGAGGCTGACAAACACCGTCTCGAGCGGAACGGGGGCGACGTCGAGGGCGAGGACTTCGATGCCGCTGCGGCTGTGGCTGGACAGCTTGGAGGGAGCCACCTGCTGCAAGGTGACGGCGAAGCTCTGGAGGGCCGCGGACGAGGGCGAGAACTGGATGGTCGAGTGGTTCAGGTCGGTCGATCGCAGGACGGGCACGATGGACCAGGCCATGTCGACGGGATTGGCGTCGGGAGCCCATGGCGCAACGGCAACGTGGTGGATGTCGTTGGGAGTTTCGTCGGCATCTTTTGTTTAACACATCCTGTCAGTCTTTCTCTTGCAGCTCGGTTCAGTCCGGCAGCGGCACCGATGCAGCACCCGCTACCTTCTCTCAGTCAGCCGTCACTTACCGTTTGCGAGGTGCGGAAACAGATCGGCAAAGAGGTCGTCAGACAAGATGCCAACGTCGCCCTTGGTGCGGTCGTCGAGCACGAGGCGGGCGGTGATGGCGGGCTTGTCCTGACGCCGCCGGCGGATCCGTCTCTTGTGCGACACGACAGGCGCGCCGTCCGAGACAGCCATCTTGGCCGTGCTGGGGAAAGACCTGAGGGAAGGGAGCCGGTATGGCGAGATCGGGGCGCAAGGAGCCGGTGTCAAAAGGAGTTGACGGACGAGATGGACTACTACCTAGTAGTAGACGACGAGCAGCTGAGTGACTGGACCCCGCGGGCGCTGGATCATGGCGCAGCAAAGAAAAGTAACTGAAGCAGAGAAGCAAAAGATGTACGACGGAAGGATGAAGAGAATCCTTGACAGGTGGTCCAGGGCAATTGGAGCGGGCGCGTGGCGGCGCGATGCGATGCGTTGCGTTGCGAAGCTGGAGATGCAGGGTGTCGTGTTCGGGTCGAGTCCACTGTAAGCTGGAGCGGACAGGCAGTGTTGAGTGGCTCGGCTGTAGCCGCCAGCCTCGGCACTGGGATTGGGGGGAGACCCCGGAATTGGGAGACCTCAAGCTCAGCTGGAGAATTCAATCAGCTGAAGGGCAGCCGCTGCAGCTCCACAAGGGGTTGGGGTTCATTGATTGATGAATAATAATGCATACTTAGTATGAAGATCTATATAGAGAGATGATGCCTGTGGTAGTTGACTACCGACGATACCTATTGAGAGCTGTGTGTTTGGCATGGTAGAGCTAAGCAGCAGTGTTTGTTGCAGAGACAGGTCGGGTATCTCAAGTTGCGCCTTGATTCAGGTCCCTTACAGCTTCAGCTACCTACCCGAGACTTAGGTTGGTGTCCTAGGTACGTGTACCTGCACTTCAACGTGAAGTACCTACCTAGGCACCTCATTTCGAATGATTCAGAGTCCATCTTGCTGGCCAATTGAAACGACTGCATTGTGCCTTATCTGGGTCTCCATGACTCTCCATCAAATACATGCACAATCCCGTCTGAACCGAACCACTTCACGTGTAAGCGATACACGTATCTCTGGCACCTTGACTCCAGTCTTTGTTCCAAGGAAAATCCATCTCCACTCCACCAACTCCAGCACAAACGCCAACAAAACGAACAGAAACAGTCACCAACATCATAGCCTAAGACCATTCTAAATCCCAACCTACTCAAACGGCGTCGCCTTAGTTTGCAACTCTATGGCGCCTCACGCTTATTTCCAGGGGATCATCGCCTACCCTCTGCAAGTGTCCTGCAACTCGATTGCGTCACACCCTTTTGGAAACGTGCAAAACCGGGAAGCCCCTTGTCCAGCCAGGGCTTTTCTGCACCTCGAGGTGGACATTACCTTATGGATGGCTTCCAGCTCTTCCCTTTTCTCACCTTCTGCACTCACCGCATTCATCATTTGTCTCATTATATTTTTCATTAGAAGACATTGCCAATTTGTTCACTCTTTGCTGTGCAATCACCAAGTCGACAACTTGCTGCGAGTGACCAGTTTGCTTCGTCTTTGCCTTTGCTGGGACCAACCGGCTGAAGCAGGCTCCTACTCACTGACCTAAATCCACCTACACATTGATGTCATCACCATTTCCGGGTGGCCATTCATGAGGCAGTACAGCGACAAGACAGCGACAATTCCTGCTTTTATGGCTTTAGGATCGCGGATATCAGCTTCAAGACAGACACTATCAACTTACACACCTACACTTCCCTATTAACAGCAGTCAATTGGCCAAGATGGGCCTCCACGAGGAACCTCCCGTCCTCTCACGACACAATACGACTTCATCCTCTCGAGGGTCTATCGAGGTCACGCAGCAGGCCGTCGAATTCACCAAGCAGTCCGAGAAGCTCTCCCATCAGGCGCTGGGCAATACCTCACCCGCCATTGCTGTCCAGGCGGATTTCATCACCCCACGGGATCCCGTCATTGTCACCTCGGATGGAAACCGGTTACCAGGCGTGCCCTTGGACGAAGCCTACAAGCTCAACGTGCTGCGCGAGCAACTACATGGCCAACTAGACAAGGGCAGGACTCCTTCAGATGAGCATCATCAGGAGCACAGACAGGAACGTAGACCCAGCCAGCTGCATGATGGAATCCGAACAGAACCCAAAGAGACACGTGCTCGTCGGCAGGCGTCAAAGGGAACACTGTCACAGACCATGCCGCCGTCACATACAAACCCCTTGTTCCCGCCCCTGCCACTGTACGGACCGCCGTCGTGGTTGCGAAACGCCCAGTGCTGGTTCTTCAGATGCACGTCGTTTGTGCTAAGCCTGGACTTTCTGGGCGTCATTGTGCTGGGCGCGCTGTTTACGAGCATTCCAGCAATTTTTCAGTCACTCTTCCAGCCAGATAGCGACAAGAAGCGGCCGTTCTACGAACAGGAGCGCCAAAATGCCGCCATAAGGAGACAGAAAGAGATAGAATGGGATCTGAGGACCCATCAGCATCTGGATGTCGAGAGTGAAGGCAAGGTGGACGAGTACCCACCTACTGAGGGTGGCAAAGACCCCATCGTCTGTGATGTTGGGTACTATGCGCGGAGGGTCGGCCTCGACGTGGAGACGTTCAAGGTCGAGACGGAAGACGGCTTCATCATCGAGCTGTGGCACGTCTATGACCCCAAGGAGCATACTCCCGTGGATGCGGCAAGCAGGGATAGACTCGACCCAGAGGTCTTCCAGGAATCCAAGGAGAAGCCGGAGAAGTCGAGTAGGAAGAAGAGGTTCCCCGTGCTGTTGATGCACGGCCTGCTGCAGAGTTCCGGGGCGTATTGCTGCAACGACGACCAGAGCCTGGCGTTTTGGCTGTGCAAGAGCGGATACGACGTCTGGCTGGGCAACAACCGATGCGGCTTCAACCCCGAACATGTCCTCCTCAAGTACGGCGACCCGCGCATGTGGTGCTGGAACATCCGGCAGATGGGCGTCTTCGACCTGCCGGCGCTCGTGTCGCGCGTCCTGCACGAGACGGGCTTCGCCAAGATTGGCCTCATTTGCCATTCCCAGGGAACGACGCAGACGCTGGTGGCCCTGGCCAAGGAGCAGCGGCCCGACCTGGGCGAGAAGCTGACCGTCTTCTGCGCCCTCGCGCCCGCGGCCTATGCCGGGCCGCTCATCGGCAAGATGTACTTCAAGTTCATGCGCATCATCTCGCCCGCCATGTTCAGGCTCATGTTTGGCATCCACGCCTTCATCCCCTTCATGATGCAGATGCACGCGCTGTTGGATCCGCGCGTGTACGGCTGGCTGGGCTACAAGGTCTTTTCCTTTCTCTTTGGCTGGACCGACGAGCGATGGGACCGAGGGCTGCGCAACCGCATGTTCCAGTTCGCGCCGGTGTATGTGAGCGCCGAGTCGATGCGCTGGTGGCTCGGCCGGGAGTGCTTTGCGACGCATAAGTGCATCCTCGCGACGAGGGAGGTCCTGCGAGCCGAGGAAGGCCTCGACGGCGACGGCGACGGCGACAGCAGCACCAGCCCCGACGACGACGACAACGACTCAGAAGCCGGCGACAGCCAAACTCACCCGCCTAAGCAGCGGCATCACCACATCAAGGGCTCGACGGCATGGTACAACGACCAAGTGCCGCCCTTTGCGCTGTGGGTGTGCGGCGACGACCATCTGGTGGACGGGCAGCGGCTGCTGAAGCGGTTCAAGGCGGGCCGCGAGCCGCACGTCAAGGTGGTGCACAGCAAGGTGATTCCCGAGTACCAGCACCTGGACGTCATCTGGGCCATGGATGCGCCTGACCAGGTATTTCGAGAGATCCGCGAGGTGCTGTGGAAGACGTGCGACGCGCGCGACGTCTGCAGGACGCCCGAGGGCTGCGACGCGGTGGAGAGGTGGGAACCAGCCGAGGCTGTGGCGATGGAGGTGGGCGAGGAATAGGAGTTGGTTATACTGGAGACTCGGCATCTTCTTGGGTTATATATTTGCACGTTTCAGTCGCTGTTTTATCATTTCTTTTATTACTTGGTCCATGACTCGAAAGGCTCAGAGTCTAGGGTGGTTTCTGTATTTTACCTACATGTAGATACCAGTTGATACCATATATATGTGGAGTTTCGGTTGAATCGTCGTCGTCTTCTGCTGCAGTCGGCAATGACGTGTAATGGCAGCCGAACAATGTCCATCAGCCAAGGCGCCGTTTGCCGACGGATCGAATGTTACCCCGGAAGAATTACCGACAGCCCGGCGGTTGGAATTATCAATTCCTCCCTACCTACTGCTGAGATGTGCCCTTTGTATTAAGATACATGAAGCTATTGATACGATTCGTTGAGAATGCTGCCTTCTTACCTACTTGCACGAAGAAATAAGACTAAGAACTCCGACTTGTCAAGAGACTCAACTAGTGACACGGAGAAAGATACCCAAGGCATCCATCCGCAAATCACAATCCCCATACTAGGCCTGATAACGCTCGGGAGGTCAGCATCTTACTCAAGCCAACGCAAACACGCACCCAATAGGATGGCTGTTCCCTCCCCCTCCCTTCTACTCTGCCTCTACCCCAGATTCTTCTGCCTGTCAGCACCTCCCTCCTTACGATAGTACCTCCCACAATGATATCAAACACTATCTACATGGTATCTATCCAACAGCCGCAAGAGAAGAACATCACCGTCACCAAACATCTTCACCACCCCCACAGCTGCCCCCCTCCAGTGCCGAGGTTCACGGCTTGTCAAACCGGGTCCGCCAAAAGAACTCCGCTTTGAACACACCCTCCCTCGTCCCTTTTCCGAGCGCTCAACCACGGCCATGCAATCTGTACATACGAACACTGTACACTAAATACAGCCAGGGGCCCTATTTTCGTCCATTCTTATGAATCCTCGTCTGCATGTAGTCATATTACATACGAAGCCTGTTCCTCAAGCTATTTTACTACCTTATTCCCCCCGTGGAAAGTATCTCAAGATATATAGTCGGGCATGTCATTGCCACGCCACAAGCGATAGTCCATAGCCTACTTGCCTAGTAGTATCTCATTGCCCCAAACCAACAGACGTCCAAGAAACCAAAAAAAAAGGAGGGGAGACGAGCCTGTGCTAAGCTCCGTAGATGCTAGCACGACACACGATCTTTTGGCCTAGGTTTGAAAAAGCGTGGAAAACATGGGGGAGGCTTTTCTACTAGCTAGTAAGAATGACGGGCTGCGTGCCGTTGGCCATGGAAGATGCATTAATACATGCGGATGAGGATTTAGGCATTCTTGCCTTGATCCTATGGTTGTCGTATGGCATGCCGGGGTTTCGTATAAGCACCGTCAGCGTCCTGGCCGCCCCCCTGGTCGGTTTGCTATTCCCACTTTATATATGTGCAATGTCCTCGGCATGGTCTTTTTTTTTCTGGAGACGACAATCCTCTTCATTCGTGGTAAGGATACTCATTTATCTCCGGATGGCAGATCGTTGAGAACAACCTGAACTTCTACTGACCTCGGATCTGGAGACTCTCTCTCGCTTGTTCGGTGTTGACTTTGCCTTGTCGATTTTTGCTTGAATAGAAACGACCAGAGGGTTTGTTATTGTTGTCAACTCATCAAGATCGTGTATCTGTCTTCAACAACCACCGCAACTATGCCCATCAAATCACTCCAGGCGCCAGTCGACGTCCCCCTCGTCGACATCTGGTCATACTACCTAGAGCAACCCAGAGACTATCCCGCCGACAAACGTCAGTACAACCTCATCTTTCCATTCTCACCTACAACTTCATACCCTCAAAGCCCGCAACAAGAACGGCACACTTCTCATCTTGCAATTCCCAACTAACACATCCCCCCCACACACAGCCATCTTCATCGACTGCGACACAGGCAGATCCCACTCCCTCGCCCAAATCAAACGCCTCGCCCTCACCCTCGGCCAGGGCCTCATCCACAGCCTCCAATGGCGCAAAGGCGACGTCATGGCCCTCTTCACGCCCAACAACATCGACGTCCCCATCCTCAACTTTGGCATCCAGTGGGCCGGCGGCATCGTCTGCCCCGCGAACCCGACCTACTCGCCCGAGGAGCTCGCCCAGCAGCTCACCGACTCTGGCGCAAAGGCCCTCCTCACGCAGAAGCCGCTGCTGGAGACGGCGAGAAGGGCCGCTGCGCTGGCGGGCTTGCCGGCGGACAGGATCCTGCTGCTGGGGGATGGGAGGGATGATGAGAAGGGTGTGCATCGGCATTGGACCGACATCACGGCAAAGGGCGCGCGCGTGGTGCCGCAGAAACCGGCCATTGATCCTAAGAAGGATCTGGCGTATCTTGTGTACAGCTCGGTGAGTACATATACCCCGTTCTTCGTAGGACGAGTGTTGCTGTGTGAATAACGACTGACGTCGAGCTTTGCCCATGTAGGGAACAACGGGCATGCCCAAGGGCGTGATGCTCAGCCACTACAACATCGTCGCCCAGGCTCGCCAGGGAGAGAAAGGCGACCTCAGAACCATCTCATGGGACACGGACGCCCAGCTCGGCGTGCTCCCCTTTTTCCACATCTACGTACGTCCAACCCCCCGTCCAAGAAGGGGGTACACGTAGCCAGCTAACACACACACGCATCACATAGGGCCTCGTCATTGTCCTGGCCACATCCGTCTTCACGGGCGCCACATGCGTTGTCCTGCCCAAGTTCGATCTCGAAAAGGCCTGCCGGCTGATCCAGGACCACAGCATCACCTTCATGTACGTCCCGCCGCCCATCGTCCTCGCCCTGGGCAAGCACCCCGTCATCGCAAAGTACGACCTGTCCTCCCTGCGATGGATCAACTCGGCCGCCGCGCCGCTGAGCAGGGAGCTGGCCGTTGCGGTGTGGGAGCGCCTCAAGGTCGGCGTCAAGCAGGGCTACGGACTGTCCGAGACGTCGCCTGCCGTCATGCTGCAGCTTCCGGAGGAGTGGTGGAAGTTTCAGGGGTCGGTCGGGCGGCTGTATCCTAGTATGGAGGCCAAGATTGTGGATGAAGATGGGACGGAGCTGGGCTACAACCAGGTAAGGACAATTACCTATCTGGAGGATAGGGTTCCCATGCTGTACTGCAGATATGCTGACGATTCTGGTATTCTAGTCCGGAGAGCTTCTCCTCAAGGGACCAAACGTCTTCTCCGGGTACTGGAAGCGACCCGAGCTGAACAAGGACACCTTCACCGAGGACGGCTGGTACAAGACGGGCGACATCTTTTACTGCTGTCCTAAGGGCAACTTTTACATTACCGACCGCAAAAAGGAGCTCATCAAGTACAGTAAGTCAAAAGCCTTCGTCTCCAGCCTCTGCCCTTACAAAGGCGTCCAATAGAGAACGCGACATGCACAACATCTTTACTCCTCACTCACATCCACGTTGGAAACCGGCAAACTGACCGTGATTGTCTTACAGAGGGCTTCCAAGTGCCGCCCGCCGAGCTCGAAGCCAAGCTCATCGGCCGCGAGGACATTGCCGACGTCTGCGTCATCGGCGTCTGGGACAAGGAGCAGCACACCGAGATCCCGCGCGCCTACGTCGTCCTCAAGCCCGGCGTCCCCGAGACCGAGGCCAAGGCGCGAGAGATTGCCGACTGGCTCAACGCAAAGGTCGCGCCGCCCAAGAAGCTGCGGGGCGGCGTGCGCTTCATCAAGGAAATTCCCAAGTCGCAGGCGGGCAAGATTCTGCGGAGGGTGTTGAGGGATCAGGTCAAGAAGGAGGAGGAGGAAGAGGAGGCCAAGGCGGCGGCGCCCAAGGCCAAGTTGTAATCTAGAGAAGGAAAGGGAGTTGAACGTCTGGTGCTTGTGGAATCGGGGCGTGGTGGTTCGCCCTAATTGTATAATTGTACAAATCGAATCAGGGTCCTGAATGACCTTGTTCGAAGCCTCGTCTAATGCCTATATAACAGATACATGTACACATGAACGGGCCTTGCCGCTTCAAATTTTTGGTGCTTCTCAACGGAGAGCCGCCCGTCTATTTCTCCAACCGTGTCCAAAGCCCAACATC
Source organism: Trichoderma reesei QM6a (assembly GCF_000167675.1). NCBI lineage: Eukaryota > Fungi > Ascomycota > Sordariomycetes > Hypocreales > Hypocreaceae > Trichoderma > Trichoderma reesei. Next base: position 213,319 of record NW_006711164.1, on the reverse strand, counting down.
CTTCATCCCATCCTTTCCGCCTCCTCCAGCAGCTTCTCGACGCTGAACCTTGAGTCGCCATTCGTAAACCACTGCAGCAGCTTCTTCCTCTCCTCCGCCCTCTCCTTCCTCTGCCCATCTATCTCGTCCCCCTTCTGCTCCCACCCGCCGTAGAACCGCTGCAGACACATGACCAGCCATTTCGCGTGGTCCGGCTGCACGCCGCGGCCCTCCATGACCTGTCCTTGCATCAACACCAGGCCCTTGTCTTCAATCAGATCCAGGTGATGCGTCACCGTGGTGTGCGGCTGCGCAAACTCCCCCCTCGTCTTATACTCGACGAGCTGTGTGAAGAGCACCGTGCTGGTCTTGGACGCCGCATCCCATGTCCACTGCAAAAAGTGCATCTCCGCGCCTTGGCTCTCGTGCGGTACCGGCAGGACGAAGAAGGGGCTGCTGCGCGCGAGATCCTCCATCGCCTTGTATGTCGCCGCAGGAATGACTGCGCACAACGTCTGCGGCGACGAGGCGTGGCGAAGGCGCCAGATGGCCGTGAGTTCCTTCTCAGGCAGCTCCGCCACCTTTTCGAGATCGAGAATATCCCCCAGCGGCTTGATCGCAGCCTTTTCTCCGGAAGCAGCCTTCTTCTTCTTGTTCTTGGGAGCGGCCTTTTCGGGCAGTGGCCCTCGGTTCGGCTGCGAGACGGGCGTGCCCTCGGTCTGTGGTATGCCGCCGGCCTTTGACAGCGCCTCTATTGAGGGGACGTCGACGGCGTCGTTCTTGCGCTGCGCCTGGATCTTGTCCGCGTACGCGGCCTTGAGGTCCTCGATGCTGCTGTGGCCCTCCTGCGACGCCTTGCGGGCGAGCTTCTCGCGGTACTTTTCGAGGATCGCCTGGGCGGGCTGCTGCGTGGTGTGGAAGCGGACGTCGACGACTTGCGCCCAGCGGCGCTGCTGGGCGGATCGGGCGGTGAGGCGCACCGGCTTGGTCGCGAGATGCCGCAGCGCGGGTAATCGGATCATTGTGTGCGTGTGAAGACTCGAGGTATCAGTTGGAGGAAGATGAGAAGAAAGCTGGGATATTTGTATCATCGTCGTCGAAGGAATTGGCCAGCCTTTGAAGCCCGAGGGCGGGATTCTTCCGTCATCGCCAGAAAAGTGGAGCTCGAAGCTCCAGAGAAAAAAACACCCCACCAAAGGCCGATGTTCGTCGAGCGGAATTGGAATCTCTGGCGTCAACTGCAACAAGGTACGCTCGTTTCTGGTGACAAATCCGTCGCTTCTCTTCCTCTGTCTTGACTTTACCTGGGCCAACTCTCAACCGACGCCTATCCCTTATTCCTTCCCACCTGAATCAACCATTGAGCCTCGAAGGAGCAGTGCTTCGCCTTGTCGAAGAAGGAGAGCGGCGGCTGGTTGTGCCAGATTTAACCCCGCGATATTGGAGATTTGAAGCTCAGACTCACCGAGACTTGCACCGTCAGTCGGATCCGGCTATTGGAGGACGTTCGGTGAACCAAACACTTTTCAGGAGCTTCTCTGGGGGACGACTCACCTATAGGTCGAGCCTTGAAACACCTGGGAATCACCAATCTCCGTACTACCTACCTATCCAAGAGAAGCTTCGAGTCATGGCCGACTTTCGGCAGCTGGCCCTCGACTTTGTCCTCGAGGAGGATGAAGCCAAGCTCACGGAATTGGCTCAAAGAGCGGCCAAAGGTAGGTTGCTTCAGACGGGAATGACATTATTGAGCATTGGAGGGGCGACATGTCTGACGTGCAATCCATAGAGCTCGAGGCGGCTCCCGCCAATTCCAACCCTGTTGCCCGGTGGGTAGAGGCTGTCCAGCCATGGATGCCGGGAAACAATGAGGCTGAAGATTCACAAGAGATGCCGGATTGGACATCAAGAGCAAAGGGTGAGCCCACATCTAATACATCTCCCTTCATCCTTTCAGCTGTCGTTCATGCTGCTGATACAATGCGCTTCAGCCTTGGAGTTCCTGTCCCGTACGCTGGACTTTGTGAAACCCGACCTCCTCAAGCCGAGTCAAGGTGAGCCTAAGCAGCCGGCGCTTCAATTGAGCAGAGTAGCTTACAGTGTCATCTTTTAGTCAAATTGTTGATTGCCTTTTTCGGTGCCATGCTCGACATTGATCACAAGGCGGGCATCTTGGCCTCGGCCTCGGCCTTGTCCCGGATCATCGAGATGAAGGCATTTCAGTCGCAGAGCGGCTACGACATCATCAGTAAAGTGTGCGGCATGAAAGAGGACTTTCAACGACAGACTGCCAAGACGCGCCTTGCCGTTTACGAGCTGCTGCGATCACTCATGGTCACCCCTGAAGTGGCCAGCAATCTGCAGCAACGCGATGGTGCCTCTTCTGGGTTCATGATGAATTTGCTGGAGCTGTGTCGCAACGAGAGAGACCCAGACTGCTTGATTGTGTGGTTCGACATTTTGAGAATCTTTCTCCAGCAGTATGAACCTTCACAAGAGGTTCTCGAGGCCGTCTTTGGCGCTTTTAAGGCATATTACCCCATTACGCTTCCGCGCTTGACGCAGAGCGGCATCACGCCGGAGGATCTCAAGTCCCAGCTGCGGAAATGCTTCTCGTCAACTCACCGTCTAGCGCCTCTTGCGCTGCCCTTTCTGGTAGGCAAGCTCGACCAAGGCGATGGCGTTACAGTAAATGTCAAGGTAAGTTGGCTCGTTCTCCTGGACGGGACAAATCTCACTAGTTCTAGGTCGATGTCTTGAAGAGCATCAAAGAATGCCTCGAGAAATACACGCATCCGGAGCAGTCCATTATCCCCTACGTGAGTCGCATTTGGGGCAGCCTCAAGTACGAAGTACGAAACGGAGAAATCGAGGATGCCATCTGGGCCACTCTCGAAGTCTTGAAAACGCTCGCCACGAGGCTCAAGGACGACGACCTCCGCAATTACACCCTGGATGTCACGCGTGACTGCGTCAACGACTTGTCGAATCCCATGTACACCACCCAGGCGGGCCGCCTCATCGTCAGTGTCCTCAGCGCAAACCCGAGCGCATTCGTTCTCATGGTGGCGCCGACAGTCACGCATCTCAAGGACAACTTACGCCACCGAAAGTCCGTCACTCATAGCCAGGACCTGCTCAAGATTCTGAATGTGATTCTGGAGACAAGGCTCCTCCTCTCACAGGCCCAGATGACGGATGAACAAAAGAGTGACTTCGTCGCTGTTGACGGCGTCTTCAAGAATCTCTACAGCGACGTATACAAAGGCCCCGTAGCACTTGGAAGCAATGTCAATGCCAACGAGGACGACATCAAAATCGCAACGGTGGCCGTTCAGGGCGTTGGCGCGCTGATCTCGCAAGGGACCGTACCCCTTGGGCCGGAGGATGAACGTCGCCTACTTCTCCCTGAAGCGACGTGCTCTGAAATTTGCCAGGCACTCTTTGCCATCCCACTAAGCGCTTTCAATAATCACTCAAACTCAAACTTGGATGACCTCCTGAACGAGACGGCCAAAGCCCTACACAGGGCCGTCCAAGCCTACGCGCCAGGCTTCAAACCATTGGTCGATCAGTTCGTATCAGTCGTCCGTGGCAGTCGCGATGACCAGAGCGACGAGGCTGCCGAGAAGATCCAAAAGATTGCTTCTTTGCTTGCCTATGTCGGATGCTCCGAGCTGCCGAAATCTCTCATCAACGGGAGACATAACTTCTTGGCTCTGATCCATGTCTTGACCACCGAACTGACAGCAGCAATAGACGCAAAAGCCAGCCCCAAGATTTGGTGTGCCCTGGTTGTGGGCATCCAAGCAGCTTCACGCTACTTCAACGACGCTTGCTTGAAGCATAACCCGGAGACGGACCAGGTATTCGACGGCACCATGTGGCTGTATCGGGCTACTTACAAGTATCCCGAGCTGCGATCCCTGGCCGGAGAAGAAGACGACGGCTCTGCACCAAGCTACAGCGGCGCACCACCACCGAAGGAAGCAACTGCCACTGAGCTCCGGAATGACGTCTTGCTCATTGGCCTGGTGGTTGTCAGAAGCCTTTATCGCCGCGCAACAGCCGCAGTCGGACCCATCCACGGCACTCAGAAGCCGGCGCTCCAGCTCAGCGGCGACTTTGACGGCTCCGATAAGCCCTCTGAGTATCAATATCTGCACCTTATTTCCGACTTTGCCGGTTTCGTCCTTCGTGAGATGGGTGAAGCTCAGCAGGTTTCACTGAAGCTTGACCACTACTTTTTGAATCTATTTCAGGACGAGTTAATACCAATTCCTGCTTCTACTTCCGAAGAGCAGAGAAAAGCGAGACTGGAAAAGTATACAGATGAGCAGGGATCGTCATGGGGCTGGTTGACGGAAAAGTCTGTCAACGTTCTTTCTCTGGGGCTTCTGGAGGCTATGAGGCCGTCTGTGGTTGCAAAACTGGTGAGTTGGCTCCTCAATTACTTCTTTATCCTTTGTTTTTTGCCGAGCACTAACCTGTTGAGTAGTTTGATTCTGGTGTAGCGCAGGAACTTTTGGTCAGCGGCACATTGAGTGCCTCTCTCAACCAGAGCTCCCTCACAAGACCCGTCACTAGATCCATCCTAACCATTCTGGCAAACAAGTACAAGATCGAGGGCATCAGCTACCTGGTGTCGCGACTAGAAGGCCGGTTGGATACGGCCCTTGAAAACGCGCAGAAAGCCGTCGACAGTGACGATGTCGCCCGCTATCTGGAGCAGGTATCCTCCATCTACGCAATCGTCAGCGGACTGATACGTCGACCAAGCGGCACGCAAGCCCGAGGCCTCATACAACGACTCCGGGAAGCCCCCCGGAACGAAAACACCGGCCACCTGCTTGCTCGACGACTCGAAATGCTCGTAGCCCCTCAAAAGTGCCTGACAAAGGAGAGCTTCGCCCTCGTCAAGCCCCTCTGGACGCAAAAGATTTACTTTGAGCTAGTCAAGCCGATGCTCGACACAGCAACCACCCAAGACCCCCAAGCCGGAAGCCAGCTCATCAAGACAAACTACCGCGTCGCGGTCCTCGCAATGGTCAAGCACATGCCCTTTGCCATATGGGAAGACAACTCGGCCGAGATCCTCCGGGCCGCAATTTCCCTGTCGCAGAACCTCGGCCCGGGACCAGACACCCTGCCGGCCCTCGAGATCCTCAAGCGTGTCCTCGCGGAAGCGCCCGCCACGGCCCAGGAGTACGTCAAGAGCCTCATCGGCATCTCGCTGCCCTGCTTCTCGGCAAAGGCCGCCTCGCAGCTGACGCGGCCCGCGTGGCTCCCGGCGGGCTACGTTGCCGCGCGGACGAGCCCAGAGGTCGGCGCCGAGTGCGGGCGGCTGGCGCTCGAGGTCGTCGGCGCGCTGCCGCGGCTGTTTGAGTCGCGGTTCGTGGTGCCGTTTGTGCCGCAGGTGAGGCGGGAGCTTTCGCTGGCGTGCGGGCATGCGGTTCGGGATCTGCGGAGGTTGGCGAGGATGGCTCGCGCCGCGTGGACAGAGATGAAATAGGGGGATAAAGAATGATGATGGTACGCGGGAGGATAGGGGTTGTATACATATAATAGATTTTTTGCGTTTGTTGGATCAGATCGAGAATCAAGATGGAATCTACAGACATTTTTCGCTGCTGCTGCGCTGCAGTTATACATTCGAGAATGGCGCTTCATAATCGTAAGCTGAAAGGAAAAGCTCACGCGAGTTAGGTATGGCGAGTCGGGACTGCGATTACAGGAAAGTGGTCATTCAAGATATCTCATCCATAATATCTCGCTTCATACATTCAATTCCATCCCTCACATCAACACCCCCATCCAGACTCATCCTTCAAGGTGTATCAATCTTGACATCATCCAGCCCCCTCGAAATAACCTCGCCCGCCAACTCAATCTCCAGCTGAATATCCGGCTGCGCCTCCTCATACAACCAATGCTTCTCCCCCGCCATCCTAAAATTATTCATCGCAAGCTCATGCGGAATAATACTCTTCTTCAACCCCGGGTTCCCCGCACACGCAGCCTCCACCTTCAACTGGATCTCACAACTCCTCTCCACGAGCCCCAGCAGAAACGCCGCCTCGTCGACCGTCTGCCCGACGGTGATGATGCCGTGGTTGATGAGCAGCGCCGCCTTGCCCCGGGGTCCCAGCGCCTTGGCAATCTGTTTCCCTTCTTGCTCGGCCGTCACGATGCCCGCGTACTCCGTGTCCACGGCCAGGACGCCGTACAGGTCGCAGATGTCCTGGGTGATCATGTCGAGGGGCTTGCCAAAGGCGCACCAGGCGCGGCCGGCGATGGTGTGCGCGTGGCAGATTGCGTGGATGTTGTGGCGCGCCTTGTGCACTTCCGAGTGGATGTAGTAGCCCGGGTTGTTTACAGGACGGGTCTGCCAGTTGAACGAACACCTTCAGTCAGGGTTATCTTGTCCTCTGGCCGCAATTCACATACATATATACATATATGTGTGTGTGTGTGTGTGTGTATGTAAGAAACAGGGGGATTGATCATGAAAGTTCTCATACCCGATTTCCGCCGACAATCTCGCCGTCGCTGATGCGCAAGCAAATCATGTCGCTGGCATTCATGAGGGCAAAGTGCTTGCCGATGGGGTTCATCCAGATGAGGTCTGGGAACTCGGGGTCGCGGACCGAGATGTGGCCCGAGATGCCCTCGGTGTAGCCGTTGCGGGCCCAGCTGCGGAAGACGGCGGCCATGTGCAGCACAATGTGCTTGCGGTGCTCGTGGAAGGAGGGGAAGGTTGGGATGCCTGGTGCGGCGGGAGGTTAGCAAGATGCTTGGACGAGGGTTTGTGTGTGATATGGTGGTGGATTGAGTGAGAGATGGGTCGGACATGGCATCGACCGACTACCTAGGTAAGGAGATGGACTATATACGAGATTGGACAGGGTGGTGTATGTGATGTATTTGATGAGTCTGAAGTGAAGTGAAGTGAAGTGAATGAGAGATGACTTCTGTACCTCGTAGAGGATTGGGCCCACGGCTGAGATTGGCCAGCTGGGTTTCCATCTCCTCTTCAGCGTCAGCCTCGGGAGCAGCAGCAGCAGCAGCAGCAGCAGTCGAGGCCTTCATCTTGATGATGGGCTCGTCGACGGTGGTTTCGGTAGCAGTAGGCGGCGCCATGGCGATGCTTCAGTGACGCTTTATACAAGGACGACAAGGCGGGAGACCCAACAGACGTTGTTGTCATTCAGGCTGTCATGCTATACCACTCCCGCTTGACAGCCCCTCGGGCATGGCCGTATTTATATGTCCCTTTGGGCATCTCCCACGGCCAACGCAAGGGGTGGAGAGGCTTCCCGATGACGGCCAATGGCCATGGCGCTCGCCGGTGGAAGCCTGACGTAAGTTGGTCCGGCGTCGTCTGAATGTCTGTAGTCAGCCGGCGCTCGTCGTGGGTTGCCGGTTGGAGGTGCGTGTCTTGTAGATGCATATGCACGTGTGCGGCGCTGATACAGGGGGTATGTGCATACAGGGAGCTCTCTGCCTTAGTAGGTAAGGTAGGTAGGATTAGTACAATACTCGCGATAAGGGACAATGCCTCACTTACACGTGCAGCTCTTGATGGACATTGATGGTAGGACATGACGGAAGGGATTGAGATGCACGCCCTCCAACGACACCTACTTTATGGGCCGTCCATAAAGGGTATAACAACCGCATGTGAATGCTTTTTGTCTGCAGCGGCTCAGGTAAAGATGCAGACAACATGCAATCAGCCACTTACACCCTCCGCCTAAGCCCAGAGCTGCGCCTCAACCGACGCTTTTGAATCGACATCGACCCCCCCCCCCCCCCCCCCTCTCTTCAGCAATTTCTCTCCTCAAACTACATCCTACACTTCCCCAAGACTCCCCCAATGGCGACCCATCACAAAGCCCTCAGGCTCTGCGTCAGCCTCGCCCGCCAGGCCCTCGAAGCCGGCGACTCCCCCTTCGGCGCCGTCCTCGTCAACGCCCACGGCGCCATCATCCACCAGGACCGCAACCGCACCGTCACGGGCGAGGCCGGCGACTTCCGCGCCGACGCGACGCTGCATCCCGAGCTGACCATTGCCCGCTGGGCGCACCTCCATCTGACGCCCGAGGAGCGCGCCGCGGCCGTCGTCTACACGTCGGGCGAGCACTGCGCCATGTGCGCCGCCGCCCACGCCTTCGTCGGCCTGGGCCGCATCGTCTACGTCTCGTCGACGGCGCAGTACGAGAGCTGGAAGGACGAGGCTGGCGTCGACAAGGGGCCGGTGGCGGCGCTGCCCATCAATGCGGTTGCGCCGCATGTCCCGGTTGAAGGGCCCGTGGCAGGGCTGGATCAGGAGGTCAAGGCGCTGCATCAGGCGAGGTGGCAGCGGCGGAGGCTGGAGGCGCAGGCTGGGAACGAGGGCTGAGTAGATGGGCTCGGCGATTGTCCATCATCATTGAAGGGGGGCTGACGTATCTTTGGACATTACCTTGACCGTCTAGGTCTTTCGTGGTATGTGAAGATTAGCGGGCACTCATCTAGAAAGACACGTTGACGCGACGTATATCATTATCCTGCTTCGAGCACTGTTGCCTGTGCCAGCTGGCACATGAGGGAGGTTGTCTCTTATAGCCATAAGCTGCAGCTAAGTGACTTCATTACTTGCCCATCTTTGCAGCACCTTTGATCGGGTAAGCTCACACAGTTCCTTGAAAGAAAAAGCAGCCTCCAGCTGCTCAAGCAGCATTGGCTCAAACACCCCTCGAAGAAGAAGAGGCTCGTCTGCAACGAAACGCTTCTGTCAGATTCCGTCACGTCCACTCATGGTTTGAACTCAATTCTGGATACTCATGTAGACGCAGAGGCAGCTTAGAGTGCAGTTTAGCACCGAATGAGAGGGTCGTCTGCCACTGGCCTGAGTTGGCCGTGCGAGAAGACTGAAAGATGAGTAGAATTACTAAAATTACCTCCGAAAATTGCCATGGTGTTGCAGAGGCATGCTTAGTCATTTATGGATGTGTTTCATGTCAGTTTTGGATGCGTAATTAAACACTTGGTTGTTGCTTCCTTGTTCCTACATTGTTTGGTCGTTGCTTCCATTCCTTGTGATTTCTACATACATTGTTCAGTTGCTGCTTCCTTGTTCAAGCTGCTTCTAGAGTACGAGCACGTGCGCCAGTTATTCTTAGTACCAACCCCATCGTGAAATCCTGTCTCTTCCAGGTCCTTTCGTTCATCGTTATCTAACTCCCTTTGCCGGGCGTCTTCTTCACGGGCATCGCAGCTTTTGAACACGGCAAAACATGACACAAACAAAGAAAGCAAGGCTGACCATTGCCGCTGTTGCCGTCGCTCTCGGTCCACGGGGGTTGAACCGATCCGCCACGATGCTGCACCAGCGGAAAGGGCTTGCTCAAAGGCAGGCGTCGCAGAGCTTTAGGCGATTCTCGTTGACACAGACAAAGCACGCGCGTGCAGTTGTACAAGGCTCTAGTCTGTGTGGGCTCCTAGGATGTATACACTGATGAGCAGCAGCGACAAACATTTTCCCCAGACCTGAACGATGGACAAAGGATGTCAAGCTCGCCAAGAGGGAATTAATAAACCAGCTCGGCACCTGGGCATGCATGTAATCAAATGCCGGCATGTGTATCTTGATATAAAGGTGCCTTCGCCTTTTTCACTACATTGGCGCATTGGAAGTCCGTCCTGGAGGGACGGGAGCAGCTCTTCGACGTCTCAACCATCTGAGCTGGTCTAATGTAAGTCGCCCTTTTCCCCCCCCTTCGCTCGCTCTAAAGGTAGCTTGCGAGGCCATCCTATTGATCTTTGGTACTTACAAGGGCGAACATCATCACCAAGCCCCCGGAGGCCATAATTCAGGACCTCGACGAGGCCCACGCTGACATACTCAAAATAAAAGAGTCAACAGGCATTGTTGGCCTGTCTGCCGCTGTTGTGCTCAAGGAGAGGGTCTTGTGGAGGGCGAACATTGGGCGCATGGGCGGGGTGAAACGAGAAGTGCCCGTGGATTCCGACACCGTCTTCCCTCTCGGTGCCCTGAGCCAAGGCTTTACTGCAGCTTGCGTAGCTCAGCAGGTGTACCGGAGAGGGCTGAGCTTTGACGACAAAGTTTCGGCCCATCTGCCTGCTGTTGCCGACAAGCACGCAACAATCGGCGATCTACTCGGCCATCGTACAGGACTCCAAGCGCCTGACCACTTGCTGCATTTAGATGACGGTGGCCTGTTTAACGACCGGCTCGCAGACGCCATCCGGGCTTTCAACTCCCTAAAGCCTCTGGCAAGTGGACGGCCCCGATTCCTACATAACAGCCTCGGTTACGCCCTCCTGGGGGCCGTCGTGGATCCTAGCTACCACAACTACCTGCAGAAGAATGTCCTGGATCCCCTCCAGATGACCAATACCAGGATGTCGACATACGCGAGGTACGATCATGGGAACACGACCAGAAGATTCAGTGCTCTGGATCATTCTCGAGTGTGTACATATGACCCGAGCGAGTTCAGTTTCAACTCGGACGTGGAGGATGCCTCGGTCGCTGTCGGAGGCATGAGCAGCAGCTCAAATGACATGGCCAAGTATTGCATCGGCCTCAACGAGGCCTGGAGGCGCCGGGGGCCTGCAGGCAATGCGAGGGCTCAGAAGATCAGACGCGCGCAAGTCTTCCCCGATGTTGATTTGCTCTTCGACCCGCTGCAGTCAATGGGGGACGATGCGCCTGATGGAACGGCCAAGAAGAGTCACGCTGCCGGCTGGATGACGTGCACTCTGCCAGCTGCGCTTGGCGATCTCGGAATCAACGCGCAGCTGATGGAAATGCCCATACTCGGATCAGGCTGTGCCCCGGTCACGGTCGTATGGAATCAGAGCAGGTACCACGGCACCAACGCCTTTGTCGCCCTGCTGCCGGAATGCGAGGCCGCAGTCATCGTGCTGAGCAACACAATGACTGCAAACGACGGCGTCGACTGGATTGGGCAACTACTGATCCAGACACTACTAGACCATCCGTACCCCAACAACTATCCCCTGCTCGCCTCAGTGAGCGCCGAAACCGCGAGGCTGAGGTATGATGAAGTCGGCGCAAGAATAGCCCTCTCCAAAAGACCCGGAGGGCCCCCGAGGCCCCTCAGCCAGTACTGCGGATGCTACAAGTGCTATTTCCCGCCGTACTTTATGCGGGTAACGCGGCCCAGAATGCGGGACAGGGTGAGGTTCAAGAAGTGTCTCAGGATCGATCTTCGAGAAATCGATGGATTCCCACTGCAACACCTCTACGAGGATACATTCACATGGTTCCTGCCTTGGGATCAACGGGTCAAGGCAAGACTCAAACTCGACTATCGCCCCGATTACTACCTCATGAGGTTCCAGCCAAGAGAGGATGGTAGCGATATAGAGTCGCTGGTGTGGATCAACGATCCAGCAAAGCCCGAGGGGCACGTCTTCCCTCGCATCAGCCGCTCGGCCTCGTATCCGTACTGGCGGTGCTGAACGCCCGACTTTGGCTACACATGCAGCATTGAAGCAAATCCATCTTGTGTGTCTTGCTGCTGCTGCTGCTGCTGCTGCGTACTTGGGATAGAAGAGATTGGTATGTTTTTCACCTGCTATGCCGGTTTGCCAGACCACGTTACTATACAAGTACCTGAGTACCTTATGTATTAATAAGTGCTTCCTGCTTTCAAGTTGAAGAGACGAACAACCCTCTCTACTGTGTAAGGTAGGCAAGGTAAGGCAGGCACCTAGGTAGGCAGTTCCTCCCTCGAATTCTGCATGGAGCATGTGATTGTGCGGCGGCAGCGGCGCGGAGCTTGAAATGCGGGGAAGCGGCTAGCAACTGGCCGCTAGGGCCTAGTCCGCACTAGCGCCTTGCTGCCCCCGGGATGCTCGTGTGCTCCGTGTGAGAAACTGATGTCGGCTGGCTGCATACAGTACAGTAGTATTACCTTACCATGGAGCCAAGCTGTAGACTAGGTGTTGGATGTCTTGCAGAAAGGGCAATGGATTAGTAGTGACATCTTGTGGCTGCTGAAAGAAATGACCTCCGTTCACTCAAGACTGCCGAACGCTTAGACAGATGCCTCAAGGGGTCTGGTGAAGCTGAGTTCGAGATCCGCAGCTCTCTTTCAGAAGGGGGTCTTCATGCTCAGGTGCCCACGTAATAAGGTGCCTAAGGTAAGGTAGGTAGACGTACGAGTACATGACAGTCATATGCCCCCCAAGGCCCTGATTCAACTCGGCTACTTTGCCAGTCAGCCAGCTAGAAAGGATACATTATACTAGCAAAATTTACAGGTTAGCATCTCTTATACTGCAAAAATCCTGGTAACAGGGCTAGACTAAAACCAGATACTATAATCTTACCGCCTTTAGCAAGATTTAACTTTAATTAACGCATTCTTATTATTCCAGTTTATAAATACCTTAATTTATATAGCAATATAGCTATTTTTAAGGTTACTATAAGCTAAGCGTTAGTAATCCTATTATTATAAGTTAGGTTATTATTTAATATAGTAATATAATAGTTAAATAAATAAACGCTCTTCTTCCTCTCCTTACTTATTAAGGCCTAGCGGCATGGCCTTATAAATTTAATAAAAAAAGTATACCTGCAAGAAGGAATTTAAACCCTCATTCTATATATAATTTAGCGCTTTCTAAGGCATCCCTAAAAGACTAAAACTCTTAAAAATAAGTACTAATATTTAAAAAAGTTTTAAAAAGTATTTACTATAGCTAAAAAGATATTAGGCACTATATATAACTTAAAGACTAGGAAGCTATTAATAAGTAAGTAAAATAAAGATCTTATTATTATATAGCATAGTGTAATAAGGCGTTAAGTTATATTAGCCAGTCTTTTTATTAGTAATAAGGTAATATTTAACTTATAGTAAGAGATCTTTTTTAATAACCTGCCTGCTGGTGAGAATATTATAAAAGTAAGTAATAAGGCTGCCTTTACTAAAGATAGCCAGCCTAGGGCCCTAGAAGGTACTATTATTTATAAGGTTTCTAAAAATATAAATAAAAATATAACTTAGCCTATTACTAATAAGGAAGTTAGTAATCTTATAATACTATTTAATAGCAGTAATAATAAAGATGCTAGTTAACTATTAGTCTTATTACAGCTAGTAATGCTATTACCGCCGCTAATGCAGCTGCTGCTAATGCAGCTGCTACTAATACAGCTGCTGCCTTTATTACTACTACAGCAATCTTTATTATTACAGCTGTTACTATTAAGATATCTAGTGCCTTTAATACTGCAGGCAGCATTAGCTAGGCTATTATAATTATTATTATTAATAATGCTATTAGCAGCAGTTAAGGCAAATAGCCTTACAGCTAGGAAAAAGAAGAAGGCATTAAGGCTAAGTGAATTAGCTAATAGCTTTTATAAGCTTACTTCTGCGCTTATAGTATATAATTTATAGCAGCAGCAGTAAATAGACTATTATATTACTTATAATTAGCATACTGTTAAAGCAGAGGACTTTAAAAAGGCAATTAAAGATTACTTCCTTTTTATAAAGGAATAAGGGATGCTATTTATTAGCCATTTAATGCACTAGATTTATAAAAATTAGCTAAATTTATTAATATAAAATTTAATACTATTTAAAAAGGCAAAAGATATATAGGTAGTGCTTAATTTTCTACTAGATTCTTAATATCTTAATATTAAGTTATAAATAGCTTTAAAATATAACTTAGTAATAGACTATTAATCTTCTAGTCTAATATATTTACACTGCCCTCCCTCCTTATACTATATAACACTAAAATAACCTTAAATAGCTGCTATAACCTTAACCTTATTATTATTATTATTATTATTATTATTATTGCCGCTAAGGCTATTTTTATTATTAAAATAGTTAGTATTATCCTCTTCCTTTTCTAAATACTGCTAATAATACCTCTAGGCTTATAAAGTAATATACTTCTGCATTTTATTACTATTTAATAGCATAAGAACTTTATTAGTATATTCCTAGGCAGATTCTATAAGATTCTATTTATTTTTAGTTAAGCTAAGTCGCTCCTCTTTATAGTATTGCTTTAATATTCTCCCTTTAAGCTTAATAAAGTTAAATAGGCCTGTAATAGTATATATAATCCTAATCTAGTCTAGTAATTTATATTCTGCTACGCTGCATTAAATTATCTTCTATTTACATTTACATTAACTAAAGATATACTTAATAATAGTCCTCTTCTAGGCATGCTATAAGTTAAAGAGTTCTTATTTATTTTAAGGCTGCTAAGCTGCTATTCCTTAGTCTTATAAATAATAATAAGTGTTATAGTTATATAATGTAATAATGCCCTTCTACAGTCTAAAGCCAGTATTACTAAGCTAGTATTATCCTTCTAGTAATTTAAATAATAAAGTTAAAATATACTGCAGTAATAATAAGTTATTAATTAATCCCTTAGCACTAGTAATAATATAACTAAATAGGCTATTAAAGGTAATAGCTATAAAAACATTCTATAAGATATTATTCTTCCTTAACTAGAATTACTGCTGCCTTACTTTAAGGATATAGGCTAGAATAAGTATGCTATTAATAGCCCTAATTACACTATTAAATATAAGGAATTTAGTATTAAGCTTAATAGCTGGCAATAGGTATATTACTTTTAGTTACTAAATGAAATATATATATAAATACTGCATAAGATCTTTTAGTTTATAAAATACTTAAAATATAATGCTTTAGCTTATTTAAAATCGCAATGCTATATTCCTCTATGGCTTACTATATATATAAATCTATAAAAATACTATTACTTTTTATTTAATAAATTACTACCAGTTTCTAGTTATGCTGCTGTTAGTATATAGCCACTAGTAAAGGGAGAAAAATATAGCTTTTTTTATATAAAAAAGGGTAATAAATAATGCATTTAGCAAGCCTAAGAGCTAAAGGTAATACTGCCTTAAAGCTATAGAAGTTCCTTTTAAGATAAGTGCAGCCTTATTATTAGCAGCAGCCAACTCCTTATTAATTATAAGCAAAATGCCAGGTAGGTTATTAACAGGCTTAACTATTAAAGTAATAAATGCTAATATAAAAATAGCTATATAAAGGTTATCTCTATTCTAGCGCTATTTTTAAATTACTGCATTTAGCACTAGCTGGCTAATACCTATTATATTGCCTGTAATTAAATTTATAGTATTATAAAAAGCTCTAGCTAAGTATATATAAAAACTAGTAAAACAGTAAGTATATTATCTAATGCAAGTATAAATAATTTTTTTTTATACTTATTATTAATAGAAATTAGCAGAATTTCTATATAACTCTTAGCGACTAAGCTTATAAAGGTTAAGCTTATGGCCCCTGCTAGTATAGTATATTAATGCCAGGGGTTAGGCAGGGTTTATTATTAATAAGGTATTTTTTCCTAACTTTATGCTGCAAATCCCTACTAAATTGAGGATAGTAACCTTTTTATGCATCTAGCAAGCTTCTGTACTTGCAAACAAGCCGAGTTGAATCACGGCCTAAACCGGAGCTGTCCATGGCCGGTATTTCTGGCTGATGTCTAGAATACCTTACATGCATATGCATGACCACAAAGCTCTGTGGACGAATGCGCTTGCGTTCCTGCCATCGGTCCCAACACTGTACGAAAGTATGCACTTCTGTACATGCTGCATGTACTGTAGATCGAGGCAAAAACCCAAAGTACCAATAAAGGCCGGATTGGGCTGAGACGAGGTTTCAAGTCATTCATGCCTTGCCATGCCATGCCATTAAAGAGCGAAAGCAGCCTCCCCAAGCTCCCCTCGCCCCTTCCCTCTTTACTCTTTGCCTCCCAGCTCGTTTTGATTCCCTTTTTTTCCCTTTTCCCCTTTCCTCCATCTCTTCCCCCTTTTCCTCTTTGCTTTGTGCAGCAATTCTTTCTGTCAGCTTGGGTACTACTGCTCCAGCTGCTGCTGCACAGTACATCTCATCGGATCCAGCCGAAACGGACATCTCCGCTTGTCCCCAGCAGGAAAAGGCAAGAAGAAAAAAAAAAAAAGGAGCAGCTGCAAATCGTCTGCATCAGCGCGGACGTTTTAATAGCCCGCCCGCTATTTGACAACCCCTGTGTGCATGTGCAGCGCAGAGTTAAAAAAAAAAAAAAAAGGAGCACGACCCAACAGCAAAGCGGCAGCCGAGCTCAAGGTATGTCATACTAGTCGTCGTTAAGCATCAAAGAATCAAGCAAGGGTTGTTGAAAGGGGGGAGAAGAAGGGTAAAAGGAAAATGAAGGAGTCCAAAAGCCAGAAGCGAATGTCTCTGTCTGTGCCACTCGGGTGGTGCGGGACATGAGCACATGATGCAGAAAAAGAAAGAAAGAAGAACAAGAAAGAAAAAAGAAAGAAAAGAGAGCTCCAATTCCCACTCTGGCGTCTATTGAACTCCCCCCGTTCCCTAGCTTGTGACATTTGAAAATGCAACGCTGACTCTTTGCTCCTCTCGGATCTTGATCGCTCAAACAGCGTCACGCATTGCATCACGCATCATACACAACATCATCATCCGATCGCTGCCTGGCCTCTCCCGCGGGTCCACCGCCCTGAAGCTTAATCAGCCCATTCGGCTCGTGTGCCTCCCGGCGTCTCTGCTTCTGCTTCTCCTGTTAACTCGTCACAAATCATACGAACTGCATTGGATCGTCAGCTGCAGCTACCAGCCTTAGCGGTGGAGCTGGCCGGCTTATCCAGGGCCTCGGATCAGTTGACGAAAAAACACGGGCTCGGCACTCTGGGCTTCGTCTCCCTTGCAACCCTTGCCCTCAAGCTCTGAACGAAGACTCTTCTACTTTCTCTCTTTCCTTCTTTCTTTTGTCTTTTTCCCTCGATTCCCCCGTCTTTTGCCTTGGCTAGACGCACATGATACACTCGCTTCACCTGATTACGTTGAAGGGAAACACCAAAAGAAAAGAGACGGAATTTACCTATATCAAAACCAATACCTTACGCAAAACAAAACACCAGCATGAGCGACTCAGCCGACGGCCCTCCCCTGTTCCGACCCATCCCCCGGCGGCCCTTTGTCTTCGACCTCAGGAGCTCCACGCCGCAGAGCATAACGCCCCCCAAGGACGACGACGACAGCGACGACGATGAGCAGCGCCTCGCCGACGAGATCCTCCTCGACCGCTTCCGCCGCGACCTCCTCAAGTCCGGCTTCGTCGGCTCGCGGCCCTCCAACGACTCTCCCCCCGACTCCCCCCGACTCCTCGCCCAATCAGACTCCGTCGCGGACCTCAATTCGTCGACGCTGGCGGGGATATACGACTGCTCGGATCAGGAAGACGTCTTCAATGGCGCCGACGATGACGAGGACGAGGAGCTGCGCAGCCCCTGGGGGACCGGCGCCGAGTCTCCGGTGAAGCGCCGAGACAGCCTCAGCCGCGGCACGTACGAGCTCATGCGCGACCGGTCAAGACGGCAGTCATATGCCAGCACCGATGCGAGTCGACTACGGCAGCAGCAGCAGCAACAGCACCAGCAGCAACAGCCCCCTAGTCCTGCGTCCAGGGCGGCGTGGCTGGCTTCGCGCGCCCTGGTGCTGTTTGTGCTTGGGGCCGGATACGGGGTGCTCGTCACGCATCTGCACCAGGAGCAGGGTCTTCTTCAGCTGTCCGACGCCGGCACCGGGATGCCACGATACAACGGCTCGTACACGGCCATGTGGGGGTTCGCATTGGCGGGCGTTGCCATGGGCGCGCTGCAGCCGTGGGTGGACGGCGAGTGGGACAGGATATTTGGTCGCCAACAGGACCAGGAGCCCGAGGCGGACTCTGACGAGTCGCTGCCGGACGACGCCGCCAAGCTGGAGACGGACTGGACGCTAATAATGAGGGCAGTTGGCGTGTTTGCCGGCGTCGCCTTTGCCGTGGTGAGTGAAAAGCCTCGTGTCACCCCCCCATCTCGAGGAGTTTGTACGACCAGTTTTGTGCTGACATGTGACGACCAACGCAGCGCCGCCTCGCGTGGACGTCGAGCACGCAGGTCTCGGTAGCCATGGCGCTGGTCAACATCTTTCTCTGGTGGCTGATTGACCGAACCATGGCCGCGCTGGTCGTGTCCACGATTGTCGGCGCCGCGGGGACCCTGTTTCTGCTGAGCGTCAGTCCCGACGTGATTCGGGCTCCGTCAACCACCTTGGTCACGCAGACGCACAATGTGTCGTCTGCCGAGCCGTCCGCCGAGCCGGCAGCCACGATACTAGGCGGAATTGCGAGCCCGGAGACTGTCGAGGCGGGCATTTGGATCCTCAGCGTGCTGTTCTGCACCTGTCTCTGCTTTGGCAACATTGGCCGACGGTTGGCGAGAGGGAGAACAAGAGGGCGTTGGGACAGGCAAGATGCGTGCAGTCGATGATGATTTTCACGACCGTTTGAGAGGTTTCTTTGGGTCCTTGCCGGCATCTGTTTACGCCCAGAAGCGTATCAAATGAGGATCGGTAAAGGGATCAGGCGATACATCTGCGAGGCGCATATTTCCTTGCATCATCTTGAGGCTTTGGCGAAGCCATTGCATACAACATTATAGCGACACCACGGATGGGACTGCGGTTTGTTTTGGGCGAAATCTTGGGTATGATGGCACTGTCGCATGACATTTGCTTCATTTTGGGAGTTGGATCGTATTCCGTTAGTGGTTATCTGGCTCATGGACGGGTTTTTTCTCCATAGAAGAGGCGCTCAACTCGCCACAGAGCGACGAATGGAACTGGAATGGGAAATGTTTTATGTTGATCTTTGAGTCCTTCATTTCGAATATGGTATCTATTTGCTTGCTTATCCCCCTCACCCCCCTCGTCCTCTCCAAGTCGGTGCCTGAGAATTCCTTACTTGGTATAACATGCAAAGGGCCTTGGTGTCTCTTTTTATTTTCCCTTGGGTATCCCAAAGAGAGCAGTTGATTTGGTGGATTTTTTTTTTTTTACTGCTGCTTAAAGGCATCGACGACGGCCTTTGACGCGGCCTGGATCTCGGGCGAAACGGGGCCCGCCATGCCCATCATTGCGCGCATCATGGGCGGGCCGGAGACGAGCTGGTCGAGGGTGATGGAGCGCGTGAGGGCGTCGTTGAAGAGTTGCTGTGCGGCGGCATCTCCTCTTGCGGCTGTTTATTTTTCGAATACACAAACAACAATAAGCATCATGTACACAATCGTCATCAAAGCCCCATATATCACACACACACACACACAGACACACATACATACATACACACCTCTCATAGAACCATTGAAAGTCCACGTATGTGTGTGTGTGTGTGTGTGTGTAATACACAAGGACAACAGGATCCAAGTCGAACGGAAAAAAGGGAGGAGATGAAAGGTCAAAAAAAAAAAAAAAAAAAGACTTACTGATCTTGATCTGCCCAGGCAGGCGAAACTCATAACCAGGCTGTCTGATATTATCCACCTCAGAAAGCATGTACTCCGTCCTCTTTGCGAAATCCCACATGTGAAAGAGGCCGCTGGGCGAGGAGCGGTCAAAGGCCGGGTCTGACTCGATGGTTTGGATGAGGGTTGTGAGTTTGGAGGAGATGGCGGTGCGGGTTTCGGGGGAGGGAATGTTGGACATTTTGGGCGATTTTTTGATGTTGACTTGGTTCTAGTGTAAGGGTTGGGAATTGGGGAGTTGTCGGCGATGTATGAATTTGGGTGAGTATAAGTGGTTAAGTGGTGTTGAGTTGTATGAGGGAGGAGTGATTTGGGCGGAATGAAGGAGAGGATTGAGATGGTGAGAAGCCGATCAGCTTTTCTTTTGGTGTCACTAAAGCTCTGCTGCATATGTCATAAGTGGGCTTGGCCCATACAAGCGCGTCCAAGTCGCGTCTTGATGAACCACTTAACGCGTCTTCCCCCACGCGCATCACTTTAACTTGCATGCATGAGATGACAAGATCCGTCGTCAATTGCACCGATTGCACTGCATCTGCTATTCACATGTCATGTTCATGATACTATTAAGTCTATTCTAGTCTATCAAGTCGTTACCGCTCGTGAAAGCCGTCATTATCTGTGCCTGTAATTCATCCATATCTCCAACATCCATCTTTAATCACGTACGCCCTGCCCGTCTATATCAGACTCTGCCTCAACTCCTCAACAACCACCTCAACTTAACCTCCCCCCCTTCATCACGACTGCTGGTAGATGGTGCACCTCCACGCAACAAACGCAGCCGCCGCAAAGCTCACCGCCATGGCCCCCCAGACCTCGTGCCGCTGCATCGCCCAGTGCGTCGCCAGCCACCGCGCAACGCTGCCCGCCACGACGCCCATCCAGCCCACGAAGAAGCCCGTCTCCCACCAGGCCTGCCGCGCGCTGTCCTTCTTGGCCAGCTCGCTGCTGTTGCGCATGCTCGTGCCCCAGCCGTCCGCCGTCAGCGTCAGCAGGCTCCAGACGTGCACTGCCGGCAGCGGCAGGTGGTAGAAGAACATGCCCGGCACGATCCATTTCAGCGACGCCCGCTCCAGCCGGTGCGGGTTGCGCAGCAGGTTGTACAGCGCGCTGGCCGCGATGCGCACCAGCACGTCCGACACAAACACCAGGATCAGCCGCTCGCCCGTGAAGAAGTACCACAGCGCCGCCACAAAGGCGATGACGGGGCCCAGCTCGCGCTTGCTCATGCTGTAGAAGAGCAGCGGGTGCGTCACCAGGTACACGCGCGGCTGCAGCAGCGACTCAATGTGCGTCGCCCGCGCCCACCGGACCTGCTGCTTGAGCCAGCGCGCCATCGTCGTCGGCGTGTCCGTCGCCGCCAGCACGTCGGACGCGAAGACGACGCCCCAGCCGCGCAGCAGCAGGTTCGTCGTCAGGTGCCGGTCCTCGTTGATGATCATGCGCTTGCCCATCAGCGTCTGCAGGTACCACGGGATCAGGATCGCCGGCATCGCCGCCAGCCGGAACACCGTGCTCGGCCCGCTCTGGCAGTCGCTCGTCGCCGTAAACGCCGGCATCGACCGCGTCAGGTACAGCTCGCCCCAGTACACCGTCGCCGCCAGGTTCGTCACCGTCGTCTCGTACCCGTTGTGCACCACCAGCCCCGAGCTGGCGCCGCCCACCGTCGGGTCGTGCGCGATGGCGTCCACCGTCTTGTGTATCGAGTCCGGGAACACGAGCGTGTCCGAGTCCGACGACCACAGGAACTCGACGCCCAGCACGTCGGCGATGACGAGCGCAAAGACAAACGTCGTAAACATGACGCCCTTTTTGTGCATGTGTCGCTGGCGGAGGCACAGGTGTCGCACGCTCGCCAGATCGACCTTTTCCTGCTCCAGAATGGTCCGCGCCAGCTGAAAGCAGTGCCGCATGGCAATCTCGTAGCACTCGTCCAGGTTGACCGGCTGGCCGTTTTGCTTGCACACCGAGATGTGCTTGGCGATGAACTGCTCTGCCACCTCGCCCAGTGGCTGAGGGACGTGAATCACCTTGGACTGGGTGGGATATACCTGTGGCCGTGTCAGTCGCTTCTCCCCTCACGTGTGCCTCGAAGAAGATATACTTACGTAGTTGAAGACGTCAACCATGTCCTGATCGGCAGCCTCATCTCCATCAATGCCAACGAGCATGAACATGCAATGCTTCGCGCTCTTGTAACTCTGCAGCGCCCTCGCAAACAAGGCAGGATCCTCCCGCCATCCCACCACAGCGGCCATAGAGTCCAGTCTCGACTGCGGCTCAATCTCCGTCACCGAGAAGCCAACTTTCTTCTCATCGTAAAAGCCGTCATCGCTCCTCTCATCCCGTGGAGAAGCCAGCGGCCGTTCAGGCGGCTCCTCCTGTTCGTAAAACTGCAGTCTCCGGCCTTCGTTTACCAGCCGGTTCAGCTCCGTCAGGACAATGGTCAGGATGAGGTCCAGGGTGACGGGGTATCTGCAGTGGACGCTGACGGCCCAGTAGGCGGGGGTAAGGAGTAGGCAGCCGACGACATTGAGAAGCATGCGTAGGTAGGACGTGGGCCGGCCCTTTGTGACGATGGGAATGGAGCCATTATGGAATGGATCCATCATTGTCAACAGCGGGAAGGGGTGTATCTTCCTCGAGGTTGGGAGTAACAGCTGACCAAGGTGGTAGGACGAAGACGGGATGCGAATGAGGTAACGAGCGGCAACTACAACACTGAGTAGATGGTGGGCAGTTGAGCAGAATGCAACAAGCAAGATAGATAACAAAAAGTTAGCGCCGCTGGGCCTTTAACATCTCCCAAAGCCCTGCAGAACGGCAAAGAAAAACAAGAATAAAAAGACTTGGCTCGTTAGGCAGAAGAGCCGCAAAGGTGCAAAGACGTAAATAAAAAGGGGGGGAAAGGCTAGGTATGGGCCTCGTGAAGTCCAGGCTAGCCAAAGAGGTCCCGTCAACTTCTGCCTTTATTAGCTATTACCTACTTGGCACGGCACATGGATCTCTTCGGAGGCTACTGCATGTGGGTGGTAAGGTAAGGATGGATACGAAAGCTCAGCCGCTTGCTGGATGACTTACTTCGTGATTAGGATGGATGCCAAGTGTTTCCTTCTTATTGCTTTCTATCGCATTGCGTTCGTCGAGCTGAAGCAGCGGATGTCCGACTTTCGAGGCAAGTCGTATAGATAGTGTTGTCAGTCGTGACACGGCATGAGAGCAATACTTTGGCTAATTCGGCCATGTGGCGCTCTCGATACTTGGAAAGTTCCGAGGCCCGAGATTGACAAGGAAGACTTTGTTGTCATGGGTACCTGATTGCATCAGTACTCGGGAAACTGTGAGATCGCGCTGTTGTGTATGGTTGTGTCCAGTTTCTCAACCGAAAAGATCTCCAGACTTCATTCTAGTACTTCCCTTTGTGATACCGAATCTCTCGTCGTGTCTCTCTTTGCTGCTCCTCGTATACACTCGTCAGCCCTACTGGCTTCCCTTCACACCCTCGTCGTCTTTCTGTCAAATTTTCCTCGCTCTCACCAAACGGCTATCGCCTTCGCGTCTACTATTCCCGCGAGCCAAGGAATCAGCACAGCCCTTGTCACTGAATCCGCCTCTCCGTATAATTTCACGAGAGTAGCGCGCATTGGTCCACACTCCCCTTGGCGAGAAACGGGCGGGCTAGCTCGAGCTGTCTCTAGCGCACGCGGTACAGAATAGACCATGCTCACATGGGGGAGAAGAGAGACAGGGGGGCGTGGTTGAAGGATTCGCATCACGGATTCACGGATGGGCTAGTTTCGACCCAAAAATATCGTCGGTGGGCGAAAAAACTTGAACCGAAGACCTTTCTGGCCGTCCGGCAACTCGTGGGTTCGGAAATGCAAATGGAAGGATTTGTATCCTTGCCCTCCCTTATTGCTCTCCAGGCTTCTTGATTCTGTGTGTATTTGAGAGTTGACAATGCGCAAAACGCTATGAATCTGAATCAACCGAAGGGTTTCCTAGAGCTTGCTGCTTGGACATCAGCGTGCGATATCGAAAGAATGGCACCTTGTGTGTATAACTCGACCTGGCTGTCTTCAGAACCTTTCCTGTGGCCGGCGCTTGTGATCGACACCATCTATCGGAAGAGGCTGCGGGAGGATCCATAGTTCTTACAGAATCACAGATGAAGTCGCCAAAGTCAGTGCGTAGCAGTTCGATCTGCACATTCGTTCTTGATACCGAAACTGCGGTTGAAGCCCTTGACCATGGCCGCGCTTTTTCGACCTCCTACTCGCCAGCTATGTACGCCGCGAGCAACCATGCCTGCCGCGGAATAAACAGCGACCCTGCACGGTTTGAGTATTAGGGCGAAGAAGAAATTGATAAGTTGGTGGCCTGGCTTACACTTGGCCAAGATGGAAACGACACCTCGGAGAAAGGATGTGAGCTTGCAGGCGCGTGGGCCGTGATGACTCTTCTGCTAGACATGTAGTTGCAGACAGTATCTCCTGATCAGCCTCTGAGCTCAAACAGCTTCTTGTTGCACGTCAACTCACTTAACATCGTCGTCAACAAACGCTGTGTTCTCAAAGATGCAGCTTTGTATACAGTCACCAGCTGCCTGGAAGATCCTCATCCTGCCGGTGTAAGTCGTCGACTAACGAGGCATTCATTGGTGCATCCATACGAAGTCGTGCAGCGCCGTCGTCTGTGTGACCCATGTCGAATATCTTCCAGACGAGCGAAAAGCAGACGATTCCCGATGCCAGGTCCACTCCTACTAGTCGTAACGTTAACCTTACCTTACTCGTACGAGCGTGTAACCACACGCAATGCTTAATCTCCGACGCCGCCACCCGTCCCGTACCAGACCGTAAAAGAACCACTGAGAGATCTGTCAGCATTCAGCATGACGAAATATAGACAGGAAGAGGAAGGGGGGGACAGAAGAAGAACAAAAGAACGAGCCACAACAGATACTTGACGTCCACAACTATGGCAAAGAGCGTAAAGATGCAAACCGTGAAGAAAATGGAACCAAACACCAAGCAGAATATCCGTCAGAGCCGGGAATGGGTCGGAGGACCCGACTTCTAACAACGGCGCCGTTCTCTTCACATTAGCCGCACGCCAACCAGGGGCTGAGTATTCCTGGTCCGGCAGTTACCCGTTTTGGCAATGTGCACCTGGGGCCGGCCAGGGGCTGTCATGAGGCAGACAGGCATTGGTTCCTGCTCCTTTGGTGCTCCGTACCTCGTGCTTGGGATTCGTACAGCGTCTCGGCGCTGTTCAGCTCGTACAAGCAGCTCACGGCTTGGCGCAGCAGGAGTCATGCGAGCTCAAGGGGCTGTTTTTCATCTCGTCTTTTCGTAGGCACCAGTCGCCAGACACGAGCCCGAGTTCGCAGCCTTTCTCTCGGCCTGCCCAGCCTGTTGATGAAGTCATAATAAGCCACAGACCCCTTTTACAGGCAATTTTGGGACTTACACGGGAAGCGTCAGAATAACTGACGATCCGGCTCGGGCGTGACATTTCCGGCGCGAGATCGACAGCGGGACTGAACTCGTCGTCCTCTCGTTCTGTCTCCCCTTCTCTTCCAACCCCGTTTCTCACAATCGGGTCTTTTTCTTCGTTCTTCGTCTTCTCGCTTCTCTCTGCACGCATCTGCTTTCTGGGATCCAGTGAGCGGACCAGCATTGCCTCACAATGTTGGTAACGTACAAGAACAACCGGCTGATACCAGCGCTCATCATCGCCGTGTGTTTTACGCTCTTCTACTGCCTTATCGACCCGTCACTGGAGAATTATGGGTATAATCCAGAGGCAAAGCAGAAAGGCATCGTGGTAGAGGAGGTGCAGATGTCTGATGGCCAGCGGAAGCTGGTTGAGCTCGACAAAGCCCCAAAGACGGAAGCGCCAGAGTTGCCCGCCAAGGAGGTCCAGTATGTCGCGCCAACTTCCAGTCACCAGACAGCAGACGAGGGCCAGACGCCCAGCAAGGCCATCTCGTACAATGGCCTGTCGACGGATGACGTCCTCCTGATTGTCAAGACTGGCGGCACCACCGTGTGGAAGCGCATGCTGGTGCACCTCACCACGTCGCTCGCTCATCACCGCATCCCCCTGGCCAACACCGCCATCTACTCCGACGTGGCCGAGCAGATTGGTCCCTACAAGATCATTGACGTGCTGGCCAACATGTCATCCACCGCAAAGGCCCAGCCCGACTTTGACGTCTACCGCCAGCAGCCGGAGTATTCGGCCCACAACTATTATGTCGAGGCCGCGGGAGTCAACGGCGACGAATGGGGCCCCGTGGGAGGTTGGATCATCGACAAGTACAAGTTCCTTCCGCTGATACAGCATGCTGGCGACAACTGGCCCAAGGCGAAGTGGTACATCTATATGGAAGACGATGCATACATCTTCCTGCCTGGAGTCCTGGGCTACCTGGCCAAGTTCGACTGGACTCAGCCGCACTACCTGGGCAGCTATGCGGCCAAGTCGGACGTCATCTTCGCCCACGGTGGTGCTGGGTTTGCGCTGTCGCGAGGAGCATGGGAGCAGTCGTTTGGCAAGCAGGGCAACGGGAACGGCAGCCTGACGGAGGAATACTACCAGTATACGGCTGACCACTGCTGCGGTGACCAGGTGCTTGCTCACGCGCTGCGCAAGCACGGCATCAAGTTTGGCGAGAACGGCGGCGACGGCAAGTTCACCTTTGGCTTCAATCCCTTGGTCCACTGGGCCTTTGCCTTTGCCAGCGCCAACTGGTGCAGCCCGCTGCTGTCGTGGCACAAGGTGCACAACCGCGACGTCGCCCGCTATTACGAACTTGAGCAGAGTTGGGACTGGAGCAAGGGACCGCTCCTGCACCGCGACTTCTTCAACGCCATGATCCTGCCCAGCATCAAGCAGCACGCCGAGTGGTGGGACAACTACTCGGGCGTCTTCGAAGTTTCGTCCGGCAACCGAGAGTGGGCTCCCAAGCCCGGTGCCGACAACGGCAAGTTCGACGAGGCCCTGTGGGCAAACGCCTGGGAGTCGGTGCAGGCTTGCGAGGCGGCGTGTCAGGGCTGGACCAAGTGCATGCAATGGAACTATGTCGAGGACCTGTGCAAGATGGACGACAAGATGTACATGGGCCAGGGCTATGCGCCGGGCATGTCCCAGAGGAAGACGGCGCTGAAGCACACAAGTGGGTGGATGTGGCAGCGATTGGAGGAGTGGAAGTGCTGAAAGGTATCTGCAGTTAGCGTTTGCTCGGCTCATTGTGGCGGGCGTTCTTGACGAGCATGATCATGGGATTGTATTGGATTTCATACCTGGTATAGAGGAGCGTCTGTGGCCTTTTTTTTTGGGGGGGGCAAATCTTTTCTTTATCAACCCATCATGTATGTATGGTTTCTTAAGCTGGGCGTCTCGTGGATTTAGGACTTGAGACAAGGCGTTGGACGGGTAATGTCTGTGAAGCTGCGTCACGCTGCTTTCTTGTTCAATGATTGTGTTTGTGAGCCTACCATTGTGAGGATGTCTTCCGAATCAAACTGAGATGACGAGGGCGAGAATCTCTTGAAGCTGTGAATTGTGTGGTGTTCTCTCTTGCCTTATCTACCTTACCTAATCTCGTTGACCCCTCAGGCTGAGGAAGTCGGCGACGAGGCATGCACCTGCTCGATGAAACGAGCACTCCTGCTTCTTGCCTCAGGTAGGTATCTAAGGTACACTGCTTTTGTCATGACAAAGTGGAAGGTGGTGAGGGAGCTCGATATAAGTCCTCTCTCGACCGGAGCTTCTCAAGTTCCTCCTTTCCCTTCTCCATCCTACCTATCTGACGAGTATCCGATGGCTGCCATCCATTTGCCTACCTAAGAACGGGCAATGAAGCTCGGAGCAAGTACTTGTGCGATACAATCATTCAACTGTATCCGACACTCAAGCTCAGTCATTACCGTGGTCTTGGCAGGTTTCCTTGCGAAGCTCGAATCCAGTTTTCATGCTTCTCTCTGTCGGCTGGAAGCTGCCTTGACGTCGACAGTGACTCTTACATGGCTGTGTCTTTAACGTTTCACTCGAACACTGATTCTCCCATTTGATCTTCAATCCAAGGATAGCTACTTACAGCACGCTTACAACACAATTGAATCACTGCCCAAGCTTAGCCTCTAGTCGAGAAGAAGACAGCCTAATAGTCTTCTTGACTTTGTTCAGCCTTTGGCATGATCAGACTCAAGCAGTCAACTTGGAAGCAGATAGAATTCTTGTGGATCTTGAGAACGGCTTAAACGAATTACAACAGCATCTTCAAGAGACTCATCAAGGGGCCGTGATATAAGTCCATGGTGAATGCGAGGTAAGAGACCCGAATTTGGCTTGCTCATTTGAGATTTACTGACATTTCGACCATAATAGATCCATTTTCCTCGAGGAGATTTCCCATCATATGAAGACATATATGTCTACGTGGCCCTCGACGAGACGCCAACACTCCTCATCAATCAAACATAAGTACATACCATTGTTACTAGACGAGTTTCAAGGGAGTCTTTTTCCTACACTCCCTGCAAATCCAACGCTTGGTAGACATGGCGCCATATCAGAGTAAACCATCGAAGGATGGCAATGCGCTATTTGCCAAGCTGCCTCCAGAAGTAAGTTGATGATCTTTCGCTTTCCAAGCCCCGAACAATAGCGAATAGGCTGTTTCTCAGAGCATCACTAACTAGCAATCCCTGCTTTGCTTGCTGCAGGTTCGCTGCAAGATATGGTCTCTTCTCGTGGTCAAGCCTAATGGTTCAGTGTTTCCGGTGCTCATTCCAACGTATGCAGCAACAGAGAGATTCGTCTGTATGGACTGGACAAAAAGTGTGCCCAACGTGACTCTCCAACTGGATGCTATTACGCAGACTTGCAAGCTGTTCTACGCCGATCAGGAAGCTCATCTACTCTTCTACAAGGTTCGTTAGCTTTCTATTAGAATGCTTCACTCCACCATCAGGCATCTTGTCATTAGGCAGTATACTTACCTTGGGTCATACAGCTCAACAAATTCCAATTCCCCGGAAGCCGCGAGTGCCTCACATATGTCGCATCAATCACTCCTTCTCGACGACAAGCAATCCGCAACATCACCATCTCATCTAGCCCAGTCGCTTATGATACCCGGGACGTCAAGGCCAGGAAGCCGAGCGAGCGTCTCCTCGCCATCGCCTCACTCTGCCCAGGTCTGCAAGTCTTCAAAAACGATAACCTCTTCTTTCAAGCAGACTCAATGACGCAATGGGCTGTTATGCTAGCTAGATTTCTTGAAGCTTTTGTCTCTCAACTACCGCAGCTCAAGGAAGTCTCATTCCGGGGTGGGAAAGGAGACCGCGCGCTGGTTTTTGGCTCCATGGCCGAGAGCGCAGAATTTTACTGGGAAACGTTGGATCAGTTCGCGTATAGCTGGAAGAGACAAAGCGTATCCTTTAGCATACCCGGCGAGGAGGCGCTGACCAGAGTATGGAAGCTGTTGCGTGATCGAAAGCCGGCGGTCGGTTTGCCACTGCCCAGGAGCCGCCTCAGAGCTGCCATCGCAAGCACGCCCATCCTGACGCTTGGTGAGAATCGGCGCAAGCTGAAAGAGAGCGGAACAGAAGATACGCATGGCGATAATCCTGTACCATCTGCGCCCGACCGCATATTTAGCGGTGGTTCTTGGATCAGAGGATTTCGAATGCCTGGTGATCAGCGCTTCCCTCGGCTGTATATTGGCAATAAATGGTACGGGTGGCATCAAGTTTTCCATTCGGACAAGATATCTGAGCCTCAAGCCGAACGCTTCTTGGATATGGCCCTGGAACTCTTCGCCTCGAAACACCCACCGTGGGTGCACGCCAAGCGTGCGAGCAAAGGGAGGCGTCATGGAGATTGGAGGGCCGAAAGCAAGATGATCAACGCCATATGGGAGATGAAGCGTCTGAGCAGGAAGGCCAAGTTAGGGGCATTGAAGAAGCTATATAAAAAGTCGCGTTGGAGGCGCGGCAGAAATTATTATCACATGTAGAGGCCTCTCTTTGGAAATATTCCATTGCTAAACCAGCTTCTCAAATAGATAGCCCCTGAGAGGAGACCACATCGCCTACCTAGTCATAGCTCCCAAAAATCGTCTTTTTCTTATGAAAACACATCGTTATTTTCCTTTCCTTTACTTATTACTCTACAGACCCAGACTTAGCGTGTCAACCATGTTCAACTCTGAAAAAAGTCCCTCCACCCATAGAGTTCCATGAAGATCCCCGTTACCAAATTGATTACCTCACCGCATGTCTGCTCTTTTTTCTCCTATTCTCGCCCTTGCGGGACCACGCCTTGCAGCCGGATATCAACAAGTCTCGAAAGAACTTCTCAGAGTATCAAGACTTGTATATCTTCACCATCGCAACATCTGTCTCACCACAAGTCCGCCTGACCGCCCGTGCTCGCCGCCATCGAGGGATCAGCCCATTCGGGCACCGCAGACGGAGGCTGATACGACGACCACGTTGGGTCCACAAACGCGGACTGCCCATTATCATCCGAGCACCAGCTTCCCGGCATCTTGGACGACTGTTCGTGTTCACCCGGCGGACCCGTCACGGCGGACGAGGGGATGACGTTGTTGTCTACCATGGCGGGAGTCGGATCCTTTCCTCCTGTCGGAGAAGTGTTCTGGCCTTGATCCTGGCCTTGTCCTCCACCATCGTTTCCGCTATTATCGTTCGTCTGTTGCTGGTTGTTGGCATTGCTGTCGCCCCAAGTACCGCCGTTGTTGGCGTTGTCAGTGTTGCCCCAAGTTCCCTGATTGTTCTGATCATTTCCACTGCCAGTTCCCCATTGACCGGCTCCTGTGCTGTTCCACTGGCTGTTATTATTCGTGGTTCCCCATGCGTCGTTGTTGTAATTATTTGTCGTCGTGCCCCAGGTGTCACCGTTGTTCGTCGTGCCCCAAGTATTGTTGCCATTGTTCGTCGTATTCCAGGTGTCGTTGCCATTATTCGTGTTCCAGGTGTCATTGCCACCGCCGCCAGTACCCCATTGATCACAACCTCCCTGGTTGTTGTTGTTGTTGTTGTTGTTATTATTAGTGGCACTACCATTGCCGCTGCCTCCCCATGGAGCGCCTTGATCGCTGCTGTTTGCCCATGCTCCAACACTCCTTCGGGAGAATGCATCCCAATTGCCAGCTCCGTCTTGACCCTGTTGCGAGCCACCGCTATTCTTGGAGCAGTTCGAATTACCGGAGTGAGACGGCGGCTTGTCGTTGCCATTCGAGCGGTTGCTTCCCATGTTGCTGAAAGGAGACTGTCGCTTCTTGTAGTATGGGTTGGGCTTCACCAGGTCAGTATTAGCACTGTCATGATCGACAAACCGGAGCACCTTCTCTCGGGTTGTATCTACCTTTGCCGGCTCCGGCATGACATTGTTGTTTGGCTCCGGTGCTTTACTGCCCTTTTTCCTGTCCGGCGTACCACCTGCGCTATTGGACATGCTGAAGGCGCTTCTGTATCCTTGTTTGTTGTATGGATTCTCGTACCAAGGGGCAGGCATTGGAGGTGGTCCTGGGTAAGCATACGGCGGGTAACCAGGAGGTGGCACCATTGCGTTCCAACTTGGCATCGGCATGCCTTGGGTGATCGGAACATGCTCGTATCCGTGAGGTGGTTGTTGTTGCTGTGGAGGTGGCATAGGCATGACGTTGTTATACCCAGGATAATACGGATTCTGCGCTGGATGAGGCATTCCAGCAGAATGAGGCATACTTGCAGGATGCGGGGGGCCGGCTGCGTTTTCGCGAGCAGCAAACATATGGTGGCCGTTTTGTCCATACACAGACCCGTGGTACACGCGAACTACGCCATGTAGAGCATCGTAGTATGCGTTGGGAGGAGGGTCGTCTTGTGTTTCAACCACACGCTCCGTCTGCATGAGCTCCGACCGGATAGGGGCGATGAGGTTCGGTGGGCGAGAGTGAGAATACTGGTAGCCTCCTGGTTGGTGCATCTTCTGTCCATCAACAGCTGCTGATTTCTGCGGCTCGTCGACTTCCCTTTCCTTGCCCTTGTCAGTCGACGTTCTCTCGGGCTCGGCTTCTTCTGTCTTCTTCTCTTCTTCGACCTTCTTTGTCTCTTCCGCTTTCTTTGCTTCCTCAGGTTCCTTTTTGTCTTTGGGTTTCTCCTTGCCCTCTTCCTTGGGATTGTTTGCCTTTTTCCCAGACTTTCCAGCCTTTCCAGAGGTCGTGTCGAGTTTCTTCTTGCCGGCAGTGATCCTCACAATCACTTCAGATTCGGTCTCAGATTCCTTTGCCGACTCCGAGGTCTCCCCCTCATTGCTAGAGATCTCAACTATTTTTGCTCCTTTCTTCTTTTGGTTGGACGTTTTTGTTGACACGGGCTTCTCGTCAGCCGAAGACTGAGCTTCAGAGGCTGAGGTCTCAGGCTCAGACTCAGATTCTGGTTCTTTCTTCTGAGGAACTGCATGTTTTCCCTTCTTCTTGCATTTGTTCTTCTCGCAAGCAGTCTCTTGTTTCTTCTTTCTTGCTAAAGCGCATTCTTTGCATTCACATGTTGGATGAGGCTCAGAATCTGCTTCGCTCTCCGAACTCTGGACTGGTTTTTCTTTCTTCTTCTTGGTGAGCTTTTTCGGCTTGGACGGTTTAGCCGCAACGGAAGAACTGTCGGAGGAAGATTCTCCTGCAGACGACGTTTCGCCATCAGAGCTCCCATTGGATGAGCTGGCCTCAGGCGTTGCCTGTCCAGAGGAACCAGAGTTGGAACTCGCGTCCACGCTGGACTCCGAGGTTGTCTCTTCTTCCTCGCAGAATGTGACCGACGTTTTCTTCTTCATGGCAGACTTGACGGGAGTGGCCTCTTTTTGGAATCGAACTTTCTTCACCACTTCCACCACTTCTGGCTTACCTTCGGGCTGGGGATCAGGCTTGGGCTCGGGTGTGGGCTCAGGTTTGGGCTCAGGCTCTGGTTCTGGCTCAGACGCTGGCGCTTCCGTCTCCTTTTCTCTCGGCCGTTCACGTCGAGGATAGGTCACCGTGAGGGTATCCTCGCCAGACTCGTCATCCGTAGTGACTTGAAGTTTGATGACGTCGCGCTTTTTTTGCTTGGGCTTTTGAGGTTTTGGAGGGGAGCCGAGAGCGGATTTGATGGTTGTTCCCACCATCCACTCGCAGAGGAGAGAGGGGCCGGGCTTTTTGGGCATGCCGGCGATAACAGGGGCGGCAGACTGTTGCTCAAAGTGATTTCGAGTGAAACTGCATTGGTAATGGGAGGAAGCTGAGGCGACTTGACCGAGTCGTGGCCGTAGAGAAAAAAAGTGGTGGAATTGTTGGAAATGTTGGGAACGTGAGCGTGACTACTGAAACGAAGAGCTCGCATAAACTCCCGCAAGGAGTAGTTTGAAAGGTTGACAGGAGACTCACAAGCCTCGAGTCCTGCAGCTGAGTGATTTCGTCCGCTGAGTAGTGAGAAGGGAAAGCACCTGAGGTGGAAGCGTGAGGAAGACTGAAGTGGGTGCTCCAGCTGGTGGGCAAACTGACCGCCCTGCCAAAAGCTTCTGGCACCCGCAATGGTCGCCCAGGTGCGTTTACAGTTGACCGCCTACCTACATAGGCTGCTGTACTGGGTGAAACGTGCCTTCAAGGTGTTCCCAATTGTTAATATGATCCTCTGGCCTTAGGTAGGCTGAAGATCAAGAGTCCTTTTCCGTATGTTTCGTCTCTGTTCAACTGATGCAGTTGCTACCTTTTTGGGGTACTATCATCGGTCTTTGATGCAAATCAAGGGGGATCTCTTTGTAGCCGAGCTTTTCTGGAGGCGTGAAAGTCATCTCGGGTAGCCCAGAGACGGAGCAGAATCACCGGGCAGGTCATGGCTGTTGGATGAATGGGGTCAGATCTACGATATGCCTTATACAGCAACCGCTCTGCTATTGCGGACAGCTTGCCTACGCAACGCTGCCGTGTCAGAATGGAGAGGCTGCCTAGATTGATCATGGTCATTTGGTTCAGTCGGGAATCTCAACCTAGGCAGCGTGCATTTCTTCGGGCATTCTTGTTTCGACATTCCTTTTTCTCGTCATTCATTACGCATTATTTGTTTCCTAGATAACGGTTAGATCAAGATGACTTCGCCTCTCTCTCCTGCATCTCCCTCCACTGTCTCTCCACCCTGACATTCTGCCAAAACCTCCAGCTTGCCAATGCCACTGCCAATGGCGGGAATCCCAGCATCAACCACGCCCACCATGCTGGATTGGCCTCCTTCAGCTTGCGCATCTCCTCGTCCAAAGCCGCCTTGAGCTCGTCCTTGGATCCGTCATTCCAAAGCACCACTCCCTTTCCCTCGCCCGCATACAGGCATCTCTTCGCCTTGAGCCGCACATCCATCTGACTCTTGACCCTATTTTCGGCATCTTCTCTACTGAGGTCTGGATTCCTGTCCATCAGCCTCTTGAGCTGCGTCTCCGGCTCAGTCACAGCAACCACCATTGTCGTCCCGCAGAACCTGTCGAGACGGCTTTCAAACAGAAGCGGCACATCCAGCACCACTGCCCAATAGCCCTGCAAGTAGCACGACGCCACCTTCTTGACCATGCCCAGCCGTACAGCTGGATGGACGATCCCAGAGAGCACCGCCCTGTTCTGCTGCATCTGAGGCTCGTCACCAAAGACCAGGCGCCCCAGGACAGCCCTGTTCAAAGGGCGCCCCTTGCCATTGGGTCCATTCTCCGGCATGGTGTCCGAGACTGGGAGAAGCAGGTCAGGGGCCATGGGGCCAAAGTGCCTAACGATGGCACGGTAGCCTCTTGTGCCGGGCTCGACGACCTCTCGAGCCAGGACATCGGCGTCGACAATGGGCAGCGAGTGAGGTGGCGACGCCAGGAGTGATGCAACGGTTGATTTTCCGGTCGCGATGGACCCGGTGAGTCCGATGATGAGCATGTTTGCGGTTTGCTGGATTCGGAGAGCAGCCGTACAATATGTGATGGAACAGGTATGTGATTCATGCTTGGCAGATGAGGTTCAAGCTGATGGCATGATGACTAAGCCTTCTGCAGCAGCGTGGAGACTGCATTTCTTTGTACCACCCAGGCAGACACCCTGAAGGTCCACATCACGAGCCTAATCTCAGAAATCCTGAAGTACATAGGTAGAGATACTACATACATCGATCGGACTTGGCTTGCATCAGCTCATTTCACTGACAGTCTTTGCCTTTGGTGACTTGCAAGCATCCATGTTCGATTTCTCCTTGAATACGTAGGAGGTACTATCTCCATCTTTGCAAAGTACCAGCCCAGAATCCAAGCTCAAGGGCACGTGCCAGCTGCAGCCGCATTAGGAAATTCCTTCTAGCAATTGTGAGACCAAGTACCGAAACCAAGTTTTGCCCGCGACAAGTCGCAAAAACGACTGACTCGACAATGCTTCGTTTTCTTCTCCCTTGCCAGAGAAGATACCAGTGGCATCTCTGAGATATCCTCTCGAGTTGAATATCCCCCAACGTTCGCATCACCGTCGACTCAATCCTATCATCAGCGAGGCGCCGCATTGCGCGCAATCGTCATCGACTTCGGCCCGGAAAGCTCACAGCAGAGCCAGCCTCTCTGATGTCTCCAGCGACCATGGCTCCTCCTACGCAGACCTTCAACCTCGATGTCGAGGCAATCTCAGGCATCTGCGGGTAAGCTCTGTTTACTCTGATCTGTCGATTTCATCGCTGACCCTTCACGCTCAACAGATCCATATCCATCGCTTGCTGGGGTGAGTGACGTCGTCGTCGTGCAAGAGTGCTTGCGAGAGCGGCCCAACTGACTCTTCTCCAGTCGTTGTATTTTCTCCGCAAATCATACAAAACTTCCAACGGAGTAGCGCCGATGCCCTCTCCGTTCAATTCATCATCGTGTGGCTGCTGGGAGATGTCTTCAATATCCTCGGCGCCGTACTGCAGGGAGTTCTCCCCACAATGGTATGCTGGCCTCCATTGCTCGCGTGACCTTTGACGGGAAGCTGACTTGTCTGCCTCCAGATAATCCTTGCGATATACTACACCATTGCCGACATTGTACTGCTCGGCCAGCTGTTCTACTACCGCGGATTTACGTGGCGCGACGAGCCGACTCCAACCCCGCCCAAGACAAACGGCAACGCTCCCGCGACAGCCTCGGCCTCGGCCCATGCAGACGAACACACTTCTCTCCTCAACCGACCAGACCATCATGGCCGACGCGGTTCGGACTGGTCCGGCTTCTCGCCGGCAGTGCCGCATCTCCTCGAGCCACCGGCTACTCCGCAACCGCCGCCGACGGCATTCCAGACTGTCATGTGGAACTCGGTTGTCATCCTCATGGTGTGCGGCGCTGGAGTTGCTGGCTGGTTCCTTGGCGAAAGGGCATCCACTGGCGAGAGGCCGCCTTCGAACGATGATAACTCCCTTGAGTTCAACACATTGGGTCAGATCTTTGGGTACATCTGCGCGGTGCTCTACATTGCGTCTCGAATGCCGCAGCTCATCCTCAACTGGAGGCGCAAGACAACTGAAGGACTGAGCATGCTCTTCTTCTTATTTGCCTGTCTCGGAAACACAATGTACGTTCTGTCCATTGTCGTGTACGAGCCACGCTGCGGGGAAGAGGCATGCGAGCCAGCAGAAGCAAGGCGGCGTTACGGCAGATATATCCTTGTAAATCTCAGCTGGCTGGCTGGCAGCGCCATTACCCTTCTGATGGATCTCTGCGTCTTTGCCCAGTACTTTATGTACAGGACGGAAGGCGAAACGCAAACAACAACTCCCGCCGAGGACGAGACTAGCGCCATTGACGAGCCTTGGGATAACAGACCACTGCTTGATCGAGACTGAGAGGCTGCCTCCGACTATATACGACACAATTCTCACCCTTCCCCCCTCCCGTTCTCCGTTCTGCTACTTTTGGTTCCTCTTGCTTGGCGGCTTTTCCTTGTGCAAAGACTCTTGGGACATTGACTCCAATTGCGAATTCGTTTCTCTTTGCTGTTCTTCTTTTCGGGTTATTCATCTCGCTTGGTACTATATCTTTCATTTTTATTTCCTTTCCGTTCGTCTTTAGAATTTTCCTGGGTACACGTAGTACGGTACGGATGATGAGCATATGGAGGTAAATTTTTGGGCAAATTCATGGGTCGTGGCAACACGGCAATCAACAAATGGTGAAACAGGACAAGGAATTGGGCGGTTATTTGTACAAAACTGTTCTTCTGTAATTTCAGAATTTCTTCCAATATTAATATTTGAAAGGTTGCAGTTATAGGCATAGCAATGATTCCTCTTCCAATTACACCAAAGTCTTCATGTCAATGCTTGCCCATGATCTGCCTGAATTCACGATAAGGCCCATATCAGCAGGTACTGGACCTTCCGCGGCCAAATGAAATTCCGCTCCACGGCAAGCCCCCACTCCCCGGGCAAGAATAAAACTCCCTCGACGCAGCCAAACTTTTGCTCTTTTCTTCTTCCTTCTTCCTACATCATCAGTTGGGTTATTCTTACACCGTCATGTGTTTTTATAATTCAAATGGCGGCTCCGCTACGGCGGCTTGCTGAGGGTTAACCTGATTCTCTGTGGGTTTCCTTCCGTTCCCGGCCTCCTAAAGTAAACACCATGTGATACACTTTTCCTATCAGCCGCAAGTCGACACCTCTCGTGGGCTGTGACTGTGGGTGTCTCTCAACATACTTGACTATACGATTTTCGGGGTTTTCTCATGAACTATGGGTTGGAATGGCTAGGGGTTGGACTGCACGTAGAATTTGAATTGGCCCTTGTGTGTGACCATCGGCTGTAGAATCTCGAGCTCTGGCCGCATTTTTTTTTTTTTTTTTGTCGCAAAAATTTCTGCGGTACGGACATGAAGACTCCGAGATATGAGCGACTGCAGAACACCTGCGTGCAGTACCATGCAGAGGCACAACACTCCGCATAGCTATGACCTCGGTTTACGTCGAAAGTCATGCTCAAAATTGGTTCGTTCAATCTCGTCGAGCGAGATCGTAAACACCTCGAATAGCCGAGTAATCAGCATCTTGGGGCGCATTCATACAAGCCGAAAAATTGCAATCATTTTCCTCAATTTTGAGATCTCAAATTCACGTGACTGGCGCCTCTCAATTGCTACAGTAGAGTCTGCGCACGGACCACTTTGCGCCTGTCCCCGAAATTTTTCTGAAAGTCGGAGCCGCCAGCAGGATCTTCCGGCTGCGACAGGATTCTGAGCGTCTACACAAGTCCACTTCACTTGACCTCTGTCATCGACTTCCCACAGCGTTTGGTTTTGCCCGCAGCCTTCCGCCCGCAATCAGACGCCCACCATGTCCTCTCTATGGAATGCCCTCACCGGAGGCAACAAGCCCGCCCACCCGCCACAGCAGCAGCAGCAGCAGCAGCAACACCAGCCCTTCACTCCCGATGCCGCCCCTCCAAGCACCACCAACCTCTATGACCCGACCCAGGGCGCCGGCGTCGAGTCCTTCCTGCAGAGCTCGTCCTTTGCCGACCCTTCACAACTGCACCCGCTGGCCGGCCTGAACAGGGACACGCTGGAGTACCTGACGCTCGAAGACTCAACGCTGTCCGACCTGCCGGGCGGCCAGTCCGTCCTGCCATCCCGCGGCTTCACCGACGACCTCTGCTACGGCACCGGCATCACATACCTGACGGCGCTGTCGATAGGAGGCGCATGGGGATTCCAGGAGGGTCTGCGCAAGTCAGTCGGCCAGCCGCCCAAGCTGCGGCTCAATGCCGTCCTCAACGCCATGACGAGGCGGGGTCCGTTCCTGGGCAACAATGCCGGTGTTGTCGCCATCACATACAACTGCATCAACTCGCTGATTGGGTACCTGCGCGGCGAGCACGACGCCTTCAACACGATTGCCGCGGGTGCGCTCAGCGGTATGGTGTTCAAGAGCACCAAGGGCTTGCGACCGATGATGATCTCTGGTGGTCTGGTGGCTTCCGCAGCCGGTGTTTGGGCGGTAAGTTGACCTTCACGGATGATGATGATACTGCATGCTGCATATTGCATGAAAGCAGTGAAGGTGAATAAAAGGCTAATATAGCGTTCTGTTACAGATTGTCCGACGGTCATTCTTCCCCATCCCGGAGCCGCATGCCGCGCATGCCGAGCACGCCGCCTTGTAATAATATAGCAAACCAATATCATGTAACGAATATCACTGTGAAAAGGAATTCTTCCGACGACGCGCGATCCACTGTTTAATCTGCCACACAAAAGGTGGGCAAGAAAGGGGAAAACAAGGGTTTTCAAGATGGAAACGGCACCTGACTGGGGGGAGGGCATGGAAAACAGAAAGAAAGGGAATCCGGGAGCGAGCCTCTTCCAGTCGAGTGTCAGCGTGTCACGGGGAATATTGGACGGAAGCAAGGGAAAAAAAGAAAAGAGGAAAAGGCACGGCTGTGTGGCGGTGATAGATGATCTCTCCTCCCCAAAGTTGAACTGTATATTATATCGGGTAACCGGTCAGCGAAGCATTTAGACCTTATAGGCTGGGGGCGTCTGGTCATGAATTTCAAGTTTGGATTGAAAATGCTGGAATGAAAACGCTGGTATGGGCTGAAGTGGGATTTGGGCAAGCGGGCGACAATGAGCGCCTCCGTCCGCAGCTGTACCTACCTGTGGTGTTTCATGTTTGGCTGGCGAGAGGGCTTGAGAGATACCTGTAGGTAGGGGATGCTCAGTAGGGAAGTGAAGTATTCGAAACCTTGGAAAATTGATCATCAAAAGGTCGTTTCATATGGACGTGAAGGCAGTGACTGGCCAAGGAATCCTCGGAGGACTCGACAAGGGGACTCTATGGCCGTCGAGCTTATTGATTGTCATGCTTAGGAATCTATTGTTCATTGTGCAGGCCAAAGGCCAGCAGGAAAACACAGACGAGGCCAAGAGGTTAAACAGTCAAACCTTAAGGTATACGACAACCGCATCCAAGTCGGCAAACGCTTTTTCCTTTTACATCCCTCCCCTCCTCCTCGCCCCTAGTGCAATTCACACCCACAACTACAACCACCACGAAACCACAACAACTACAAAAGCACAAAGTCTGAAGGCTTCGCCGTGTCTCTTCTTGAACGACATCAACTACCCTACGCCCTGGGAAGCTGAAGTTTCTTTCTTCTGCTTGGCTGCTGTGAATCCGCGAGAAATGTGTCTGCCTTGCTTCCCGTGGACGTGGACGGAGTACGAGGATCCGTTGGACTCGATGCCGGAGCAGCATGTGTGGGTGCATGATGGGCAGGCGTGGTCTCTGCAGCGATATGTGAGTGTTGAACTTGTTTCTTTTGTATATGGGTTCTTTTTGACATTCCTTCGTTGCGTTTCTTTCGAGCGTCTCGAGTGATGCTTCTGTTATTGTTTCCCCCCCTTTTTGTCCAGCTTCAGTTCTCCTCTGAAGCAAAGAGTTCAATGATTCGCTGTGACAACAGCCGTGAAGATGTATAGCGTGGCTGGGTTGAAGGCCTCGGGCGGCTCAGGCTGGCAGACTGGCAGCTGTCTTCATCTGAATGGGAGTGAATTGCCAGTCAGTTGGCCAGCAGCACCAGCGCTCAGCCCTGGCCTCACCCTCTGCCCACTCCTCCTCCTCTTCTTCTTCTCTTTCTTTCTTCTTTCGTCTCTTTGCCACTTTCACTTCTTCCCTCCCTTCTTCCTCTGCCTGCATCATCCATCCTCCTCTGCATCTCCTCCGGCAATGCCTGAAGGCGCAGCGGACTCCAAGTCGCCCAAGGCTCCCCGACGGCTGCGCCCTGCAGGCGAGCCCCTTCGCCAGGTGCACTTCCAGACGCCCGCCAGCGCCGCCGCAGGCATCAAGGCCGCAGCTTCTGCATTTCCTCCTGCATCTTCGTCTGCTACTCCTTTCACCTCCTCCTCCTCGTCCACCACCAATTCAACCACCAATCCTCCCACCACCGCTGCCGCAGATCCAGCATCAGCCTCGACTGGCGACTCGTTCGGCAACCAGCCCGACAGCTTCCCGCAGCTCGGCGCACCGCCTCACAGCTCTCTGGGTGCTGGCCAGTGGCACACAGCTGCTGATCCCACGCAGAGCGTCAAGTTGCCTGGCCAGCCGTTTGCCGGCTTCGCAGCACCTGGCGCTGGCCCTGGCGCGTCGCCCTTCCAGCTGCATCCTCAGCTGTTTGCCGGCCCGTTCTCTTCCCCCCTGCAACAACAACAACTTCATCATCACCACCACGTCCCTGTGCAGCTCCAGCCTCACGCCGCCGTCCCTACCGCCACGCCCGTCACCTACATCGGCAGCCCCATCGCCATGGCAGACTACCAGAACGCAGCGCCGATGCCTACGGGCGTCAACTTCCAGCCGCCGGTGCCCGACACCACCTTTGGCCCGATCCCGCACGTCTACGTGCCTCGCTTTGACGGGGGTCTCATGCCTGCTGCTGTCCAAGTCGGTCTCCCCTCGGTACAGTTTGTTTCCCGCCCTGCCACTGCCGCGCCCGTTTCCACTGCCACGTACACCGTCGTGATGCCAAAGACGTATTACTACAACGGCTACACCTACTATGCAAGTTCCGTCTCGGGTTGGTCCCTTGTTTGTGTCTTTTGCATCTGCTGGCCTTGGGAGCCATCATGCTGAACCCTCATGATGCTGCTTCCGTCCTCAACAGGCTGGCTGTCTTCTGGCTGGGCTCTTTGCGCTGCCTCATCTCTGCACAAACACCCTCTTTCATCCCATGCTCATTTCTTCCGCTCTTTTGTTGCATTCTTTCATCTCTTGTCCGTCGGCCCTGCTAACAGTTTCGTCTCTAGCAACCGACTGTTACCGGCGTCCCAGTCGCCCAACCAAGCTACGTTGTTGCTCAGCAGCCTGCCGTCGTCCCACAGCCCTTCGTCGGTCAACAGCCTGTCATGATTGGAGGACAACCAGCTTCCGCTGCGATGCCCTTCCAGCAGATGCACACTGTTCCCGCGATGGGCGTGCCCGGCGCCGGCGGCATGCCCGTCTTTGCAGGTAATGGTGGCCAAATCCCCGATGTGTCTGGTCTTGGGAAAACTCCTGCCGAGGAGACTATACGGCAGCTGCAGTTTGCGCACGCAAACAAGCTGTTCGAGCCTCAGGAGTTCAAGCCGTCGGACGATGACCCCTCTCGTTTCTACTATGTTCGCGAAGTTGACGGAAATTGGACCCAGCGCAACCGGTTTACTATTGACCACCTCGGTGACTGCCGGTGGTACGTCACGGACGAGGGCTGGTTTTACGCCGTCAGGATGCCCAACTAGCAAGGATGGAAAGGATTGTGTGTGCCCTATAAGATTTCGACGGTAGTGAAGAGTTGTGAGTATATATCTGCAAAATAGAGCGATGGTCAAGCAGCTGAGACTGGGAAAAGCACGCTGTGACTCCCATCATTTTACCTTTTCCGGAGTTGCTACGCCTCAGCGTAGGTAAGTCAAGTTATTTCCACGAACAGCGTCAGGCTCGAGTCGTTCATGCTAAGATCCATTCAGGATACCTATAAGCCGGCACATGTCTGGA
Source organism: Trichoderma reesei QM6a (assembly GCF_000167675.1). NCBI lineage: Eukaryota > Fungi > Ascomycota > Sordariomycetes > Hypocreales > Hypocreaceae > Trichoderma > Trichoderma reesei. The sequence continues at coordinate 171,346 of NW_006711164.1, read as the reverse complement.
ACGAGCTTACCTCTGGTCATCAGGTATACTTGACCCATCAGAAAATTCTTTGTCAGTTCAGGGTAGAGCTAACGACTCAAGCAGGAGAAGCTTGTTTGCAGCACAAGGTTGTATTTGGCAAAGGGACTCTGGCTGGAAGCATGGGCAGTTTTGGACCTTGATAGTTCTCCTGGCAGATATTAGGCGATTACGAAAAGGGATTTGTTCTGACATGTTTGTTGCTGGTGCTGATTCGCACCGTGGCCCTCTCTTGCCTTTTCCTCCTCACAAGCCCGTGGTTCCCCACGAGACGGAATCTCTGTTACCACCCCGAATGCTGCGGCATCGTGCGGCAAACCCCCATCCAATGGTGATGCATCCTTTGCCGCAAACTTGGAGAAGTTGTGATAACTTTTGCCCCAAATCCCGCTTAGCGTTGCAACGACGTCAGCTTGCCTACTCCAAGATGCATCCCCTTGAATTTCTTCCAGGGTATTCTCAACCCACTTGACGATTACCCCAGCTTTAGACGTGCTTCCCGTTAGCTCAACACTCCGAATCCCGAGGCCATTCCACGATGAGTAATGGAGGAATTGGGGGGGCTCTTTTTTGGAGAACCCCTCATTCACTCTTTTGACATATATTTGCTATTAATCAGCCCGGATAGATAGAGGATCGATGCGATGCGAGATGCCAGATCATTGAGAGGCGAAACCGCTTGTTAGCTGGGCGCTAGAGAGCGGCATATAGAAGCTTCATTCTCAAGGAGATTTACGATTGAACAAGTCTGTAGCAAGGTACGTTATAACGATATAAACCGCAAGAGTCAAGGGCTCTTGGATAAGAAGCTAAGGCATTGAAACGTCATTACAAATCGCATACCCACAGCTCCATACATCTTCTTTCCGAGCTTCATCTCACACAGCAGCCGTCTCTTCACTTCTCATCTACCTTCTCTCCGTTTCTCAGAGATACTGTACTGTAAGAGACAAAATCGATCCCAACAACCCCCCCGGACTATACAAAAAGAAACCACACATTTCTCATCACCATATCCATCTCAAAAGAAATGTCCCAAGTCTTCCAGCCGGGCCCCCCCTCGCTGGCCAACGACTCCTCCATGCTCTCCCGCAGATTCGGCAAGGAAGTCATCAACTACTACGGCGGCGGCCTGCTCAACCGCTTCTCCTTCCTGCGCGGCGACACCCCGTTCCTACGACGCGCGGCAACGTCGCCGTCGGCGCGGTTCGTGGCGCTGCGGGACCTGAATCCGCTGGTGGAGGATGCGCGGAGGCTGGCTTTCTTCAAGCTCGACGAGGTGAAGCCGCTGCTGCTGACTACTGGAGAGGGCGGACTGTTTGAGAAGACGGACGAGGAGAGGACGAGGGGGTTTGATTCGACGCGGGTGAGCCCGCTGGTGCTCTTCCTGGGACTGTTGCCGGATGGGCCGCTCGGGGTGGACTTGGAGACGAGCAAGCATGGGGTTGTAAAGGGGCAGCCGTTCTTCGCGGTGGACGTCACGCCCAAGGCGGGCTTCAAGGAGGCGGCGGAGGAGTTTGTCAGGGGGGCCGAGGGCAAGGGGTATTCGGTGCAGACGAATGTGCGGACCATGACGCTGGATCCCGACGGAGGTGAGTTCTCATCAACCATGTCCCCAGCTTTCACTCCCCCGTCTCTGTCAAGAATAATGTGATGAAAAAAACTGACACACACACAACAGCCGCCATCCTCGCGCAGGCTCGCTCCCTGCTCGACTGGAACGCCCGCAACAGCTTCTGCGCAGGCTGCGGCAAGCCCAACCTCTCCGTCGAATCAGGCTACAAGCGCGTCTGTCCGCCCACAGACTACGCCGGCATCTCATCCTCTTCATCCTCCTCCTCCGATAATACACCGCCCCAGCCTCGGGACGACTGTCCCACGCGCCACGGCGTGTCCAACGTGTGCTTCCCGCGCACCGACCCGACCATGATCGTGGCCGTCGTGTCCGCCGACGGCCAGCGCATGCTCCTCGGCCGACAGAGCAGGTGGCCGCCGAAATGGCACAGCACCCTCGCGGGCTTCATCGAGCCGGGCGAGTCGATTGAGGATTCCGTCCGCAGGGAGGTCTGGGAGGAGGCGGGCGTGCGGGTGGGCCGCGTCGTGATCCAGTCGAGCCAGCCGTGGCCGTATCCGTCCAGCCTGATGATTGGCGCCGTCGCGCAGGCGCTGCCTGACGGGGAGGAGATTGAGTTGTTGGATAGGGAGCTCGAGGCCGCGAAATGGTTTACGTTTGACGAGGTCAGGGAGGCGTTGCGCAATGGGACCAGTGCGCTGGGGGATCCGGTGCCGGAGGGGTATGAGGGGCCGTTGTGTGTGCCGCCGAGGCAGGCGATTGCGCATCAGTTGATGCAGGCTGTTGTTGATGGGTATCTGGATGTCACGGCCAAGATTTGATTGAGTGTTATGTGTGTGGTCTTAAGGAGTTTAGGGGTTGTGGTGACGAGAACAATGTATTAGATGAGAAGAATTAGAGCATGTACAGGGTGATCTGGGTCAAATGTGTCCTTGTATCAAACATACATTGTACCTTGAGAAGTAATCAATTTCGTGCTTTATATGTTCATGACACTCTCTCCATTTCGGGAAACACCACCCCCTCCATGACCGGAGCAGGCCTCCACTCGACAAGCCCACGCTCATACCTCACTACCCAAACGGCATCTGCATTAATCACCTCCAGCGCATCTCTCACATCCCGGTCCCTCTCCATGGCTTCTGCCAGCAACTCCAATATCTCATCAAACATGTCATCCTCCACCCTCACATAGGAAACAATAGCAGTCAGGAGCTTCACCACTGCTTCCCAGGTCCTTATAGGCGACGCATACTGGCCGAGTCCCCCTCCACCCGAGACCTGCTGTCCCATGGAGTGTTTCGTGACGTGGAAGCCATCATCTTCCGATCGTCCTGGAATCATAATCTCCCTCACCGGCAGAGACTGTGAAAGGGAGCTCTTCAAAGGGACACTCGTGCGAGCCTTACTGCCAGAAGCCTGCTGCTTGACTTTGCGACACCAATTGCCAAGCCCGTCCCACCACTCCGTCTTCCATCTAGTGCTCAAGAAGTCTCCCGCCGCCTTGCACAGTCCAGACAGCGCCTCGCAGGCTTCAACCACGACAAACGTCTCTGGATCGTGCAGTCTCGCTATGACTACCGGCCAGATGGCGTTGACGAGAGGCAAAAAGGCATCTTGGTCAGCCGCGAGGACCGAGGATGCCGTGGTGACGAGTTCGAGCAGTGACCTTCGCAGTGTCGGCGTCGGCGACGTTAGGTAGTGCTGCGTGAGGCTTGCCACGCGCTGGAGGAGTTGGTAGGTGGGTGAGTTTGGCTTCTTTTCCTCTTCTGGTGGCGGCATCTCTTGGTCTTGACCACCGTCTTGTTCGTCTTGTCCCTGCGCCAAGCCGCTCGTCCACGGGATTCCCGGGTGTCCTCCTGTTGGTTCTAATCCCTCCATCTCGGCTCTGTCGCGCTCTTCCCTTTCCTTCCGCCGATCGAGAAACTCCAGAAGCATATCCAGATTCTCCATCTCTTCCGCCTTCTTCTTGTGATTGATGGATGACATCTCAGCTTCGGTGAGAAGCCGGCCATCCGCTTGAGATGCTTGGTCCACAATCTCCTTCAGCACAGAAAAGAGGCTCTCCACGAAGGATGTATATCCGTGGTAGTTCTCCAGGGCAGCAAACATCGACTCAACGACATCGTCCAGAAACGGCACAAGGCGAGGGCCCGCCAATCGTACCATCATCCTCAGGACCTGCGTAGAGGCCGGAGAGATGTCCAATGTGTTCAACCGCAGCGAGACCGAGTTCACCATGTAGTCGACGTTGTCGATGATGAGCTCTGAGACGCTGGAGTACCTACAGGATAATGCTATGCTGTTGAGCGTAGTAATGGCATGCTGCTGTAGGTTTGCATTTTCCGAGCCCAGAAACGTGGCGACGGGGAAGAGCACGTCAACGAGCTCCGGTCGAAAGTTCTCGCCAGACCTATGTGCGGCATAAGCCATGATCTCAAGGGCAATGGCTTCCAGGCGCCAGTCAACCTGCGCCGTCTCGGTGTGTGAATCCAGCACTTGCACAGAAAAGTCATAAAGCTCGTCAAAGACTTGGTTGATGTCGTCCGACTGGTCGGTAAATGCAGAGAGGTCAAACAGAGCGTCCGTGTCTTTGGAGGCGGCATGTGAGGCCTTGACCAATTCAAAGCATAGCCAGTATGCCGTCAGCTGGCTGAGGGACGCTGATTCCCGAACGCAGTCCAGCATGTTCGCAGCAATCTTCGTGTGCTGAGACGTGGAGGCAACAGTTCGCGCAAGATCCATGATCTCGCTCTTCAGCCTCCGCTGCCCTTCGTGACCCAGTATGACTGGTTGGAAATCGGATTGGCTCGGTGCGGCTGAAGCTGGTGACCCATCATCAAGCAGCAGGACACGGTTTCCGGTATTGGTTTGCTGTTCTTTCGACGCGCTAACCACTGCCATCAAGCTCTCCCTCAAAGTGCTGCTGATTGAATCATCGAGCGTCGAGGACTCGATTCTAAGGCTTCGCAGCAACTCAATCCCCTTGGTCAGATTGTAGACTGCTTGCTCCTTGACCTTCTCATCGCTTGCTTGTACAAGACGAGGAAGACTCGACATCCAGTTGTAGACTGTTGATTTGACACTCTCGCCCAATTCAGGATAAATGTTTATCAGATATCTCAAGTTTGTTTCAGTCATTGAGTCTTCATCTGGCCCCTTGTCAAGAATCACCGATGTTTCGACGAGGATGTTGGTGCAGTTTGCCAGAGTCGTGTGGCACTCGTCCAGCAAGGCTACGCATAGTCGCCCGAGAGCCTCGCGGACCTCGACTGCCTCGTGCGTCCGTAGCTTCATCATGACCGACAACGCCACTTGAACTTGGGCCACAGTAGCCTTCAGCCATGCCGGGCTGAGGACCTTGGACTTGTCCTCATGGCTTTGGCTTTCCGATTCTTTGGCGAGAATAGATCGTGTCCGCATATCCGACAGCACCCGAGTCAAAACCACCCGCACAGTCCCGAGACATCGGGCTAATACCAGCTTCTTATATCGAGACGGCTTTGACAGCACCTTTGCAAGCGATGAGATAGTGCCGGGGAGAAAGCTGGCCAGCGCAGCATGCTCCTTGATCGCACCATAAACGGCTTCCAGACTCCTCAGCGCCTCATGCTGAATCTCGGCGCTCGCACCTTCGGCAACTCCGTCCAGCATGACGGTAATTCCATGACCAAGCGCCGGTATAGATTCGGGCTCAGAGAGACCTGCTGCCGCCACCGGGGATGAGCCCGCTGTCGTAAGAAGCGCTGTTTCGGCCCGGAAAGCTTCAAGCACCGTCTCTTCGGGAATGTCCCGCTTCTGCGATCCAGGAACACCATCAATGATGAAGATGAGAAAGCTGAATATCTGCTGCACCAGCTTGGCGGATATCTTAGTCTTCCAGCCATGAACGATGAGAATGGTTAGAATTTTGACGCAGTCTTCAACTACGCTCATAGGGTATCGTTCCAGCTGGCGAAAGATGTGGTGGAGGGGGAAGAAGACATATTCGGCAAGTTTCTCGTCCAGGGCCAGGGGGTTCGTAGAGATCTGCTGGTTCAGAATGTCGAGGATTTGATCGACCAGCTGCAGCACTTGTCGATGCGACTTTGGGTCTCCCGCCTCCCGGATCGCCAGCTGGCTCACCTGAACGCAGCATGGCTTCAGCTACGCAGAGCATCAGAGTATGTTCCCTCGTATGCCGATCAAGTTATATGTTTACCGACTCACTTTTTGGAACAGCTCGTTCCGCTCCTTAGCAGCCGGGGTCGTCTCCATGGCCCGCTATAACCGGACACAAAGCTTTTCGACCCGGTTCACCTGCACATCATCCCTCCTCGCTCTCCCGTTTGCACAGCCCGAGCGTGTATAGGAGAATGGAAAGTAATCGTGTGGGCAGATATGATATGAAGGAGGTGATTCGTCTGATGGTTGGCTTTGTGACTCGCTTATCAAGAGCTGCTGTGGAGGAAGGCTGACGAACTGAGAGACGATGAATGGATCATGTACCGTGCATGTGAAGCACGGCTGGTGGGGAGCCCAAAGCACCGTATCATACAATAGATGCACTGTATTTGTCCCCTGTAGAATGTCGATCCTGCCTGACGACACCTGAGCGGCGACTGCCGAGTGGAGAATAACTGGCCAGCCGCAGCCGCTAGACAAGGCTAGCACTGTGCTTCTGCCCTATTCGCCAGCGATCCTTTCCCTCGAGTCTCGAAAGGAGCACTCCACTGCTGTCACTTGTCAGCCGTAGGTACTTGGACGTCTAAGCCCATGATGATGTCAGTTGCGCCTTGGATGCTTCTCGAGTCAGGTACAAGTGGCCAAGGCCCCAACTGACGTACCTCTGCCTGAAGTATTGCGGTTCCCCTGAGGCATAAAATCCACCTCTTCTCTACATCATCTCATGCTCCAGAGCCGTGAGGCCTCAATTAACCATTTTCAAGTCAATTTAATACACCCAAATCAACAGAGATCACAATGGAAAAGCCTTTTCCTCTCCTGGCTCACCCCTACCGGTCGCCGACTCGAGGCTCTTGTGCCTACGAGATGGGTGACACGGCAGCCAGAAACGCCATCATTTTCATTGGCGGCCTGAAAGATGGCCCTCATACCACGGGGTACATCCGAACCGTGGCCAGAGAGCTGGAGAAGCTGCCCGAGTTGAGCTATTCCGTGTTTGAGATACGGATGAGGAGTTCCTTTGACGGATTCGGAACTGCTCGCCTGGCAGATGATATTCAAGACATTGCGGCCCTTGTCAAGTACTTGCGGTCCCTTCACCGAGAGAAGATTATCCTGTTTGGTCATTCAACAGGGTGCCAGGTATTTTTTTGTCTGCGTGAGAGATGGATTTCGAGCTTGACACGCTGACAAAGCCCCAGGACTGCATGGAGTATGTCAATTACCCAAGGTACTCCAACCCGGTGGTGGATGGCTTCATTCTTCAGGCTCCCGTTTCGGATAGAGAGGGCGCGGAGCTGCTATTCCCCGACTACAAATCCAAGGTCGATTATGCGGCCAAGATGATTGCCGAAGGGAGGGGAGACGATTTCCTTCCCAGAGAGCAGTCATTTGCCATGTTGGGCGCACCAGTAACGGCGCAGAGGTTCTACGACCTCTATGCCAAAGGGTAAGATGGCCCCTCTGCCAAGTCTTTTCAGGCAACACGGGACTGTTGGGTTAACCTTTTGCAGCGGTGCCGATGACTATTTCTCGTCCGACCTGGACCTCCCAACCCTCAGCAAGTTCTGGGCTCGGTTCAACAAGCCTGTGCTTGTGCTACACTCGGAAAATGACGAGTTTGTTCCGCCCACCGTGGACCAGAAGCGGATGAACAACCTGTACAAGACGTTGAACACGCACGTCAGTCCATTGTCTGGCATCATACCCGGGACGGGGCATACTGTCTTGGAGGAAGAGGCGAGACAATGGCTGGCGGAGAGGGTTATTCAGTTTTTGAAAAGACCGTTTCAGTCAATACCGGTGTAGCCACTGTATATCGTCATCTGCGGAGGATTGGTGGAGTTGCTATCAACGTGCAGCGGTGGAGACGTACACGTTTCTGTGTCATCTCCTGAGGCTACACGATTAGCTTATCAGAATCAAAACCGTGTCTCCTACATATCTACCAACTTACATATATACCCTTGTCACTCGACAACAGCTTGGACGTCATGTAACACCACTGTTTCTCATCACGGCAGGAATACTTTGATACTGTACGTGAAGAGGTGTTTTTGGATCATACCAGCCTCGGGAAGTACCAACTTGAGGGTTAGGTAAGGTATGTATGGCAAAAATTTAGGGTAGGCCCGGGGTCCGGGCAAATGAGGTCCGATACCGCCGACCCGGGGGATTAATCAGCACTCATCCCCCCAGGCTGCCCAGGCTGCCCAGCTGTCAGCTCCGGGCGCAAAAGCCGAGTCCACGCCTCCTGACTGCATCGCCATGTGCTCAGGACGGGGAACCAGCCCCAGCAGCGGCCTCTCATTCGCCCGCCCGGCTCGTCGCCATGGTGGATTTGCGCCCCTTTGGCGGTTCCTGCTGGCCGCGGCTGACAAAGCATCCCCGTTTCTGTGCCGCCATCCACGAGGCTCGGCAAGGTACCTGCCGCTAGCAGCGCTCTTGTCCACTGTAGCATGTATTCGTACCCACCTTCAGCGCCTACCTAGGCCTGCTAAGGCAGTCCACCAATCCACCTCCATACAATGCATCCAACTCGTTTCCGTCATCTTCGGTCGCTCGGCCTGCCTATTTTTTTTTCCCGTCCTCCTGCTCTGACGGAGCTCGCCTCTCTCCTCTGCATCACTGCTGCTCTCCTGTTCCAATCCCTTGTTGCTCGCGCTGGGCGTCGCTCGAACCGCCGCAGAATCTCGCGTCTGGCATTGGCCTTGTTCTGCCCCCTCCAAACGCCCCTTGCGTCACCGACATAAGCCCAACCGCAGCCGCTTGTCTCGACTCGCTGCGTCCGAGCTTCTTCGACATCTCACCGACCCGACCGATCCTGAAGCATGCGGTAATCAGTTGAGACCCCGCTAGCATTCGAACAGAGCTGGATCGCAGACCATGGATCCGTACGACGAGCAAAAGGTGCTGCTGCACACGGGCTCGTTCACGGGCTATCGCCCACTGCAGGAGCTGGGCAGTCAGTATCTCGCAGCGTCCGCCGCTGCGTGCAGGCGCTTCTGCGGCAACGAGGAGGGCTGGGGCCCGCTGAGTCCGTTCCGCTTCGACTTCACGCCGTGCTTCATCGATGTCTGGGTTGCGGCTGTTGCTGCCTACGGCATCGTCCTCGGCGCCGTGGCCATCTGGTGGCTGCTGAGGAAGAAGCAGGAGTTCACCACCTCTAAGAACGCGCACTTCTGGATCAAGCAGGTACGTCGAGGCGCATAGGATATCGACATTGTATGCTATTGGTAGGGCTTGCACGCTAACCGCCGAATAGACACTGCTGGCTGCCATCATCGCCAACGTTGCCGTTCAGTTCGCCTTTCAGATCATCAGCTATGGAAGCATCTGGTACCGCGACTTCCGCTCATGGACCTCCGTCATCCTCATCCTGTCCCTGCTGGTCATCTTCACGATCCAATGGCTGGAGCACTCGCGCCTGAGACACGCCAATGGAGTCGTGCTGTTCTACTGGCTACTGCTCCTCATCGCCTTCGCCGTGAAGCAGCGCTCGCTAATTTCCCAGCAGCTCTATGCCAAGAACCTCCCGTACTTTATCACCTACACCGTCGGAGTCGGCCTCAGTGTTGTTGAGTTCCTGGTCGAGTGGCTCTGGCCTCGCCCAAACCCCAGCGGCTATGACGCGATTCTGGAAGAGGAGGAGTGTCCTGAGGATTACGCCACCGTCTTCTCCAGGCTCACCTTCTCCTGGATGACGCCCCTCATGCGACGCGGCTACAAGGTCTTCTTGACCGAGAACGACCTCTGGGGCCTGGGACGGGCTGACCAGACCAAGAACACGGGCGAGGCTCTTGAGGAGTCATGGAAGCACGAGCTTAAGCGGCGCCCCACCTCGCCGTCGCTCTGGCTGGCCTTGTTCCGCGCCTACGGTGGCCCCTACATCGTTGCCGCCGTTTTCAAGATTGGAAACGACGTTGCGCAATACATCCAGCCTCAGCTCCTCCGCCTCCTCATTACGTTCGTTAACTCGTACAACACTGGTGAGACGCCCCAGCCGATTATCAAGGGCGCTTCCATTGCGCTCGCCATGTTTGCCTGCGCCGTCTTCCAGACCACCATGGTCCACCAATACTTTCAACTGGCGTTCGTGACTGGAATGCGCATCAAGGGTGGCTTGGCCTCGACCATCTACCGAAAGTCGCTGCGACTGTCCAACGAGGGACGGTCATCCAAGTCTACCGGTGACATTGTCAACTACATGGCCGTCGACGCCCAGCGTCTGCAAGATCTCACTCAATTTGCTCAGCAGGCCTGGTCGGCGCCGTTCCAGATCACGATCTGCATGATTTCCCTCTACAACCTCGTCGGCTGGTCCATGATGGCTGGTATCGTCGTCATGATCATCATGATGCCTGTGCAAGGCTTCGTCGCTCGTATGATGAGAAACCTGCAAAAGGACCAAATGAAGAACAAGGACGCCAGAAGCCGACTGATTAACGAAATTATCAACAACATGAAGAGCATCAAGCTTTATGCCTGGGGATCAGCCTTCATGGCCAAGCTCAACTATGTCCGAAACGAGCAAGAGCTGAAGAACTTGCGAAGAATCGGCGCGACTCAGGCGGTGGCCAACTTTACCTGGAACACTGCGCCCTTCTTCGTCTCATGCTCTACCTTTACCGTATTTGTTCTCACCCAGGACCGCCCTCTCACCACGGACATCATCTTCCCTGCTCTGGCCCTCTTCAACCTCTTGACCTTCCCTCTGGCCGTTCTCCCCATGGTCATCACCTCCATTGTTGAGGCCTCGGTTGCCGTCGGTCGTTTGACCGCGTTCCTTACCGCTGAGGAGCTGCAGCCGGATGCCGTTGCAATTGGACCTGCTCCTCAGGAAATGGGCGAGGAAACCGTCCTCATCCGAGATGGCACCTTCTCCTGGAACCGACACGAGGATAAGAACGCACTGACGGACATCAACTTCACTGCTTACAAGGGAGAACTGTCCTGCGTTGTCGGACGAGTTGGCGCTGGCAAGTCGTCTTTCCTGCAGAGTATTCTGGGTAGCCTCTACAAGGTAAGCGGCTCGGTCGAGGTTCGCGGCAGTGTTGCATATGCGTCTCAGCAATGCTGGATTCTCAACGCCACCGTCAAAGAGAACATTGTCTTTGGATACAAGTGGGATGCCGACTTCTACGAAAAGACAGTCAAGGCCTGCGCCCTCATCGATGACTTTGCGCAGCTTCCTGATGGCGACGAAACCGTTGTGGGTGAGCGTGGTATTTCTCTCAGCGGTGGCCAAAAGGCTCGTGTTTCGTTGGCTCGCGCCGTCTACGCTAGAGCTGACATCTATCTTCTTGATGATGTTTTGTCTGCCGTGGATTCCCACGTTGGTCGACACATTATCGAAAACGTCCTGGGCCCCCGTGGATTGCTCTCTTCTAAGACTCGTATCCTCGCCACCAACGCTATTACTGTCCTGAGACAAGCCAGCTACATCACCCTGCTCAAGGATGGAGAGATTGTCGAGAGAGGAACGTATGAGCAACTGGTCGCTAGAAAGGGACTTGTTGCCGATCTCTTGAGAACCGCGGGACACGATTCGACAAGCGCTTCTGGCAGCTCTACCGGAGAGTCTAGTGAAACCTCTACTGTCATCGAACCTCTCACCACTCAAGACAAGGAAGAACTGGAGGAGGCTCAGGAGCATGTCCCAGAAATGGCACCCATCAAGACCGGATCCTCCATGCTCGACAAGCCCAGATCAAGCAGCATGGCGACTTTGCGACGTGCTAGCACCGCCAGTTTCAAGGGTCCTCGTGGTAAGCTTACGGACGAAGAAGTTGCATCATCCTCCAAGACGAAGCAGGCCAAGGAGCATGTCGAGCAAGGCAAGGTCAAGTGGGCAGTGTACTTTGAGTATGCCAAGGAGAACAACCTCTTTGCCGTTGGCGTGTACATGATTGCTTTGCTCGCTGCGCAGACGGCCAACATTGGTGGCTCCGTCTGGCTGAAGGAATGGGCCGAGATGAACCAGAAGGCGGGCGCCAACGACCACATTGGAAAGTACATTGGCATCTACTTCGCCTTTGGTATCGGCTCCTCTCTCCTGACCGTCCTCCAAACCCTCATCCTGTGGATCTTCTGCTCCATCGAGGCCTCGCGGAAGCTTCACGAGCGAATGGCCAATGCCATTTTCAGATCCCCCATGTCCTTTTTCGACACCACACCGGCTGGTCGTATCCTCAACCGATTCTCCAGCGACATTTACCGCGTCGATGAGGTGCTGGCCCGGACATTCAATATGCTTTTTGTCAACGTTGCCAAGTCGGGCTTTACCCTCGGCATCATCTCCGTGTCTACACCCGCTTTCACCGCTCTCATCATCCCCATTGCTCTGGCGTACTACTGGATCCAGCGCTACTACCTCCGCACATCTCGTGAGCTGAAGCGTCTGGACAGTGTCACCCGCTCTCCCATCTATGCTCACTTCCAGGAATCGCTCGGCGGTGTCGCCACGATCCGCGCCTATCGTCAACAGCAGAGATTCCAGCTGGAGAACGAGTGGAGGATCGATGCCAACCTTCGCGCTTACTTCCCGTCCATTAGCGCAAACCGCTGGCTTGCCGTTCGACTCGAGTTTATTGGTGCCATTGTCATTCTGGCAGCTGCTGGATTTGCCATTATCTCTGTTGCCAACCACAGCGGTCTCAGCCCTGGTTTTGTTGGTCTGGCCATGTCGTATGCTCTTCAGATTACGACTTCCCTTAACTGGATCGTCCGTCAAACGGTCGAGGTCGAGACCAACATTGTCTCTGTCGAGCGAGTGCTTGAATACGCGCGACTGCCCAGCGAGGCACCTGATATCATTCCCAGCAAGCGGCCTCCTGTCAACTGGCCTAGCAAGGGCGAGGTGGACTTTAAGAATTACAGCACGCGTTATCGTGAGGGCTTGGATTTGGTGTTGAAGAATATCAACCTCGATATTAAGTCACACGAGAAGATTGGCGTCGTCGGCCGAACTGGTGCTGGCAAGTCATCGCTGACACTGGCTCTTTTCCGACTGATTGAGCCCGTGACCGGCCATATCGACATTGATGGCCTCAACACCTCCACTATTGGCTTGCTTGATCTCCGGCGACGGCTTGCCATTATTCCGCAAGACGCAGCTCTTTTCGAGGGTACTGTTCGAGACAATCTCGACCCGGGCCATGTACACGACGATAGCGAACTCTGGAGCGTACTAGGTATGTCTACTAACCCCCCCATGCTAGATTGACATAGCTGCTAACTTACTGGCAAGACCATGCTCGTCTGAAGGATTACGTATCCAGCTTAGAAGGAGGCCTCGAAGCCAAGATCCACGAAGGAGGTGAGTTTCCCAATCCCCCTTTCCTTACACCTCGTATACATACATTTACGTCGAGGACATGAAGCTGACCAGAGAATCTAGGCTCCAACCTCTCACAAGGCCAACGCCAGCTCGTCTCTCTCGCCCGCGCCATGCTCACCCCCTCCAACATTCTCGTCCTGGACGAAGCCACAGCCGCCGTCGATGTTGAGACAGACGCCATGCTCCAGGCCACGCTGCGATCCCCGCTCTTCTCCAACCGCACCATCATCACCGTTGCGCACAGACTCAACACCATCCTGGACAGTGACCGTGTTGTCGTGCTGGACAAGGGTGAGGTGGTGGAGTTTGACACGCCGAGCGAGCTGTACAAGAAGCAGGGTACCTTTTACAACTTGATGAAGCAGGCGGGTCTCGACATTGAGACGCGAGACTTGTTGGACTAACTGCTCTTTCTGGGTTATCACATGGCTTTTTAGTACAGTTGCTCTTTCTCTCTTACGGGTGTTTTGTCTTTCTATGGTTCCATCATTGCTATTAAATTGCTTGTCTAGAGCTTGGGAGCAGAGAGAAGTGAGTATGGGGAAGGATGGATGGTAATTAGGGCGTCACGTTGTCAGTCATTGTATGTAAAAAACCTGGCAGAAGAAGGACGACAGAGTGAGTTGAACAAGAGAGAAAGAGAGAGAGAAGAAGCAAGTTTGGGTATGCTGCATATATCGAGGGTTGTGTATATGTAGTCTTATGGAAAATTGAAAGAGAAAAGCAGATACGTAGATGGCAAGGAAAGGAAACGTCATGAACAAGAAGGCAAGGCATCCTGTTCCGTAAGGTGATTGTTGGACAAAAAAGTCTTTGCATGATTGTCGACTTGGCTACGGAGTCAAGTCAGGCATGGATCCTCGCTGCTTTCATTACTCTTAAGCTTATGCTCGTTTACGTACACATCAGAAGAAAGCCATTTTCCCCCCGTTTCCGCCTGCTCGTGTCCCCAGCAACGTGTAGAGCTTGGGCAAGCTGAGCGAGTTGAGGCAAACATAAGCATGCAGTTCCCCCAAAATTCCAGCCATGGGTTCGCAATTTGATGGACGAGAGCTAAAGTAACAGCTACATCATGTAAGTTGTTGCATCTAAGGTACTCACGGCAAGCATTATACGACTTTCCCAGATAGTCATGCAGCCCTTTGAAAGCACGAAAGAAGCCCGACACATCACGTCCGATTCAACATCAATATATTGTTAGACTCACCTCCACCACCAACCCCCCCCCCCCCCCCCCTTTCCCATCCACAACTTCCCTTTTGGCCCTTCTTGGTCAGTCAGCCTAGGTATGTGGGAACAACGACATGGGTCTCGACACTTCGGTACTTGGTGCAGCTCCAGTTACCTACCTCTACCTCCTGGATCAGCAACCCACCTTTTTCTGGCCCATAGGTATTCGTATGTAGCAGACAATAGTACTGTCATAGTCTCCGCGTATTCCCTCTTCTAATACCTGACCTAAGCGGATAATTTGCCCTCTTGTTGTTGTTGTTGTTGTTGTTGTTGTTGTTGTTGTAAGCAGTTGTAAGTCCGCTTGGGTGAGTGCCATTGATCCACCAGAGGTTCGCAAAGGGCATCTCAACCATCATCACAGAGCGCACCTCCACGAATGAAGAGAGACAAGAGGAAAGAATGTTGTATCCGCGAGAACGGGATACGTCACCCTGGCATCACAATCGGGTGATTGCTGGGAACTTCTGTACTTCGTATGCGTGCGTTGTCGTTCCCGCCAGAGCAGACTCCTGCTGCAGACGCAGCGTTCAGAGAAAGGGGACATATACTGCGTACAAGTAGAGTAGGTAGGGAGACATCGCATGGAGGGCCCTGCACATTAGCTATGCAGTTCTCTGGCCTCGCCCAGAAACACCAACCACCGTTGTTATCGTGCAGAATTGGTGGACCTCGATGGGGACCAGTCGGTTAGAATCATCATGGTATCATCTCGCTGGCGGCAGTGCAGAGGGTGCCTCGTCACCCGTACCTGCAGGGCTGTTGCAATTCGGTATGGAGCTGCCACTCGTCCCTCGATCCCTTCCCCAACGTACAGAGTACTACCTAGTAGTAGTATCTACTACTCCATGCAGTACTATGGGCTTCGAAGCGGTAATTGCTTCGTAGCCGGCGTCCATTGCCGAGCGGTAGACGGAGTATCCCAGTAAGGAAGCACTAATGCCAGGCGGGATTATCTCAGGCCGCACTCGTTCAGCCCGGGTACGCTCTCCGCAAATAGGATATATAACCCGTACATACTAGCAATGCGAGTGAGAATGACAGAAGACCTGTGATGCAGAATGGGAATAAGCAGCAGGAAGTATCCGATTGCGCCTCACCATCTTCCGTTTGTTGCGAGTGCCACGGAGGAGGAAGTACAGTAACACTACTAGCTGTATCATGCATCCACCGCCTCGCTTGACAGCTTTGTGACGGAGATAGACTGCTTACCTGGGATCTGCATACGTCCGTACTGTACGGAGAACAGATAAGTATGTACCTGGACTCCATAGGTAGCAAGCTTAAAGCTAGTAGAGTCCAGACAAGCTCCATCGCCAGAGTGCTTGGAGCAGCACTAGGCACATCGTAGCGGCATCGGGAGCGGCATCGTAGCACCTATTGAACGGTGGTGAATGGCAAGATGTGGTCCTGCCTAGTAGTTAGATGTATGTATATGCACGGTGGTGCATACACATCTGTATCGGCTGTATTCCGTAGAATGATTGCCCTATCTGTGTGACAAGTGACACATGACGTGGTTGGTAGCGTTTCCCTTTCAAGACCGTTTCCACGGACCCTGTTCAGATATTGCCGGGGTTCGCTTCCCTGCCACGACAAGCATTTGCTGGCCAAGGCTGATGGAAATACGCTGGACAGGGGAACGGCGACCAGAACTCTCCAGAAGATGGAAAGCGGATGGCAATGCTAGCTGCACTAGCCCGCCCACCTCCACCCTTTGGAGCCATATCAGGGATGGAGAGAAGTTGAAAAAGCTCGAAAGACACGTTCAACGATAGACTGTTCACGCTCCGTCGTTCGCCTCATATCGGCAGGTGTGCCCTCCTGCGACGCTATCGAGCGTTCAGCAGGCGAAGTGCTGTCGGATTGCCTCTGTCCTTCTCGGTGCTCTTGCTGCTCTCGTCGAGGATCGAATTGCTGCCAACAGTCATTCCCCCAGTTCTGCGATGGGCTTGGCGAGATAACTCCAGATGCGCGGCACTGCGCCATGCGAAAAGCTGACTCGGCTTGGCTGATCCGCGTGTGTCGTGTCTACTAGTCGTCGCCGGCAAATGCGGCGAACAGGGCATAGCCAATGGCTCCAGGTGGCCCCGGCAAGCATCTCTCAAAGGAGGCTGCTCCGTAGTTTTGGCTGTAGCCAATACTAGTCTCTTCCAGTCCACCAAACCAAGCAATGTGTGGCACTGGATACAATAGCCAAGACCCTTCAAGTTCGGCGTACAGTACAGCTCGGCGCGCAGCAGTCGTTGGCCATCGAACACAGGCAGACAGGGCTGGCCACCCCTTACGCCCCCCCTGCTTTTCCTGGCCTTCCCTTCTCCAGAACACCGCAATATCCACATCCTGCGGGCACCATCATGTATGTAGAGGCATGTAAGAGAACCAAAGCGGCGAATGGAAAGACGTTGACAGTAAGTAGGAATCGGGGAACAACCTGCCGCCGAGTCGGCAGCTTGTAGCGGTGTGCGATGAGTTGTTGCCTTCTTCCTTTACCATTCTCTTCAGGTCTCATCGCCACAATTGCTGGATTACACCAGACATTCGCCGCTGCAGTGGAACAGTGCTGATGCGAGTCCAATCGTTCTATCACGCAAAGCATTAGTGCGCGGCGAACACCTCGCCCAATTGTTGCGAGCTGGTAACAACAGCCGCCTAGCTCAAAGGCTTACCAAGTAAGGGAGGATGCTAGCATTCGCACCTAGTGCAAGCTGTAGGTGGTATGGATCCATGGGGAGCTTCCTGCACCCCGGTGGCGCGTTCGGCTTCAGAGATGCGAAAGCGATTGGGTCGGTGCTGGCATCCAGCTCTCGTGGCAGCCTCCTATGGGGGGCATGGGGTCTTTGCGTCTCGTCTCCTGAGCCAGTCATGCCCATGAAGAGGTTCAAGGCGACTCGACGGCAGCCAGGCGAACTGGAGCGGCTTCTTGGCTCCTGCAGCTGCAGCTGCAGCTGCAGCGGTGCCAGCACGACTCCAAGCACAAGCACCCGTAATAGCTGTTGCGGAGCAGGGAGGATGACACTTTGCCCTCTTCCGTTGGCCGCCTGATTCGACGCAGGGAGGTGGCCTGGCCAAGCTTTCCCCTACCATTGGCCAAACGAACTGGCGGGAGACCTCACCACCTGCGGGCCGTCGTCCGTAGCGTGCGGTTAAAGTGCTGCTAGTCTTCCGGATTGGGTTTTCTCTGCATAATCTACTCGATTTGTTTAGTCTTGTTCATCCTGCGGAGAGACGACTGGGGCTAAGAATAGCTGGTGCTGGCCCCTGTGCTTCTCATCAGCAGATCACGCTTCGGCTATGACAGCAGTTCTGCTCTGAGTCCCGGTGCAGCATGGCCGAGTTGACGAAGTGACGGCTCTTTTGCCTTCACTCCGTAATACCCAGATGCTGCCCGTACCGGCCGGCGTGCCATGCGGAGAATATACTCCGTACCAGCCAGTCTCCTTCACTGCTGCCTCAAGGTACGAGTGCCATTACAACTCGTAGGTTCTCGAACATGAATGAGATCTACCTCGTTTGGTGCCAGAACGTGTTAGGTTGCGTGCACAGGGTCACATCGACTACGCAGCGCACAGGAACGCCGCAAGCTCATGGGTAACGTCCTCGAGCTGAAACCGGTGCTGGGAAATCTTGCCCAGGCCGTTAAGGATAGGCACAAACTTGTTCGCGGATATCACATCCGGATGGACTTCGTCTAAAGCAAGGCCGGCCGTCCAATTGGATCCAAGTCCGTGAGAGATGCTACTTAGCGTCTGTTAGTATATCTGTCAACACGAGGTCCTGATGTGGCGAGGAGACACGCCTCGATCAGAGTTGTGCGTTACCAGACTGTCGGGGGCTTCGCTGGGACTTACAAAGAAGTCGTCTGGCTAGCCAATAGATGCCCCAAAGCTGCATATGCATGCTGCACGGAACAGACTAATGAGTTTCCGACCTCTTCCCCTCCATTTAGGTAAGATACTTGTAATTCCGCCATCACCAATGCTGTGGAGAGTGAATAATTGAAGTCTGTAGAAGCGAAGAATCGGGGAAGCACTCTGTAGAAACTCAAGACTTAAAATGTCACCTTTCTTCGAAGATAGAGAAGATGAGGGAATGGCTTCAGCGCCACTGAAGGGCCCGTCGAATGCCCACTTCGAAACGAAGAGGCGACCAAGTCCAGATCGAAATTACTCTCATCAAATTGCGGACAAGAGCCAATCCCAGAACTCTCTGGCTCTGCCAGGCCGTCGCGCTTGAACGCTGGATCCTTCCATCAACCCGAGACTGCTGGGTAGAAAAGCGTCAATAATTGTCATGTGAACACATGAAGAGAGCAATGTTAGGAACCATTTCTCCGGTTGGCAGACAAACCATCGCTGAATCCATAATCATGGACGAGACATGTGTCATCTCCACGTCTACCAGGCAGCTGTTTCTAAGGAGCAACCGGTCATGATGTTGCGAGATTCCGACAGTGTGATAGGTTTCCCTTTAATTCGGCGGAGTAGCTTCGTCTGGTGAGGTTTCCGTGTTCCGCGATTGGGACACAACACGACATAGACTACCATTGAGAAACGTCTCCCTGGTCACAAGCCGAATGGCCGATCGGCTCGGTAGCACTGCTACTGCACCATGTAGTATCGAGATGTAATGGTTGCAGAAGCTAAAGCAGCGACGTAACCGCCACAGGCCTCTTGATACCCCTGAATTTGACCTTTCAGTTGCAGTATCGCGAGCCTGTCACGAGCCTATCGCGGGCCTATCACGTACATGATTGCCTCCGCCGAGAGTCGTAAATCTAGGATCTGTCAGTTGGCGGCGCTACGAGTAGAAGCTGAATGCGCCAAGGTTCCATGGTGCCCATCCATCATACCAAACTTGGGGCTGCTCGTGATATTGCCATCCCGACCCCGAAACTCTGGGTCTGTCAGGGCATCAAGTGTATCGTGCCAATTTCCAGTCTTCAGAAGGGACTTGGGACTTTTCAAGAGATGGACGAAGCAGTACTTGATGCCGTTTCGAGAATTGAGGCGGAGTTACAGCGGCACATGGCGGCGGTCCGTACCCAGCATGCTGTTCGCGAAGTCGAGCTGGTCTGACCATGGCAGCATGACGATTCCGCGTGGCAGACCATTTCCGACGCAAGGCATCGGATTTCAGCACAGACACCCCGTTGCCCAGCGTTAACGCACCAGCCATACTCAAGCACGTATGAGTGGTGCTCTGCTGCTGTTGGTCAACGGTTGTGGTCCTAGCACGTATTTCGGCCCTCTTTTTCTTTTCTTTTTACACTGCGGCTGAAACACTGATCACATCCAAGAGAGCCAGGTGTCGGCTAACACACATGTAGATGTGATGTCTGGCCATGTCTTGGCCAAGTCATGCCTGTCTACTACCTAGTAGTAGCGTGTCGAGGCCAACGGTGGTTGACTAGGGTACGGAGTACTCGTCAGAAGTTGTCTTTCTTCTCTCATTCCTCCTGTCCATCCCCGCTTGTCTCCCTTCGTCGTGGAGGATGCCTGAAGCCTGTCATTAGTATTAGCCTTTTGTTCGTCTTTCAGCTGGCATGGCCAGGTTGCTGCAGATGACAAGCATGCTCCCTCGTGCGAGTAACTTCAGCCTCGAAACGTGACGTTGTCAGCAAAGTGTTCTCAAAGGGTGAAAAGCATCCGGTCCAGACGACTTTGGCTCGTCTCCGCGGCTGCTGATACCGGGTAACCCATCCTCACGACCGTAGGTCGCACCGCACACCTCGAATTGGCCTCCGTAAGAGAGAAACTCGAAATGCCCAGCAAAGTGCCCAGGATCTGTCGCAAGGGACCAACTTATGCGAGTTCTGTGAAAAGATTCATCCTGTAATACCCGTGCTGTGTAGGGCGCTCTTCAATAAGGACATGCATGCAGCAAGGAAGAGAGCCATCCGGCTCGATCAGTTTCCCGAGTGTGCTTGACAAATGCCTCGCTCAACTGCAGTAGGTGATTGACTCCTGATGGTGCTTCGTGCTTGGTACATCCAAGAATTGTCTCCGTTTACCCCCACCTAAGAGCAGAACTTGGCAGCTTGGAAGGGCGAATCTTGGAGAAATGGCGCCACGTCTTTGCGCTTCTCCACAGTGGCTTGAGACATGCAAGGATATGCTGCCGGTCGTCCGGTACAGGTGCTGCGAGCTTTGGATCTCACTGGCAGAGGGGTTTCCCACATCAACTGGCTGGACCGTCATGTCGGATTGACAGGTCTCAGCACGAGACACAACGTCGCAGCCAGACGTCGACAATGGCTTGTTGCGCCTCCACCGCCACAGTGTCTACGACTGCGTTCGAGTTGGAGCACGCCGGTTTATCGCACAAGCAAGTCCTGACCAGCGGCCATCGAAGCCAATCCGACTCGGGCTCGAGTTGCCAGAAGTGATGGCGGGTGGCAATACTTGTCAGTCATAGCATGGTAGCACCGCAGCATATTTCGTGCTCTAAGCCTCACACGCCGTTCGGTTGTCGGAAAGCGATTCATGCTTCTGCTGTGGAGGACGTCGGCCAGCCAAACTAAAAGCTCGAGCCGTACCGCGTCCCACCAGAGCTGTTGATCCATCCGAGGTCAGGACGAGCAGTGTTCCCGGGTTAAAGCCAAGAACTCGGCGAATATTGCCCTGTAGGATGTGTTGTCTGCTCAAGCGTTAGTGCGCTGCGCACTGCGTTGTCTGGTGCTCTGTAGGTATGTAGGTAGGTACGAGTATTATAGTGACACATTAGGCACTGGTTGTATGTCCCTTAATTTTGCACCTACCTACTAGATACTATGTATGTGTGTATATAGTGTGATGTCCAGCTGCAGCGTGAGCGACATGGGACATCCAGCGCTGTCGAAGCCTCAGATTATTCCCATCAAGACGCGGTAGAGGCGATAAGGGGCGAGTTCTCGTTGGCCGTCTCGTATCTAGGGTTGAGACGATGCAGTCTGACCAGCCCTTTTCCGCATTGTCGGATGAGATGGGCAGCCGAGCTGATAATAATAACGGAAGGGATTCAGACACTGCCCGCCCTTGTATCAGAGGCCGAACCGTCTTGCGAGTCTGGTTTGCTGGGCTCCATGGCGGCGACTAGCTCGATGCACGAGCCTCGTTCTGGAAGTGAATCAAGCCCAAGTTGACTGGGTTGAGAAACCGCTGCATCACTAGTAAGGTCGTTAGTGAATAGTGCCTTAGGTAGGTAGGCTTCGTTTGTGGTGACTGGCTTGCCTGGGGACGATGCCAGGAGAATGTATCAACTAGCACCTGAGGGACGTGGGAACTGGACACTCGGAGGCGTTGCTGCTGCTGCTGCCACGATGCTTTCCATGAGAGCCTCACAGTCGCAATTTTGCCTGGGGTGGGCATTCTTTCATGCTCCTCAATGCTTATCTACTCAAGTCCAGTACTACTGTGGGAAGCAATGCGCTGTCACTGTCTCCTTCCTGTTGGCTCCGAGCTGGTGGAATTGATGTATGGCAGTCGCTTCCAGGTTCTCACGGTCGTCGATCTCAGGTGCAGGCGTTAGGCCCAGCAGGTACTAGCCCAGGATTCGAGCAGCGTTAACGCGGTCTACCCCACGTGTTGGCCTTCAGCAGCGTCGCCAGGGTACCTCTTAGCAGCTGATGGGTACGCTTACAGTAACTCACGGAGTTGAGACGCTCCTTCTTCGCCTTGGCCACATGCAACGGACTGGCAGCTGCTAATACCAGTAGTACTTGCCTCATCCGCGCAGCTAACTAGGTAGGTACCTACCCACCTAACTAGGTACCTGTAGTATCGTCGGGTATCTCAAGCAATGAGGCCCATACAAGTGCACCTCAACCACCGTGACCCCGATACTCTACAGTACCTATACCAGGGCAAGGCAAGGCAAGGAAGGATCGAGATTGAACTCTGTTAACAGCACTGATGTCATGGATTGCTCTTGCTCTCTGCGAAATCTGGAAGGCATTCGACAACACTGCCAAATGGAGGTAGGCGTCTCTGGTCGGAATGCTTCGATCTTCATCGCTTTCGTCGCCATCTTCCAGCTTCATGGATTGGGTCCAAGTCTGGCCTGCGCCAACAGAACAGCATCTGCCGGGCAAGAACAGTCCCGGGGAACACGACCACCACGGCAAAGAATCAAGTCTTGTGTACGACGCAACACATCTGCGGCAGGACAGACAAACGGGATGGTCGCGCCTTGAGATTCTGGCTACGCTGATGGCCTGTCGATACAACGCCAAGCTGGAGCCAAGGATGGAGCAGGCCGGGTCTCGTGACGGGGGGCACCTGCTGATCAGCGCATACAACAGCTCTGCTTTATTAGCGACATTGTCGTGGCGTGGGCGTCTGTATGCCCATCCCTGCCGCGGTGCCTGGCGACGATCCATTCAAAACGTGGACGGAGCAATTTGATAATTGGTAGATAGCAGGTTCTCTCGATGGCGCCTCGCAACTCCCGCATCAAACAACTTGTCGAGCCGGCTGATACAGCTGATGTTTTGGGACCGCTGCTGCCACTGAAACCATTTCCACCAACTCCCGGACTCTCTGGCCAGAGGAGCCCGCAACGGCTCATGGCACGGCAACGTGGGCCAAGAAGGTGGGATAATTGGGTCACGCTGTGACGGGCGCACTGCTCAAGACTTCTGGTCTTGCTCCCAGTCGACCGCGGCCGCTGGACGGGCATCAATGGAGGGGGGAAGAGGGCAGCTATTCGCGGGGCATGGTGATAGCATGATGACCAAAGCTCGTGGCAAGCAAGTAGGTGTATAGCAGCATGCGGGCAACCCAAACGGTAATCATCCGCATCGTGCTAGTACGGTACTCGTCGATGCTTGGGTCTCCTGAACTCTGATTAATTACAGGTAGCATCAGATCAGAGAGATCAGAGAGATAACCGGCAGCCAGCTCTCTATTGGTTTGACCCACAGGGCAGGATGCCGTTGACGCTGGTGCTAGCCGGCCCTCGACTCCCTCTCATCCCCACCTCGTGTGTTGCGCCATATGCCGTGGAGCCAGAGCTACGGTATGTTTCACCTATTCTGTTGGCAATGACTTCACGTTGAGCACTGGGTAGCATGAGAGCTGTTACTAGCAGTTAGGGCATAGTCTTGCAGAGGGAACTACAATACTGGTACGAAGTATCGTGGAGCCTTATGACCTGCTTTGCTCATTGATGAAAACTAGGGGCAGCAACCTGATGCCAGCCGACGCTTTTCCTCAGCATGCGGAAAGATGGCGCCACCGTTTGGGACACTAGGCTGCACTGATCCAAACTCAATTGGCCCATGCAAAAGCATGGCTGAGGACGACATCCAATGGACATGAACACAGCTTTGTTCTTGGCCATTTGCCCAATTTCTTCCCCAATCTGCGTTGTTCCCTCGTTGACGGACCAACATTCTCTCAGCATCATTAGCCACAGAGGCTACGCAATCCTCGCTGGTCCAACAGAGCTATCCTGGAGCTTCCGCTTGTCATCCTGGACTGCTAGTCCTGGCAACCTTGTAAACAAGGGTTCGAGTGCCGCTAGTAACCTCCCGAGCTTCCACGCGGCACAAGCACAGAGTGCTATTACCCCGTATTGTTGCAAGCACAGGCACGCTCAGAACTTTCAGATTGTTGACTACCAAGAACGAGAACATCGTCACTTTTGCCTTGCCAACAACCTTTGCGAGAGTGTGCTCTCGAGAAGGAGAGAAAAGAGGGCGAACCCTGTTTATCTTGGGGCGGGTACAACTACGGAGAACACGGGATACCGGAGCCCCAGGCGCAACAGAAGCTGGAGAACAGAGTCGAAGCGAGTAGCACTTGTACCACGGAGATGGGACAGCAATGCTGGCATTTCTTGGTCCTAGTGCTGGTGAAAATACGCCCTTGCGCGAGAGAGCTAGAGGCGACGCTACACAACGCAAGGATCGTGATCAAATCAGAGGAGATGCGTTAGCACAGTCTCAACGCGCGTTGTTCTCAGGAGAGGTGCTCATCTTGGCCGTTTAGTCACCCCAAGGCCAGTCCCATCCTGGTCATGGTGTTGCGGCTGGACGAAAGCCTGCCTCCCGCTTGCTCAAATCCAGACGACCTTTGGCTGAGGGGAACCTCCCTCGGTACGGGCGACTGAACTCTATCCTCACACGGTCCGGCTCTTACAAACGCACGATCTGGCATGGCTCTGAGCTCTCTAAGCCACGAGCCCAAGGGGGTTTGCTGTGAGCACAAGCCCGAGATAGCTTCATACTGTTTGCTACACAGCGCAGGTGGTGTCTGTACAAGTCGCGAGCGCACGAGTACTTGTGTGTACGTGACAATACTATCCGGTACAACCCACGGATCTTAAGCCGCGCAGCTGTGTTTCGGGTGCCGGATAGAATGGGCTCTGGATGGTCCTGCAGCCCGTCTAGTGCTCTGCTGTGCTGCACAAGCTCAAGTGCCTGGTGTCCCTTTCGAGCCACCCGCAGCATCTCTGGACCACCCAAGATGCGCGGGGGATCAAGCCTAGTGAGTGAGTGAGTGAGCGAGCTTGCCTGCTGGTCCGGATTCCCAGCCACGAGTGCTGACTACTGATAGGGCACCGTTTAATGATCCATTCGTTGACCCGCCGTCGCGATGCATGCCCGGAGCTTGTCGTTCTCGAATCTGCCGCGCTCCACGTCCATTTCCGTGCCGAAGCAGACTGACGGGACGTGGCACATGAAGACCGGGGACGCGCCAGATGCCTGTACGAGCACAAGCACGAAGAAACAGCATACTGTGCTTTGATCGTTCCTCGTTCTTCTGCCAGCCCCCCCATTGCTGGCCGATGGACAACCTGCCGGTCCTGGGCAAAAGAGTACGTACTCCTATATTGTCTCCTTGGCTTCAATCCCGCCCTTGATATTACAAGTACTACAAGCACATCGCACGGCGCGCCGCCGTGTTGGTACTCGCGTGCCAAGGCCAATAACTTGACGTCTCGTCTCGATCCCAGCGACTCGGCAGCAGCAGTAGTACTACTACTACTACTAGTACTAGGTGCCCTCGCAAATGTCGACAAGGGTGGCAGCCGGAGTCACTGGTGGGTTCCAGTTACAACTTCTCAATACATGGCGGTACTGTACGGGTCCCGCTGGGAGGTGCTCCGTACAAGTACGTCGTGGAACCAGCAAGCCCTGGGCCCGGCTGCGAAACTCGAGGTACCCCATCTCTCTCCCTGGCTCGCTCTGCGCCCGTGGCACCCCCGACGAGGACGCTCTCGCGGGGACATGCCGCCCATCAAGGCCGACGCCGTGGTTTTAAGGCCGTCGACGGCCTAGACCCTGGCTGGTGGATGTAGCACTGGGCGGCCGCTACTGCTGGCGTCTCTCCTGGGGACTGGGAATGGCGACTGCCTGGGCCGTCCTGGCAATCCGCTTGGATGCCCTGGAGCACCACCTTGACGCTTGCAGCCCGCGAAGCTCCAGGCATTTGCGACGGCACCCCAGCCTTCGGCGTCTACTAGGGGAAGTTGGCTCCATGCTCTAGGCCCTACATCCTGTTCCTAGTGTACGGCCCTAGGGCTCTCCAGCGCACGTTTGGCTGGCGGGCCGGACGATCGCTGGCTCTGCTCACCTCCTCAGTCATGCAAACCCGACGTGAATGCATGCACGGCAACGGGGCAACGGCCGAAGGCAGAGAAGGGGGATCAAGACGAGGGAAGGAAAAAGAAAAGCGAGCTCAAAAGCAGAGCCAAACCTGGCCTAGACGAAAGTAACTAGATATTACCAGATTCAGCATCCCTGGGACGGGCTGCGGCCCAGCGAACCAGCTGCGTTCCAGCTCCCTGCCTGGACCTGGCCTAACCTGCCGCTTCGGCCTCTGCTGCTGCATCTTGGGACATGGAGCGAGGCTCAGGTCGGTCGAGTCCGCCTTTTCGCTTGCATCCTCACCTCCAGCTCTTGATACCCGAGCTCATGCTCCTTGTCCATCTGATCCCGCCTCGCTGCATTGCCTCGCTCGTCACTGCTGACTGGAGGACTGGCTGGTCGATGCATTGATTCATTGCTTGGGTTCTTGCCGGCTTGTGCCGCTTGCTTGCCCACCTTTTCTCTCGACTGCCTCTATCTCTACTCTGTCCTTGTCTCCGTCTTAACCTCATACGCTATCCATCGATCCATCGTCCTTATCTTCCGTCTCTTTGCCCTCTCTGTCTCCATCTCTCTGCTTTCTCGCCTTGTTTTTCGTCTTTGGCCCTTCTTCTTCTTCTTCTTCTTCCTCCTCATCTTCCCATCCTCACCGCCATCCTTGGCTCGCCGTCTCCCATCGCCGCCATCACCATCATCTGCTTTTTGCTCCCTCTCTCCCTTGCCCTCGCCTTGATTGGCCATTTGACGGGCGCGCTCAATCGACTGCGACGCTGCTGACACGCCAGCCGATTGGGACCAAGGAGGGCTACCGTCCAAAGTGGACTGGCCAACACCAGCAAAACGGCCGCGAGTAAGAAAGCGACAGGAGAGACATCCGCTGCCTTTGTGCGGGGCCACGCAGCTGCCATCGTACTTGTGGTGGATTGTTACTAATTGGGCCTGTCCCGTTTGATCCCTCTGCCACCTTGATCGCATATCATCCGGCAGCTCCTCTGGCTCTCGACTTGCAAGCACGGATTCCTGCGCCTTTCGGTGACTACCGCTGCCACCCAGCCCGACTCTTGACTCTCGTTTCGCCGCAGCCCCGAACTCGATTCTCCTTCCACCTCCTTCAGCCTCCTTTGTGTGGGTTTTTTTTTTTCTGGGTTTGGAAGTTGCAAAAGAGTCCATCTCCAGACAAGGGGGCGTAGTCTTCTGGTTCCTCACCTTTCCCAACAGAGGGGACGATTCTTCCAGCAGCATTGCGATATTCTCCCTTGTCGCCCGTGCTACCTCGCCGAAACTTATGTGCACATGCCGAAGATAGCTAGCCATTGCTACACACAACGTCCGTTGCTTCACCACCTCCTTGCTGTACCTTTCGCCCGTACCGCTCTGGGGGAACTGCTGTCTATTTCTCCGGCTGCTCGATATTTGATGTCTTGCTTTGGTCCGTCTTGGAAAGCACGATTCTGTACCTGGGCCCGCAACCTCTTCGTCTCGAGCTCTAGTCTCCGTCTGCCTGTCTCGATACACCAACGGTTCCTAGTATAAATCGATCTGCCACGCCTTGCACAGAGTTGTTCTCTGAGCTACTACCGTCTGGCAAGCCGTCTGGCAACCGATGGTGGCTGAGAGCGTCCGATTGCCCTGCTGTGCCCGTCTTCCCCTTGATTGCAATTTGCCTCCGAAGGCTTGAATACGACTCCCCACGTCAATACATCGCCTTGCTCGCCTTATTCTTCAACACGACCCGTCATCGCCCAGACTGGACGCGCGCATCCTCTCCTCGACATTGGCTGCTGAGGTCGTACAGCCTCGCCGGTTTTTGTACGCTCGGGTATAACAGCATCCTCGTACACGCCCTCCCAACTGCCAGCAGCGCCATCCCAAGAGATCCTGGCATACCGCGACATGCCATAATTCAACCTATCGTCTTCTCGTTCGACAAACTGCACACCACCCTGCTTGTTCCGTACTCTTTGCGGTCTCTGCGCCACCTCGAGAGAAGCACAGACTGGTCATTAGCCGTCTCACCCCTTTACAGCAGGACGCTGGTGGCACGGCATCGCGAGACAAATTCTCTCCGATTCTGCCAGAGGAATACAGCCACATAGACTAGGTGACCAGAACCCGGCCGCCGGTGCCAGCCTCTACGTCCCTGGGCCTTTCCATCCGGCCTATGCAAACCGAGAGTCGTACCAAGCAGAGCCGAATTACGCTGCCGAACTACCTACCCGCGAATCGCTGACTGGGTAGCCTCCGGGGCAAACCCCCCTTCGGACTTCTGTTAAATCTCGCCTGTGTGCGCTCTGCTCATATTAACGCAGTGCCAGAAACCCCCCTCGGCCTCTCTGCCAGCCATGGTTCAGGACTGGACCCGGGATTCATTCCCTCGTCACCAGACTTTCCAGCCTCAGTACTATCCGGCCGATGCAGCTTCCTCGCGGCACCAATCCTTCTCCTCCGAGAGATACGCTTCCGATGTTGGCCAGCGGCATCACTCTTTCCCCCAAGAGCGCGTTGGCGTTGACACCGACAATGCTCGTTTTCAAGAGGGCAATGACTCGCGCCGCCCACCACTGATGGTAAGATTTGCAAACAAACAGCCTGCACATGATGATGCTGCCAGTCCATGCCTTTCATGCGCTCCTTTTACTGACAAGAACGAAATCAACAGCAAATTGACGAGGCGTTGAGAACACACTGCGGCATTGTGGCCAAGAATTATTTTGTTGCTGCCGTTACCGACGATGGCACATCCATGACCTTCTTCAGCCCCAGCCCGGGACGCGGCATGACGGACAACACCATCCGCCAATTCTTCGATGCCAACAGATATCGCCAGGTCATGTCCCGCATTGATGCAGGTGAGACTTCCCAGTATACGTATGCTTTTGTTCATTGCTAAATTTAGTACATGCGAAGGTGCGGATCCCATGCTGGACGACTACAACCTTGAAGATGGGCTCTACAACCGCCCTGCAGCTTTCGGTCGTAGCCGGGTGGTAGACCGTCGCCGCAACTCTGGATTCGGTGAATGGAATGGCAGCCCCATTCGCCAAGGTCGCAAGCGCGCAAGGGGACCCCGAGCCGTCAACGATGAAGATGACGTGCCCATGACCATCTCGTCCCGCAGGGGCATCAGGATTGGCGACTCCGCTGCCGTCTGGAATTTCTACGAGCAGCGCTTTAAGAATTGTCAACAGACGGCCTGCAAGCTCATCGCCAAGGCCTGGGTCAAAGCTGTAGAGCCCAAGAAGCAGTCGACGCATCCCTACACCGGCAGCGACGAGAAGGCGCCTGCCTGGTGGCCGAAGCCATGGGGGCCTACCAAGGATGACAAGGTGCGGCACAAGGAGCCCGATCATCTGTACAAGCGAGGTGAGAGATAGCAGCCCCGGCGGGCGGGAGCGGATATGATAGTGACAAATGCTGACCGGAAGCAGAGCGTGTACATCTTCTCGCTCACATACTGAGGCTCGTTGTTGAGCCCAACGCTAAGCAGCACCCTGATATTCAGAAGCTTGGCCTGAACGTCAAGAAGCTTGAGGAGACAACTGTCGAGGCTCTCTCATCTTTCTTCATGGATAATGATGCAAACGCCAAGAAGAGGCCGTACTTGAACGAGATCTTCAAGGTGGCTCGGCAGGAGGAGCGATACAAGAACGGCGAAATCGGTACGTAAACTGAGAAGGCATCAAGTCTGCGACCAATGCTAACGACTGAAAGACGGGTCGACCGAGGTTTATGTCATGGCAGAAGACAAGATGCCGGAGAGCTACGCTTCTGACAATGAAGACGCCCCCTTCATCAAGGACGAAGACGACCACGATGGCAGATCCAAGCCCCTGGCTGCCCAATGCCTTCCTCACCCCACATCATCCGAACCCAGCTCGGCTACCAGCATTCGGCCGCCCACCTTCCTGAACAATGCCTACGCGCCGTCCATGATGGCAGAGATCCCCCCGCAACAGCACACCTTTGTCGAAGGCGGCACAATGTC
The DNA here is from genome assembly GCF_000167675.1 of Trichoderma reesei QM6a. Classification (NCBI taxonomy): domain Eukaryota; kingdom Fungi; phylum Ascomycota; class Sordariomycetes; order Hypocreales; family Hypocreaceae; genus Trichoderma; species Trichoderma reesei. Next base: position 141,465 of record NW_006711164.1, on the reverse strand, counting down.
GGTCCACAGCGGGCAGCCTGTGGCCACTACAGCTGCCGCCAACATGGCCCTCGAAATGGTGCCCAGCTCTCACGATGCCAGCCGACGGCCATCTGTATTTAGCGAATACGCCAGTCCCGGGGGAAACCTGTACAGCCAACAGTGGCCGCAGGGATCAACGACCACGAATGCGCCAACCATGTACCCCTACGCGCAGCAGCAGACACCGACACAGCCTGCTCCATTTGTTGCCTCTGGGGTTTCCATCACCCCCAACCAGTCCTTTATCGCCAATTCTTTCGAGGCACCTCACCGCAGCGAATTCGATCAGAACGGGAACCCGATATTTCGATCGGGAGACCTGCCTCAAGCACCCGCCGTCAACCAGCAGCAAGGTTATGGCTATGCAATGCCGAGCGACGCGCGGGGGATGAGGGTCATGGCTCAGGTTGTGGACACTGCTGGGCACCGCCCGCCTCTTCAATAGAGCGAAGCTGGCCTGCGCACAGAACAGACTGCACAATGCGCCATCTTGCCATCTTGGGCATTGCGTGTAACACGCTGACCCCGGGCATTATGATGGGCACGGTGTCCTGATGTAGAGAGCACAGGGCGCTGTACCCATTGGATGGCATGATGAGTGCGATTGTGCTCATTCTCCGTTTCTCATCACCTCGAGCCCAGATGGGCTTTTGGCGTTGGTGGAATTTTGGCATTCCGCGGCGGGAATCTTTTTGTTCTCATTTCCTTTCTGGCGATTGGTATCTTCTCTAAGATGATCATTTGCAGCCCCTTTTCTACCCTCCTTTTGCGGTGTCTTACAAACAGCATGATCGGTTTAACGCTCTGGGTCAGAATGGCAGCGATAACATGCTTCGGGAGGCTAGACTGCCCTCGCAAACTTTCCATTTGTGCTTTGGCATGTTTGCGGCATTTTCACGGTTGGGCGGACATTTGCTTCGGGCAGATGCTTTGAATTTTTGGCGGCAGCAGCCTGTGGTTTGCAGAGCGCACCTTGGGGTTGGCACTTTGAGACTTGACGCACAATAGCGTGACGATGTTAGGGGTGGGGAGATTATCTCGGGCATTTCCATTGGAGTTTTCTTCCTTCTTCATCTTTCCATTCTACACAAGCTTGCTGCAGATGGGATGAACGAACTGATTCTGAGGCGGCTGGGCGGTTTCACGAGGGATAGAACGAATCAAACGAAGCAAGCGAGCAGAGCAAGCCAGCGATGTGAGTCTCTTTTGGAAAGCGATCTCGAGAAGAAAAATGTCTCTTTGTGTCTCTCTGTATTTGCCTTTTAGTAAGGAGGTTCGGGCGGGTATACGGGATTGTTGATTTATTTTCGCTATGAATATGATAATTAATCTTCTGATGCTCTTGCCTAGGCATTACATGCAATGCGAAATTGTTAACTTGTGTCACCCGCCCAAGAGGCGTTGATATCGGTCTCTCTAAGGCGAGAGTCGTAGAATAAGAAGATGGCTGCTTTATCTGCCTTGCGGACATGGAAAAGGAAACAAGCTGTTCTCACAACCATAGATTATCGTCTGCTCGACACGTCTGTGACGCATGTGGTAGCGTATCGGGGAATGTAGGGCATATAAACGGAAGTACCAGAGAGAGAGATGACAATGGAGCAGGACGTTTTCCCTTTGGCATTTGCTTGCTTGGTCTTTATCATGTACGGTCCTGCAAGGAAGGGGGGTGGGGGGGGGGGGGGGGGGAGGGGGGGGCGAATGACTTTGTTGACGTCGGTGATATGCCAGTTTGTGGAGTGTAGGTATGTTGGGATGTGTGTGGAGCTTACTATACTATACTTTTATGGAAAGGTTCCGAGGGAAGAGAAGAGCCAAGGTATGATCATGGTATGCTATGGGTTTTGGGGGTGTTCTCCGGTCTGTTAAAGGGGCTGGTTTGGTTTCGGGGGGCCCCTTTGGGGGGGGGGGGGGGGGTTAATGTGTGCATTGTCTTTGCTTTTTGCATTCGATAGTTGAGGAGATAAAGTGATGAGGCTGCATATGGCTACCTGACCATAGCTACTGCACGAGGCTGGGACGAATGGAAATAGGAGGCTTTTTTTTTTTTTTTATTCTATTTTTTACAAGGGATTCGGGATGTGATGTGGATGGTGGGAAATTATAGGCGAGGCACCTGTTTGGTTATATGTATTGTATTGTATTGTATTGTTTTGTCCTGTGCGGTACCTTATTGTAATTTTGTAGTGGCGTGTGTACGGTAGGCGTTGCAAGGATTCGGATGTGTGTGTGTGTGGTGATGCCAGGGGGAGGAAAGGAAGGGCAGCAAAGCTTAAAGAGCGAATGTGATGTGTCGGCTCATATGCCTCTCTATCTAGGTACCCATGTAGCCACCTATTGTACCCTTACACCTACCTGTACCTTATGCGTCACCAGTAGTCGTAAGGCAGGTAGGTAGGTTTGTAATGGAGTACGGAGCACCTTGGAGGCGGTTGATTCGGTAAGACATGATTCAGGACGCAGGGGGGACTAAAGAGCTTGTATGTATGTACGAGTACGAGTACATATGCATGTCTGAGTGTGGGAGAGAACGAGAGAGAGAAAAGAAGTGCGTGTGGGTGGGTGGGTTTTTATTAGGCTCAATGGGATTGGAGGAAAAGGGGGGAGGGAGAGGGGGGGAGGGAGAGAGAGAAAGAATGAGAGTGTTCAGCTGGCTGGGGTGTGCGAAGGAGCTTGCAATTATGGGATGTGAAAGAGAGAAAGGGGGTTTTTGGTAGCTGTCAAGCAAAGATTATGGTAATAGGAGCTTCAACGAGAGAGTGTCATGATTTGGCTTTGCTGGGATGGAGAAAACTTTGAAGGATACGTCGAGAAGCAAGGGGCTACTGTTGAAGCAAAAGAGATGCAAGTCAAAAGCTCCTCAACGGGACACATTGCCATTGAGGTACAACCTAGTACCTTGAGCATTCCCAACAAGACTTGGCAGCTGAGGTCCCATCAGCTCTGGTAATACGACTTTCAAGGCTTTTTTTTTTTTGTTGTAGGTATGCCTTGCTGGCACTTCTTACCCTCACCAACTCGCTGCTCTGCAGCTCGCCTACGTTCCAGACCATTGCCCATGCATATCAGGGCCTGGGCAGACGAGCCCATCTCGCCCCCCTGCAAGAGAGCTGTGAGTATCGTGCCTGTAGTGATACCTGACAGGTTTGACTGCCTACAGTACCTAGCTCACGCGCGGCAAGGTCGGGAGGGATGGTGATGGGGGGGGGGGGGGGGGCAGAGCGGTCTGGCCCGTCTCGCCTTACTTCCTGGCGTCCTATAGCACATGGTGTGTGTACAGTACAGTATTGCAATTCCTCCTGATACCTTCTGAATCATCGGAGAGACGAGGTTGGTACATACATCTTTTCTCTCTTCCGTCCCTTTTGCCTGGGGCTTACGAGTATGTGTCCTGCTTCTGCCTTGCGTTGAGGTTGGTGGAGCCTGGTTAACACAGCTACATACATACATACAAGGCATCTCAAAAGCATTGGGGCATGGCAGAGTAGTATGTAGTTGTATGTAACATGTAAGGTAATCAATCAATAACCGAAGCTTTGCAGGCTGTCATGACAAGGGGGGGCGGTTTGGGCAAAAAGTGGTCTGATTCTGGGGGATGCGTGTCATTGATTTCTTGGTGATGACGAGGTTGTTGCTCACAGTTCCTGCGGAATAATACGTGTAGAGTCGTGAGTTGTAGAGAAAGTATTATGGATTTTGGTTTCTTGACTGCAGCAAGATTACATTGCGAATGCCCCAATGATGGTTTTTTTATTTTATTTTTATTTTATAATTGTGTTCTTGATACCTGGCATTAGAGTCAGGACAAGGTGTGCGTGTTGTGAGTGCGAATTTTTGTGTGATGCCAGCACGCTGATTGTGGGGACGAGATGCTGATTCTCTATGTATCACGCTGGACTAAGCAGACCGGCAGTTGGCACTGACTGACAGGGAAGAGGAAGAGGAGAGGAATACTGATGCTGTTCGGTATTGTCAAGATACGAATCGGCGATGGCAAAGGGGTGCCGTCACAGCAAAGACGAACCGTCTCCATCTAGACGCCGATCCTCTCTGTCTGCCTCTTTCTCGCTTCGACTCTCGCGTAAATGGTTCACGGCTCAAGCGGACCAGGCATCTCATGCCCACTCATCGTGTATGTATTCCGGATGCTATTCCCTCCCCCATCACCTCGCATGCCAACCAAAACAAGGTACCTTGACGGCATACTATGGAGGACTCACGCAAACAAACCCGCCAAATCACCATGCAGTGTGTGTCCAAGCAGTCGTAATAACCCAAAAGGCCTACAAAGTAGGTACAGATAATACATCCTCCCCTCTGGTTCTCTTGTACATGCTTGTCTCTTCTTGTTCCCATATTAGACTACCTTGCTGGGTAAAGTACATGTAGCCAGACTCACTGGCCTGACCTGACCCATGTCCTCGGCTCGGGCACTCAATCAGCCATCCAGACATGGGGGGCGGGAACAGGGAGCACACGAAAAACAAAAAAAAAGATGAGAACAAACGAGAAAAGTGACGGGGATAATGCAGGGCCCCTGACACCGAAAAAAAGGAAGAAAAAGGTGAGTGGCTGGTTTGTGTGCTCCCCTCGTTCTACTGGCTGTCAGCGACGGAGCTGGCTCCGTGGTTGCAGGGAGGAGAAGAGTAGTGTTGTTTTCTCGCGTTGTCTTGTTTTCTCGCGGGGTTGAGGAGAAATCCTGATCCGTTTCTGGGCCAGTGGATGAGTTTGGGGTGGAAGGGAGAGAGAGAGAGAGAGAGAGAGAGGAGAAGATGGATTTAAACGCAAGCTGCCGAATGATGGGAGGGGCGGGAGACAACAAGGCTGCACTCAACGATGGGATTGAATCTTTGCCATGTCTGGATATATCTGGGCATCAAGCACTGGGGCAGAGAAAAGATACAAATGGCACCTAGTATAATACAAATCTCGTGAGTAGGCATTCAACACTGCGGATGAACTTGGAGCCTCTCTGCTGTTCCCATGTCAAAAGCCGGGCGTCGACGGCAAGGGACATGAAGACAACGAGATGGCCAAAGACGAAGAAGCAAGTTGGCACGTCAATACCACCATCAGGTAACACATACCTTAGCCAGAACTACCTACAGTTCCTCAGGGATAGACATACAACATCATTCCCACCATCCATCTCAAACTCGTCAGCATATCAGGACCTCATCACAGTTCATACCTCAATCCTCTCCCCATAACCCAACATCAGCAAGACATCCATCAACTCGACAAACTCCCCCAAATCACCTCGCCAAACCACCTCCCTACCTACCTACCTACCTACCTACTTCTTCCACCTCACAACAACCACAAAACAGCCATCACCAATCATCCACCTCAACACAACACAACACAACAACAGTCCCCTTAACCCGCACATACTTTGGCCTCCTGCAGCTAACTACACGTCTTCGTGGCAACTCCTCGCATTCAGCTAGCCACTTTTCCCCCCAGCTGAGACACACACACACGCAAAAGACCTTGCATCCAATCAAAAGCACCTCCGGCTGGCGGCACTTCACCCAAAGACCCTTCAAACATGCATGCGTCTCGCTCCTCGGCGACTCACGGAAATGCACCCTCTGCTTCCCCGCGACAGGGGACGCCGATAACCCCCTCAGTGAAGCCCGCGAATCAGGCCAGCCCAGCTCCAGTATCCACGAGGCAACTCCAACAAGGCCAATCGTAAGTATTCAGAAACACAGAGCACACAGAGACGGCAAAACTAGTGACAGGCTTGGGCATCAAAGGATCGTACACATTATCTTTAGTTTGGTCCCTAGCATCGGAAGCTTTTGCTAATTACCTATAGCCTCCTCCGTGTATGTAGCCCAGGGGCCAAGTCCGTGGCTGGGCGTCCGACGCGGTGCAGAAACGAACATGTAGCTCCCCCCCTGCAGCCCTCCAAGTGCATCCTACCAAACGCCAAGCTGCTGAGGGAAGAAATCTTACAGTGAGAAATGGTATCTCGCCAGAGCCGGGCCTTAGTAAGAGTGGAGAAGAAGAGAGATTGACAAAGAAGCCAAGGAGTTTGGGCAACTCAAGAAAGAAGGGATCCGAAAAAAAGAAGAAGACTGAAACAAACGTAGTCATCATCATTGCCAAGGCGGGCATCGCAGGAAAAAAAAAAAAAAAAGAGGCCGGCAGCGAATATGTATTGACGGAGCCTTGCGAAAAGGACGGCTGGAACGAAGGAAACAGGAAACATCATAGGAAGCCGTCTCTCTCGTGCTGCACCTTGGCCTGCGTTGAAACAAAGTAAGCTTCGGAAAAGCTCGAGAGAGACAGGTGAGGAGGGTGGAGTATCACCAGCGAATGCCCTGGGTTCTAACTCGATGGCATGCCAGCATTGGGCTCTTCCTTGGGCGCGGCCGGGGGCTCCAGACCGGCCTGCTGCGCAACTCGCTTCCACGTCTCGAGTTCTCGGTAGAGTCGCTCGCACTCCTGCTTGAGCTTGTCGTTGGACGCGCTCAGCTCCGTAATGGCTTGCTCGGTCAGGAGCTTTTCCAGCGTCCACTTTTCGATATTCTGTTGCTCGTTCTCCTTGAGCTGGGTGATGAAGCTAACAGCCCGCTGCAGGATCGATCCCTTGTTCTTTTCGCATCCCGGCACGATCTTGGCCAGCTCGTTGATGCCTTCGTTGATGGTCTCGCGACGCCGACGCTCCACTGCTTTCGCGTTAATGCCAAACTCAATCCCACGGATGCCTACCTGGCGAGGCGAGGCGAGTCCTCCATCTTACCTTCTTTGTGGTTGTCCTTGCGCATCTTATGCCACTCCTCTGAGCCAACGCTTGGTTTGGGGTTGGGCGGCGGCGGCACTGCGTATCTGTGCTGCGGCGGTGGAGGAGGGTGAGTCGGGACACCATTCGGCGGAGGCGGCGGCGCGTTCTGGTTGACGGACGGGTCCATCATCGGATCGGGCTGCTGTGTGACGTCTGTGGTGAAGGGCGTGTCATGCTTGAACGCGTTTTCGTGGCCGTGGTCGGGCTCGACGGGACCCTGCGCAGAGAACTGCTCCTCGGTCGACGGCGGCACATGAAGGGTCGGGTACATGCCCAGGGCCGCCTGGGCCGTGCTGGTCGCGTTGGAAGGGTCTGTGGCGTCGGTGTGGTCGGCAGCGGCGGCTTGCTGAAGGGCGTTGAAGTCGGCAACATTGACGCCGCTCACCGCGGCCGCCTGCGACTCCATGGCATTATCCATGAAGGCGGCTGTGTCCCCCGGTGACGCTGACATGGTCGCAGGAGGGGCTGCACGCTTTGCGCGCCCAAGGTTGGGGCTTTCGAGTTCGCGCTTTCGTTTCTGGCCCGGGGAGTCAGGAAAGCCAGACAGATCGGGATGTTCAGGGACGAGTGTGTCGGCCATCATCTAGCTGGTGGGGAGAAGGGGGGGAACTGTAAAGACGAGCCGTAACGCGGTCGCCTTGGCTCAAAGGTGAGTAGTGTTTGGTGGTGGTTGGGCGGATGAGGTTTCTAGCAGACGGCGGCTGCAAAGTCTAAGGGCCAGCTGAAATGCATGCGTCTCAAGCCTATGGTTGTGGTTAGACGAAGACACTAGAATGCGATGCCTGCAAGCACAAATGGAGGAAGCGTGAAAAGGAAGTTTCAGCTTGGCGACGACGGTCCAGGGCGGAGACGGGGATTCACAGCGTTCGACAACAATGGAGGCAAGGTAGGTATTGCAAGGCTGAGGGAAGACGAGCAGGGGCGGGACGTAGGCACAGTGCTGGGCACGGACGAAGCCGAAGCTGGGCGAAGCGAAACCGCTCGTCTCGAGCCGATGCTGATGCTGATGCCACTGCCGCAGCGCTCTGAGACAGCGCTGAGGATGCCAGCCGTTGAGCGCCGTCAGCCTCGTTCCTCGCAGCTCACTTGAGCGCAGGCAACGTGGAGGGTGGCAGCCGCCTCGTCACGCTGGCAATGCTTGCTGCGGGCCAGACGCACCCCCCTTCCCTCGTCATCCGTGCAGCTTTGCGCGCAGCGACGCTGTGATTCAGCCATGGGGGCAGCAGGCAAACAACCGGAGACGCGGGAAGCTCAATCGATGCAATGAGCAGCGTCGTGCGAGGAAGTGATGAGGATGAGGACCAAGATGACGCTGGTGATGATGATGATGGTGATGATGATGGTGAAGCTTCAGATGAGATGCGAGCTGATGCGCACAGGGCGGGCGACGGACGGCGATGCTACGGCTGGAGGATGCCGCAAAAGAAGAGTAAAGAGAGAGAGAGAGAAAAAATCTCATCGCACGCCGCCTCCCGCTGCTGCATCGTGCATCCAGAAGCCCGCCAAAGTGCGCAGCTCGGCTGCTTCGACAAGCATCGTGACAGAGCGGACGTGCAAAGGGAAGTGCATAGCAGGGACATACCGTGACGATCATGTGCTCTGGAGCCAGATCACGGGTTTGGTCGTCTCACGTGTTTTGCGTGATCAATCTCGTGATATCGCGCGAACGGGGTCCCAAGGGCGAGTCTAAGGTTCCTGTAAGTCGAGCGCATGCAGCGGCTTTCCGCAGCCGCGAGAAGAGCAGAAAAATCGCACAGGTCAAGGGCCGGTGGTCGAGGCAGCGCTCTTATGCTTACGAGGGCGTATTATCGAAGTCTCCCCTTGCCAAAAGGCCAGCAGTTGCAGAGCGTCGCCCGCGAGACGGAGGAGAGGCGCTTGAGAGGGACAAGGTCGGGTCACGCGGCGGCAGGAGGGAGGCGACACGTGCAGACGCAGGCGGGAGGGAGGCGATAGCGATGAAATACCTGCGCAAAAGACGCCAGCCATCCACCTTGGAATCAGCTCGTACTTTGCAGGTACTTTGTACGGTAATAAGGTAAGGTAATACTACATACAGCCACAGGCCCTTTGCCCGGCGACGACAGTGCACTAGGCCGCTTTGGGGGCTGCAGATTGCGGCCTGAGGCTGAAACCCGGCAAGGGCCTGTCCAAGGTACCTACCTAGCAGGTGGATGGATGGGCGCGCGCACTCAGCCGTACTGGCTACGCGTTTCACAATAGCACTCTCAGCGTAGCACAAAGTACCGCTACTAGGAGGCACCCTGAGGTCCTTGTTCTGTCGCAGCCAATCAGTGCGCGCGACGGGGCACGATCCTGTCCTGCCTCCTCTCCTCCAGGTTGGATAGTTCTAGGTACCCAGGTACTTATTGTAGGGATTCGCTATCAATACTGCCTGTACTTAGTACTATCTGGGTGGAGGCGGAAAAGGCAACCGGCGCATGATCCGGACCTGTTGGGGCTGTCTTTGGCCTGGACCTGGCCTGTATTGTATGAGAGAGAGCGAGAAGAGAGAAAAAGAGAGGGGCAGAGACCGTCCAGTTGCCGAGTACGAGGTCGTCCCAGGTACAGGCTCGTTACGGTCGCCGCTACCTTACCTAAGGTAACTGGCCCCATACTCGCACCTCTGAGTACCTGCTCGTACTTGACCGGACAAGACCTGGAGTGACCAGACAGTCGTCAACTCGACGAGAAACGACACCACTCTTCTGCCTTTCACGGTTCACGGTTTTCTCTTGCATCGGTGGAGCACTGCAACGCACACCTCCAGACAATACCCGGCTTGTCGTGGGCCCTTGCCGCACCGGACAAGTATCACCTGCTAGGCTTACTTGCTTGGTAGGCCCTCTCACTCACTCTGGCAATCGACAAGGGAGCAAGCACGCACACGCATTCACTGCGGCTCACCGTCTTGCAAGCGCCGGCGCTTCAACAGGCGCCATCAGCCTGCAGCCAAGTCACCTGAGGCCACAGCGAATCACTTGACCGAGACCGTCAAGCCCAGGTGGGCGGGTGAGACACTCACTCACACTCGCCTCGCACTCATTCACTCACTCGAGCGGCCCCCAAGCTGTTGAGCTGACGGTTCATCTACAGTACGTACTCGACCAACATGTGCCCTCGCTTGAGCTTTTTTGAACAAGCAAGATGAGAACATGTGTTTGTGAAGCTGGACCAAAACCTGCATTATTGCTCAACAACACTTTACTAATGCGAATTATTGGAGTGAGGCTTCACGGGATGGCTCGCTCAATGTTCCCCAGGCACAGTATCCTCAGGAGGCAGCCATGGGATTCTTGTGTTGTTATGGTTTGGTAATGCTTGGTAGGGGGTCACATGTTAGGTGGCGAGTATCAACCATCCATTCGACAGACGGGTGCCTGACAGCTTGACAGGCTTCATGTTCCTTGCTCACACTTCGTATGCAGTACAGTACAGTAGTAGCGGGCACTTCCGGGTCACCATCCGATGTCTCAGACTTACACAAAACTGCTGTAACATGTCCAGCCAGTCATCGATCCGCTTGTCACAGCATGCCGCTGATCGACAACCACCTCTCTTGTCTCTTCTTGATACACATCCGTGGCTATGCATATATATATGCCAACGTGCAACATCAAGTTCAAGTACAGCTTGTGGCATGTGTCCCCTTGCAGCCGGGGTTATCGCAACCTGAAGCCGCTTTCAATATTGACCTGCTTCAGATCCGACCTTCATACACTGTTTCCCCGTATCCATATCGTTGTGGCTGTTGTTGACGAGTGGCGATGAGTACAAGGTAGATGAGTAGAGAAACGTGAGTCGTATTCTGGGAGAACAGAACCACGCGTCGAAATGTGTAGATTGTTCAGGTTCATAACCTCTGATGAAATGGAATGTTATGGGAAGATACATGTAAGAAAGCTGCACATCGACGATGGAAGTACTGATACCTGCATTGTAACCACTCTGGAGGTTGCTCAAGGCACTGCATATTACAGAACTAGGTAGGCACAACCATCGGATGCCGCTTTTTACACCTTGACCCCGCTGGACCTGACCTGAGCTGGCCCTGAGACGGCGCCGTCGTTAGCTCCTCGGCTTGTACCGGTACCTGCACGGCAACTGATGTCATCCAGCCTGCGTCGTCATGTCAGGTACAGGCATCATGCAAGGCTTCCTCCAGGTATTGCGCGTTCACCTGCCTAGCCTCCAACCTCTGATAGTATCCATCAATTGAGGCCTCATCTGGTCACGATGCTTCTCACGAGCGATCATCAACTTCCTCTGATATTGTGATGTCGTCCTTCGAACAGATGGGCTGTCCTCCCGGCAGTGATTGGTCCTTCGGACCCCAAGTCGACCCTCGATGCAGACCGTTCGACTTCACCCTGCTGTTCGAGGACATCTTCTTTGTCACACTTCCCGCTGCCTTGCTTCTCATTCTTGCACCCATACAGATATGGGGCCTGTTCAGGCAACGAGCTGCGTTTTCTGTGAGGTCGAGGGGTATCCAGCGTTGGAAATCGGTTCGTTTAGCTGACCTTTTGGAGGATATCGAAGAATATGCTTACAAGCTTGCCCATAGATGACTTTTGCCTCTATCCTCATTGTCCAGATCTTGTACCTTGTGTATAGAAGCCAGTATCCCGAACTGAGAACCAGGTTCTCACTTCCCGCGGATATCCTGAGCTCCACGGCTACCGTGCTGGCTTTCTTTCTCTCACGAGCCAGTCATGCACGCTCGCTTCGCCCCTCCACGATGCTCGATCTGTATCTGTCACTCTCGAGCCTCCTGAACATCGCCCGGACGAGGACACTATGGCTGCTGGCAGTCGGGACTCCCGTCCCAATCCTCATGACTGTGAATCTCTCTCTCACTCTCTTCGCCCTCATGCTGGAATCCATCGAGGAGAGAAAACGTCTGGCAAACGGCTCGCCGGAGGAGTTTAGCGGCATCTGGGCAAGAATCAGCTTTTCTTGGCTCTTTCCATTACTTAAAAAGGGCCATGCCAAAGTTCTGTCACAGGATGATTTGCCAAACCTCGACACGAGGCTGCAGAGCAGGTTGCTGCGTCGTCAGTTGATTACAACTTGGTCTAAATGTGAGGCATCTCTATCGACTCGACTGTTCCAATGACTACTAACTTTTCCCTTTTCAAGATAACTCAACAGCCCGGCACGGTTTGCTGAGAGCCTGTTTTCGTACCCATCTCTGGACTTTGCCCTCGGCAATGCTGCCGCGATTGTGCATGACGGCCTTTACTTTTGCTCAGCCTTTTCTGGTCAACACGACTATTAAATATGTTAGCGAGAAGAATGCCAACGTCTACCACGGAAAAGGGCTCATTGGCGCTTGGGCTCTCGTCTACCTAGGCATTGCGGTAGGTGATTCTCTACCAAGATGATTGGCGGGACGATTAACTGTGATGCAGGTATCACGATCTTTATACACATACGAGGTCTCCAGGTTTGTCGCTAAGCTGCGAGGCGGCCTGATTGCCCTTGTATACCAACACAGCCTTGAAATTCGTGTCGCGGACGAGGGCGACATCTCCGCCGTCACCCTCATGGGCACCGACATTGAGCGCATAGCCAGCTCGATGCAGCTGCTTCATGAAACCTGGGGTTCTCTTCTGGATATAGCGATTGCATGCTGGCTGCTGGAAAGGCAGCTCTTCCTGGCCTGCCTTGCACCGATTGCGCTTGTTCTAGGTAAACATCGCCTGCTGCTGTCGCCATTTGGATGTCCACATACTGATGCATATGGAAGTCTTTATTGGAACCACCTCGCAGATATCGGTGGCTACTCAAAGGGCCCAGGTAGCATGGATAGAAAAGGTTCAAGAAAGGCTTCGAGCGACCACGTCCCTGCTGGGAGACATCAAAGCCATCAAGATGCTCGCATTACCACATACTGTATCGCAACTGCTGATCAATCTCCGAGAAAACGAGATCAAGACATCCAAGAGATTCAGGGAGCTTCTCGTTGCCACGCTGATGCTCTGTATGTGCTTAAACTCGCTGATACCCCGAAGGATTCTAACAACTTACCTCTAGCCCTCACACCCCTGAATCTCGCTCCCGCTGCAACGTTTGCAGTCTACGTTGTCATAGCCGTCTACTGGACTCACGAGTCATTCTTCACGGCCCAAGCCTTTACCTCTCTGGCATTGATAGGGCTACTAACAGGTCCCACGATAACCTTTATTCAGACCTTGCCTCAAGTTGTGCAATGTGTCGGCAGTTTCGACCGCATCCAACAGTATTGCAACTACGCAGGTGTTGACCTGAAAGACGAAAACTACTATGAGCCCGGCCGCGTTGACTTGCGAGACGAGTCCGAAGTGCACCTGCTGGCGTCAGATGGACCTCCGGGACCCTTCGATGCTCCTCACTATGACACTGTCTCCATACACAGCCAGGGCCTCAAATGGCACAGAAATGGCCCCCTCGTTCTTAGGGACCTGCAGCTTGACATTGACCCAGAAACGATGACCGTAATCACCGGCCCGGTAGGAAGCGGAAAGTCGTCGCTTCTGAATAGCATTCTGGGGGAACTGGTTGACACATCATTGCCAGAGGGCCAACAGAAAGCAGTTCGGCGATACTGCAAACATGTAGCATACTGCTCTCAGCAGCCCTGGCTTGAGAACACCACCATTCGCAACAACATACTCAGCTCCTCGCCGTATGAGAAGAAATGGTATGACGAGGTCGTCACGTCCTGCAGCCTCGATGCCGATTTAAAACGCCTCCCACGAGGCGATGAGACGAATATTGGTAGCAAGGGCCTCAACCTGAGCGGTGGGCAAAAGCATCGAATAGTTAGTTGCCTCGCCTCACCTGATGCTATACACACAACACTAATCTTGATAAAGGCCCTCGCTCGAGCCATCTACGCAAGGAAACCAATCGTGCTTCTCGACGATGTGTTCAGTAGCATGGACGCCCATACCATCGACGCCATCTCCTCTCGCTTGCTTAGTCGAGTAGGCCTTCTACGCAGGCAGCGAGCAACGGTCATATTATGCACTCATCATCGTGGGTAACTCCTCTTCTCTCGTCAGTCTCAAATTGCTCACTGGGCGCTCAGGCAAACTCATGGCGCTTGCGGACACAATCATAATCCTGAAAAACGGAACGATTACAGCAAAGGAAAGTCCTGCGACACTGCTTCAGAGCAACAATGTCAATAAGCTTGGCTTGCAGCTCATCAACAACGGAGATGCCGCTGGAACTGCCGAGCCATCAAAAATGCCAACAACGGAGGAAGTTTTTGATATAGCCGCCGACGTGGCCGCAATCATCTCTGAGGAAACGGATGATAGGCACACGGATATGCGACGTAAAAGGGGCGAGATGTCTGTTTATGCATACTATCTCTCCAACGCTGGCTGGTGGTCCGTTGCCGTGTATGGCGTTGGTGTTGTGGGCTGGATCTTTTGCATAGAATTCTCGAGTAAGTCACCCTGCCCCTTGTCCTCCTGGGTCGGCAAATATGTTCTAACCTCATCAATAGCCGTCTGGATGAAGTGGTGGTCTGCTGCCAACGCTGCGGAACCGGACAAGAACATCTGGATGTATCTTGGCGTCTACGCCTCCCTTGGTGTCCTCGGCACGATAAGCGGCTGCATTTGCGCTTGGTAATACTCGCCATTCCCTCTAACTTGCTGTTGTAGAGAACTGATAGCTCACATATCACCATAGGGCCGCTTTCATATCCATCATCTCGCGTTCGGCTGCTCGATTGCACTCAAATCTGCTGCAAGCAACACTCAGGTATGCCAACCCTGCAGAGGATGCTGGTAATCGTCTACTAATGGCCATGATACAGGGCCCCCTTTTACTCCAAGTCAACGAGAGACATGGGAGAACTCCTTAATCGGTAAGCTTCATAAAAGTCTACCGTCAGCAGTGCAAGCACTGATGATGTTGGATTGTTAGGTTCAGTAGAGATATGGAACTCATAGACATGGAGCTGCCCAGCAACATGGTCAATTACACCTCGAGTGAGTCCACCCTCTGACTTCTTGCAATGACGCCACTAACACAATGTCTTACAGCCGTCGTTTTATGTATAGCCAAAGTCGTCATTCTTGCCATCTTTACTCGCTATCTCGGAGTGACGATTCCCTTTTTTGCCATTTTTGTCTACTTGCTCCAGAGCTTCTATCTTCAGACATCACGGCAGATTCGCTTACTTGCTATAGAAGCTCATGCGCCACTCTTCACGCACTTCAGCGAATCCATTGCGGGAGCATCAACCATCCGCGCGTTCGGATGGCAATCATACCACCAGGAGCGCAACTATCGCCTCATTGATGCTTCGCAGCGGCCCGTCTATTTGCAGAGTTGTATTCAGCATTGGCTCGGTTTTGTTCTTGAGATGATGACTGCCGTGTTGGCAGTGCTTCTCGTCTCTACAGTCTTTGTATGGAAGGACAAGTTTAGCCCAGGAAGCGTTGGTGTGAGTTTAGTCACGGTCATCGGGTTCAGCGAAGTGCTGGTACGGCTTGTTCGGACATGGACAACGCTGGAGCCGAGCATCGGCGCCGTGTCCAGAGTCAAGCGCTTCACAGAGGACACGGAGGTGGAGGAGCGTGATGAAAAGGGGGCTTATGTGCCTGCTACATGGCCACAATCTGGTGCTATTGAATTTGCGGGCTGGACCGCATCATATAAGTCAGTACCTTTTCACACACTCAGTCATCATTACGACAACGTTGCCATATTAACCGACATATACAGTACCACGCCGAGTTCCAAGCCGGTCTTGAACGGCATAACACTATCAATCAAGCCGGGCGAGCACGTTGCAATATGCGGCCGAACAGGCAGCGGCAAAACCTCCCTCATCCTATCCATCCTACAAATGACCCAAATCGTCGAAGGCAGCATCTCCATCGACGGTGTCGACCTCTCCACGCTCAGTCACTCTCTAGTACGCTCGCGCATCAACGTCGTGCCCCAGGATCCGTTTCTTTTGCCGGGTACTGTACGCTTCAACGTCGATCCCTTGGGCGGTGCTTCCGACGAGGAAGTTGTGCGCGCCCTTGAGCGTGTACGGCTGAAGGCGTTTGTGGATGAAAAGGGGGGTATTGATGGGGAGGTTGATTTGGAGTCGTGGTCGGGCGGGCAGAAGCAGTTGCTTTGTTTTGCGAGGGCGATGTTGAGGAGGAGTAAGATTCTGATTCTGGATGAAGCGATGAGCAGGTAAGATCCCTACAACATCCGATCCCGTTTGTTGACTTTACATTTTGTGTGGTTTCTCTGCATTTCTTTGTACAACCCCCTTGTATGTCCAATTTTTGGCTAATATATGCTTCAGCGTCGACATGGAGACGGAAGAGATCATGCAGCAAATCATTGACACAGACTTCAAAGACGCCGGGTGCACCGTCCTCGCCGTCATGCATCGGCTTGAACACATCCGGCGCTATGACAAGGTTGCTCTCTTGGGAGATGGTAAATTGCTGGAATATGGGGTTCCGGAAGGATTGCTTGCTGGAGAGACGGAGTTGGCGAGGCTGTATTCTCACTATCGAGGTTGAAACTGTCAATTCTACATTGGGTTTGCTGTGTCAGTCAAACAGAGGGATGGTGTTGCTAGGCGTGGATGATGCTTGGTATTTGGCTGAGCAGTTGGAGAGGCTTGGCGATGTGAAACTTCAACGGATGCTAGAGTATGGTGATTATGTTGGCAATGAACGCATATTAGGACACTGCTGAGAACATACTCTATTATTACTTCCGCCGGCAAGTTCCCATCGGATGATTATCACGACTTCGCATGTAATTCAGTTCACTTCCCATCAGACCAAGACTACGACCTCCTCACATGGGTAAGTCAAACTCACCCCTTTGCGACACCAACCCGCTTCGAACATCCTCCGATCACGGAGCCTCGCGTTTTTTCAGGTCCTCCCTCTTAGCCCCAACTCCTCTCATAACCAACACCTTCTTAATCCCAAAGCGGAGACGACGAGCAAAATCAAATTGAGCAACAACATTAGGGTGGGACTTTGAGAAGTAGTAGGCTTTTTGTTTCTGTTTTCTTTTTTCTTCTTCAAACGAACATGGGATTTAAGCTTGTCCATCTGGATCCTTCCCGCCCTCTCTATCTAAAAACTAAAATAGTACATAAAAGGCGACAAGTATTTCGTTTTCTTCTTTTGGTGAGGGAGAGAAAAAAGTTTCATTAGGGCTAAAGTCGGTTGTGGTTTGGGTTGTTTTGTGGGTGGGAGTCCATTTTTCAAGTCAAAAGGCGGCATCTCCGATACATTTTACTGCTGGAAGTAAAAGTTCTCGTCGGGAGTGCGTCCCCGGATGAACTGGGGCTCTGAGCCGCGGACGTAAATGTCCTCAAACAGAATCTCGGGCTTGGCCTCGGGCACGGCCATGGCCTCGGCGGCGGCCACCTCCTCGGCGACGTGGCTGCGGGCGGCCTTGTCGATGCTCTTGAGGTCCTCCTCGGTGCTGACCTCCCAGTCGAGGATCTTCTGCTTCAGGCCGGCGATGGCGTCGTTGGTGGAGCGCATGCGCTGAATCTCCTCACGGGTGCGGTAGGTGGTGCCGGGGTCGGACATGGAGTGGCCGCCGTATCGGTAGGTGACGTATTCGAGAACCATGGGGCCCTTGTCGGCGACGGTCCATTCCTTGCCGTACTTGACGGCGGCCTTGACGGCAAGGACATCCATGCCGTTGACCTTGAGACCGGGGATGTACTGTCCTCGCTTGTAGTAGTCGGTCAGGGCAGAGGAACGGGCAGCAGAAGTGCCCATACCATACTTGTTGTCTTGTCACAGGTTATGATTAGCATTTGCAATTCGTCCACGAGGAAAGGCTCACACTTGAGCGTTGGAAAAAACTCACTCTCGCAGCCAAACAGAGCAGGGAGGTTCCACAGCTTAGCCATGTTGAAAGCCTCAAAGACCTGGCCCTGGTTGCTGGCACCGTCACCGTACAGGATCACACTGGCGTTCTTGCGGTCGTTGTACTTGTGGGCAAAGGCCAGACCGGCACCAACAGGAACCTGGGCACCGACAATACCGTTACCGCCGTAGAAGTTCTTGGCGAACATGTGCATGGAACCACCCTTTCCGTAGGAGATACCCTCACGGCGGCCGAGAAGCTCGCCGATGATGGATCGGATGGTGCCGCCTCGCATCATGGCGAAACCGTGACACCGGTAGGCGGTGATGACGTCGTCGTCCTTGGTGATGGCATGCTCAATGCCAACAGCCACGGCCTCCTGACCGGTGGACAGGTGGCAGAAACCGCGGATCTTCTTCTCCTTGTACAGGCGGTCGGCAGCCATCTCCATCTGTCTGAGCGATTATTAGTACTCTCCGTCGCGGGCGACTCTGGAGGGAGGCGCTTCTGGCTGCATACCTGATGGCGACCATCTCGTAGTACATCTGCTTCAGCTCCTTCTTGGTGACCTCGATTGTGTAGGGAGGAGGATCCAGCTCGTAGGTCTCGAAGCTCTCGTCGCTGAGGGTCACCTGGAAGGGCTCATCGTCGGACTACATCGGAGGGGTCGTCAGTCAGCGGGAGTTCTTGCAACGCATTTCCCCAGCCAATTGATCCGGCAGCAATCATCCCTTCCACCACAATCATTTGACAACTCCCAAGAGCAGGAAAATCGAGCGCATTGAGCACACGTACCTTGGGCACCGACTGGTTGAGCGAGGCTGAAGCGGCATCGGTGGTGACGGACCGGGCGGCGAGGGCAAAGGACGCAGGGGCTCTGGCACGCAGAGGCGCAGCCCTGGAGGCTCGGAGAGCTGCTCGAGAGAACATCGCGACGGCTGGACTGGCGTCTGGCGGCGGCTCTGGGAGGGGAGGCGGTTGGCGAGGAGGAGGCGGAAGAGATATCAAAAGACGAGGCAGAGCTTCCGAAATTTCGCAGTGTTGAGGTTACAGATTGTATTGTTGGACGGCGCTAGGCCGCTGCGGGACTAGGGCGGGATTTGCCTGCGTGGGGCGGCGAAAAAAGAAGGGAGCAGGGCAAATCATTGTTCCCGCAGTTACTCCGACATCTCCCGCTCTTCCTTCCCAAGCTTCCTTCCTTCCTGGGTCAAAGTTGTTGCTGAATCATCAGGTATTACCTCTAAGCTACCCTAGAGCTACCCTAGAGCTACCCGGAAAGCAAAAGTCACGTGAACACGGCGCGTCTCGTGAAATGGACCCCCCCAAAGGCGCGAGATTCAATTAACGCGTTTCTGCCTGCTTAAACGCGTCATGCTTCTGATTGGGTCGACCAGGAACAGCTGCCGGTGCCTGCCAGGCACCACCTCCGTCAATCTGCATCTCTCGCCTCGGCTTAAATACTGCCGCTCCGGCCTCTCCTTGTCTCGTCTGAGCTCTGCCTTGTCGCCATTGACTCGCCGTCCGCCGTCTCTCCTCTCGACGCGAGCACTGTATAACGTCATGGCTCCGAAGCAGGCGACCCTGGGGTATGTGAAGCCAACGCAGCAGACGATTGGGTGTGTGGATGGAGCTGGATTGCGAGGATGACCCTCAGATGGCTAATCACGATGGACGTCTAGCAAGTTCTTTGGGGCAAAGGCTGGCGCGCCAGTGAGGCAGACCACGCTGTCTTTTGCGACCAAGACGGGGAGCAAGGCGACTGCCAAGGACAAGGCTGAGGAGGATGGGTCTGACGGCGATGCGAGCACAAAGGAGAACTCAGATCCAGAGAAGGGTAAGATCTCACTCGGTCGCCCTCGTTGCTAGGCGAAACTTTTGGTTGACTCGTCTCGAAAAGACACCAAAAAGCGGCCACGGTCACCCAAGAAGAGCCAGGATGCGGTTTCATCACAGGCCGGCGACAAGATGGATGTGGACGAAGATGAAGCTCCCGTGACAAAACGAGCCAGGCGAACTCGGGTCAAGGTTGAGGACGATGAGGACGACACTCCCCAATCGTCGCCCAAGAAGGAAGAAGCCCCAAGCAGCCCCCCTGCCAAGAAGAAGAGATCGCCGAGCCCCCCAAAGTCGAGCTCCAGGTCAAGATCATCGTCGCCGAAGCCAACCCAGATCAAGAAGGAGAAGAAATCTGCTGCGGTGGAGGACTCTGATGAGGTTATGAAGGATGAGTCGTCCTCAGAATCGGCATCAGAGGCTGAGAGCGAGTCGGAAGAGAAGGAAAAAGTCACTGCCAAGGCGCGCAAGGCCCAACAAACAATGCTTCAGAAACACGAAAAGGACCCGTATCCCGACTGGAAGCCCGGTACCCCCGTGCCATATGCAGCCCTCTGCAAGACCTTTTCCCTGATTGAGCTGACGACGAAACGGTTAATCATTATGGAGCACTGTTCACGCTTCCTGCGTCAAGTCATGCGCCTCACGCCCGACGACCTCTTGCCCACTGTTCTTCTCATGATCAACAAGCTCGCCCCTGACTATGCAGGCATAGAGCTAGGCATTGGCGAATCTCTCATCATGAAAGCCATAGGTGAAACAACTGGACGAAGTCTTCAGGTCATCAAGGCTGATCAGAAAGAGATTGGCGACTTGGGCCTGGTTGCTGTGAAGAGCAGATCAAAACAGCCAACCATGTTCCAGCCGAAGGCGCTGACCGTGAGGGGCGTCCACCAAGGACTGATGAACATTGCCACAGTCAGCGGCAACGGTGCTCAGGGTCGCAAGGTCGATGGTATCAAGAAGCTCTTGTCTGCGTCAGATGCGTATCTGAAGGAAAAGGTGGATATCACAAAGGATAAGGGCGGGCCAAGCGAGGCAAAGTACATTATCCGGTTTCTGGAGGGCAAACTTCGACTTGGTTTGGCAGACAGGACCGTTCTGGTCTCACTAGCCCAAGCCGTTGTGGCCCACGAAGCGGAGCAGAAGGGAAAGATTCCCAGCACCACGGATCTGGAGAATGGCGAGTCTATCCTCAAGACGGTTTACAGGTCTGTGCATAATCCGGCGTTTGTATGTGAACTCGATACTAACAGAAGACAGTGAGCTGCCGAGCTACGATGTAATCATTCCAGCGATGCTCAAGTATGGCATCTTCAACCTGAGAGAGCACTGCAAGCTACGACCGGGTGTGCCCCTAAAGCCCATGCTGGCCAAGCCTACCAAAGCCATCACAGAGGTCCTGGACCGCTTTGAAGGCCAGACGTTTACTTGCGAGTACAAGTACGACGGCGAACGTGCTCAGATCCATTACGTCGCCAAGGATGCTTCGGAAGACTTGAGTGCGCCCGCTGCAGGAGTCGCCAAACCGGCTGCCTCGGGAGTTTCATGCATCTTCTCCCGCAACTCGGAAGACCTGTCCAAGAAATATCCCGATATCCTTGAGAAGCTCCACACATGGGTCAAGGAAGACACGAAGAGCTTTGTGCTCGACTGTGAGACTGTCGCCTGGGATGTCACGGAGAAGAAGGTCTTGCCTTTCCAGCAGCTCATGACTCGCAAGAGGAAAGACGTCAAGGCCGAGGACATCAAAGTCAAGGTCTGCGTCTTTGCCTTTGATTTGTTATATTTCAATGGCGAGGCCGTGGTGGAGAAGTCTCTCCGCGAGCGAAGGGAGCTCCTCCACACTGCGTTCACCCCAGTTGAAGGTGAATTCGCCTTTGCCACACATATGAACGGTCAGGAGCTGGACGAGATCCAGTCTTTCCTCGATGAGAGCGTCAAGGCATCTTGCGAGGGTCTCATGGTGAAGATGCTGGATGGGAAGGAAAGTGGATATGAGCCCAGCAAGCGAAGTCGAAACTGGCTCAAGGTAAGCATGAGTCCACATAAGCGCGCACTACTCTGGTTCAGCTCGTACTGATACCGTGAAACAGATTAAAAAGGATTACCTGTCTGGTGTAGGAGACTCGCTAGACCTGGTTGTCATCGGAGCCTACTACGGCAAAGGCAAGCGGACATCTGTCTACGGCGCTTTCCTGCTAGCTTGCTACAACGCCTCGACAGACACTTACGAAACGGTCTGCAACATTGGCACTGGCTTCTCAGAACAAGTCCTCGAGGATCTTTACGCTCAGCTCTCCCAAATCACAATCAGCCGCCCCAAACCCTTCTACTCGCACTCTTCAGGCGGCCAGCACCAGCCGGACGTCTGGTTTGAGCCAAAGTACGTGTGGGAGGTGAAGACGGCCGACTTGACGCTCAGCCCGCGGTACAAGGCTGGCTGGAAGGAGGGAGTGGACCCAGCGGGCGAAAAGGGCATCAGCTTGCGGTTCCCGCGATTCATCAAGATTCGAGACGACAAGAAGCCGGATGAGGCGACGAGCAGCAGGCAGGTTGCGGAGATGTACAGGAAGCAAGAGAGTGTGACGAAGAATAAGGGGCCGTCGGTGGATGACGACTTTGAGTATTGATCTCGTCAGTCTTGAGTTGGCTCTAGGAAATCATGTAACGATAGTCTTCTTGGGCGGTTTTGGGTTCATCTTTGGTGGAGGTTGCGTTTGTATGATTTACGAGGTGCGCTTTATGAAAGTCTGCCGATAATGGCTCTGGGAAGACAACTCTCGCATGCTGTCTGTCGCTGATTACGTGCAATATGTTTGGAGCAATGTGGCGCGTTCAACAAAGCAGAGAGTGTTGAAGCCCTGGATAATCTCAAGAAAAATCCATCTCTACGAAATCTAGAATCAAAAAAAAAAAAAAAAAAAACAAGCAAACTTCAACTCCCCCATTCATCCCTCTATAATATTGACCCCCTATCCGTATCATCCGCATCATCCCCAGGCCTCAACAACCCCCTCTGCTCCTCCTCTCCGCCGCGTTCCATAATCCCGCTCTCCTGCCCCCTCCTAGCAGCAGCCCCCGATCCGCTTCCCCCCGGAGCAGAAAGCCCCGTCGTGCGCCTCGTCTCGTCCGCCCCATTGAGGACATACCAGATGTCCTTTTTGGTAAGCAGGCCCTGCAAGACGCCCCGATCGGTGAAGAGCATGTATCGCAGCCCGAGCTTCTGGAAGTACGACACGACGAGGTGCAGAGGCGTGCGCGAGGGCAGCGTCAGCGGCGTCTGATCCATCCACGGCCTTAGGTCCAACGAGGTCCGCGGGTCGGCGAGCGGCTGATGCGAAAAGTACGCCTCTGTGGTCTCGGGCGGCAGGCTGCGCGGCGCCTGGGACGCCGTCTTGAGGCTGTAGCTCAGCTCGGCGCGGGAAATGTATCCGAGCAGGATGGCCTCGCGGGGGTCGGAGATGACGGGGAAGCCGCGGTAGGGGTGCATCTCGAGGATGCTGGCGAGGGAGGCCATGGTGTGGCCGGTGGCGGTGAGGACGACGAGGTCCTCGATGCGCGTCATGATGTCGGCGACGGGGACGTCGGGGATGGCCACCTCCTCGCTGTTGTCGAGGAAGGGGTACTCGTTGAGGTGGATCCAGGACTCGTAGATGCCGCGGCGCGAAAAGGCGTCGCCCACCCACTTGGAGATCATGACGGCCACCATGATGGGCAGGACGTACGTCAGGGCGCCGGTGAGCTCGAACATGATGACGACGATGGACACGGTCATGCGCGTGACGCCGGCCAGGGCGGCGGAGGCCCCGACGATGGCATAGGTCGCGGGGGTGACGCAGGGGACGTCGGGGGCGCAGGTTTTGAAGAGGAAGAAGCCGCGCGCGTTGTCGACCCAGATCTCCATCAGGATGCCCATGGCGCGGCCGACAAGGGCGCCAATGGCCATGGAGGGAAGGATGATGCCAGCGGGGATTTGCAGTCCGAACGTGATTGTGGCGAGGAAGAAGCCGACGAGGGCGGCAAAGACGAGGAGGACAATGGTGCCGGCAGATGCGGCGCCAGTTTTGCATAGGCCGATCTGATCGTCGAGGTTCTGGGAACACTCGGTGAAGAGGGCAGACACGAGGTCGGAGGTTTGAAACTTCATGTAATGGTTGGGGTAGTTGACGAGAGCAGTGAGGAAGGCCACGGCAAGGACCTGGGTGATGGGACTGGGGAGCCAGGACTTGGCCTTTTTCCATCGCGCAACGTCCATGTTGGCTTTGATGAAGAGGCCGCCGTAGACGCCCTGATTAATATCACTGTCAGTAAAAAATGAGGACGTACGCAAGATGACGGGAAACGCTGCTTTACCCCGATGATGCCAAGGAGGGCATAGGGCAAAATCTCAAAGCCCTGCCAGTCATGGCTATACTTTGTCTGGTACATGACGAGCTTGCCTGACCGAAAGGGGTCAAAGGCTTGGAGAGTAACGGCGGCGGCCATGGCACAGACGAAGCTCTGCCACATGGTCTTGTCTGGGAAGAAGTAGGAGATTTGCTGAACAAGAAGTCAGAATGGCGACCGTTTCGTTGCTTATGGAAACGACAGCCTTCATACCTCCAGACTGAAGAGCACCCCTCCGATAGGGGCTCCAAACGCGACAGAGATGCCTGATGCGGCCGCTGCTGAGAGGACCTCTCGCTTACGAGCTGTCGCAGTGATGTTAGCGGATAGGACATTAAACGCTGGATTCTGTTTCTTTGCTTGCCTTCGTTGTTGTTGATGTTAGGGAATATCTTGATGAAGAGGTTTGCGCAGCAACACGCTACATGGACCAGAGGGCCCTCCTTTCCCAGCCACATGCCCGAAGACACAGCAAGGACCTATGCGAGTGAGTTTCTGTTCATCCACACAGCAGGATAGTAACGCATCTTACCAAGCCAAAAGGCTTTGTCACCAACGTCCAGGGACCAAGAAACTTGCGAATGACGAATCCTCCCAAGACGGTCTTGATCTCGGGGATACCGCTGTGCTTGGCATAGATGGCGTATTCCTGCACCAGCAACGCCGCACAGTATGCGAAAAGGACCTGTGCAGATATCGGGTCAGCATATGCATGCCATGCAGCAAACACGACACAAGAATGCCACATACGCCAAAGGCCAAGAAGAAAAAGTACTCGATGAACCACTTGCCCCCCGCCGAGTGGACGCCCAGAGCCTCGCTCCAGAACCTCCATCCCGCACATTTAGAGCCCTGATCGTATCCGTAGCAGCAGAAGTTCTTGTTCAGGTAGAAGTGCCCTCCTTCGGGCCCGCTGGTGCAAAAGCCCAGCTTGATGTCGCCCAGCCAGTCGGTCGTGACGTCGATGAGCGCCGCAATGACGCCCACGGCGAGGCCCGTCAGCAGCAGCACGATCCAGACCTGGCTGGCGTCCAGCAGGTGTCGCACATAGCCGATGATGCCACCGCCCGAGCTCGACGCCAGGACGCGCAGGCGTTGGCGCTCTTTTGTGTACTCAAAGATCCAGTCGATGGCCGTCAGGTCTTCGTACCCGACTCGCCGCCCGGGCCCCTCGGCGTACCAGTCGTTGGCCAGGCCATCCTTTGAGGTGGCGGGTGTTGCGCTGCCAAAGATCTGTTCGCGCAGCGACCCGGAGAGGCTGGCGATGGAGCCTAGAGAGGCAGACTGCTGGTGCTTGGGCGGGCGCTGGTGCGCGACTCGAGGCGGCGATGCTGCGGCGGCAGAGGAGGAGGAGGAGGAGCCGGTCAGGGTGGAAAAGACGCGCAGCGGGTTGGAGGACAGCAGCGCGGGCTTCTGCTTGCGCTTGAAGGACAGCGGCGCGCTCAGGTCGCCGTGGATCGGGTCGTCGTCGAGGATGTCATGATCGGGGCTCGCATCGACGTCGTTCGCATCGTGGTTGTAGTTGTGGTTGTGGTTGTGGTCGTCGAGGAGGTCGAGCTCGTCGGACGAGGCTGGCGTGACAATGACTGGAGTCTGGGACGAAGACGAGGCTGAGGGCAAGTGCTCGCGCTGGGCTCCAGACATGATGCGCCAACTTCTATCCCATCTTCCGCTGCGAATCTGGTGGGAACAAGGCCGAAGCAGCTGGAAGTGGGAGCCAGCAGAAGGCAAGGGAGGGATCTGGAAGCGTCGGTGATTGGCTGGAGGGGCGCTGGTTGGTGGTCTTACAGTTGAGCTGGGGGCGTCTTTCTAGTACTTTGCACAGTGCAGCAGCAATGAGTGAAGTCATTCATTGATCGAATGGAGATCTCGTTCGACATCAGCTCAACTTCCGTTGTCAACTGGGAATCTCACAAGAAAAACACTTGCAAAGGACTGGTATCTCGATTGGTTCACTCTCTCTTCCTTTACTTACTGAAACCCACGACACCAAACACATACTTAAAACTGCTTGGATAATCAACAAAACCTGCTAAGATCATATCCCAACAGTAGCTCATCGTCATCATCACCTCACCCACAAAAGAAATCCAAGCCTCGGCAACCCAGATGGACTCGCCAACCGTCAACCCGGAAGCAGCTCCAGCATCGTCCGCCCAGCAAGATGAAGCAAGCATTGCCAGGATCCAGACTCTTCTCCAGTCGCAAGACGACACGCAGCGATTCGTCGGCCTAGCCCTGCTCAAATCCGTCCTCGACAATTCCCCCGAGATCCGGCAGAACCATGAAGCTCTTCAGGCGTTATGGGACAGCATCCCGGCCAAGTTCCTCGACCGGCTCTTGCGCACCGGGTCGAATCCCTCCAAGCCGGAATCCAGAGAGATGCTCGACTTGGCCGTGTCCGTCCTGCACACCTTTGTTGCTCTCTTGCCTGCAGAGGCCATCTCGCAGCCCAAGTTTACAGAGAGGATCCCCAGGCTTGTCAATGCTGCATTATACGGGTTCGTGCGTCCCCTCTCATTTCCACGGGTAATTCACTAATCTTTGAATAGGTCTGACGAGACGCTCACCATGCTTCTACTGCTGCTCTTTGCCCTCGTCAGCTCTCGGGAGGGCGCCATGGAGCTCGTAAAGATGGAAGACTTGAGCTCCCTTACTGAAATTGCTCCGTCGCGCGCCATTGTCATGGATATCCTGCGACATGCCTGGCTCAACGCCATGGTAGTAGTGGACGACACGTCATATCTGGCTGACCGTATAGATGTGAATGTGCAGGCACTGGTTTCGTCTTTCAAGGGGACTGACGCCGTGACGTTTCTCGAGTTCCTAGGACTGCTGCTTCGGCAAGCAAACCCAGCGGTAAGTTCACGTCACACATCATTCACCCGAGATATCCTTCTAAACTTCAATATAATAGATTATTCCTCAAAATCCGCAGTGGCTCAGCCCGGTCGTCCACTTCATCCAGAACCTGGTCATCAGTCGGCCAAACGCGGCAGCCCGGTCAGCCTACACAAATGCCGCCGCGTCACTTCTCAGGGCGTACCCCAATGAAGCCTCAGAGTTGATCTTCAAAGCCGAAAAAACGGATGAAACGCCATTTTCCTATCTCTTTGTCAACCTCCTCCTCATCGACATCCGCTCATCAGCGCCACTGCTACTGGAGCAACTCAACAAGCCCGAGTACCCAAGCATGTCTCGCAGGCTCGCTTCTGCATTTGACATTATCTGCATCTTCATAGGGCATCTGATCCGCTCGTTGGAAGATGAGTCTCTTGAGACCCTCATCATGTCGCCAGACAACCTCCTCAAGCTGCGCAAGGGCATTTCAGAAACCATGTCAGTCACCATCGAGTACCTCCGTGACCGGTGGGATGCCACGTTTACCGGAGCGATGGGATTGCATCCAGATGCTCGATCCAGCAAGGCGGAAACATCCACGGGTTCACATCATACTCTCAGATGGGACTCGCTGGAAACCCTTGCAGACGACGATCCCTTCATCCTCTCCGCCGTGAGGGCCCTCGCTATCTGGCTACGTGAAGACGAGAACGAGATGCTGCGGAAAGAAGCCACCGGCTTGACGGACATGTTCATGGACCTCTATCGCGGCAGCTCGTCCGACAAGCTCGACTTCCGATCCCCGACGCTCGTCGCTCTGGAAGGCCTCGTGGCCTTTGAAAAGGGTCGAACCATTCTCCTGAAACACGACGGCTGGCAAACGCTCAGCAAGGACCTGGCCGACATTCTCCAGCAGGATCCTTCCACCATCACCGAGGACGATGCGTCTCGCGGCCTCGAGATTGTCCGCGTGCTCCTCCCCGTGGCGGAGCAAAACAGCAGCGATACTCCAGAGGAGTGGATGGGTCTTGTCACGGCGGTCGCGGCGTGGGACGTCTTTCGTGAGAGGCAGGCTCATCCTTTGGTTCTGGAGCTGCAGGTTGCGACCCTCCAGCTTTGCTGTGCGTTATTGGTCAAGGCGAGCCCTGGGATGAGGAAGAGATACACGCATACAATCAGTGCGCTGGTGGGTATCTCAATGCAGTTGGGGACGGGCATTCCGGGGGACAGCTTCTTGAAGGAGGCGATGGACGATGTATTGAATGTACTGGGTAGTATGTCGAGAGGTTCATGAGGAATTAGTGTAATATTGCTGAGGATGAGCCAAAGAAAAAGAAAAAGAAGTCTCACGTCTTTCGACATTCAACCCGATGAAGAGCTGTCTTAATGAGTATTTTAGTGCGAGTATTTCCATGTCCATATCGCTCGTATCACGCCTCCATCACCTCGCCTCAACAGCCTCCATTCCCAAAGCCTCCTTGTCCGCCACCGCAGCCGCCTTTGCCCTCTTCTTCCGCGCCCTCCGAATCTCAATTTCGACGTGCTCCATCTCGGCATTCACTGAGACGAGGCGCGGGATGACCTGCTCCACGGCTTGGATGGAGAGCGTCTGGGCGGTTCGAAGGGGTAGAGGCGCCAGCAGGCCGTACCAGCGCAGAGGGTCGCTGCTCGTCTTTTTCATCTTTGGCTTTTCCTTTTCCTGCTCTTCTCCATTCTGGTTCTGGTCCTCAGCTGTCTGGTTGGTCTCAGGAGTGGTTCCGGAGTTTGATTGAGCAGTGGTGCCCTCTGCGTCTCCTCCTTCAGGCTTGCTCTCAGACTTCTCATCCTCCTTTGCCCCCTCCTCCTCATCATCAGCAGCAGCAGCACCAGAAGAAGAAGCCATCAAATGCTTAATCATGAACCTAGGCACGGCCTCGTCTCCCCCAGCCTCGTCAATGCGCAGCACCCTTGTCGCGCGCATCCGCTCGTCGTAATAGTCCTGGCCATATCTCATGCCCCGCTCGCCGGCGAAGTTTGCCCGGGCAATGTTTTGGTATACGCCCGACTGGAGCTTGGACAGGTCTTGTCGCAGACGGGTGTATTCGTCCAGGAGGGAGAGGTAGCGCTCTAGGAGGGAGTCGATGTGCTCTTGCTGCTGCTGCTCCATGGTGTGTGGCTGTTTTGTTTTGTTGGAGTAGGTGTCTTTTTTGTTCAGGGTGATGATGGGGGTGAGGCTGGTTTGACGTCAAGAGATGGAGGTGAGGTGGGAGGGATGTCGATGGTGGGGGTGGATGATGAGCTGAGCCCTCGTATTGGACCTTGAGTTTCTACGATACGACTCTTCGTGCTGCTGCTGGGAGCTGGGCTACGAGCATGCAATTGAATGCCTGTATATGTTGATGAGGGGAATATCGAGGGAAGGGAGAAAATACATGTCATCTTACGCATTGTTCTTTACGGGGTTGCATGAGAGAATAAGACAGAGCAACGACCATATAGCATTAGCAGAGGCTCAGTCACTATTGCACGCCACCTTGCAAGAAGAGGCACAACTACATAGATAGGTACCTACAGCAGCCTATCAACACACAGTCAACCTGTGTTTTTGAATACCCGCTTACAATAACCATTCGCGTCTCTACACTTTCGAGAGAGCTCTCGGGTTCTTCTGGGGACTGTATGCACAATGAGTCGAGCGGGGTGAGCCAACGCCCAGGCTGTACAGATTTCATCCCAGGGTAGCCAAGCAAGCCACTCCCTCCCATCTGCATCAAACCCGCTGCGATTCTCTCAAACAAGCGCGCTCGTCCACCCCCAAAAGCACAAACCCGCACGGCGCAGAAGCCAAGCAATCACGTCTTACAGGTCCTGACACAAAGAGCCTATGATGGCATGGCAGCCGCGGCGGGATCACGGCCAAATGCATCAAGCTGTCCCCGTGTGCAAAAATCCCGAATCCAGACAAGTTACACCAGCCATGGAAAAGGAGCCGAGAACGATTACAAGAGATGGAAGAGAAACAAGAGACCAAAAGAAAGGAAAAAGAAAAAGCCGCCACCCTTTTGGAAGGCTTTGGACGACCCTCACCGAAACCGGTGAGGCTGCAATGTGCATATGCAGAGTCGCACGACAGGCAATCTTGTGGTCAGGTGCATACATTTACTCACTGGGCGGCTAGGCGCTCTGTCGAGTGCTATTGCAACTGCAAATCTACCTCTACGTCTCCTTCAATTATGAAGTAACCGCCGAAGAGAAGCTTCCTGAGAAGTATCTAACGAGGGTAAGACACCATCACTGAATGGGTTCGTGACTTGATGAAACAATCATATCTGAATAGGCGTGTTTCGCATCTGTCCAAAGGGACAATGCCCACGGCCTAAGCCTCAACTGTCGCACTTCAATTAATACCACAGACCTTGATCGAGTACAAGTCCGCTGTACTTGGTCCTCGAGCTCCCACGACTCGCTCAAGTGTCAGGCCAGTACTCGCAGATCGAGACAGGGATGTGAAGGGGGGGAAAGAGATGATTCCGACCCATGCCAAGGCGGAACAGCACGCTCGCTAGGAGAAAAGAGACAACCTTGAAGTGCGTCTCGTTAAGGAGACAGCTCACGTGCGCTGTGTAGACAAGCAGACGCATCAAGGGTCTAACGAGAAGACAAGGAAAGACAAGAGGCATCGTCATTCGATAGGGAGGAAGGGCTGGTCGTTGTAAAAACAGCACGTCCTTTTCTATTCTTTGCCTTCTCCTTGTCCGGTTCTGTACGGCCTTGAGGGGAAGGGCGGTGCTAGCATAATGCGCTTCGTGAGGAATTGAAGGACGTCTTTCTCATTTGGCTGCTCAAGAACGAGTCCCAGGCAATGAAAATCATCAAGGCTGGTAGATATCAGATTTTCTTGTAATACTATGAAAGGAATTCAAAAATACATACGTCATTTCGGTCTTGGAAGGGAGTCGGCAATTGAAGAGCGCTCGTCTCTCTCCGACTTTGACAGCTGCCATCAACACCGCATGCAAACAACGCTCCACTCGCTGAGGTGCTTCCTGGTAGCTGGTACCATGCAAAGCCGATTTCTGAGCGCATACGGCAGTTGTGAGATGATGGCTTATGCTTGATGACAGGTGGCAGGCATAATCTCGAGTTGCAAACAGCAACAGCAACTGTATTACTTACTGCCACTCTACTAGAGACGGAGGCATGAAAAAGGGCCAAAAGAGGTGCGATGCCAGCGGTAGCGATTGAGGTACCTACTACTTACCTAGTCTACAGCAGTGACAGCTCGCCTCGAGGAAACAAAGCAGAGGGACGCTGCAAAAGAAAGAAAAAGGTGCAGCCCTTTGTGCAACCTCTGCATTCATCGCGCTTGAATGACAAATTCAGCCATGGATGACCGTTTCCTCCTGGCCAGCCTCTCCCTCCTCCTCCTCCTCCTCCTCACCACCTCCCCTCTTCCTCCCCTGGGGCTCCCGGTCCGCCGTTGTCGCGCATTGAGCAAGCCCCGTCTCAATTAACGTGCTGCTAGCCTGGGTGCATTTTGGATTCAAGTGCCCCCCCAATTGCTGCCAACCGCGAAGTCCAATTCAATCCAATCCAATCCAATCCGAAATGCTTAACCCCAACCCCCCAACCCCCTTCAACAAGCCACCCGCCCTTCTGCGCGCATCGCTGCAGCGCGCATCCAATTGCTGCTCGGCGGCCTGATGCAGGATCCATTGGAGGACGGCTGCATGCGAGTAGGTTTGGTCGCACAATTACTTGCTATTATCTAGGTAGGTATATGGGCACATGGTTCAACTCCTTTCGAGGCGCATACCTACTCGAATCGACGTGCATTTGGGGGTCCAGCCAGCCCACACAGGCAGAGCAGGTCGGGAGGAATCCCCACCAATCAACCCTGCTTCACCGAGCAGCGCCCATCACCAATCCCCGTGCCTCTCATTCTCCCTCTCTCTCTCTGTGGCCGGTCCGTGTCTCTCTGTCCGGATGTTGTCCGCTGGGCTTTGGCTGGGTCTGCTTCTTTGTCGAAACTGGTACCTAGCACTTCCTCATGCAACGATGAATAATCCTGCCAGTAGATACACACTAAGTTAGTATCTGGTATGTAGAACAAGACAGAACAGCACTCCTCTTCATCTTGTCCGTGTTTGCTGCTGCTCGTACCTCACTAGCACGGCTGCGTGTTACTCGGTGACGGGAGCTGCTAGCAGGCGACCATCGTCGACCATGGCGCTCAAACCAGGCCAAGCTCCGCCAAAAGCTTCCCGGTTCTCCTCTTTGACCCCCCCCAGCTTGCCCCCAGTTGACCAGCACACGCGCACACAAGATACACGCACACACACACACACACACACACACACACACACACACACATTCTGTCTGCGTCTCTCTCACTCCATTGGCACCAAAAGCCCCGAGTCTGCTACTAGACTGTTTGCCTGTCTCGGTTTATTGGTGCCCGTCCACTGGCCTTGAAGCTGCTCCCTCGATGGATACTTGTTGAACCCGCTGCAACTACTAGGTAGTAGTATCTTGATGTACAGTATGGATCCATCTAGGTAGTAGTACTATCTGCACACACAAACATCCACGCACACGGCCTGAAAGGAGCATCATCATAAGCATCCATTATTGATACCTTGACCTACTTGCTCGGTGCTACTACCACCTCAAAGCACCCGACTTCTGCTAGCACCAGACACTCCCTGGAACCGGTCCAGCACTGGAAGCTGCCCGTCTGTCCCCTTGCCCTGCAGCTCACCTCAGTGCTCACTCGCTTCCGTCCGCCCCCCCAATCGTGACAAAGCTCCCAGCAAAGGCCACTTGCGCTCCTGATAAGCCTCTGGCTCTCCGCCTGCCCGCCTGCAGCAGCGCATCCACCTGCTCACTAACTGGCCGCCCTCTAGCCTCCAGTTCGACTCCCTCGACCAACCACCGCCGTCTACCTGCGCCTGTCCTGACCTCCACTGCCAGTGGCTGCTACTGACTGCTCTGCTGCTGTCACTACCTTCCATACCTTACCTTACCTTACCTCCACTACCTTATTACCTGTTACCACTGGGCCACCCACTCCCACTCCCACTGCCTCTACCTCCATACCTACCTACTACCAGACCAGACCACCTGCACTCCATACCACTACCGCTAACCGCTAACCGCTCCCGCTACCTGCTGCCATTCTTCTCCCAGTGCCTCCCGCCAAATTAATCTCCAGCATCTCCAAACCTCCAGAGCCTCAATTCGCAGCATCGCAACCTCGTCCTCGCATCTCGTCTCTCCCCCCCGCGGCACGCGCTGCGATAAGGCCTCTTCCGCCTCGACCTTGTCCTCCGTCGTCAGATCTCTCCGTCCAGCAACCGCATCAGCACAAGCAGCACCACCATGGTGGTCGCAACCATCAAGTACGATCCGATCTGCAAGCCCCTCTGCCCTGCTGCATCTCCAGTCCCCTTTGCCTCTGCTTCTGCTTCTGCCTCTGCCTCGGCCTCTGCCTGTTGCCCGCTGCCTGCTGTCTTCGAACTTCCCGCTGTCGCTTCCGCCTCTTCTTCCTCGTCGCTCCCCCTTCCTCCCGCCTTCTCCCCCCCCTCCGCTTTACTCATCCCAACCGGCTGCCTTGTCGGCATCTCTAGAGGTGGCCGTTTGGGCATGTTTCAGATGGCCCTCGCTCCCTCTCTCCGACCTGCTGACAGGGAGGGGCGGTCAATGAAGCTGCGACCTCTGCTCCGGATCTCCGCCACCCGCTGCCTCTTCCTCGCTGGCTAACCTTGCAATTCGCTTCTAGGTGCGTTGTCGTCGGCGACGGTGCCGTTGGCAAGACTTGTCTTCTCATCAGCTACACCACCAACAAGTTCCCTTCGGAATATGTGCCGACCGTCTTCGACAACTATGCCGTCACCGTCATGTGAGTGGCCTTCCCCCCCTTTTGAGATATGGAGACGGACAGGGAGCGAGAGAAGATGAGACATTTCGACCCTCGATCGATGGAATTGCATCGCCTCGTGATGCCGCGCATCGAGCGACTCTCAGGAGAATTGCAAGAAACAAAATCAGACGCTGTCGAGGGTGAAGCGATGGTCTCCAACGGCCCCCCCCCCCCCCCTTTGGCGAAGCTCTGCGTTCAGCCACACGACACCATCCGAGAAATGCTCAATGGCTGACTGGCCCTCAACAGGATCGGTGACGAGCCTTATACCCTGGGACTGTTCGATACGGCCGGACAGGAAGATTATGACCGACTGCGTCCCCTTTCATACCCCCAGACCGACGTCTTCCTCGTCTGCTTCAGCGTCACGTCGCCCGCCTCGTTCGAAAACGTTCGCGAGAAGTGGTTCCCCGAGGTCCACCACCACTGCCCCGGCGTCCCATGCCTGATTGTCGGTACCCAGGTCGACTTGCGGGATGATCCCAGCGTGCGCGAGAAGCTTGCCAAGCAGAAGATGAGCCCCGTCCGCCGCGAGGACGGCGAGCGCATGGCCAAAGACCTGGGCGCGGTGAAATATGTCGAATGCAGCGCGTTGACTCAGTACAAGCTCAAGGACGTGTTTGATGAGGTATGTTTGATGGAGCCTGAGAGGGACACTGGACGACACAAGGAGAAGACGAATAAGAGGACGTGTCTGATGAAGGATTGCCACTGACCATTTCGCTTCCAGGCCATAGTCGCTGCATTGGAACCACCGGCCCCCAAGAAGAAATCCCACAAGTGCCTCATTCTATAAACCACGAGTCTCAGGAAATTGCGTCATAGGATATTGCCATTGTTTTCGCTCGGTGGTCAGTTGACCAGACAGCCTGGGTTCTGGATACACGGAAGAGGTTCACTTGGAGATGACTGGTGGTTGTGCCTGGACAGGGGCGGATAGACTTGGAGAGTCTGGGCTTTGCCTACCCACGACGGGTTGATATCACTGGCAGCTAGGGGAGAGGTGTGGTTGACTTGTTTCCGCCAAGGAAGGCGTGCTACGGATTTCCCTCGTGCCTGATCATGGCAGCAGCAAGACGTCGTCCCCGATGGAGGCACGAAGAGGGTAGTTGGTGAGAGAGAGAGAGAGAGGGCTTCCCAGCTGCAGCCTGCCTTTCGTTTCCGTTGGGCAGTCTTTGAGCGTGGTGTCTCTCTCCGTCATTTCTTGCACGATGGCCTCGCGACGAGAGGCCGGATCTACGTCGCCGTCTATCCTCGTTTTTCTCTCTACATTTTGGGCCAGGGAACGTATAAAATGCAGACCGGCATGTTTCGATAGGAAAGTTTGGCGATTTGGAGTGCAGTTCAATTGACCGGACCTTTTGTTATGCCCATTTCGATCTTGTGCACGGTTTCTTGACTGTGACTCGCGAGGAGACCTTGGCTTGGGATGAGAATTTTCCAGGCTTGGTCATTCATTCGACGTGAGATGTGTCAAGCACAAGGCTGATCTGGACAGCAATCGCTGAATAATCATGTAACCAGCTACCGCCGTTTTCCAAGCCTGTCTGTCTGATGCTTTCATTCAATGAGAACGACGTCGAATTAGGGGAGAGGGCGTAGAGGGTGACATGAAGCGGAATTGTAGCGTATTGGCTCGACTAAAGATGGCTGGTTAGCAGCACTCTCCGGTTCTCATTGCTTTGCATGAACAGATTGGCTTGGTCTTTGCAGAAATATAACTAGTTTTTTCTTAATTTGAAGCCCTGAGAAGCAAGGCGAGAGGGAATGGATCGAGGAAGAGCTGACTGAGCTGGGGCGGAAACGGGGGAGAATGTGAGTTGTACTCTCTCTCTCTCTCTCTCTCTCTCTCTCTCTCTCTCTCTCTCTCTCTCTCTCTCTCTCTCTCTACTTTTTCCTTGGCTATTCTTCTTGGTTCGTAGGTTATGTATGGGTTGAGGGATTAGCCTTGATGCTTGCCTTGGTTCGTCTTCACCTAGAGCTGAGTCATGGATGACGCGGACGCTCGAGAAGAAAGAAGTCAAGAGGGCCTTTGGTGCCGTAGCTGAACGCGAAGCCGAAGAGTTATCACGATTGTCAAGTTCAGAGGGGAATCGTAGTCTTAGGCTATTTGATGACGAGGGTATTGAAGAGGGTTTCTCTGACCGGTGGCATATGGCGGTTGTTCACCCTGATGGGAAGTGCTCGTTGAGGGATGGTGGGTTTGAGATTCATGTCGAGAAGATACCGCATCAACACATGTAAACGGTTACTCTTATTCCTTCCAAGAAAGCTTATTGATATAGGTAGATAGTCGATGTCAACTTTTTTGAATGGGGGAGCGCCGTTACTCGTGTCAAACTCCCCATGGCTTGTTTCTCATATTGAAGCCCATCATTGCAGGCTTTTGAGATGCGAATTCAGCGAATAGCAGGAAGCAAGTTGAAGAATTGTAAAATAGTTACAAGTTTTGATTTGAGAGGAATGGTTGATCTGATACTCATTTAGAAAGCACATAATGCCTAATGTACGTTGTGCATAGTCTTTGAATGAAACTTATGTCGTAGACGCATTTTGCCTCCATTTTGGTACTAAATCCTTCTTGTATTCTCGTGCTCTGGGCCATGATAGCTGAAGTAGATGCATCGTTGACTTCATCCTTCTTAGGTAGGTAGGGATCCTTCGAAGATGCAGAGTGCTCCCCTCTGTGTACATGATGCTCCATTGCCAGCGAATCCTCCACCCCGTCCATGGCTGACTGGAACAAGGTAGTAATACTAGTAGGAAGGACTGTGTGTGTGTGTGTCCTCCCATCAATACAAAGTTGCGGTTGTAATCAAACCCATTGTCTCGTATTGGAGGGCTGGCTGAGCGGCTACCTATGCAAGGTACCAGCAATCATAATGCGGAGTTTGCTGTAATACGCCACCACCCGCTTAAAGCAGCTAAAGCCTTGCGTTGCGGAAGGACTTGGGAGGGCATCGCATTATTTATTATCACGGAGGTGTGTTGGATGGGGCAGACAAATGGCACGTCGTTTCTTTGTTCTTTCTTGCTTTCTTTTTTTCTTTTGCTCTTGTTTGCTGTTTGTATGTGCTTTAGGTGTCAAAACCCTTGAATCTTCGCATGTATCGTCTCTCTCTTGTCTTCTATAAATAACATGGAATGGCCCACCCATTGTTGCACGAACTAGAACGAAAGGCCCCGACAATCTTCTTGTCCGAGACAAGTGTTTGCGACTGGAGGCTTTGGAGATACGATGGACAGGCAAGTATTAGCAGTAGTATCGTCAAGTTGGCGGCATAAATGGGCATGGCCGGACGCTTCCCCGATCCTGCCGTCGTGCGTTTCGCCGTCCCCGGTCCTTGGGGGGGGGGGTTTGTCGGTTTCACTTGCGATTCAAGGGCCTGTTCGTGGAGATGGCATGTGATGTTTGCGAACTTGTGGCTTTTGTCGTTTGTCCCATAGTCCAGGAGCAGTGCAATCAAGCTGCACACTTGGCATGGAACATCAACCCTGTGCCCAAGTCTCCCGCCACTGGCGCATTGTGAGCTCCTCGAAATAGTGATGAAAATGACACCGAGCTACGGATTGGGACTCGGTAATAGCACGAGCAACTGCGAGGATTAACAACTCGAATCTAGACCAAGAGCTGAAGCCCAATTTGTCCATGTAATTTGACAGAGTCTCATTATTGCCAACATTGAACCGAATATAGCACACCACCACCAGATACGTGATAGCAGTCGCATTGTCGACGGTTCACGGGATGAAGAAAAAAATGACCATGGGGGGGCGGGCGGGCGTGTCCTGCATGAGGGCGGCAAAATGGGGAGAATCCAATTCGCAAGCAGGACGCGGTTGACGTTGGAGCACGGAAGCGGCCACGGCTGCAGGTGAGAGACGAAGCGCGTGGCGGTGAGGATATCATTGGCAGTAGGTGGTTTGGCGTTTCTTCTTCGATGAGGCTACCTAGGATGGTGAAGAAAACTGACGCCAAATTGACCGGTCACGATTCTTTTTTTTTTTTTTTTTTCTAGTCTGCCGCTTCTTCCCTTGGCCCTTGATTTCTTTTGTTCCGTTGAAGATTGTATCTACATACAGCAGTTGACGTGGCAGGGGATGGTCGTCATGCTGCCAAGATCAGCTCGAGCTTCCCTCTGCCCCCTTTTGCTCCAGCGAGAAGGTAGCATTGGGAAGGGTCGAGACTTTATTATGCTCGCCGCCCGGAAAAAGGAGGCATCCCTCGAGATCTCATTGGCTGCGGTGCATTGCCTTTTGTTGATGAATGTACGATAGTACTACAGCAGACGGCCATCTTTAAGCACAGCTCCCAGCACCGTCAGAATGCTGGATCGCCGACTTGGATCGTGATAGTCACCCCTTTCACTGGATCCCGTATTATCACTGCTTCCAGACCTGGGCTAACGCAGGCCATGATACCTCATAAGGTATGTATGTACTGATGATACAGGCTGGCATGTCAGCCACATGCTTGACACGTTCTGCTGGCACGTTTGACGGCTTCGGCACAGGTACTGCAAGGTATTGTACGCATGTCAACACCTGCTAGACCAGCCACGGGACGTTAGAGTTTGCACCATGCAGGTCAACGACATGAATGAGGTTCCTGCAATTTGACGAGTGTGTTGACGGATGATCTTGTCTGATGCCATTCCCGCTGCCCGCTCCTCCAATGGTTCCTTTACCCCCGTCTGACAGCAGTTGGAGCCTGCACATATCGTACATGTACATTAGTAGTACTGGTACTGATACTTGATCATTCTAACCGCGTTTATGAGAGACCGCATCCGGCTGGACAAGTACCTTACAGGTACGCGTACGGATGATGCTTGTGCCGTTGTTCGACTTTGAGTTGAAGGTTCTCGTCTCGGCTGGGTGTTGCCATTATGTACTTCGATCTCATGTAAGGTACCGCCTACCTTACCTTATCATCGCGAGTGTAGGTACCTTCTACAGCCGATATAAGGTAACCTTGGAGGTAAAGGTACATACCAACTACTACCTCAACCATGTTCGAGTCCGACAAAGGGTCCAGATCCAAGTCCAGGTCCAGGTCCAGGTCCCTTTTTTCCCCGACGACATCAGCCAAAAAGGCAAAGAAAATGAAGAGACAGAAGACAAAGGCGACATGCCCGCGCCCCACCGCACTAATGGAAAAGAAACACTGGCTGAAAGAACGCCGGTTGCAGCGATTGAGATTCACTGTACGAGTACATGTACTCCTTCCATGAAATCACAGCCACGGAGGTACCTGTGCGCCTCAACGGGGTCCGCTCCATCTCTCTCTCTCCCCCATCTCCAAGCAAGAACCCCCAAAAGGGCTCCGGTTCGCAATTGTGTCCCCCTCTCCAATGAGATTTGATGAGCAGCACCTCCATCCACCGGCCATCGACTCGTTAATAAACCCCCCGCCCCCCCTGTCGACCGGCCAGGCACTCGTTCTCGTTCTCAAAAGGCACTGCACGCCACTGCAGCCCCTAAACCGCGCGCCAGGCCCTCAGGCCCTCTTCCAGCGCAGTAGCGCCAGCAGCAGGCTGCAACCCCTGCGCCGGGTCATTAAACTAATACCACCGCACGCCAATTCCGTCGCCCATCCCCTCCCGTCTCCTTTGGGCGATTGTCCATCTGTCCTGTCCATTGATGGGGGGGAGAGAGAGAGAGAGGAAGAGGGCTAAGCAGCCAGGTACCAGGTACGAGTACCCGTGCTGCCGTACTGCTCTTCGCATCTGTACCGTTACCTCTGATGGGCAGAGGATAAGGTACCTACTTAAGGTACCTAGGTACTACCCGACAACTATCGGAAGGGAACGGTGACCGCTGATGGGCAATTGCACGTTCGTATCTGTCCCTGTACCTGAGTCGTACGAGCTGTAATCCTCACCGTAATACCGCTGTATCTACTTTGTTCGCAAGTACGGTGACTTCGGCCACGGGTCAGCGTGTCCATATTTGTGTCTGTACATACACACGGGAACCTCTCTGCTCTCTGCTGCTCCTGTGTACGTACCACCATTGGATGGCAAACTTGCAGTCCGCAAGCTGCAGTCGTCTCCAGTCATCTCAAAGTCCGGCACACGAACAGGAACAGGAACAGGAACAGGTACATCTCGAAGCTCCAGGTACATGCCCCAAGGCGCCCCGTTCGGGCTAGAGCGCCTCCGCAGTACCTGCTGTCGCGACTGCCTGCCCGTACGCGCCACAGGTACTCTGCCCCATCGCGCCCGCCCCGGTGCAGGTACCGGTACTTTGCCCTAGCAGCGCGACTAAACCGCCCCCTGGCCGCTGTTCGTCGCTCTCTTTTCGCTTCCTCATCCTCTCTCTCTCCCACCTCCTGCGCCTCTCGCCTCTCACTCTCTTTTCGCTCGTGTGTCTGTCCTTGTCCCCCTGTACTGTACTTTACTGTACGAGCTCCCGCTGCTCTCTCTCTCTCTCTCTCTCTCTTTCTTTAGTGCATCTTTCCTCTCCTCCACAAGCCTCCCCCCCTGGTCCCTCGTCCCTTGTCCCTTGTCCGCGTTGCGCTGCTCCAGAAAAAAACTGCCGCTGGTCCCTACGAGCACGCTTCGCCGGTGGCCCGTTGTTTTCCTCATCCCTTATTCCTCCTTCTCTTGGTCTTCATTTGCCCGTCGTTGCCTCTCTCTTCTCTCCTTCAGCTCAGCTCTTACTCCTCTTCCTCCCATTCTTCTTCTTTCTTCTTCTCCCCTTGTTTCCCCCCTGGCCCTCCCCGATCGTGAGACTGCAATCTAGCTTGCGCCAGGCCCTAGACTGCTCCAGCAAATCCACCGCGTCGTTTCCCCAGCTGGATCGACTCGACCGGACTGTCCAGGTTGTCAATCGCAGTTGTTGGAGCGCCAATTGGGTCCCGACCAGCCTTTCTGCTGTCCGCCGTCGATATAGGACTCTCGCTGCTTGCGATAGAACCGCCGCGACGACTTGTTCTGCCCGTCGTTCGTCACATCGTTCCTCGACCTGTCCGCTTCTTCGCATCCCGAGCGCCTCGCCTCCCCTGCGGCCTTTGTCTGTTACGTCCGTTTAGCCTTGACGCCCTCGCTCACCGACACTCCTCGAGGCCCTTCGTACTAGTACCGGTATTGTCCTCCTACCGCGTCGTCTCGCTACGTCCACCGGCCGTCACTTCGCTACTGCTTGGGCCGCCTCTTCGCCTCGTCTTCATGCCGCTAGGAGCTTGCATATTGCCGTTTTAATAGTCGCGACCTTTTCTTCTTCTTGGATATTGAGCATTCGATTTGCCTTCTAGTTCATATTCCGCTTCGATTCGAACGCAAGAAACAGTCACTTTGCATACATATCTTACCTTCATCCACCCGCCGAGCCCCTTTTCTTCCCCTGCAGTACAGCAGCCTGATTTGTGCGGCGCAATTCTCGTGAACCCTTCTGGTAAGAGACGCATCGTTTGATCTCTCCGGACCAAGAGCCGATTCTTCTCGAGCCATCTGCAATTGGGCTTCCGTCAACGACCGGTTGCTCGAATTCCCCCCGGTGCTAGCGTTTCGTGCCTCTTCCGGGCACGTTGAAATCTCTCAAAACGGCTGTTCTCGGTCACGCTGGGCGGGACTCTCTCGTCCCCCCTCACCTCCTCGGGATGCAGGACCTCAACGGATCTGCTGGCCAGGGCGCGCACAACGGCGCCAATGGCACGCGTTTCGGCCATGCCTCCAAGCCCTCCAACAGCGATACGGGCTTCTCCCACGGCGCCTTCACCTCCAACATCTCGGGCTTCGCTGACCGCCATCCTCGCCGCGCCAACATCCCCTCGCTCAACACGCAGAACATGAACCAGAACCAGGCCAGCGGCCATGACATGACCCCGGGAACCGCGTTCGACATGCAGTTCACCCCTCTGC
Source organism: Trichoderma reesei QM6a (assembly GCF_000167675.1). Lineage (NCBI taxonomy): Eukaryota > Fungi > Ascomycota > Sordariomycetes > Hypocreales > Hypocreaceae > Trichoderma > Trichoderma reesei. The sequence goes on along the minus strand of NW_006711164.1, from coordinate 99,968 downwards.
TCCCCTCGCAGCTGCTCCTCGGCAGCCCCTTTCAGCCCGGCAGCCCTGCCGCCTTTGGCAGCCCTCAGTTCCAGGGCCTGTCTGGCTTCCAGCAGACGCAGCATCAGCAGGCCAACGGCCAGCAGCACAATGGCGGCCTCTCGAGCCCCGTGCAGCCCAGCATGTCTCCCCAGTCCTACCAGGCCCTGGTGTCTCCCTCGACCTACGGAGCGCCCCAGTTCTTCCCTCCCCAGTCGCCCACCGGCTTCAACATGCAGAGCTCGATGCAGCCCGGCTCCCCCGTTTCCATGGGCGCCGGCGTCGTCACCGGCACCAGCCGAACCGTCTATCTCGGCAACATCCCCCCGGACACCAGCGCCGAAGAGATCCTGGGCCACGTCAGGAGTGGCCAGATCGAGTCCGTCCGCCTGCTGCCCGACAAGAACTGCGCCTTCATCTCCTTCTTGGACGCCAGCTCCGCCACCCACTTCCACTCCGACGCCATCCTGAAGAAGCTGTGTATCAAGGGCCAGGACATCAAGGTCGGCTGGGGCAAGCCGTCTCAGGTGCCGACGTCGGTTGCGCTGGCTGTCCAGCAGTCTGGCGCGTCCCGCAACGTCTACCTGGGCAACCTGCCCGAGGAAATCACCGACGAGGAGCTGCGCGAGGATCTCGGCAAGTTTGGCCCCATTGACACCATCAAGATTGTCCGCGAAAAGGGCATTGCCTTTATCCACTACCTGTCCATTGCCAATGCCATCAAGGCCGTGACCCAGCTGCCTCAGGAGGCCAAGTGGCAAGCTCCTCGCCGCGTCTACTACGGCAAGGACCGATGCGCCTACGTGTCCAAGACGCAGCAGCAGAACGCCGCCCAGTACCTGGGCATTGCCCCCGGCTACGCGCACATGCTCACCGGCGCCGACCGCGACCTCATCTCCAACGCCCTCGCCCAGCAGTCGGTGGCGGCCGCGGCCGTTGCCACGAGCGCCGGCGGCATGAACAACCTCGGCAACCGGACCATCTACCTGGGCAACATCCATCCCGAGACGACCATTGAGGAGATTTGCAACGTGGTCCGCGGCGGTCTGCTGCACCACATCCGCTACATCCCCGACAAGCACATCTGCTTCGTGACCTTCATCGACCCCACGGCCGCCGCCTCCTTCTACGCCCTCAGCAACCTGCAGGGCCTGATGATCCACAACCGGCGCCTCAAGATTGGCTGGGGCAAGCACTCTGGCGCTCTGCCGCCCGCCATCGCCCTCGCCGTCAGCGGCGGAGCCTCGCGCAACGTCTACATTGGCAACCTTGACGAGACGTGGACGGAGGAGCGGCTGCGCCAGGACTTTGCCGAGTACGGCGAGATTGAGCTGGTCAATGCCCTGCGCGAGAAGAGCTGCGCGTTTGTCAACTTCACCAACATTGCCAACGCCATCAAGGCCATTGAGGCCATCCGCGGCAAGGAGGAGTACAAGAAGTTCAAGGTCAACTTTGGCAAGGATCGATGCGGCAACGCCCCTCGCCAGGTCCAGCAGAACTCGTCCCCGCGCGGCGACGGCGTCTCATCGCCGGCCCCGAACGGCTCGCAGAACGGCAACTCGCCCTCCAACGGCAACACGCCACAGCCGACGGCGGCCATGTTCAACGCCTCCAGCAACCCGCTGACCATGTACTTGAACCACATCCAGCAGCAGGCTCAGCAGCAACAGCAGCAGCAGCAGCAGATGTCCGTGCAGCAGAACATTCTGTTCAACACGGCGCAGTCCAACGACCTGTCCATGGACGTTCCTCAGCAGGGCCCCATTGGCGGCCACGGCCAGTCAGCCAGCATCTCCAACGGCTACCCCATGAACGGCTCCATGTCCAACGCCACTACCATTGGCGGCCTGCTGGCCCCCGGCAGCGGTCGCGGTCAGCACAGCCGTGCCGTCAGCCTTCCGGTCCTTGCGCCCGGGTTCGAGAACGGAGGCATCAGCCCCTCTGAGAGCAACGGCAGCCACGGCGAGAGGCGCGGCCATCATTACCAGGCCAGCTTCGGCGGCATGGGAGCCTCTGGCTATGGCCTGGCCATCCAGGGAGGCCTGAACGGCTGGGTGGAAGAGGAAGTGGCCAACTAGAGGAAACAAGGCCGCAGTCCGCCCCCGGAAGGACATGTCACGCATATGAACAGAGTTGGGGGGTTTACGGGGAAAGGGTTTACCTAATTTGTTGTAATTGCTTTTGGAGTCTTTCCGCCTCATCCCTTAATTCCTGTTTATGAATACCTCATTCCTAACATATTCCGTTTTTCTTCATTTATTTTCTGTCACCAATATTTCATAATTACTCTCTTCGGTGTACCATGTTCAGAATCTTTTTTTTTCTTCTCAACACTTTCCCGATTCCCCTGAGATTATATTCCCCCACCCTTTTGAAACGCAAAGAAGAAGGAGACGATGCTGCGAGATTCCGCCCCTAGCGAACCTTGGCGATTGATGGGCCTTGTCCAGTAAGATGCATACATTGGGGCCCTGGAGACTGATGAGAGGGAGCTCCGCAAGCGAGTTAGCCTCTGAATAAGGGGGAGAGAGAGAGGGAGGATGTGTGGTCACGCCCTGGTGATGAAGTCTGCGCGGGGCTGGCCAAGTGTTTGGTACGGTGTATAGACAGGAGGAGGAGGAGGATTATCTGCATGTAAGGTAATGTCGTTATGGATTTTTTTTTTTTGTAGCGGGTCGGGTTCGACTAATACATTGAATAAGACCATGTGATGGCTCGTTGCGTGAATGTCAGTTTTGAATTTTCATCTTAAATCTCTAAATGTTTGTCCTTTTACTTTTGACTCTTCTAGATTGTCCATGAGACAAGCTCGCTCAACTCACTCATTGGAAGCATCGATACCCAAGACACTGCCAGAGCAGGCTCACTGCCGAATCAGATAGCTAGTACATACATACTTGCGTCACATCATCAATACCCAGCAGGCTCCTTGACCTCCGGAAAGGCCGCCTTCTTGATATTCGCCCGGCACTCGGCCTGCCAGTCCCTGGGCGTAAACTTGTCAACGATGCTCTTGAAGGCAGCAAGCGTACAAAAGGACTCTTGACCGGGCAAGTGCTTCCCCTGGGGCTTACACCCGGGAATGGTGACGGGCTCGTCGTTGTACCGGAGGCGCACGTAGTAGCCCTCTAGGCTTTCCCTTTCGGCGGGCGTGAGCTGGGGAGTTGGCTTGCGGTAGATGGATGATGGCTGGTATTGCTTGTTGGGAGATAGGAAGGAGGGCCACCATGATGATGATGGTGGTGTTGAGCTTGCTGGGGGCTTGTCGGAGGAGCGAAAGAGTTCGATGGCGATGTGGCTTGTAAAGGGGGGCCAGGACTCGGTGTTGTATGCGCCGAGGCTGGCGAGGACACCGGCGAGGGTGGTGTCGTGGCACCCACTCAAGCCGAAGCGAATCGTCGCATCGTCATTCTCAGTAGAAGAAGAGCGCTGCTGACCGAGCGGGTGGACGAATTCGGTGTCCGGGGGAGGGACGTTGCGCTCTGCGCTGGCGACCATCCTGGCAACGACGTCGCCGAGCAGGGCGCCGATGCCGAGGGCGCGGTATTCGCGGCTCTCGCCGTAGCCGGCGAACCACTCGTCCACGGAGACCTTTTCCATGATCTGGCGGACTTTTGGGTCGTAAAAGTCGCGCGGGAGGCGCGTTGCCGGGCCGTGGGCGAGGGTGGAGTTGACCGTGTCCATGATGCCGCTGAGGCGAGGCTTGGAGTCGACGGCGACTTGGGGGCTGTCGTCGGGCATGAAGCGGCCGAGCCTGGCCGTGAGGAGGCGCATCTCGTCCGAGTCGTTCCAGCGCTCGGCGGCCCTCTGGGCAAAGGCGCGCGACAGCTGGGCGAAGCGGCGGCAGTGCATGTCGTTGGGGAAGAGCGTCTCCTCGGGCGAGTAGCGCGAGACGACGGTGAGCGGGGGGAAATCCGGGTCGCGCGTGTGCGGCGGGTAGAGCCCGAGGAAGGCCTGCTGCATGGACTCGAGGGCGCGGGGGATGGGCGTCGCGCGGAGGTACATGAAGGAGGAGGCGTCCTTGATGCTGGCGGGCAGGAAGCCGAGGTGGTCGACGTAGAGCCTGCGCAGGCGGACGCCGAGGGCGTGCGTGGTCTCGCGGCCGCGGTCGGTGAGCATGCCCAGGTCGCAGAGGTTGTCGAGGGAGCCGTCGGGGCCGGTGGCGGGGACGGCGGCGTCATTGGGGCCGAAGGACTCGAGGCGGCGGCGCCATTGGAGCTCGGAGAAGGATGGGGATGATGATGATGATGATGATGATGATGATGATGGTTGTTGTTGTGGCGGTGATGAGGAGGAGGATGAGGAGGGATCGGGGCCGGGGGGGACGAGGACGGCGGAGCGGAAGCGGCTGACGGCGGAGCAGTAGGGCCAGTAGGCGGCGAGGCCGGTGTTGGCGAAGCGGGCGCTCACGGGGGTGCGCTCGCCGTGGCGGAGGAGGATCTGGACTTGCTGGAGGTGGAGGGAGGGAGGGTAGAGCGAGGCGAGCTCGGCGTCGGAGTAGGGGGGGCGGGGGATGAGGGTTGTCATGATGGCATTGGATGGGCAGAGAGGGACGGGATTGTTGGTGTTGTGATGGATGGATAGATAGAGGGATGGGGGTTGTCTATGTTATGGCAGAAGTCAATGTTGAGGCTTGAGGCTGAGGTTGGTGATGATGGACGCTCAAGCTGGAGTTGCGAGGTTGGGCCAGGAGGCTGAGTTCATAGTGGTAGTAGTTTGACGGTTATGACGTGTGCTAGTGTCAACGTCTGGTCACTGAGCAGAGCACTAAGGTAAGAAGCTCGCCCAAGCTCTGGAGCTGTCTACGGTGGTTCAAAGACTGGATCCCAATTGGGCGGTTCACTCCATTACCGAGGCTTTGGTTTGTGGTGGTGGAAAATGGGGGGGAACATTGCGGAGTGTGAGGGGAAGGGGCTTTGTTCTTGGGCTTGACAGATGTGTGTGTGTATTTGATGTGACATGGTTTACATGAGATTTGACATGGGGATTGGGATGTTTAAGGAACATGAATGACGGAAAAGCTTTTGGTTTATACCTTGTCAGTCTCTAAACAGTTGAAGTGAGGACACTGGCTTTATGGCTGTTGAATTAGTAGCCTGCGAGAACCCGTCAACGAGACAAATTGTCTGAACCAACCGGAGACAAACCATCAGAGCCTGAGACGATTACCCAGCATGTAATTCTTTGGTCTTCTATTGTGACACTCTGCCACGCTGGTCATGCATGCATCAAGCCCGTATCCAAATAGTCACTGCTGTCGTAAACAAATAGTCGCTGCCCATCGAGCCAGTCCATATTGTACCCAGAATCAGCAGAACCCTGGACACGTTATAATACGATTCCAAAAGGTCCCGGTCAGCTCGTATGTTCAAGGCAGTCTGGAACCCTCGCTCTTCAGGGTAAAAGCAGCTCAGGCTCTCAGGTCGAGTTATATTTAGGTAGGCACAGGCCTCGTGCTGCTTCCATCGGCCGCTGCCGAGGATCGAGACACCACGTAAGCACCTACTGCGACCACTGATGAGGTCATCAACAATTGAACTCGGAGGGCTTGGAGTCACGTTGCCAGTCACTGCTAAGCGCCGTCAATTCGATTTTTATTTGATTGAATCCAACATGTTGTGTTTGTCACATCACATGCGAGAGAAGCGGCTGTCAAACCAATTGCACGTCGTTTCACTCAGGATCCTTCCACGGAAATCAGAGGAACCATCTCGACAGTGTATCACAGCAGAAAAAAAAAAGGAAAAGAAGAAAAAAAGCTGGGGCCTGGGCAGCCGGCCAAAGGCCCGAACCGAGCCTCTCTCTCTCTCTCTCTCTCTCTCTCTGTCTCTTCCCCTCTCTCTTCTGGACGAGCTTCTCCGCAGCAGAACCAGGGGTCTTTCGACTCTTGTTTCCCCTCCGGAATCAGGGATCCAGGAATCGAATCGATGATTCCATCGGTGAGCACTTGATGACGAAGAACCGCCCCTTGATCGCCGCTCAGCCCAGGGATCCGGGGCTTAGCTCAGCCCTTATTCCGTGCTTCCATTCCTGTCGCCATCCGCCATTCGAAGCCCCCCCCCCCCCCCCCCCCCCCCCCCCCCCGTCCAACAGCTGCGAAGAAGGGGAAAGGCAACAAGATCTTCCACCTACCCAGATCATTCTAAGGTACGGAGTCAGCTCTCTCTTCTGGCTGCCCAACCACGGACCAATCAGCCTCAGCAGCCCCGAGATGCAGCTCTACGGCCCTGCTTGAGCGGTTTGGCGCAGCGCCGGGTGGCTCGGCTTCTCCATCCACAGCTCTGCTGTGCATCTGCATGGCCTAAATAAGAGCGGCTGTCTGTCTGTCTGTCTGTCTGCGGGTGCTTCTTTTTGTTGTTTGGGTCTGCGACTCTTCTCTCAACATCTTTCTGGACGACTCACTCACAGCCACCTCCCTCGGCTGCTCGCCCCTTTCATCACATCTCACGACCTGCCTATTCCCACCTTATCTCAGCCCATCCCCATCCTTGTTGACCGCATAGTAGCCCTACCTGCTAGCTCAAGTCGTCAGCGGCCAATCGGCGCTCGTTATCGGTTCCTGTCACTTCCATCTCGAGAAACGTCAAAACTGTACATAGTTGCGTTGCTTCGCTTCGTCGTTGGAAAATCTCCACCGCCTTGCAGTCCGATCCCAATTACTTACCTTGTGGATTACTCTACATACTCCTTCTTCTCCCCTTTTCTTTCTTGCTTCCCGATAGCCCCCTCAAGGCCCCTTTCTAGTTGTCGATCATTCAGGGTCTTCCGATTGGACCGAGTTCTATGGAGCAGCTTCGTTCGAGGAATCAATCGCAATGACGACCACAAAAGCAATGACGGGGCAGCCGCTCGACCTCGGCCGTCGCGAGTCCATAACGGACGGCGGCGAGGAAGGCAATTTCTCAGACGACCAGATGATTCCGGACCAGGACGACGCCCAGGCCGTGTTGCAGCCGGCCATGAGCGCCGCGGCGAGCCACCTGACTTCGTTGTGGACGCCGGCCATTGAGAAGGCGGCTGCTATGCAACGCCCCGGAGCCAATGGGTTTTTCGACGAGCCGGAGCTCATTGTGTCTGGTGACGACGACGGAGACGGCGATGGAGATGGAGATGGAGATGGAGACGGTGACGGTGACGGAGACGGAGACGGAGGAGACACGACGCCAAAGGCTGCAACGTCGCCCAAGTCCGGCTCGCCTCCACGCACCCAGCGGAAGCCCATCATTCAGCTGGATTCGGCGCCTTCGCCCAAGAGCGAAGCCAGACGCTATGGCCCTCCGTCCCCGTGGAAGTCGCAGCAGCACGGCAAGGACTCAAGACCCTTGAGCGACGCCCGCGGGATCTTGCACGCCGCCTTTGAGCCCACGCGCCAGCGGTCGAGGTCAGCCGGCCAGGAAGCCTTGAAGAAGCTCCAGCAGGCGTTTCCCTCGCTCAGCACGCCGTCCAACTTTCTCCCGTCGCTGTCTAGGCCGCGGTCGTTTCTATCGAGCTTCACCGACGGCAAGCACCAGCGCAGTCGCTCGGTCGCCTCTCGACGTCGGGGCCATGCTTCTGTTTCTCAGTCTCCCTCCAACTCCCCTCCACCTCACACCTCAGCAGATGCCGGCGCCGGCTCCGAAGCGCTGCGGCCGCCGCTGCTACGCAGGACAACGTCCGACGACAGCATGCTGTACCACAGCCTGTCGCGCGCGTCTTCGCTGGGCGACGACAACCGCTTCACCGACGTCCGCGAGCAGGTCAACGTGCGCTTCATGGCCATCAAGGACAGCCTGCCGGACGTGCCCAACTTCAAGATGCCCAGCATGCCGACGCTGGCCAAGCTGCAGGCCGTGTCGCGGCGGTCCACCATTTCGCTCAACAACATCTTTTCCAACGAGCCGGCGACGCATTCCAAGCCGCAGCTGGAGCAGGACAAGGAGAGGGACAAGGACAAGGACAAGGACAAGGACGACTCGGAGCGCCTCGACCGCGTGCTGGCGGAGCTGACGGGCGACATTGTCGTCATGGGCGGCTACCGCGGCTCCATCCTGCGGTCCGCCGAGCCCCCCCATCAGCAGCTGTGGGCGCCGGTCAAGCTCGGGCTCAACATGCGCAAGGCGAACCTCGAGGTGGGCCTGGACGACGAGGACGAGGAGACGATGGAGGAGCGCATCATCCCGTCGGGCATGCTGCAGCACATTGGCCCCATTGACATCTCGCGCAAGTTCTTCAAGAAGCTGCGCTCGTGCGAGAACGCGCGGACGGGCCGCCTCCGCGTCTGGGACTACGGCTACGACTGGCGGCTGAGCCCGGCGCGGCTGTCGAAGCGGCTGCAGGACTTTCTCGCGACGCTGCCGTCGAACCAGCCCGGCGTCCCGGCCGAGTCCCGCGGCGCCATCGTCGTCGCGCACAGCCTGGGCGGCCTCATCACGCGGCACGCCGTCAACCAGCAGCCGCACCTCTTCGCCGGCGTCCTCTTCTGCGGCACGCCCATGCGGTGCATCAACATCCTCGGCCCGCTGCGCAACGGCGACGCCGTGCTCTTCAACGACAAGCTGCTGACGGCGCAGGTCAACTTTAGCATCCGCACCTCCTTCACGCTGCTGCCCGACGACGGCTTCTGCTTCGTCGACCGCGAGACGGGCGAGCCGTACCCCGTCGACTTCTTCGACCCCGACAGCTGGGTCAAGTGGCGTCTCAGCCCGTGTGTCGCGCCTCCGCTGCCGCCGTATAATCGATCTGCGGGACACTCTCCCCTGGCCAACTTGTTTCCCAAGAACTCCTTGTGGCCCCGTGTTGGCGGCAACGACGGCAAAGTCGACAAGAGACGGAGCTCAATGTCGGGCCTCGATTCCGCAATGTCCAAGAGCAACCTCAACGATGCCGCCAACAATGTCGCCAACAATGTCCAGAACCGGGCGTCTGGACAGCCCCAGATGAACGGCAACATTCACCACCGCCACACGATGAGCATTCCGCTCTCCCAGTCGCCTCAGCCGCCCTACTCCAACCTCCACCCCAGCAACAACAACTCATCCTCAACCTCCACTAACTCCTACTCGAGTGAAAACAAGAACAACAACAACAACAACAACAACTCCCCCCCGTCGCCTCCCCCGCCAACAACCATCGACCCCGAGCGCTTCCGCCGCAACTACGACTACCTCGCCCGCGTCCTCGCCGCGACGAAGCAGTTCCGCTCCGAGCTCGCCCACAACCCGACCCACCAGCTGTGCAACGCCTACCCGCCCCTGGCCGTCATCTACTCCAAGAGCATCCCGACGGTGTACGCCGCGCGGGTCAGCGGGCGCGAGGCGATCCCCTGCGCCGACGCCTACGACGACCTGGTGTTTCGCCCGGGCGACGGCGTGGTGCTGGCCAAGGAGAGCATGCTGCCGGAGGGCTACTCGCTCGCCAAGGGCGGCAGGGTGAGCACCGAGAGGGGCCACGTCTCCATGATGGGGGACCTGCCGGCGCTGGCAAAGGGCTTGGGGGCGCTGGTGAGGGGGAGGAGGAAGGGGATTGGGTATGGGGCTCTGAGCGCCGCGGGGCTGGAGTAAGACGTGATTTTTTGTTTATTGATGAGTGAGTCTGTCTGCTTGTGCTGTGGTGTGGTCAGAAAAAAGAAAACGAGATTGAGGTTTGGCATGGTGTTGCTCGGCTGCGTTTGAGGACTCGCGGCTGATGGGCATCCGAATATTGCATGGGCACGTTGCATTCTCTTGCACTTGACACACTCACGTTTTACATACAGCATGAGCATTTTTGCTTATTTTTTCATTGCCTTTTATCTCGTCGTTTCTTCTTTTTCCAGGTCCATCGTTGCACAGATTCATATGGCATATCGAGTCAGAAGCATCGTCATCATGACCACGACCACGAACAAACCACACATTCCCCCGACCTTTTTTAACATTCTTCTATACCATATTTACGCATGTACATAACATGACATTGTAGCACATATCGTTTGCTTTGCTTCGTTTTGCTTTTGCGTTCTTTTTTACCCGTCGTCTATTATTGTACTTGTTATATACCCCATTTCTGCATATCAAAACGACAAAGAAAGAGCACATGTATTACCTTAGTCATATCATAGTCGTGTATCACTACGAAAAAGAACAAAAGTATAGAATTCCACAATGTCGTGTTGCTCGCAGCCTATGCCAAAGGGCCTATATGTGTGATTTTGAAATATATACGTGTATATATATACCTCTTTTGTCATATGATGCACCTTCATTTCCCTTCCTTTTTTCCGTGTCCAAATAGAAACGCTGTCTATCTATGCATGCTTGCCGCCGTAGTCAGTGGTATCATGTATCCAGATCCCCCTCAACTAGGTACCTAGCTATAGCTCGTTATCATCATGGCCCTCACGTTACATGTAGTTATACAATCCCATCTCATCCAAATGCTTATCCCGTCAACTTCCCCCCCCTTTTCATAAAACAAAAATGGTTTTTTTTTTTTTTTTTAAGCCCCAGCATCATCCATCTCGTAATCGGGATCAACCTCGGTCCCCAAATCCCTCGCCTCCAAGAACCTCCGCCCCAGCAGCTCCTCGGGCAGATAGCGCTGCTTGACCTTGCCATCCCTGTAGTTGGGCGGATACTTGTACTCGGCGCCGCAGCCCAGATCGCGCATCAGGCGCGTCGGGGCGTTGCGCAGGTGCAGCGGCACGGGCAGGCTCGCGACGCCGGGCTCCCTCAGCGCGGCAAAGGCGTTGTTGAGGCCGCGGTAGGCGCGCGTGCTCTTTGGCGCGAGGCACAGGGCGACGGCGCAGTGGGCGAGCGGGATGCGCGCTTCGGGGAGGCCAATCTGCTGCGTGGCCGTGTACGTCGACGTGGCGAGGGTGAGGAGCGAGTTGTCGGCCAGGCCGACGTCCTCGGAGGCGATGACGACCATGCGGCGGGCGATGAAGAGGGGGTCCTCGCCCGACTGCAGCATGCGGGCGAGATAGTAGAGGGCGGCGTCCGGGTCGTTGCCCCTGACGGACTTGTGGAAGGCGGAGATTGTGTCGTAGTGCTGGTCGCCGGCGCGGTCGTAGACGAGCGTCTTGGTGAGCGACTGCTTGATGGCGTCCTTGGTCATGCCCTCGCGGAGGGTGAGCGACAGGGCCAGCTCCAGCAGGTTGAGCGCCGTGCGGGCGTCGCCGTCGCTGAAGCGCGCCAGGTACTCCATCATCTCGTCGTCGATGAGCGGCGAGGGTGGGTACACCGACTCCTCGGCCTTGCGCGCCCGCCGCAAGATGGCCACGACGTCGTCGGCGCCCAGCGGCCGCAGGGTAAAGGTGCGACAGCGCGAGAGCAGCGCGTTGGCGACCTTGAAGGACGGGTTCTCCGTCGTGGCGCCAATGAGCGTAATGGTGCCGGCCTCGACGGGGCGCAGGAAGACGTCCTGCTGGGCCTTGTTGAAGCGGTGGATCTCGTCGCAGAAGATGATGGTCTTGCGCCCCGTCAGCTGCAGCTCGCTGGCGGCCTCGGCGAACAGCCGCTTGCACTCCTGCACGCCCGAGCTCGTGGCGTTGAGCTCGATGAAGCGCCCGCCGACCATGTGCGCGATGCACCGCGCAATCGTCGTCTTGCCCGTGCCGGACGCGCCCCAGAGGATCATGGACGGCACGCGGTTCGACTCGATGAGCGAGCGCAGCACGCCCTCGGGGCCGACCAGCTCCTGTCCGCAGACGTCGTCGAGCGTCTTGGGCCGCATGCGCTCGGCGAGGGGCGCCGCGCGGTGCGTCTTTGTCTTTTTGATCTTGCGGCCGTCTTCGTCGGCGTGGCTGTGACCGCCGTTGACTGCTGCCGCGTCTTCCATGGGCCGGTCCTCCATGTGCTTGTCGTCCTCGCCCGTCCGTCTGTCTGCCGCCTGTCGGGGAGTGTCTCCGGGCCCGTCTTCAAAGGCCCGCTTCTTGCCGGCCAGCGGCGGGAAGACAGCGTTGGTCAATGGCGTCTGGGGCTTGAAGTCGGTGATTTGTCGCTTCGGCGCGGGCGTCGAGAAGAAGCTCGAGGCGCTGCGCTTCTGCGTCTGCGGCTGTGATTGAGGCGGAGCGGTGGCTGTCGTTCCATTGTGGGAGGGAGTCTGAGGTGGAGGAGGAGGAGGAGGAGTGGAAGTGGAAGAGGTGTCGAAGATGAAGGTTGTGCAGCCCGAGTCGAGGTGGTCGTTGATGTCGGTCGATTTGACGGGCTTGTTGCAGATGGGGCAGGCGACTGCCATGGCCGGGGGTTTGAACCTAGTAGTTGAGCTTGAGTTGATGGTGTTGAAAGCAGGTGAATGTTTCCAAAATGAAGCTGCGTGTGGGTATACAGTTGTTGTTGGATAGGTAGACCCAAAATTGGGGGTTGAGTTTGGAGTTGGAGTTGAGGTTGAAACTGAGGCGAGGTGGGCTTGACTTGGGAGGTGTAGCTGCGTGTTGTTGCTCCAGGTTAGTCAGCTCAACGCCGGTGTTGAGTTGCTGAGTTGGAGTCTGCAGACGCGTTTTGCACGAAACAGGCAATTCTTTGTTACGTTTGGGCATCAAGTCTCTGATTATAGTAGGCTCAGACGCGTTTGGAGTTGATTTGTGCCAATTGTTTAGGTTGGGCAGTTGGTCGTCAGGTTTCCAGTTAACAAGTACTGAGTAGGCAGTAGGCTGTGATATCAAAGTGAGCTTTAGGTGGGATCATTCTCTCAGATGTCAGTTTGTCAGCTTTTCCTCTCCATCTACCCTTTACCAACAATACCTTTGTTACCTTGTGAGTCTTCTTATGAATGGTATGGTCTGTCAAGTCCTTGGTTTACTTAAAATTCTCTACTTTTCAGCTCCTATCCCCAATGACCTGCTCCGTCACGCCCAAGATCCAGGACCCTCATCGCCCACCCTAGACGTCCTGAAGAGCGTGTGGATGATGCTCTTCTTCTTTCTCACAACTCTGCCATTCTCCTCCGTCCCAGCATCCCCAGCCTCTATTCGAGTACTTGCGCTTTCAGAAGCATTCCTGTCGTTCTTCGAGGCGCTGGTAGACTGAAGACTTGGCGAGATAACCTCCGCTTGCGTAGATCGCCTCAACGACAGGGACTATGTACAGTCCAGTTAGCAAATCCTCACACGCAACCAAGCAGTAGAAAGGTCCAAAAGCATCACCTTCAATCTCCTCTTCTCCTGCACCTTGTTTCCCTCCCCATCCCCCTCAACAACCGCCACAGCCTCCGAGATCCTGCCCGCAACAGTCTTGCCCCCCCACGCAAGACACTCCTCCGCCACGGGCACAAAGCGCACCATTCCCCGCTCAGGAGGGACTCGCAACGCATCTTCCAAGTGCTTCTGCAGGACGGCGGCGTTGCGCTTGTTCGTGGCGGGATGGACCTCGCATGCGAGCGCCGTGACGGTGAGCATGTAGGCGGGACTGGGGGAGCCGCTGAAGAGGAGGCTTTGACTGTGGTGGAGGGAGATGACGGTGGATGACGGCTGGCGGTTGTAGCGGGCGGCGAGGTGGTTGGTTAAGGTCGTGAGCAAGTGCTGTTCGTTGTCGATCTGTGAGTTGAGAGATCAGTTAGAAAGCCTTGACTACACGAGGGGGGGACGTATGTATGCAGAAGGGATAGTGTGTGAGAGGTGGTGCTCGCCTTGACGTTGGTCTTGAGCTCGGCGTATATCAGCGCTTCTCCGCGGACGCTCGCCGCAGCAGAGGCTGCAGACCGCTCGTGGAGAGCATCGTGATAGTGCTGGCTATGTTTGTCGGCCAGACGGGCCTTTTCGCTGTTGTGAAAGCTCGAAGAGGGCTCTCTCACTGCTGGTTTCGGAGCATCCGCCGGATAGGGGACATACTGAGGCCGAGTTCGACCAAGGCCGCTCTCTGGAACTGTTTCGAGGCTCGATGTCTTGGAGATTGCCCTGAACTTGCGGTCAGGCGGCGATGAGAGGGGTGTTGCGCCTGTATCGGGTGCTTTGGTGATGGTGAGGATGGGAGGTCTGTGTTGATCCATGATGGAAGGGGGTGAAGATGGAGCCATGAGCTGGTGCAAGGAAGATGGACTTCTCTCCTTCTCCTCTCTTCTCTAGGGACCGCACAAGTCTGCATATCTGGCGGAGAAAAGGTGAGTGCAAAGTGAAAGCCGTCTCGCCGCATCGGTTACTCGCAAGTTGTGGTTGTCATGGGTCAACTGCTTCTATGACTTGTTCACCATACCGGTGCTATCGTTTCACTTTACTGCTTGCTTTGGATGGATAAGTTATTGTGACACGAGCACGATTTAATGGCTTGCGGGTAGCCTTTAGAAACACGGCGGATGCTTGCATAGAACCGGGGCGGCTTGAGGTTTGCCGGAACCGTGTACATCCTGCAGCATCCGGTTTCCAAGTCATGTCTGTCGAATCAACGTGAGAAAGGCGAAACGGGGTGTATTCTGCGTTCGAAATGATTTCATTAGATTACATATAGACTAAATATGTACCATGTTCAATATAGTTAGGTAGGTATGTATGTATGGAGTGCTCAACAATCTTCCCACGAGGAGCACATATGTCAGTTCCAGTAAGGTTTACATCAACTCTTCAAATATTCACACACACTCTCTCCTTGTCCCTATCATGGCTTCATGTCGGCCTAATCACACCCTGGCAGCCTGCCGCTCCAGAACAACCTGGTAAGCGGCAACCGCAAGAATAGCCGCCTCGAGCGGAACAAGCAGCACGGCCAGCGCGACGCCGGCCTCGCTCTGCCTGCACAGGGTGCCAAAGTGCGGCTGCGTCCTCATGGGGACGTCCTTCCAGCGACACGACCAGCTCTGGAGGCTGTCGACAGTGGTAGACGCGTTGACGGCGTAGAAGAGGGACATGGCGACGAGAGAGGCGACGAAGCCGATGGCGGGCGCGGCGAGGCTGGCGATTGCGTGGAGGCCAGTCTTGCTTCGGAGCTGTTTTTTTTGCAACAGATCATTATTAGATGAGTTGTCGACAATATAGGACGAGGCTGAATTATCCTTCTAGGGATTCGTATTGACTTGACTTACAGCCTGAACCCTGCTGAACAAGAGAGACACGATATTGGCCACAACCACAAGCACCCCCCCAGCGACAAGCGCCTGTGTCGGCCGCAGATCAAACTGCGCCGGCCAGAGCTGGAGGAAAAAGTCTGGCGGCAGATACGTCTCGTGGTAGACAATCAGCCCGTTGGCCGCGACGCCGAGGACGGTGATGCCAGCCGCTAGGGCGAGGACGGTGAGGGCGACGCGGATGCCGTGGACGAGGCTGACGAGGCGCAGCTTGGCCTGGTGCTGGACCTGGCGCTGAGCATCTTGGGCCTCGACTTCAAAGTCGGACGCGGAGATTTCGTTTTTGAGGCTGGACATTTTTTTTTTCTTCTGGAAGGGAGGATTTTCCTTTTTTTATGTTTATTTGTTGGGGGTTTGGAATGGGATCAAGTCAAGCCAGTGACTGAGAGAGTTGAATAGAGAAGAAACGGGGGGGAGATCTGAAATCAACAGATTATACGCAAGAAATGGAAGAGAAAGGAAAGGAAAAGCAGAGTTGCTTGGACATGAGCTGTTGATCACGAAACGAGGAATCAACACGATGGGGGTTTTCAAGCGGGAATGGCTGCATACATGTACATTTCCCTCGAACAAAAGCAAACCACCAAATCTCGTCTCCGGGCGCTTACATCCTCTCGAATCTCAGATCGCCCTCCATACTGTAGTATAACGAACACATAAGACAGCCAATGGCATGTAACAGCAGCCTGCCGCACCGGAAGACCGCTCCAATGCAACCCTTTAGCCGCCTACCAAGGCCAATTAGACGCTCTTAGACAAATGAGGCTGTGGACTGCGATTGGCTGCGTTGTCTAAAGTGCAAGGGGAAGGAAACGAAACAAAAGAAACTCTGGGGAAACAAAGCGGTGGTTTTTCTTACTTGTTCGCCATTATTTTTGTTTTACATACTCTGGCTGGGTTCGGCGCTTGGAGGAGAAGTGCCGGGCCAATGAGAGGAGAGGCGGGAGGGACGGAAATAGAAACAGGGGGGGGGAAGATGGATGGTGGGTGTTTGTTTCTGCAGATGGGCGGCTAGAGGATGATTGTGCAGATACTATTGCTATTGTGTTATTGCTGGAGTGGATGCTTGTGATGATGATTTGACTAGGTACAGTATATGGACGATTGCTTATCTTGCCCTCTTGTCATGGTTCTCTCTGCTAGATGAGGATGCATATAGTACAGAGGGACATAAGAGACGGGGGAGCTGAGATGAAGGCTTTATTGTCGCGCGCGCCAAAAGGGATGCAATTTCACGATGCCGTGCATACGCACGCACAAATTGCTAAACCTCATCTATTCAGTGTGAGTAAGAAGTTATTTTGGGCCTATCTCTGACAGAGCGCAACATCAACTCGCATCCATGATCAATCATGTTCGAATAGGAAGGTGTTTACCTCAAGACCTCTCTCTGTGCGTATAGGTGTTTTGCGAGGAGGATGACGGCGCGCTATCTAGAGCCTTGACTTGTATTGATAAAGCAGCAGAGAGACGAAGCAACAGCCTCAACTACGGAAGATACAGACACATCAGTTTCGCATGGTTCCTCTAGCTGTCGGCGGCAATCTTGTGACTTGATAGACTCTGCGCGCCATGGAGACACGACTACGAGCTACAACTACCTAGATGAGGATGAGCTGGATGAGTGAGTAAACAGGTCAAGTAACCACATTGAGACACTTGAGGATGCTGCAGACCCCGTCTTCTACCGGCGAGCAAAGGCGCTTCGTCCCAGTCAGACAAGTACATGTACCCTTCTGTGGTTTGACCTGTAGTAATACTCTTCCGCTTCCTGTCTCTCCCTGTACCTACGTAATATCCTCTTTCTCGTCATGTTCAACCGCAAATCTTTTACCCCGAGCATACAATGTACTGCGTACAGTAATTGTCAATTGATCCAAGCTTCCTCCCCTCCCCACTCAGCCGTTCAGCTGCCTCCGGAACCCTGCCGGTGGAGATGGCCGCCCTCTCCTCGGCTTAGCCTGCGGAGGGAATGTCATTTGCGCGACCAGGGGGGTGTTTGTGTGTATGCGTTTACTACTGTACGTACTACTAGTATTAGTCGTAGGCAGAAGAAGAAGAAGAGAGCTCTTTTGTTTTTCTCTCCATGTCCTTGTCTATTGAGTTCGTTAGGCTGCCTTTGAGATACGAGCAGACAAATCTCAGCCCTGGAGACGGGGGAGGCGGAAAGGCCGAGGCTGGAGGACGGGAAGCAAGGGAGGGGAAGGGTCTTGTAGAGAGGGGACATGGAGATGATACTAGTACCAGCAAGATAGCGGGTTCTGGCAAGATGAGCTGAATTGGGTGCTGTTTATGCGGCGGCGGTGGATGGAGTCGGGGTAGATGGGTTTTAGAGGCTCAGCTTTAGATGTCGTCGTTGTTGGTGTTGTTGTTGACGAGCTGAATGTGAGGGATGGAAGGTCTACAGTGAGGCCTGTTGGGAAGATCGACGACAGGCTTGGTATTCGTCATTCAGATTGTTGCGTTTGGCCCTATCTGCTTGACATGAACAATGCTTTGCAGTAGATGAGATGTTTTTCATTGTGGCATCGCATAGACGTTCTTCATTGACATATTAGTCGCAACAATGATAGGAGGTTGACCATCCGCTCACTCATCCCACATGTATGAAACGTCGCATACCTTAGGTACTGTGTTACAGCGTAAGGTAGAATACATGTAGACACCCTCTCAGCACATCAACCACGAGTCCACCTCAAGAGACTGGACCCCCCTTGCTGCTGTTAGTCGTCATCTGCCCTCCTTTCCCAATTCGTCACCTTTACTAGGCATGTACATACATACGCACTGCCTCCACCCTCTCTGCGCCTTTCTTTTCTTTTTCTGTCTCCTCTTGTGTTTTTTTCTTCTGTAATACTATGCAATCCGCTGTGATGGCGGCATTGCGCAGACCAGATTGTCGGAGATGGATCGCCGCGAGCGGATCCGCAGGGGTTCTGCTCCCTTCCTCTGGCAAGAGGCTGGCAACACGTATGTGCACACCCTGACCTTGGCAATAAGGTACCTACATAGGTAAGGTAGCCAGGAGACTATAGAAACCTTAGACTGCTGCTGTTCGGCGACTGCGTGTTAGTGAAGCCCGAGATATGTATTCCCAAGCCTACTAATATCCTTGACTACCTAGGTATCTAAAACTATTATTCTTGCTACCGGTCATCAAGAGCCCGTTCAGAGGCCTCGTGTTGATATCGCATCTCACCCTGAGCTACCCACTAAACCCCCTAGCTGAGCACCCGTCACCATGCGCACACGCAGGAAACATGATAGTAGTAATACTGTAGACACAACACATTTGAAAAAAATAAAAAATGAGCAGCATCGGACTTTGCAAGTCGGCGCAGTCTGCCAAAAGCATCGTCGGCCGACGAACAGCGCCGACGATGCGGCATCCCGACGGGAGCTTGGACGCTGGAATGCTGGGGGGGTTTTGTGTTGGCTGCAGATTTGATGTTGTACATACATACCTACAGTACAGTGCTGGCCACCCACCCCGTGCCGTGGATATACGAGCCTGGGTACGGGTACAGACGGAGCATTTCTTCCAACTGATTAGATTGACTGTCATCATGTGCATCAAAATATCTATCAAGCTGTTTGTTCTATAATTTAAGTAATACTAAGCAAAGCGTTGATGTCTGTTTCATGGGGTCGTCGCTCCAAGAGGGCACGGCTGAATCATAGAGGCTTGGAGTGGTCCCTGAGCTTACAAAACAGCACGCTGAGTGAAAGCCCGGCCAGCCAGCCATGCATGTTCTCGAACCCAGTCAGTCTTTTGAGCCTCCCGCGACCTTGACTCGAAGTGAGATAAGGTAGCATGAATGATGTAAAGGGAGGCAGAGGAGCCATGGGCGAGTAGACGTTCGGGCTACCAAACAATAGGTACTTGTCTAAGCATTCGATCACTTGAGAGAGAAGGTGAAAAGACTGACTAGCTCGGCTCTCAGCCCTGTTGGTGTAATAGTAAGTGTGCGTGTGGACTTCAATGTCTCACCTGCTGTGTACACCATGCCTCCTGTCAGTGACGAGGAGAACCATCAAGGTGCACGAGGGGTCGAGTCGGAGAGGGATGGTGTAGTACAGAACAGGAGTCTCCAGGAGAAAGCGAGTGGTTGAAAGTTAGAGTACCAGAGGCATGTCGAGTACAGCACGCCTTGCTTGGGGCCATATGAACTGAGGTGATTGGGTCTGTTCTACTCGCAAAACAGGTCTGATGTAGGCAGTCTGCCTTTCAAACATTCTCTGTAGTATTATCAACTCATGATATCCCAAGACGGGGCTTTACATCAATGTCTTCGCTCTTCCTTTCATCCACGCACACCCGCAACTCCCCTGGCTAAACGGCTCTCGTCCGTCCACAGCTGTACAGGGATCACCAACTCTTGGGCCGCCGGATCCACACGGGCAGGCAGGGCAATTTTTGCACATGATGGGGGATCCGGCTCTGTCCCTCCCCCCTCTCCCCTGAATGTATGTATGTACCGCTAATACCCATCTGCTCCTCTTCTTCCCGTCCTCTTCGTCTGCCGTAGACCAAAGTTGACCCTGTCGCGATAGTGCAACTAGGTTCTCCAAAAGCAAAAGAAGAAGAAAAGACAAGGCCAGGGATTCCTTAGTACGAAGCGTGCTGTCTAGGTATCTAGTGAGGGGAAGCAGAGATTGGATGCAGTTTCTCATTGGCCAGAGTCCGAACTCGAAGGGCTGTTGTTTTGGGGAGGATACTAGAAAGTTGCTCGCTGGCTGGCTTGGTACGTCAGTGGTGGTGATCCAGGGCTGTTTGTCCCTCTCCTGCGGATCTGCCGCTGATATGAGCCCCCGGTCCAGTGCAGCAATGGCGTCGCTTTCTCTTGATTAAACGCACACCACCCTGTGGATTGCCAACAGGTCTCCATCATCGGCCATTGTCACCTCTGCAGCAGTCCTTCACAGGTACCTACTGTAGCACGTCTGCCCGCCTTACGACTGAGACATGCTTCCTCCCGTCCACCGAGCCCCATCACCACTTTCACCTCCAAACGCTCACTTCCCACTCGACAAGTCTCAGACGCCCTTCCCAATCCGGGCACTGCACCAGAACCCTGCCTGCATGCCGCCACGCCTGTCGCCTTTGCCCCGATCCAGCGTCGTCTCTCTTTTCTCCTTCATCTTCTCTCTCTAGGTATTAGTATCCGTATCCCCCTCTCAGCCAAGCAGACAAGGACAAGGATAAGGGTGGTGTGGGTGTAGGTACTTATGCGGGTATGTAAGTGCTGTATCATACTGTCAACGTGGTGGCAGCCCAGGAAAACGCCATCATTGCCACTCGTCTTCTCGATGGCCGCCCTCAGAATCCGATTCCTCCACCCCGGGACCTGCCACGGCGATCGAGCGGCTTGTTCATTTCAACTAATCCTGACACTTGCTCCCGATGCCCGCAGCCCTGGCTCCCGCCTGGCCAATGGAGCGCGGCCGAGCAAGCCCTGTCCGGCGACAGCTTGTGCCCTCTGTCCAATGACGCCCGACCCTGTTCACCCTCCCCTCTTGAGTCCTCCTGTCCTTGCAACCACCAGCGAGTTGCGAGTATGTAGTGGGTAATAGTCCGTAACGCCGTCCCTGCTTTGTAGGTACTGCAGGCAATTAGAATGGGCGTTCCGCTACCTCCCCGGTACGCCGAGCCCGTTGGACCCCCCCATCCCCAGCTTCGTAATCCGCACTGATGCAATGTCGTCTTGACCCTCTATCAACTTGATCCCTACTCTTTGTTGTTGCTAGTGCTGCAACTGCTCGGTATGCAGCCCGGCTGACGAGGATGAGCCCTGCTCTGCCCTGCCGGAAGAGACGAGATCCGGGCGCTGCCAAGGGTAGAAGCGAGGAAGAAGAAGAGATTGTTGAAACAAAGGAAAACAACAAGAAACTGAAAAAAGAAAAAAAAAAAAAAGTTGACGTGCGCAATGGTTGGGGGCAGCAGCCACAGATGACGATGGTGGGTACATGTACATGCATACATACCTCGGGTCCCTGCTCAGGTACGGCATGCGTGCAGCGAATCACTGCTCCTGCAGAAGTACCTCTCCACGTCTCCTCGTCTCCTCGTGTCCTCCTTCCTCCTCCAAACGCCGACTTTGTCTGCGAACCCCTCGCTTCAGCCCTTTCTTCGTTCCTTCTTCGTCAACTCTACTCTACTTGTGGCTGTGACGACCTGGAATCGCTCCTTCTACTTACATCAAGTGAACGGAGTTGCAACGTCATATATAAGGCAAGGCAGCTGCAGAGACGCCTCGTACCTCTCCACTGGTCACATCACCAGCTTCCCCATTCTCTCTCTCCCTCTTCCTCTCTTCCTCCTCCTCTCTTGTCTCCTCTCTCTCTCTCTCTCTCTCTCTCTCTCTCTCTTCGTTCCTTGCCTTATCTAAACAAACACCCGCTCTCGCTCACGCCCTCGCCATCAACTTCCCACCTCTCCTCCCCACTACCAACAGCCAAGGTGCTGCTACTGCTTAGCTCCCGGCTTGAACACTCCTCCTCCTACTCCTCCTCCTGTCAAGCCACCTAGGTACTATCCCTAGAACTGAAGAGGCCTTTGCTTTCGTTGCAAGTACCGCTTCGCCTCCAACCGCCGCAAATCTACTCGCTTGCCAACGCCGTTACGGAGCAGAGGGCCAACTTGACGTATCCTCCTCGACGCCACACAAACTCTATCACCCCTCGTCTTGTCTCGCTTTGCTGGAGCTATCCTCTTCGCAGTAACGGCCACCTCGTCCGCTTTCCCAGCCTGGTCTGTGCTACTTGGTACACTTGCTCCAAGCTCCTCGGTAAGAGGCTCGAGGCGCGGGAGGCTCCTTGCTCCGCCGTGCCCAGGGGGTCCCTCTCTCTTGTGCATATTGCTCCGGCTTTTGATATAATTGCCGGCCTGTGCCATTACGAGCTCTCTTGTGGTCTTGAGCTGCCTGACTCAACCTGTCGATACGACTCATACATACCAAAGCTTCCAGACAAACCTCACCACCGATTTCCAACGCATTTCTTGCTCGTGCGCCATCAGATAGATCACAATGGGCAACCGACCACCAATGCCGTTTCGCGCCCCTACACGCAAGACACGGCCTCCGACTGCTACCGTGGCCCGCGTCATCGACAAGAATCCCACTACCAAGGCAGACCTGTTTGTACGTTCAAACACTCCATTGCGCTGTCATCTTCTCCAATATTATAAAGAGACATGGACACTCTGGCTAACAGTTGCTCGTCCTCCTTGCAGCGCCTCTTTGCCAGGCTCCCCGCGGAGCTTCGCCTACAGATCTGGGAGGCCAGTATTCCCGGCCCTCGTCTCGTGTCCATCCGGTGCGGCAGCAACATGTCGTTCGTGTCCAAGCCCAGCCCGGACATCCCCCAGGAAGGCTGCACGTCGCCAGCGCCAGCCCCGGCCAACCTCCACGCCTGCTCCGAGTCTCGCGTTGAGGCTCTCAAGGCATATCGCCCCATGTTCGGCTTCTTCCGCAAGCCCGGTCACGTCTGGTTCAACCCCGATGTCGACATCATGTACTTTGGCCCCCGCGAGGGCTTCATGGCTGCAGACTCGCAATTCCACACCTGCATGTCGCTGTGCGATCCCGAAGAGCTCGCCAGCGTCCGCCGCCTGGCCATCAACGACGCCTTGTTCTGGATCGGGCCCTCGTACAACTGCATGACGGCTGCCAGCCTCACCCTGGAGATGCTGAGGCAGGTTGCCCTGCGCATGCCGGGCGTGCAGGAGCTCATCTTTGTGCCCTGGGAGGAAAAGGTGCGGCCTGACGAGGCCCTCGCGATCGAGCGCATCAGATGGCAGATCCACGCGGCATTGCAGGCCATCCCACGGATGGTTCCAGCGTGGCAGCCGCCTCCGTGGAAGATTGTTCGCTTGAGTCAGCTGCCCGGCCCGACTGGCTGAGCCACGTCTTGTGCTGGATGAAGTCAAGCACACAAGGCAGTTAATGTGTTAAAGCGGATTGGAAGCGATACGGCGACGCACATATTTGTATATTTACGCCCGATATGTCACGATGCGTGAAGGAATTTTGAGCACGACATTTACAACCTCCTCGAATGGTCACGACACCAATTTCTTGGCTTCATGCGTCCAGCTCGGATATACAGCGATATCAATATGGAGCATTGAGCGAGACGGACGGGCATCCTCAGCCCGATATGTATCCTGTTTTGCAAAGAGGCAGTTCTCGGAACATGGTACTACCTTGGGTGCGATAGGACCCAAAGACAAACGCAAAAGAGCACTCGATGCTGTGGAGAGGCTCACGATATCAGGAGAAGGGATGGATACTCCATGACGACGAGCCTTGGAGAGCACTGAACTCCGTTAAAGGCCACTTGGCAGATTCAACACACGAGCTCTGTTTCACATATTGCAACGACGATCCAGGGGAGCCGTGCGTCATGGCTAGATGCCGTACCGTGGCAAATTGAATGGAGGCTTTGCGATCCAAGTTCAAAGGAGCAATATGAGAATCATAGTAATACTTATCAAAGGAAGACCGGTTCAAAGTTCGAATTCCAGGACTTCACATGAGAAACATAGTAATAGTAATCAAAGAGACAGACCGTGCTTGGTCATATAAAAAACTGTGACGCTGATCTAACTTGCTTTAAGAAAGTCGTGCAACACGAATCAACTCCAACATGTGGTATATCTTGTACAATGACCCTCAATAATATCCATATCCGTATCCGTATCCGTATCCATAGCCATGCATGTCTGAAGCAATTCCCCAGG
This sequence comes from Trichoderma reesei QM6a, assembly GCF_000167675.1. Classification (NCBI taxonomy): domain Eukaryota; kingdom Fungi; phylum Ascomycota; class Sordariomycetes; order Hypocreales; family Hypocreaceae; genus Trichoderma; species Trichoderma reesei. The sequence goes on along the minus strand of NW_006711164.1, from coordinate 76,195 downwards.
TCAAACCAGAACAACAAACAACATCTCATTGAATCATAGAGTCATCCCTCCCCGTCAAGTCAATAAACGACACATCGCTCCACCTCGTAACCCCCGATCCCGCGCCGCGGCTCCGCAACAACCGGGCTTCTCGCGCAATTCTTTCCTCGTACTCTTCTGCCTCGACCTCTATCTCGTCAAAGAAGCCCGGTCTCGAGGCGCTGGGGACAATCAACTTTTTCGTTGCGGCCGTGGGCTCGTGATGTCTTTCTCGCTGCAGCGAAAGGGAAGTGGTGTTGAGGATGGGGCGGGATGATGATGATGATGCTGCTGAGTGTGGTACATGAGATGTGGCATACTCGTCGTGTGTGCTGCTGCATGCCTCCATGAAAAGATCTTCGTGCCTAGAGGTTGATTTGTATCCCCTTTCTTCGGTACGGTTGGATGGTCCTGGGCGAGTCGTTCCCGCTCGAGAAGAATTTTGCGTAAATGTGTCCATGGACAGCTGCTTGAGCTTTGCCGCTCCCTGTGATGTTTTGGAAACGGATGCCGTCTTTGCCCTTGCTTTGTGTATCGACGAAGAAGATGATGAACCAGCACCAGATCTGCCCTCTTCGCTCCTCACCCGCGCCGAAGCAGCATTCGCCGCAAGAATGGACCGTATAGACTTTGGCATCCCCGCGGTTGCACCTCTACCTGCCTCGGTAAGAGCTGTACCTGGCGGCGCTGGCATAGGGCGTGATACCGGCGACGCGTCGGCACCGGCAGGGCTGGACGAAATGACGATAGCTTCGAAACTTCCTGCATCGTCATGACGTCTAGGTGAGTCTGGTGAGCTGGTTACTGTCCAACCGTCCAAGCCTGGAGGTGCGGCGGGCGTGAGATGCTTACTAGGCTGCCGTAGAGAGGGGGGCGTTTGCGGCCGGCGCAGCTGTTGGGTCGGTGGGGGGAGAGGAGGGAGGGACGTGTCTTCTGAATCGTGGAGGTTAGTCGTGTTGCCGACCGCGTTGGCGTTGACCTCTATGGTGTCATTGTCCGTGTCGGATGTGTCGCTGCCGATGGCTTTATTCTTGGACTTGACGGCCTTGGTGACGCGGACAAAGTTGTCGAGAGTGCTGTTGGGGACCGTGTCCGCTTTCGTTGCCTTGGACGATGCCTTCTTTGATGGTTTCCGTTTGGTCTTTGCCTGTGTGCCTTCTTCCCAAGCCTGAACGGACTTTGGTGCAAATCTCCTCGCCACCTCCTCCAGAACCCATGTCAGCTCCGGTTGTGTAATGTCAAACACCTTTGCACTGCCCTGGGCATCCTCGACATTATCGGGCGCGGTATACTCTTCATCGCTATTGAGAGCCAGGCCGCTTCGAGCATATGCAATCTCCTCCTCCACCTCGTTCGATATGTCAATGGGCACGATTTCTTCGGGAACGTACGCCAGCCGCAGCTCGGGCGCGCCGTCTGTGCTGAAATGGGTTCGACGACCCGTTACCTTCTTGACCAAGGAGTCTCCGTCGATGGCGGCTTGATGCATCCGGTGTACAAAGAGGCCCTCGCTGAGCACACGGATGAACTTGATTGCACCAATGCGAAAGTCCCAGTTGAACGTCTCCCTTGCAAACTCCCGTAGGCCCTCTAGCTGAATCTCCCGCGTTTCGCTCAGCCTCTGCCTGACTGCTTCCAGTGTGGATTCGGGTGACACCACCGGATGTGTGTAATATCGAAGCGCCTCGATATTGGGAAAGTCTTCTGGAATCACCAGAGCCTTGTGGCGAGTGCGAAAGAACTTGCTTTCGTTCGTCTGCAGCTCATGCGTCAGCGACGCTTTCCACTTGCGCAGCCCTTCTGCGTCCGAGACTCGGAGCCGACACAGCGATTTCCCAAACCCTGCCTTGGCAGCCTCGCATGCCACTTTTGGTCCACAGCCTGGCACTCCCTCGGGAATGTAGTCGCCGCCACTCATAAGGGCTACCAGCACCATCCCCTCTCGATCCAGACCCAGATTGGCCATGTTCATCTCCTCGACGTCGTACATGGATACGTGTGTTGGCTTCCCGGCCTTTCCCTCGGCCGACCAGTTGCGCAGCGTCCGCGTGCACCCAAACATTATCGTGTCCACGTCTTCGCTCAGCACCGCATCGACAATGCCGTTTCGCTGCAGAAGGGCACACTCGGCCTCGGCCTCGCCCGGCGCATCGTGGACGACGAAGCCAAAGAGCCGGATGAGCCTCTTGGCGTGGGCCGCCGCGAATCCATCGCCTCTGCCTGAGCGCTTGTTTCGCTTGAATTTCGGTTTGCGAGGGCCGTCGAAGACGAATATGGGCTGGATGGGCGTGCCGAGAAGACGGACGAGTCGGTAGAAGAGAGTTCGGATGGCGGGGTTGGTGCCGCCTATGGAACAGGCAAGTTAGATGCGGATTCGGGGGAGACCTGGTCTCGCAAGGCTTTTTGAAAGCTTACCGCGGGCTGCTTGGTTCTGGAACTGCCAGATGGCAATGTCAATGGCGAGACGATACGGCCGGTTGTGCTGCGCAAAGCTGTCCGAGGCGAGCTTGGACAGTGAGACTCTCTTGCCCGGGCCTAGCTCTCGATAGATGCTGCAGCGCGTGAGCCTTGTATCAGCCGATACTGGGGGATTTGAAGAGAGATAAGAGAGAGAAAAGGCGACAGAAGTGAATAGCAACTCACCCTTTGATCCCCATTGATGCGCTCTAGCAGTTCCAGCCCGACCCTCGTCCAAGGGCTGGGAAGAAGGTGATGGTCAAGGTGATGTTTACTCGTCGAAACCGTGACGACAGGGCCAAAGAAAACAACGGCTAGGCAGGGGTGGCTTATCGATATCGGCGGATCGGCGCTACCAGATCCCGCCCATTCTCATACTATATACTAGTACTAGTACTAGTCACAGTAGGTAAGAGAGAGGCAAGTTGAAGTGAAGTGACATTTCAGGCGTCGTGATTCGCTCATAAACACCAAAAGGAGGCATCAACAACTGCAACCCTCGTGGTCCAGATTGCCTGAAGCTGCACCAAGACGCCCTCACCTCAAAGCCACACGGAAACTGGAACAGCCTTGAAAAGAACCCCCGCCGCTACAGCGCCTGCAACTGGCCATGTCGGGCTCCGGCACAGGCCCGACTCTCGCTCATCGCAGCGTCGCCAGCATCCGCTCAGCCCCAACGATCCAGGAGTCGGGCACAGCGCCGCACACGCCTCCCCGCACAATCTCCGCCACCTACGGGTCGCCAGCCACCATCAGGGCCGACGACGACTTCCTCATCATCCAGATCGGGTCGCGGTTCGTGCGCGCCGGCTTCGCGGGCGACAACCAGCCCAAGGCGGTGCTGACGTGCGGGCCGAGGGACCAGCGGCGGGCGGGCGACTTTAGGGACTGGCAGCAGGGGAGAGGAGATGGGCCGGATCTGCGGGCGGGGGAGAGGGAGTATGAGATTTGGAGGTGGGATCTGAGGGAGGTTGACTTGGGGCTGGTGTACGACAAGCTGGATCGGTTGCTGAGGGATGCGTTTGGGAGGTAAGTTTGAAGGCTTTTGGTGGGGGGGAGCTACTTTGCTGGGAGGACGTGCCCGTGTTGTGTTGACACTGGCATCAGGTGTTTGCTGATTGACTCTCGGCCGAGGAGAGCTGGCCTTGTGCTTGACTCTGGGGTGCCGCTGCCAATCCTGTCCACGGTCCTGAATCTCCTGTTCAAGGGCTTTCAGACACCCATCATCTCCCTCATGTCCACGGCAACAATGTCCATAGTGGCAGCTGGCGTCCGCTCAGGCCTGGTCATCGACATGGGATGGGCCGAGACGGTAGTTACCAGCGTCTATGAGTATCGGGAAGTCAAGTGCACGCGCAGCGTAAGAGGAGGCAGGTATCTTAACCGGGAACTCTACAAGCTTCTCCGGAAAATCGTGACGGACAAGGAAGAAGACGAAGAAGGGAAACGCGCCGTCAGCTTCGCCGAGTGCGAGGACATCATGTGTCGGCTAATGTGGTGTCGACCGCTGGCAGACAAGTCGACGCAGAAACAACCGCAGCGTCAATCACAGCAGCTGGATACGGTGGAGGAGCAGGATGAGTCGGAAGCCGAGCCCGAGAGACCTGAGCATTCACGGCATAAGAGCGTCGCGAGCATCCCGCTGAGGTCTACCGATCCGCCACGGACGATTGAGCTGTCATTCGACAAGATTGCCGACGTGTGCGACGATACATTCTTTGACCCATCGGTGGCACCGACGACATTTGACGACGAGGATTACCCTGTGCATTTGCTCATCTACCGCCATCTGCTGCAGCTACCCATGGACGTGAGGGCAGTCTGCATGCCTCGCATCATCTTCACAGGCGGCTGCTCAAGCATTCTGGGCATCAAGGAGCGAATCATGGACGAAGTAACAGGCATCGTCAAAAGAAAGGGATGGGCCAATGTCTCTGGCAAGCACGTGGAGGAATCTCGAAACAGCCAATTCTCCGACAGGAGAGCGAGCATCGCCCGGTCGGTCAGCTCAACAGCTACAGCGTCCGACCTCGGAGAGGAACAAGAGTCGTCCCGGCCGAGCTCGATAGCCACGCAATCGGACGTGGGAGATCCCATCGAAGCAAAGGTCGCGCGCCATCGGCCACAGCTCACTCAGATGCAGGGCGAATTCCGCACTCTCCATTCTCTCGGGCCGTGGGCAGGAGCAAGCTTGGTTTCGCAGCTCAAGATCCCCGCCATGGCTACGGTAGACCGCGAGCTGTGGCTGCAGCAGGGGGTCTATGGGGCGTCGCGGCCAAACGAAATCGACGTCAAGGCACAGCAGCGCCAAAGTATGGGCGCCGGAGGCTTCATTCGTGGCAGCGGGGGCCATCACACCAACTGGACACTGGGAACATGGGGCAACGTATGAAGCCGTTTCTTCAGAAACGGAGTCTTTACACCACAGCCGCAAAATCGACGAGGCTGGAGTGACTCTGCTTATAATTTCAGCCGACACGAATGAGTGCTCCAGTTGCGAGATGGCCAAAAAATAGGGGCTTCGCTTCGGAACCTACCGGCGTATGATGGATCGAGGGGCGACAAGATAGGGATATGCTATATGACCTTGTTTCTTCGGGTCCGTCTAATGACATGACCTACAGCTTCTAAACGGCTACCATAGAATAGACTGGCGCACGCTTTGAAGTCTCAGCCCAAGATTATGTTGGACTCGTTATTCTTCCGTGCCCTTGTGAAGTCTCGAAGGAGGCAGACGCAGCGATAGCGCGGTTTGGACGATATCGTGACCTCGAACAATTCAATAGCCATGCGCCAAGGCGGCGTCGTCAACAGCGCTTCTGAATTACTTGGAACACGATATGGTGCTCTTGACAAGATCTCTGCGAATGAGATGCCTCAGCCCGGTTATAACTTCATTCATACTGCCGGAAACGAAAGACTCATTAGCATCATCTTGGTCGTTCAGCGGCCCTCCCCCAGAATCCAGAAGCTTAAAATCGGCGGGCCCAGAGCGCTAAAAAAGGAGCTGAGACAGGGTCATATCTCTGGAGAAGCCGTGTTGTGACGCGGGGATCCAGACGTGCGTCACATGTGAGGGGGACTGCTAAGAAGAGCCTGTACGAGTCATGACGATGGGGGGGAACTCGCCGTCGCAAAAAGAACAGACCAGTTGGCGGTTCTGAAGATAGTCCATCGCGAAGCAACGCCATCCTATCGGCACCTGTCCGACAAAACTCTCAAGGGCGAAAAGAGGCGTATATATAAAGCTTTGGAGCTAGGTTAGGAGCCGGGGAAGAAGTTGGCTGCTTGTTGAAAAGGAAACCATCGAACGCCACCGGAGAAAATATGGAACAGAAAACGAACCGGGTAGTCATTTCCACGAATTGCTTCTCGCGGTGGCTTCTTGGAAACGTCTGAAGGAGCGGCTAAACGTTCTGTATTAGCGGTGGCTTCGTGAGCAGAAGAACCGAGGTGGTGGATCTGAGAAGGGCGCAGATGAATGGTGCCCAAGCGGGATGGAGGTAACCCGGGGATGAGGCGTGATGTTGACGCCACAGAGCTCTAGAGGGCGAATCAGAGAGATCCCGGGCCTCTCCCCAGAAAGTTCGGGAGGATGGATTCTGGGGAAGAACCCCACGTTTTCCGTTTGGTACGGTAAACTTCAACGGCAACGGGCCTCCTCCAGCTTTTCGGGTTTGTTTGTTTTCCCCCACCCAAGCAAGCCCCCCTTTCGATCGCGTGTACTAGCTCCCAAGTTCCCCGACCTTTTCGCCCCCCACAGATGCTCGGCAGCGGTAGTGATGCTCGGTAGGTCGTGGTGAGGAGAAGGAGGGGGATATCCGCAGTGAGTCTTGCGGTTCCCGTGATATAAAACAAGGGTGCTGGCCCCTTCCGAGCAGCAAAACTGCGGCCTTCGCTCTCGATGCTCTGCTGGTCTTCCTTCCCGTGTAGCGGCATTGCACCCAGCGTAGACAGACGAGATCATGGCCACCGAATCCAGCGAAGCCGCCTATCGCCCACCTTCCCCCGTCAAGGAGCTGGGCGATGTCGAACATGTCGAGAAGGATCTCAAGACGGTTGTGGCTGCGGTCACTGACCAGCCGGTGCACGAGATGTACCTGGAGGCCATGGAGCGGTACCCCAACGACGATGCCATCGACCAAGCTGAAGAAAAGCGACTGCTGCGCAAGCTGGACATGCGCATCTTGCCCTTGCTAGGCATCTGCTACTTCTTTTATGTAAGCTTTTCCTGATGACGAGTGTGGTTGATGATGGGCTCAGAGGATTTGACCGTGGCCTAGTACGTCGACAAAACCACCCTCTCATATGCTGCAATCTTCGGCATCAAGGACGACCTGGAGCTCGTGGGAGACGACTACTCGTGGCTCTCCAGTAGCTTCTACTTTGGGTGGCTCATCTGGGCCATTCCCTCCAATCTGCTCATGCAACGCAGCCCCCCTGCGTATTATCTCGCCTTCAACATCTTCATGTGGGGAGCCCTGCTCATGTGCCAGGCCGCGGTGAAGAATCTCGGAGGGCTGCTTGCGCTGCGTGTTCTATCGGGGGCGTTTGAAGCCATTGCCGACCCGGCTTTCATGCTCATCACGTCCATGTACTACACGAGAGCGGAGCAGCCCACGCGGATTTCGGCGTGGTATGCTTTCAATGGCATTGGCGTTGCGGGCGGTGGCCTCATTGGTAAGTTTGTTTGCTGCTCCGGTGCAATGTTTCTTTGGGAGTAGTACTTATTCTCTCTGTTGGAGAATGCTGTTGAACATGCGGACCCGTTGCTAATGTGCTTGATGGCCGCAGGATACGGCATCGGCCAGATCAAGGGCGCGCTGCCCTCCTGGCGGTACGAGTTCATCATCGTCGGTGCTTTTTGCGCGGCTTGGGGCATCTGCCTCTTCCTCTGCCTCCCCAACTCTCCGCGAACCATCTGGGGCTTCTCCCGCGACGAGAAGCTGCTCATGATTGCCCGCATGAGGCGCAACCAGACAGGCGTGGAGCAGAACAAGATCAACTGGAAGCAGATTAAGGAGGCATACCTGGACTACAAGACTTGGCTCTTCACCCTGCTCGGTTTCACGGCCAACATTCCCAACGGTGGCATCTCCAACTTTTCCACTCTCGTCATCAAGGGACTCAACTTTGACACGTTGGATACGGCCCTGTTGGGCATTCCGCAGGGTGTGTTGGTGGTGATTTGGATCGGGTTGGGTGCCCTGGCAAACAGGTTCATGCCACACAACTGCCGAACCATTGTCTGCGCGCTCTTTATGCTGCCGACTATTGCGGGCGCGCTTGGATTCCTGCTTGCTCCCAAGGATGCATATGTGGGAAGGCTGATATGCTTGTAAGTCGACTTGCTATCCCTTTGGCCCCCCCTCCCTTAAGCAGATCTACGCAGGTTTGCGTCTTTTGCTGTCAGCCACTGACTAACGTGTGTATCCGAACAGTTACCTGACCGGCTCATACCAAGCCTCCTTTGTCATTTCGCTGTCCCTCATCACGTCCAACACTGGTGGCCAGTCCAAGAAGATGATCGTCTCAGGCATGATTTGGTTCGGTGCTTGCATCGGCAACATCGCCGGCCCCTTCTTCTACAAGGCCAACCAGGCTCCTTCATACCACCTGGGCATCGGCTCTCTCCTCGTTGCCAACTGCCTGGAGCTCGCGCTGTTCTTCGTCTTCCGATACGCCTTTATCTGGGAGAACAAGCGCAAGGAGAAGCTCCGAGCAGAGTTGCAGGAGCGTGGGGAGCTAATTGCGGGCGAACTGAACGCCACGGCATTTGTGGACCTGACGGACAAGGAGAACCCGAACTTTGTGTATGTTTATTGATGATGCGAGGGATTCGCAGACGATTGCTGTCCACGCCGACATGCCTGTATGCTTAGCCTATGATGATTTCCCAGATGTAATGAATTGTTTCGAATATTCTTCGTATTCTGAATTCCGTTTTGTATGGCAGGGGAGCCCAGCATAAGCACACTACCCATGATGGCATGAGGATGTGGCGGGCAGCAGGACTCGGTTAAGAACGTCTTTCGCAAAGCATTCGAGACATTGAATTGGAAGATCATAAGTGTTGAAGCGGTGCCGAATTCTGGAACAAGACTCCCCATGCACCTTCATGCATGTAGCGTACGGTTGCTGGAGCTAAACCATGAAGCTACTCTGCATTCGCAGAACGGCACGTCGCTTTCACGTTTCCCTTGTTCTTATGTTTCCTTGTCAATGTCGTGGCGGGATCCCGCATGGCAGCCCTGCATGGCGGCGGGCAATTCCGGTCCGAATCAGCAGCACAGGGTTCAATTGTCGTGGCAGGCCCTGCTGACGGATTGGCAAAGTATGTACATGTATGTATGATGCGCATGGAATCAGCCGTGGCTCGCTAGGGGGGGACCGAGAGGAAAGTGTGCTTCTGGCCGACGGGGGACGAGGCGCAGGGGAAATCATCCCACCGGCTCCTCATATTCGCCCTTACCAACCGTGTGAAGCAAAATGTCCGAGAGCTAGTAGTACTAGATGCCGTCGACTAGAGCAGAATAGTCCATCCGATGGTGATGTGTGATGTTCGCTGTGCCGCATTCGGTAGCTGTTGATGGAGGAAGCCGAGTTTGGAACAGTTGTGGCGATGTGTCGAGTTGAGAGGCATTCATTGTATGCCAGATCAGCGGCAGTGGCACCCTGCCACGAGTGTCCTATTAGTATGGCTTGGTTGAGATCGTGTAGAACAATGTCGGCCTTCGACTCTGGTAGATGCGATATACCGGAGAGACTTGACATGGAGGACCTTCTAGCGCAAACGAGGGAAGCAATAGAGAATGGCTGTAGACCCGGTGCTTATAGTAAAGAATGATACTTGAGGAGCTTCAAGTCTGGCTGATACTTGGGCAGAGGCGATCAGGGGACCGTCGTTGATCCTTTGAGTTGTTCAAATTCGCTGGCCAAGCGTTGGCGAACATAGGAAGCCATGGAATGCCGCTTGTGAGCGACCTGAAGATCACTATGCCATACCTGTCGAGCTGGATCTGGATTGCTAGGTAGTACCTATTGAAGCATCAGCCTGCCACCAGTTTGATTGCTTGTACAAGTACGCACATAGTCGAGCTTGGAAATGCTCCTTGACAGGAGCTGCAACTCCGCGCCGGATGAGAATGGCACAGCACGGACTCTTGCAGGTTGTTGAATTCTGCGAATGGTCCAAGCTGTCGGGTTTTCGCTGACGGACCAAGCTCGTGTAGGATGAGCGAGACAGCTGCTGATGACCCAGGATCCTTAGTACGCGCCCTAGCTCGCCCACAGAAAGTACTATATGAGCAGGGCTGTAAGACCTCGAACTGGGGAGTCCATGGTTTGTTAGCAAAAGGCACCTGGCACAATTGCATGGAGCAATTACTACTCTCACTCACTTGCACCTCGATGCGTGTCCATGTACGAGGTAACCAAGCAAGCTGGCCCTCGGACATGCCTGGCTCTCTTGTTCCAGCTTGACGCCCGGTGGCTGTCAGCTGCAGAAGTGTGGGCATGTTGGTAAGCCCGGTGCCCTGTTCCCGGTTCTGCAGATGCGGTGCTGCTAGTATTTGGTGATGCGTGCAGGGGGGGTAGCAAACCAAAGTGCTAAGGTGCTGGCTGCATCTAACCATGCGGGAGCTAATTGCGCATCAGCACTGCGGCTCGGATGGAGCATGTCGGCTGCGGCGATCCTCTTGTTGTGCATCGTCGGCGACAAAGAGACGGGCACAAGTTCGCTTGGTGGTGTAGCTGGCGGTACTCGTCTGAGGAGAGAGCGCCATTGTCGATGTAATAGTAGGATGACGGTGGTTGAAGGGCGGGTCGCAGGTGCATTTACTGGGGAGAGAGACGAGGCTGCGGTCCAAGAAGACGCCGAGCATGGAACCCTAACCTACCCTGTCAAGTCCCGACCCGGCCGCGGCAAGCCCACAAAGTGGCGCAACTCATCCGCCAGAGATGCGCCGCTAGCTAGGTAGCTAGGTACTTGAGCCCACCAGAAAGCGACCAGAACGCTGGAACTGGCCGTCGCCGCGCCGCTAGAATCAGCATTATCTCAACTGCTCTTCAGCCTGCTGGACTATCAATCAATCATCAAGGCGTTCCATCACCTACCATCAGTTGATTCCTTCCTTTCTGCTTTCTCGAGAGACTCCAAACATCAGACGGGCTGAGTGACGAGCCAGTCTCCAGTCCTTCGTTCAATGCTCGGTGTTCAGGTTCCAGGCCTGGCTCCAGCAATCCAGGCAAGGCCAGGCCAGGCTCCCTTGTTGCGGCTTCGCGGATCACAGCCGTAGGCGAACGTGCTGCTGCCAGGCCCAGGCAACCAGGGCCGGGGACTGGATTGCCTCGCCGAGAGGCTGTCCTGAGCAACAACCCGGAAGCATCCATCTGATCCATGGACGGCCATCAATCCATCCATCGGTGATCACAGCAAGCCGTCCGCTCGATGCTGAAGCCCTGGCACGCACGTCGCTAGCGTCACAGCTCTAGCGCTCTAGCGCCCTGCAAGGCCCCCGTCCGTGGCGCGCTCCGGGCCCTCCCAGCCCGCTGAACCCGCTGAGGCGCCAGCGCCCATGGAGCCCGACCAGCCCGCTGTGCCGCATCTTGATCCTCCACAGAACTGGACCCGTCCAGCAGGCCCACACTGGAAATGATCGAGTAACGGCCTCAGTCCTCTCGACTGTTCTGTTCTTTGACACTTCACTCACCTCAGCCGACCTCTGCTTGACTGCTTCCATCCAAATGTTGCGTCTCGACTCACAGGCCTGTACGTGAGACGAGCGCCGTCGAGGGTCTCGTTTTGTTGCAGACGTCTGGTTCTGGTTGGCCATCTTTCTCCCATTGTTCTCCTCTCCTCTCTTGGCTCTCCTCTTGTTGTTTTTTATTCCCTCCGCTTCATCTGGGTTTGCTCTGGGCTCTGGGACGTGAAAGGCGTCTTCAACACGAAGGCAAATTCATCAGTCAAGTCAACCCCCACCTCCGCGCCGTGCTGCAGTCACTCGTTCTCCCGGCTTGTATTCGCTTCAAGTTGCCACTCGTTTTCCCTTCCCTTTGCTTCACTCGCTTAATGTTGACGGGGCGTGCAATCACTCGTTTCTCGCTGATCCGACCTCGACGTATACGCCTGTGTTTGGATCTCGGTACTTGTGCCATGCTTCTCTAAACCATCGTTTTCAAGTCGGCGGCCCGAAGCAACCACATCACCGCCCATCTTGCGGCTCCGCAACAGCCATAGCGTACACGCCGGCCGATGGCGCCCCAGAAGAGAAGAGGACGGAGGTCGGCGCGCCGTACTGCTAGAGGGCCACAGTCTGCCTCTCGTCACAATTCATGCAGTGGTGATGGCGGGAGCGACGACTCCCCCTCCGATATGATACAATTGGAGGGCGTCGGACAGGATAAGGAAGAAAGATGCGAGGGCAGTGGTGCTGAGCAAGTAGACGACGAGGACGACTACGAAGTAGCCTCTCTTTACCCAGCCAGCCAGCTTGCCGACGGCGCAAGGAGCACCTACAGATCAGGAGGTGGTCATTTTGTGACAGGAGATCCGCGGGCGATGGCTTCGGACTTGTAAGTGGCCATTGCGCCTCTGACCCCAATCACACACCATCATGAAATAGCTGGGGCAAGCGATTTGGCTGTTTTTGACAATCTCCTCCACTCAGCAGCGGCTAACTAGCGTTCGAAGAGCATCGACTCGATCCTTGTGGACCATGGACCTCGACTATCGTGAACTGCACGGCCGCAGGTACTGTCGCGACTACTACATGCCCAATGACGAGCTCGAACAGTTGCGCGTCACTCTGCTGCACCAGGTCTTTGTCCACATTCTCGACGGTGAACTGACTCTTGCTCCGCTTGAGGAGCCTCCATCTCATGTGCTCGATGTCGGCACCGGCACCGGAGAATGGGCCATTAGGATGGCCGAGATGTTCCCCGAGTGCGAGGTTGTGGGCACCGACATATCTGCCATTGCGGAAACCGAAAGCGTTCCCGTCAATGTCTTTTTCGAGATTGAGGATGCCGAAGACTGGGACAGGCCGCCGGATCACTACGACATGATTCACATGCGCTGGCTGGCGGGATCCTTCCGAGACTGGCGATTCGTTTACGACTGTGCTTATTACTCGCTGAAGCCCGGCGGCTGGATTGAGGTGCTAGACTTTGACGGCTTTGACGGCATGGTTTGCATCGACCACTTCCCGCCCGAGTCCCCGATTCATCGACTGTTCAAGGACATCCACAAAGCTGCGGAGCTGTCTGGCCGCAAGCTGTCCATGGACCATCTGAATGCCCCAGACTTTATGGATGCCGGCTTTGTGGATATCAGAGTCATGGAATACTCGCTTCCCTTGGTCTTTGGCGAACCATCCATCGACAAGCTTTGGTTGATGGCTCTGATAGACGGCATCGAGTCCTCAGCCTTGCGTCTGCTCACCGAACACATGGGATGGGACCCCGACGAATGCAAGGCCGTATGCGAGCAGGTGGCTCGGGATATGGCCAACCTCACAAAACATCCCACGACCGCAAAGGAACTCGTCATCAAGCTTCGACTTGTGGTGGCGCGGAAACCTCTTGAGGCGCCCATGTCGAATGACTCGTGGCCAGCAGAAGAGCCTCTGCACATGCGCACGCGCAGGGAGGGGGACACTCCCAGGTCTGAGTCTGCATCATTCAAAGTGCCTATTGCCCACACCGATGAGATCGATCCCCAAGCTACCGAGGATCTCACACCGGATGAAACACATGACATCTCGCAAAAAGGAGGAGCAGGAGAGGTGTGAGCGTCTCCGCCGGCCGAACAAAGGTGGAGGTGACATGATATTACATTGACGAACTTTAATGAATAGGTACGCTGGACTGGACAGCGAATAAGCAAGCGCTTTGGATGATTGTTTCCATTTTGCTGGGGTCCCGACTCGTTCTTGTTTTACTCTCGTTTTTCTTTCACAAACTCTCTGTCCATCGATCGCATTTGAATGATGCGTCTCTTGAATCTTTTCTCTTCGGTTGTACTACAATCGATATCATCCCATCTCGAGCCTTTTTCCTTCTTGTGTCTCCTCAGGTAATTGTATATATATAGGCGGGCGGTTGATGGACGACGAGATCGTGAGTTGGGTTATAGGTTATGGGTGCCTAGGTAGGTAGGTAGCAGGTATCTAGTAGATAGAGCAAAGCCTACCTTATGAGATAGGTACCACGTAATCTTGTCTGTTTTCCCCTTGGATTTAGGACGACGATGGATATATAAACCAGATCGGTTAAGAACTTTGTCAGGAACGTTCAGGACAGGCGATTATAGTTCCAGGTCATTCTGGTAGAGCACTCTTCAGCTGTCACAAGGCATCATCTGAAGTTGAGGTAGCGCTGCTGCTCTTTAACGTGGCGAGGTACCTCAGAAGCTCCCTAGCTCCACCGCCTTCTGCCAGCGAATCAGAGGTAATGGGCCCTCGAGCTGCCCAAAGCTGGACCTTGAACCGTCGTCACTGACGCAGCCTCAGCCGTCCGACTCTCTCTCCGCCATCACCACATAGCCTCGACCTTCGACAGCCCTCCCCTCAGCCTTGCCACCTCCCGACTCTTGGTGCAACTTGTGCTTGTGGACAACAGCCCGCGCGCACTTGTAGGTATCTGCTGACTGCACAAACGCTCCAATCCACAGCCTTCGTCACCGTTCCGACCCCGCGCGAAGCATGTCTGGTTGAGAAAGCCCACGCCATGTCGCTTGATCCCCAGGACGGATTCGTCGCCGCCGATGCTGCCGATCCGGAGGGCGGCGATCTGCCCATTTTCACGATCGAGCGGGTGCAGCTGCAGTTCTCCATAGCCGCCGACTTTGCAGCTGCGCAGGTTGCCAACAATGTCATCATCCTGGCCCTGTCCAATGGCCGCATTCTGCGCATCGACCTGAACCGGCCCGAAGACATCGACGGTGAGCCTCTCCGGGGACGCTGGGATTGGGGTGGAAGGTGTTGAGAACGGAAGGGAATCCTGGGCTAATCCGAATGGCTGGCGCAGACATTGACCTCCCAAAGAAGCCGTCCGACATTGGCATTATTCGCCGCATGTTCCTCGATCCCACGGCCTCGCATCTCCTGATTTGCACTTCGAGTCGCGAGAACTACTATCTTCACTCTCAGTCTAAGCAGCCTAGGGCTTTGGCCAAACTGCGCGGCGTCTTGATCGAGAGCGTAGCCTGGAACCCATCCCTGCCAACCGCCTCCACGCGAGAGATCCTCATTGGCGCCTCAGACGGCAACATCTATGAGGCCTTTATTGAAACGTCCAACGAGTTCTACAAGAGAGAAGTGAAGCATCTGAAGAATTTACACAAGGTCTCAGATGGCCCTGTCACAGGCCTTTGGGTGGATAATCTACATGGCAAGACCGATTTGCGCAGAATCATGATTGCTACGCCGAGCAGCTTGTCCCATCTTGTTGGTCGGATCAGTCATGGCTACGACGGTAGTGGCTCTATATACACGAGGATGTTTGAGACGGAACAGCCTGTCGTCCACGAGCTCTCAAGGGTAACTTCTGGGGCAAACTCCGCCTTCGTGGTCTCTCCTGATCCTCCCGACACCAGCCCTCATGATGACGACGTTCCGGATCGAGCATTTGCTTGGCTTTCCTCTCATGGCGTCTACCACGGAAAACTCCTAAGCTCACCAGCGGATGCCACACTGGGCGCCAAGATCTTTGCTGAGGCCAAGATGCTCCCAAGAAGCCAGATAGTCACACAAGGCTCAGGCAGCAAACGGAAACCGTCTACTGAGACGATTGATGCCATTGCCCTCACTCAGTGGCATATTGTGAACCTGGTGGGCGGTCGCGTCATCACTACTAACCGACTGACTGGGGAGATGGTGTCGGAGCACGATGTGCTTTCCGCCGGTCAAAAGCCGATTGGGTTCTCGGTAGATTCTCAGAAGAACACATTTTGGCTGTTTACATCCGAGGAGATCTTTGAAATCGTGGTGCGCGATGAAGACAGGAATATCTGGAAGATCATGATGGAGACGCAGCAGTTCGAACCAGCTCTTCAGCAAGCTCGCTCGCAAGTTCAGAAAGAAACGGTTTCCGCGGCATTTGGGGACTATCTCTCGAGCAAAGGCCACTGGAGCGAAGCAGCCATGGTGTACGGCCGGAGCAACAAGCCCTTTGAGGAGATTGCGCTCAAGCTCATCGACAACAATCAACCAGATGCTCTGCGCACATTTCTACTCACAAAGCTAGGCACAACCAAAAAGTCCGCTGTCATGCAAAGAATCATGATTGCGAGCTGGCTGGTAGAGATCTTTATGGCCAAGCTCAACTCCCTCGACGACGCAATTATCACCCAGACGGAGCTCTCGGAGAAACAGAACCCCGGAGAATCGAGGCGATTGATACTCCTAGTGAAAAAGGAGTTTCAAGACTTTGTGAACAAGTACAAAAACGATCTTGACCACAGGACAGTATACGATGTGATCAGCAGCCATGGCAGAGAAGACGAGCTGCTGTACTTTGCCAACGCGATCAATGATTACAACTACGTCTTGTCATACTGGGTACAGCGGGAGAGATGGACCGAGGCGCTGAACGTCCTGAAGAAGCAGACAGACCCGGAAGTATTTTATAGGTACAGCTCTGTACTCATGTCACATGTTGCGCAAGACACCGTCGACATCCTCATGAGACATTCCGATCTGAACCCGCGACGGCTGATTCCGGCCCTGCTCGAGTACCATCGCGGGTTTTCTGGTGAAGCAACAGCCCAGAACCAGGCTATAAGATATCTCAACTACGTCGTCTACCAACTCAATTCAACCGATGCAGCGGTTCACAACACGCTCGTGTCCATTTACGCCTCACATCCCTCCAAGGACGAGTCGGGGCTGCTCTCCTATCTACAGGCACAGGGCGACGAGCCCCGATATGACGCCGACTTTGCTTTGCGGCAGTGTATTCATCACCACCGGACACTCTCGTGTGTTCACATATACACTAGCATGGAGCAGTATCTTCAAGCCGTCGACCTGGCCCTTTCTCACAACGAGGTCGAACTGGCTGCGGTCATTGCTGACCGACCTATGTCGAACCCTCAACTGCGCAAAAGACTCTGGCTGGCTGTTGCCAGGAGAGTCATTTCTCAGTCTGACGGCATCAAGACAGCAATTGAGTTCTTGAAACGATGCGACTTGCTCAGGATCGAGGATCTGATCCCGTTCTTCCCTGATTTTGTCGTCATTGATGATTTCAAGGAGGAAATTTGCGAGGCTCTGGAAGAGTATAGCCGGAACATTGACAACCTCAAGAAAGAAATGGACGAATCTTCACAGACAGCAGCGAACATCAAGCTGGACATTGCCGCGCTGGACCACAGATACGCTATCGTGGAACCAGGCGAGAAATGCTATGTTTGTGGGCTTCCCCTCTTGAGCAGACAGTTCTTCGTCTTTCCGTGCCAGCACTCCTTCCACTCGGACTGCATGGGACGAAAGGTGCTGGAGCAAGCGGGGGTTGCCAAGTCGAACCGAATTAAGGAGCTGCAAATGCAGATCCACAAGGGGCTCGTGAGTGGTCCGCAGCGAGAGGCCGTTGTTGCTGAGCTGGATGCCTTGGTGGCGTCAGCATGGTGAGTTTCCACTTCTGTTTAGGCTTCATTGAGCGCCCGTCCAGACGCAACTGACTCTTCTCATAGCATTCTCTGCAGCGACTTTGCCATCAAGAGGATAGACGAACCTTTCATCACACGGGATGACAATCCGGATGAGTGGGCGTTATGAGGTGGGCATGATTTACTCGCGGGCATTATAGAACTGTAGATACCCCCTACCTGATCATCACGAGAATCTAATAGCGCTGAATCAATATTTGTTTCAGATAGCTTGGGCTGTTTCTCCTGGCATCGGCTTGCATGCTGGGCTGGTGGTGGACGTTTAGGCTAATCACATCAAGAACAACTTCGTGCGAGGCCAAGTATGGACAAGTTCATGTATGTTCAACTACGGACGAGTGTCTTGCTAACTATCTGGAGTCCGTATCACCACAGGCCACTCTCGTATGATCTCATCTCTTTTTTTTCCCAATGAACATGAATAGGGTACTGGGTCACATGCCAACAGTGTATATACCCACGGCCACGAGCTGATTAGGCCTTGTAGGGCTTGCCAGTGCCGTACTGGATGTTGGTAACGGACAGGCCAGTGCCCTGGTGAGGGTCACCGAGCTGGTGGGGGCAGCTGGGCTGGTTGCTGACGGCGAGGTTGAGCTTGCAGACCTCGTTCCAGCCATAGTGGCAGACGGGATCGACAATGTTGATGAGCTCGTAGTTCTTGGCGACCCACGAGTCCTTCTGGCCGAGGCAGCCGGAGATGAAGTTCATGCTGTTGGCGGCGGCAAAGGGCAGCTTGCCGTTGTGCAGGAGGCCCTTGCACTTGTCCATGCCGACGTAGGCCCAGTCGACGTTGAAGCCGCCTCCGGTGCGGGGGCTCTCGGTGGCGGACTTGCCGGAGAGGAGGAAGTTCCAGGCGTCGTAGGAGATGTCGTTTGCGCCGCCGGACTGGTCGATCTTGAGGACGTGGACGGTGCGGCCCTGGTACTTGAGCTCGACGCAGAGGTTGTTGCAGTCCGGGGGGCTGGGCCAGTAGGCGACGCGGTTGGTGTTGATGAGGCAGCCGAGGACGCCGACGGAGGAGGAGTATTGCTCGTGGGGGGTGATGGAGACTGTGCCTGCGCGGGGGAGGACCGCGGCGGAGACGGGGGTTGTGGTGGCGGCGGCGGCGAGGAGGAGGCCGGTGATGGTGTTGAGGGAGAGCATTTTGATGGGATAGATAGGGGGGGTTTGAGATGGGTTTTTGGTTTGTGTGATGGGGATGTGTGTTGAGATTGTTGTAGTGCTTGTTGGTGAGGTTCTTCGAAAGGGAAACTTTGAAGGGGTGAAGTTGGACTTTTATATCCTTCTTGGTCAACTTGTTGTCGTGAGAGTGATGTGGTTGAGGGAACGCCGAGGAGGGAGAGTTGAGCTTGGACATTCTGTTCGTGAGAGGGCGCTTTGGAGTTGGAATGTGATGGCTTCATCTTCTGCTCTCTGGACTTGCTCTTTTGTGTTATGAAGCCTCTGTCATGTTGGGTTGTGGGAGCAGATGCGTCTCGCATGGGGAGGTTAGAGGAGGAGGCGACATGCAATCACGGAGGCTTCATATATCACGTCTGTCACCAACGTGTTATTCTATGCACAGACCTTATTTGGTCATAAATGAAAGGAATTCATCTATAATAGGGGAGAAATTCCATGAGGGCAATTGTCCGTTGAGGAGGTGAATGGAGTCAAGAGCTTCAATGTGCAATGGAGATGTTGGGAAGAAGAATCCTTGGTTCGCACCTTTGGCTGTCTAGGTCATGGCGTTGACCAAGGCTGCCATTGGGTAAGTCGATATCTACTTTGATGGGATGCTGGCCATAACTTGTTAAGTTGCATACATAGGTTCTTTGATATTGGTTAAGAAGCAGGAATAGATCATTGAGTGAGTAAAAGAAGTCTGGGCTGCCCGTACTGCTGCCTTGTGTAATCTCAGGGGGGAGACACCGGACCATCTAGACAAAGTAGTATTGCAACGAGCTGAGAGAACGACAATCAGACTTGAGCACAGTTCTGAGCCGGTGTTCTAGAACAATTGGCTTTCACCATGGTCATTACTGTGGTACTCACATGAGGAGTGACAGTACCACAAGGGCCAGCTTCCAGGGGTAAATATACAACCGCGGCCTTTGATTCCAACAAGGTCGAGTGAATTGAGCACCCTTATGGTCTTGATCACATTCTCAGCCACGCATAGCAATTTGCACCTCCAATTTCAACAACTAAGCTCCTGCTTTCTTCTAGCAATCCTCGGAATGTGCACTAGCCTCGGATTCTGATCCCTGAGTATGATGCATGCAGCGGGGTCATTGATCTACATGTCCTTCAATCTGAAAGGGCGATCGAATTTTTTTGCTGGATACTCATATAGTCAACCTTCGGCATCTAAGCCATTCTTTCCCATCTCCTTGGACTTGGATCTTCGTGTTCCACTTGTTTGAGAACCTCCAGCGGAAGGGTTTAAGCCATGCGTTGTCTCCAGTTTTGCATCGCCAAGACGACGATCCGGCCCGCTCCTATGGTAAGGCCACAAATTTGGCAGAATTTGATCGGTAACCGAGAAAAGAGCATCTGTCCAAGAGGTCAAAGGCTCGTTTGCATCAGGCACACTGTGTATATGTTTGCGTTGGTGATAAGCCCCTGGGCGTAGAAATCCCTGCATGAGCACGGGACACACATACCTAGTGGTTCAAAATGGTAGAGCTTGCTGGGCTTTCGGAAATTGCACCAGTGTTTTGTCTCGTAAAAGTGAGTGTTATCTCTACACTGCTGCTTGTTGGACGTGTTGTTGACCATACAATCGACTTTTCCTGAAAGCTAATCCCGTTGACGCAAGGAGAAACCCACCAAGGGGCATGACGGCAGAGAGTATGGATATGCTCGGAGATGGTAGCCTGTGTTTTTAGATTCTGTTGGTAACTTGTAACTTTATGGTACTAGCACGAACATCCGGGACGATGGTACCAACATCGACTCAACCGTGATCCGTGCCTAAGAGGGGTTTGAAGGGTCTAGACATCAGTGTATGTAGCCGCATCCAGTAACAAGACAGGCCAACTGTCTGTGCTTCTCTAGAGGATCCGGATGAAGCCGAGAGCATGGGCGTTTGGAATCTGGCACTTTGAGTACAGTAGTATCTTGCTCAGATACTCTGCAGAGGCCAGGGTTGGATGGCACTTAAGAGTACGGTGCTTTGATACAGTCTTGTCGAGATAACGCAGAGGCTACATTCAGCGTTGCTTACGTCAACCAAGAATGTGATGAATGTCATCGGCAGTGCGTTACATATCTATTGGCAGTTGAAGCTCTGTCACTGACATAAAATGACCTCCTCACTGAAGGAATGACTTGGCACTCGTACCCCTGCCCCTATAACGCCACTATGAATCCTGCTCAACGATAGATCGCAACCTGTGTTGCAGCTCTTCAAGATGAGATTTGCCATGCTCATCCCTGTAATTCTCCAAAACTTCTCTTCGCATAACGCGTCGTGGAGCCCTTCGTCCTGTAAACAGCTCGAACTGAGCGCAGCCCTGCTCCGGCAGGAGGTCTAGACCGTCCATGGCCACCCAGCCTCGCGATGCACCATCTCTGGCCTGCTTCAAGAGCGGCGTGTTCAGTGTCTTGTACCCCAATTCGATGATGACGCCTCCTGTTTGGTGGTTCAGCCAGGCGTCTGGCATTCTGAATTCGGGCGAGGGAGTGTTGCCTATCGGGTGCGTGGGAATACAGGAGATGATGACGGACGGATATCGGTATTCTGTTGGCCAGGGCTCTTCAAGTGAAGTGAATACGTGAAACTTGACATCGTGAGCGTTGGCCAGGGGGTTGTGTCCCTTTTCTTGGAGCAGCTGCTGGAAATGAGCCACTAGTTTCTCTGCGTTTGCTGTCGTGCGATTGTATATGGCAATGTTCTTGATGCCAACTTGCAGCATGGCATATACCGCAGCACGTGCCATGCCTCCTGCGCCGATAACAAGCCCCCATGTTGCTTGTCGCACGGCATTGGCTGGTGACAGGCCGCGCCGGATGCAGGCTCGAATCCCGATCCAGTCCGTGTTCTCGCCGTACAGAGCGAGGACAGGGCCAGCTCTGTTGACACCGGCCAGAAGAGCAGAGCCAGTCGGGATGGTACCATCTGGCTTGAGCTGGCGGATGGGGATCAGAGTGTTGGCCGCCCCGATGGCTCTCGCATGGGGACTGAGATATTTGGTCAAGGTCGTCACTTCGACCTTGAAAGGCAAGCCTATCGATGCTCCGCCAAAATGAGGGTCGTATATCAAATGTTCCACGCCTTTCAGAGACTCGCTCGAGTAAGGCTCGTAACGATGTGGGATTCCGCAGGCTAACAAGGCGGCGTTATGCATTGCTGGGGACATACTGTATCCGACATTGGCTCCGAACACGTAAAGGTTCATGGCGTCGTATACAAAAGAGGCATATAGAGCAGTTGTAGCCTCTTTTGCTGTGATGTAGGGAAATGGGGCGCTTCTCTCGTCGGCCTCAGTCACCGGACTGGGAGCAACCAGTGTCAGTATCTGGTTGAAGCAGGCCGAGTGCCGGCCGAGATGCCCGCAATTGTATGCAATGAGTGGTGTTCTGTGGCCTCTGAGTGAAGATATATTGGACCTGAATTGTGAGATCTTAAAGTTATCTTCCATAGCTTTAGCTTCTCGGACGAGGCGGACTAGGTCGCAGCCAAGCTGGCAGGCTTTGTGATACCAGGATGTCCAAGCCGGAGAGTCCCAAGGCTGAGCATCTGTTGATATATAGTAATTCCCAACAATTTTTGATCGACCCTTTGCTGAAATGATCCTGGAGAGATCGGACTGGTCCAGCCGCAGGTCGACTGTGAGCATCTCTGGAGCCAAAGACAGGGCATGTGACAGCAGATCCAAGTATGACCGTACTGCCCTGTTATTCGAAGTTTCGGGGAGCTTGATGTGCAGCAAGATGGGCAACATGGTGCTTCTTCTCACAATTCCCACAGCCTCGGCGATTTTGTTCGTCAACTCCTCGATCCTCTCCATAGGCTCTCCAGCTGTTGCTAAGCTGTTGACAAAAATCTGCACCGCGTCGACGCCAACTATTGAGTCCTCCCAGCCTTGAATGCCGCTCAAAACGTCCTGGATGTGCACTGACAGACAGTACGTGAATTGCCTGTCTTCGGGCGCAATACTGGCGAGAGGGAATGCAGATTCAAAAAACGGAATTGTACCAGCGGGATATATAAGGGATAAGAATTTCAGAAGATGCCTCTCTGCCGGCTTAAGAGCGAGATAGGGCGCGTTTGATGTAAACCCTTGATTGTTTGTCTCATCCCCTTCAATGGAGGTTTCCTGGATCTCGGAGACGTTGAAGAACTCTAGATTGGTGCAACTGCGATAGAACAAGTTGCTCATCTGCATCAAGCTATGGGCCTTTGTCCGATCCTTGAGTTTGAGGTGGCCTTGGATGGCATCGATGTCCCGAAGGACGTGAACAACTGGGTTTGTCGCTGCAAACTGTCGAAGCAGGCTCTGGACGTTTCTTTCCATCCACGGACAAACAATGATGCATCCTGTCGGATTCTGCTGGAGAATATCCTGGAGTGTAGCGGCTTGCTTTTGTTGACACTCGGCGTTCCCATTGATCTGTCTGAAGGCAGAGCTTGACGAGCCAGTATTTGATTGAAAGACCGCCTCAACATTGATGATGCTCTTCTTCAGGGCGGAAGCGGCCATGATGGCCAATGTCGACTTCCCAGACCCGCGCAGCCCTACTAAGACGAGAGAGGCATCAGAGCTGAAGTCTGGTATCTTGGCTCTGGCGGGAGTCAATGGCGGCGTGGGTGTCCTTGAGGTACTCTCCGATTCTGACGACAAGTTTGTGAAGATGCAAGGCCTCGATCGGCGGTCGACGGCGAGTGGCCCTTCAGTGCCGTCCATCACGGCAGCGAACGGTCTCTTGACGCCAGCCATGATGCCTCATCCTGGTTCTAATCTCAGTTGGTTTCTTTGTCCTGGAACATGTTGAAGATGAAGATAAGATCTATTGGAGTAACGAACATCAGCGACGGTATCTGCTCGCAGTGCTCTGGACGCTCTCGTCATAGTTGAGAGGGGGGATAAGCATTTACCCGGACTATAATTGCCACCCACTAAGAACTCGAGCTTTGTCTCCAGCTTTACCCCAGGTTTTCCCCAGCTGGACGACCGTGGCCAATAGCGTCGAGGGGAATTGAGCTTCGTTACGCAAGGAATCAGAAAATCAGCCGAAGGACTATCGTGAAGACGATTCTGCACTCCTCAACGTCTAGACTGATGAGTCTTATTCTCGATACTGGCATCGCGGTGTACGATGTTGTTACTGGATCTCAAAACAGTCAAACTTGCAACTTGAACCTGAGCACCCCCCCCATTACGACGCCGGTGAGACATGATTGACCAACATGCCGCCCCAAAAGAGATCATCTGGCGACTCGGAACCTGCTAGGGGGGCCGATAGAGCCGCATCGGATCCCAAGCGACGACGAGTATCTCTGGCTTGTGACGCCTGCAGGATAGCTCGAGAGAAGTGCGACGGCGAACGCCCACGTTGTGGCCGCTGTGTGTCTCAAAATCGATCCTGTTCATATACTCCAACATCCAAGAAGAGGGGCATCCAGAGCGGATATCTGAGGGCCATTGAGCTGTCCCTGGCGTGGTTGCTGGAAAGTGTACCTGACTGCGAGGAAGCTTTGTATCGACTGCTTGTCAAGGATGGCGGAAAAGATGGCGTGAGCGTCCTTGTGAGCAAAGGCAGGTCTTCGAGCCGGTTGCAGAAGCAATGGAGCAAGTGTCGGGTTCACCAGGAGATTGAAACATTACTATGCCAAGGCGGTACACAAAAGGAAGATACATCCGCTGCTGGGAACTCGGATACAGATGCCAGTAACATGGAGGAATCGAGTAATGAGACGAGACAGCAACCAGGGGAATATCACGGGATGACTACGACGAGCCTCGGGAGCCTTGGCACTTGCTCCTCGTTGAAGGAGTCCAGCCGAGCTCAACATCGGGCGTTGAAACTTCCATCAAATTATCGGCATCTTCTCGATATATACTTTGCGTATACTCACTGCTGGTTTCCTATACTGGACCGGGACGACGTTTTCGCCACCGCAGATACATGCGCTTCCTTGGCCTCGAGTGCATATGGCCATACGAGGGAGAGTAAGAACATTTCATCGACGGACCTTGCCGTCCTCTGGTCCGCCTTGGCCATTGCGACTTTGCAGGATGCACACTCTTCAGCTCCTACCATGAGTGAGGAAGTTATGTCGCCAGCTGAGATTTTTGCAGTGGCACGCCGCTTGGTTCCGCAAGAGGAGGACCAGCTCGATATATCAGACATTCAGGCACTTCTTCTTCACGCGATTATACTCGTTGGCCGCGAAAATATGCTGGGAGCCTCAGTAATAGCCGGAAAAGCTGTGCGTCTCATCTCATATATGAGGTCAAGCAGGCTATCTCCAACACACAGCGAGGTGCAAAGGTCAACCCTGGAGAGGCTCGCTGCCGCTTGCAATGTGGTCGAGGCGCTGACCTCGATGTGTATTGGTCAACCTTCTTACCTATTGGACATTGACAATCTCCGAGCGAATGGACTACCTCGGGATGGCTCGGAGTCGACCGATACTTTCAGTCCAGTTTACGGCTTCGGGAAAATGTCGCCAAGTTCTGATTCTGTTCGTCCCCAAACCGCACATTCGCTTGTGGCCCTGGACCAACTAAGTCGATTTGCTCAAATATTGAGTTCTCACGCGGCTGGGAAGCTTCAAAAAGACTGTTCCGTCAAGGCCGTAACCGTCGGGGATCTCGTGTCATCGTTGAATCCGCAGTTTGGCTTCTGCAACTCTGTCATTGCTGGAGAGGCACCACCCATGTTACCGTCTGCTTTCCTTGTCCAGGCAATGTTTCTGGCCACGACTGTCGAGCTCGTCCCAGGCCAGCGATCTTCACTTATATCCAACTTCTTGGAGGTGGTTGAGTCTAGCATCTCGAACTTTGGGGCTTGTGGCACACCACCCATTACCGTTGCGCTCTTTACACTTGTTCAACAAAAGGGGGCTATAGGTGAAATGCGGACATCTGAAGCCAACAGGTGGAATGCGGCATTGAACGCGATCAAAGCCGTGTGGCTGCAAGATGAGACGGCAAAAAGCACAATCTGCATATCGCCGGAGACATCGACCACAAATAACAGCTCCTGGGCAAGAAACCTCGGCTCAGAGTCGTCGAGACGGAGTGGTGGACTGGGTCAGCGTACCAGAAATTCCCAAGAAGCTTTAACAGAATCCTTTAGCCAAGGATATGGATTTCTCCCAGCGGATATGGAGACGACCACTGGCGACAATCTGTATCCGGCAAACCAGCATAAATGTTCTCCCGCGCAGCTCCCACCGCATCTGGGGATGCTATTCTCGCCAGTTTCAGGGATCACGGCGCAGCCAGTTGGCCATGATTTACAAGCTGCAGACTCCCAAACTGACGGGGTAGATTACGATGCTATCTTTGAGGAGCTGGGCCATATCGACTATGCCGAAAGCATCGGCATGGATCCCCAGTTTATGATGAATCTGGGATTCGCCCCTGGCTGTACGCTGGAGGAGATGTTTCAAGCGGAGTCTAGGATCTTATAGCATTGATTTCGTAGAATCCAAGTCTTCCGACGCACCAGGGTACTTGCTTTCTTCAACGCTCTTCTTCCGGGACTGCGTCAATTTGACGAGTGGACATTGTGTGATATTCGCTACTTTCTATGGTACGTAAGGAGCTGATTCTGGTCACACGGATGCTCTAAGTAGTTGGAAACCGCTAGCTCGAGACTCAGGGTAAATTGCCTCCCGCTTTAAAGCGTCTGGATATGACTTTATCCAGGCGTGGGTGGCGACTCCACATCTCGAGGGAACATGCACCACGATCTCTGTTCCGCTTCTACCACCTTTACCCCAGATTCATCAAACATCCCGGTCGAATCTGCATGGTCTAGCGCCTCAGCACCGAACGCTTCCCCGTGGGGAAAGTTCAGGCCAAGCCCATGGCTCAGAGCCTCCGCCTATAAGTTGATCAATGGCCTTTACAAGACTTGCTCTCGATGCTTGGAGCGGAGCCTTTGGACTGGGAGGCACTCTTGCTGAGCTCACATATCCGACATCATGACTATCCTTGCCTTGAAAGAAGACCGGCCAACGCCCAAGGCCGTCTACAACTGGAGAGTCTATGCCTGTGCTGCCACGGCATCCTTTGCAGCGTGCATGATAGGATACGACTCTGCCTTCATCGGCACTACTCTGGCCCTCCCCTCCTTCGAAGACGAGTTCAACTTTGCACAATACACCAAGTCACACCTCACCCTAATCCAGCAAAACATTGTTTCCGTCTATCAAGCCGGGGCCTTCTTCGGAAGTCTGGCGGCATATGTCTCCAGCTACTTCCTCGGTCGAAGGAAGTCTCTCCTCGCGTTTGCTGCCTGCTTCATGGTTGGAGCCGGTATGATGCTCGGCGCCTCTGGCAGTCGTGGCCTTGGCCTGATCATCGGAGGCCGAGTTCTCGCTGGATTCGGGGTGGGCGGATGTTCCAACATGACTCCTATCTACATCTCTGAGCTCGCTCCGCCGGCAGTGCGTGGACGACTTGTCGGTCTGTACGAGCTTGGGTGGCAGATTGGTGGGCTGGTCGGTTTCTGGATCACGTACGGCGTCAATACGACCATGGCACCTAGCAGGACGCAGTGGCTCATCCCTTTTGCCGTCCAATTGATTCCAGGAGGAATGCTCTTGATCGGTGCCATCTTTATACCCGAATCACCACGCTGGCTCTTCTTGAAGGGAAAACGGGATGAAGCTTTGAAGGTCCTCTGCTGGATGAGGCAGCTTGACCGGAGCGACAAGTACATTGTGGAGGAGGTGAGCTTCATTGATGAGGATCTGGAGCGGTACCGCCGAGAAGTTGGGGCCGGGTTCTGGAAGCCTTTCCTGTCTCTGAAAGAGCGCAGAATTCAGTGGAGATTTCTGCTCGGAGCTCTTCTGTTTGTCTTCCAAAACGGTAAGGCATTCCCTGTATGTCATGATGCTTTCCTCTCACTGACGTTGTCCAGGTTCTGGCATCAATGCAATCAACTACTATAGCCCGACCGTCTTCCGCAGCATCGGCGTCCAAGGAACAAACACAAGCTTCCTCACAACAGGAATCTTTGGAGTCGTAAAAACAGCCTTGACCCTTGTCTGGCTCCTCGTGCTCATCGACCATATGGGTCGCCGCAAGCTTTTGATGATTGGTGCCATGGGTGGCTCGCTCTGTATGTGGTTTATCGGAGCATACATCAAGATTTCAGATCCGGCCTCCAACCAGAGCAACACCAAGCTGTCCTCGGGAGGTATCGCAGCCATCTTCTTCTTCTACCTGTGGACGGCGTTCTACACGCCTTCATGGAATGGGACGCCCTGGGTCATCAACTCGGAAATGTTTGACCAGAACACGCGGTCTCTTGGCCAAGCCAATGCAGCGGCGAACAATTGGTTCTGGAACTTTATCATTGCCAGGTTCACGCAGCAGATGTTTGAGGCATGGGGATATGGCGTGTACTTTTTCTTTGCGTCGTTGATGATCATTTCGGTCTTTTTTGTGTTCTTTTGCATTCCTGAGACGAAAGCGTTGCCGCTGGAGGCTATGGATAGGCTCTTTAGGATCAAGCCGACGTGGAAGGCAAACAGGATCTTGCTGGAGGAGCTTCGCGCTGAGAATGAGGAGTTTCAGCAGAGCACGCAGGGGATTGGGTGGGATAACGAGAAGGAGACTTCGGCTGAGCAGGTAGAGTGCGGAACGGCGGGAGTGTAGCGTTAGCGATAGCAAGAGTTACATCACAGAGTATGAGATATATACAAATTGGATCTCTCTACTTCCGGGATTTGTTGGCGATGTAATCAGTTTGCCTTGTTAATTGTGGACTATGATGTGCAGAGTTGCGTCTTGAAGAAGAGATAGGTAGTGCGAAGGATATGAGATCAATCTTCACAAGAAGGTATGCAAGGGAAATCCTGTCTTGAATGCTGTTGACCCCTTATACTGTCACTGAAGCATTCTCTCTCGAGACTCATAACGTTGTTCTCCGTATAGGTATGTACAACCAATTGATTATGTCTACAGCTTTGCTTGTGCTCTATGTGCTACAATTTCCGCGATAGCCGCCTTCACCTTCTCGGCTGGCAGGGCATCAATCGTATTCCCTGTCCAGTACGTGTCTTGCTCCAGCCCCTGCCATATCAGCGCCTCAGTTCCCAGAATGACCGTCCAGCCTTTTCTCTCCGCAAGCATCCCCAAAGCAGTAAACGGCGTAGGGTTATAGCACATCTCAAGCATTGCGCCCTTGTGCTTCTTGTCCAGCAGTATTTCCGTAATCCTCCTTGCTAGTACCTCGCCGCTCGTTCGCGGTGCCAAATCCGGTATGCATGCAACGATAGCACCGGGCCCCTCAGCTTCCATAGCCTGCTCGACCGTGGCAACGTGTAAGAGACCGTTTCCGTAGCCTCTGGATGTGCAGTCTCGAATGACGGCTTCGACCTCGGACGCATCGCGATTCACGAGGTATATCTCTTTGACCTTCATCCACTTTCTCAGCGCATAGATGGCACTGCGTGCGGCCCCTCCGCCGCCAATGACGAGAGCAGGTCTGTCGTGGTATGTCGATGCTGGGTCCTTGACGTTGTAGAGGAAAGAGTCGCGGATGCCGATGACATCTGTGTTTGTGCCACACAATATCCGCTGCCCATCTCGTTCCTTGAAGTAGACTGTGTTGCAGGCTCCCACATCACGGCACTCGTCTGTCATTTCGTCGAGGTACGGCAGAATCGCTACCTTGTTGGGCATTGTAACGGATGCACCTGGGCGAAGAAAGCCATGTTTAGACAGATGACGAGTTTATAGCGTTAAGAGGGTCCTACATACCGTAGCATGATGGGTGCTGAATCAAGTCTAGAAATAGCCGTAGGTCTGATGAGTCGAGGCGGAGCTGAGCCCAGCGGAGGTTAAGATGGTCGTAGATGACTTGATGAAGAAACGGAGACAGAGAGTGGGTGATTTTCTGGCCAAAGAGATAGCAGTGCTTGTCGAGAGACGCACGCTCAACCTCTTGATGGGCGGCTTCCGTTGATACGGTCATATTGGAGCGTCGTCAATGTTGCTGCAGCGTCGATGATTCGATGTCGGCGTCCAGTCGAGCAATATCGCCGTACGGGTGTCATGATTTTACGGACGTGGCGGGTTATAAAGGTAAGGATTTGTATGTGAAGAAAGATCCACCTTTGACGGAGAGGAATCGGCGAGCTCATCGGCTCACTCATCCAGAAACGGCGATCGCATGAACAACGAACGGCCCGGGTCTTTGCTCCGAAAGAACTTGTGTCTTTGGGTAATCAATACGAAGCGTGGGGTCAACATACAAAACAGCTACGGTCCTCGTGTGGATCGAGAGATGATGCTCCCCCGCAGCCCGGGTAAAGCCTTATCCAGACGAACCAGTCGACGCCTCAACGGTCTGACATGCTTGTCACGGCATCCTTTCTATCTCTTACCGAGTGACTTATTGAATCATAATGACGGCTCTCTTGAGAGTTTGGAGACGAACTGGGAGCTCTCGACACTTCTTATCAGAAGTCAATGATTTGTGAGCCACTACAAGCTTCATGTTTCTAAGAGAGAGGTGCTTATGTTTATCCGAGATGTTAGTATAGCAAGTGATCTCACATTATGGATGGCTCATTGCATTTACGACGTTTGGGTCAGGAAGATGCCATCTTTTGATTGATCATGCCTCGCATAGGGTATAAGATGATCCATCTCCCATGTGTGAAACAGAGCGGATGGTGCTTGGCTGTTGATCCAATAACAAAAATCACGATAGCATACTTGCTGACTTATACTTCATCTTCGTCTGCACCGAATCTGTCAACATGCTGTATAAGCCAAGCATCTGCACCGTCTCCCTGGGACGGAGCTCTGCTGGGCACTCTCTGGAGCACAAGCTTGACATGGCTAGAAAATACGGATTTCAGGCAGTCGAGCTATTCTTTGAAGACCTCCTAGACTTGGCAAAGTCAATGCCCGGGGCCGACCTGATGAACAATCAGCTTGCAGCTGCGGCGATGATCCGCCAACTGTGTGATGACCGCAAACTCTCGATACTCTGCTTGCAGCCTTTCATGCATTATGAGGGTCTGGTGGACCGAGAACTTCACCAGAAGCGGCTGGAGGAAGCCAAGTTCTGGGTTCGTTTGGCGCACGTTCTAGAAACCGACCTGATTCTGCTCCCGAGCAGCTTCCTATCACCCTCAGAAGTATCGCCATCTATGGATGTGATTGTCCAAGACATGGTCGAGATTGCTGAAGTCGGTCTTGGAGCTTCTCCAGTCATCAGATTCGCCTACGAGGCTCTTTGCTGGGGCACGCGAGTTGATACGTGGGAGAGAAGCTGGGAAATTGTGCAGAGAGTTGACCGTCCTAATTTTGGACTTTGCCTTGACACCTTCAACATCGCCGGTCGAATCTATGCCGACCCTTCGATATCTTCTGGCCGAACCGAGGACTGTGACGAAGCGACTCAAGCCTCTCTGCGTGGCATGGCTGCCTCTATCGATCCGGGGAAGCTCTTTCTGGTGCAAATGGCAGACGCGGAGAAACTTGCTCAACCACTTGACAGCAACCATCCATTCTACCATTCAGACCAGCCAGCCAGAATGAGCTGGTCTCGGAACGCCAGGTTATTCTACGGAGAGTCGCATCACGGCGGATATCTCCCCATCAAGAGGATCATGGAGGTCATCGTCCGCGATATTGGGTATCAGGGCTGGCTAAGCTTCGAGGTGTTTAATAGGGTACTGTTAGAGCGTGACGAACGAATTCCAGAGATGATGGCAAGGAGAGCGGCACAGTCATGGGAGTTGATGGAGCGGGATCTGGCGCTCGAGCATTCAAGCGTGCGTTACAAGGCACAAGCTCTTCTATAAACAACTTTTCAAAGCTTAGTGGTTTGCAGCATCTGATATGCCATATATTCATTACTCTAAAGCTTAGGCGATACATTCTTGACCTTCATATGCTTCGCAGCAAAGTCAATTGCAGCTGTGTATCCAAACACGCCGAGCCCACAAATGACCGCCTCCGCTTTATCACTCAAATAGCTGTGTCGTCTCCATTGCTCCCGTGCGTGAACATTCGAGACGTGGACCTCGACAAACGGGATTCCCACGCCCAAGAGTGCATCTCGAATTGCAACGCTGGTATGGGTGAAAGCCCCGGGGTTGATGATGACTCCGTCCTTGTTTCCGCGAGCGGCTTGGATCTTGTCTACGATAGCTCCTTCATGGTTGGACTGAAAGGCTTCGATTTGTATAGATAGTCCTGCTGCTTGGGTTTGGGCTTGCGTGACGACGTCGTTGAGCGTTGTTGAGCCGTAGATTTGGGGCTCTCGTGTCCCAAGGAGGTTGAGGTTTGGCCCGTTGATGAGAAGGATGCGCTGTGCCATGACGTGATTCTTGCTGTGACTGGGTAGAGGCGCAGGGTATCAATCTGTTGTCCGCGGTCAAGATTGCCACTTTATGTATACGGTGGGAGGCGATTTGTCTGGAGCCGGATGAGCATGGGTAAACATTCATCCACTCAAGCTCTTCACCTTTCGCTGCCACTCTTCCACAAGAACAACAAGTGCCATGGCTTACCGTACTCGCTAGGGTATCATGCAACATCACCCAATTCCGGATCGATTCAATACGAGAGTCTTTGTGCATCTATGAAGGTAATACTGGGCCTCATTGAACCACCTCAGCTGCATGGACAGCCACCAGCGCCACGTCGCTCGGCCGTGGACTCGCCCATTACCATGTGTTAAACTGAAGACTCCAGAACTCCAGAACCACAACTGTAGAGGTATTTCATGGACAGAAAAAATGAGCTAAAGACAACAGAACATCCATAAGAAGCGGGTTATGCTGCTATACTGCCATTAATTGCTGATGTATATTCCAGATGACTGGAGACTTGCTCGCGTCGCTCCCTCGATCCTATTAGTCGACACCACCGCTTCTCAATTGTTCATTCCTTGATTTCCTACCCTGTAGTAGCCGAGACCAGTGATGTATATCAATTTAGCGTTTGCAGCGAACAAACCTACCTCCAGTATGTCGTACATCGACCATCCGCCGCATTACCATGCAGGGCGGTGTCTAGAGAGCAGCATCCGCTCTGTGATACCGCCGTAAACACTCCCGACGGACGGTAACGGGTAGTCCCGGCTAAGGTTGAACGACAACAAGTCAAAGGGAGCAGGTCAAAGATAGTCGGTGAAGAGACCGGAAGCACTCAAGCACTGGTACAGACGGTCCTCGACAACGATCGCTGGCATTCGGCTCGGGAGATCGCTGATATTCGAGCGGGAGATCGCCGGGTCTCAAGCCCCTTTCGAAGCGAAAGACTCTCGCCAACCGCTCAGCATTCTCCTGATTGGGTCCCTTGGAATGCAGGAATGCCAGTGCGGGCAGTGTCCGAGTCTCTTCTCTACCGCATTCATGATAGGTATCTGAAACTCGTGTAAGCGAGCTCTGTCCTGACAACCAGCCTGCGTCACAAATGCCGGCCGTTGCTGACCAGGTCATGAGCATTGACGCAGAGAGACAACCCTCACAGTTATGGAACAATACGCAACCGATCCAGGATGACACTAGGGTGGAAAGATACTATTCCGGGGAAGGACATAAAAGAGACAGATCGTGGCACTTATTGAGGTGTCACCCCAGGTGACCCAAGGGGTAGGTCAGACCAGGGACCAATGGGTCACCTGAGGTGACACCTCGCATTCAGTCGAGCCACCCGGTTTACACACACAACGAGACCGCGAACAAAGAGAAGCGCCCAGGGGGGGCAAGGCCAACAAAGCGATGTCTATTAAGAACAGCTGCAAACATCACATCCAACTCTATGCTGAAGTTGGCAAAGAATTCTCCTTCTGCATTGCCCATCCTGCATGGAACGCCAATCGAGGGATCAAACATGCTGGCAAGCACTCCCTTGAGCGTCAATACCAGTGCCTGGTGTTGAAGTCGTGTACGTCAGGATCTGTAAGGGCGAGGATGCGAGGTGTCTACAGTGACTATAGCAACCACGAGGACCGAAATTCATGCAAGGCATCTATTAAGTCCATGTCCGTGGATAGAGCTTGCGGAGAACATGACACGTGAGAGAATGTCGGGGCAAAACCGCCGGCCAGGTGCGGCCGGAGTTGTTTTGGCTGTAGTCAATGAGAATGAATGCCGGGTCCATCCAAGACAATGTGGCTGAGCCATCATTTCGGTGTAAGGATCCTGCTGTTCGTTTACCGGTGTATAGCACCGGAACTCGATCGGCGATTGGACACATCGTATGCGAGGGTGGTTGGCCCCGCCTGACAAGCAGCAAACTCCCTTTTCACGGGCTGAACAGGGGCAAAAGCCAAGAATCGGCGATTCTGGGGCTTGGGCGCCTTGGTTAACTGGTCAGAGCTAGGGGAGCATTGACCTCTGGGGAAAGGGGGTCGTAGGGCTTCAAAGGGGGCAAGAGAAGGGCATCTTTGGAGCCCAGACGTTGAGAGTCGAGAACGTTTGATCTAGCTAATTATGAAACCAACCTAGCTTGTTCTCGCTATAGTAGCTAAAGATATCCTAGGGAGAGAGAGAGTGAGAGGTCTCAGAGTCACCTGATCGGGGTTGCCCGATGCCCATAGGCTGCCCAATATTGACACTGCCCTACAGACGTGCCTTTTACCGCGCTTCCATATCGCATGTAAAACAGCGAACCATTAGCCCTACTCATTGTGCATTCTTGCTTCTCAGTAGCTGTAAGGTATGGTTGGGTTAAATTACCTAGCTAGTAAATCCCTACATCACGATACTCGACCGTCAAACTTGACAAAGATTAGAACTCCCCCATTCCTTGCTCTCTCATTATAGAGATACAATAACTGATGAGATGAACATTTTTCAGCCCCATGACTTGAACAGTTGATTGGTATGCCTAGCATCATTTGTCATATGTCTACTCTGTCCCGTGTATTGCCTTTATCAAGCGTCATGAGCGTTCACCGCTTGCAAAGTCTTAAGTGTGTAAGTTGCCTTGTCGCTTTTTGTCGTCATCCCATTCCTCAACAAGACAATATGCAGCGTTGTCTCACTCCTAGGAGATAATGTTTGCTTTCATCACTTTCCGCATATGATTCTGTCCTTAGCTGTCGCGTTTTCAAAGACAGGGCAATTCTCCAATGCCGATTAAGCGCGTATGACTAGGAGCGTATTGAGACACTTGCCAAGCTACCTACGTCTCTTCGACATCGCTGATGAGAAACCCCAGGACACCGGTATTCTCGCCGGAAATGGAGGTGGTCATGGGGTAAAGGATAACTAGGAGACTTTCGATATAGATCGTGATAACTATATATACTCCTTGAAGAGAAGCTCATGATCCCATTGAAAGCAGAACACTTCATCTCACAAACTTCAATCTATCAACCATTTTTCAATCTTCTAGACTTTTTTATCCTACTACGAACAAAATGTTCTCCTATCTTGCCGGTCTTGCTACCCTCCTTGCTGTCGCGACAGCCCAGATCACCACCCCCTGTACTTACCAGGAGTATGTGTGTGGTTCGACTCTGATCGCCGGTGGTAAGTTCTACTTCTCCATTACACTCTTATGAATCCATAGGCTAAGCTTTCCATAAAGGATACACTGCTGCTGCCGAACTGAGAGCAGCTTATGATCTCAACCCCGATGCTCCCACCATTACGGATGCCCAGCTGGGCCAGGTCCTCTTCCGCTGCATCGACCAAGCCGGTGGCATTGTCGGCAACTCTTACTGCATTGTCAACTGTGCAGTGATTGGCGACGACACCGTCAACGATATGTGCACTATGTAAGGTGGAGTGGTTTTATTGCGATGGTCGCTGCGATGGCCAGAGTTTGGAAATTGCAACTGAGGAGGGCGCGAGGATTTAGAGCTGGGGAATTGCGATAGTGCTACTACTCTTTTTTCCCCATGTTGTGGGTTTTTTTTAATGAGAGCAGCGATTTTTGAAATCTTCCGTGTTCACTTCCTACCTATGTCTCTTTGATTGATTATTCTAGTCCGTCCGTGACAGTATCGTGCACAAACATCACCCTAGATCACAGGATGTCCATCAGCTATGGTGGGAGCTCTGTTTGTATTCTACGGGATACACGAGTTGGATGAGTTCCCATCTCAAGGGGTGGCCGCAGCGAATACCTATACTTGACGGCATAGATTCCAACAATCGAGCTACTCTTCAAGTCCGTTGCCAGCTCATCGATATATACTAATTCCCTGAAGAAGTAGAGTAAAAAGAAGTCGTCTGATCACTGAGCTCATTTCCTCCTCGAAACTGAAAGCGTGCAAGTACATTTAGTCATTGTCATTGAAGGTTTGCAGTGTTCAGTATGGCCATGTTGTTCGACTACCCAGATAAGGAACGAGTGTGTCGCGTGGGAGTCAAGAACAGGAGACGGTCTACGAGCCTACGCGGGAGTTTCACCTTCACTGGATGGAACATAACCCCAGCAGTCACATTCTGCCCATGGCGAGAGAATATACAG
Organism: Trichoderma reesei QM6a; assembly: GCF_000167675.1. Lineage (NCBI taxonomy): Eukaryota > Fungi > Ascomycota > Sordariomycetes > Hypocreales > Hypocreaceae > Trichoderma > Trichoderma reesei. Next base: position 40,435 of record NW_006711164.1, on the reverse strand, counting down.
AACAGTTTATGCCAAGTGAAGGTGACATAAGTTGCATTAGCTAAAGTTTTCATTCAAACATCATCCTCGCCTATATAATCTTAGAAATTCTGCACCACCAAATAATCCTTATTTATGACCCGTTTCGCCGGTTCTGAAGAAGGGCCTCGGAGCTAGAACTAGAAAAGGTTCGATAGCTTACATGACGCACTGGTCGTTGACCAGAGTACCGTTCATATCGATGCAACCCGCAAAGCAATAAGCATTGCCGACGATCCCTCCGCTGATATTGATGCAACGGTAGGTGACCTGAAGAAGTAAAACGTCGGGGAGAGGAGGGATAGATGGTGTGCTGGCGACCGCGGCGGCGAGCTCGGTGAGGTTGTAGCCTATAGTTGTAGCAGAAGCATGAAACGTGAGACTGGTATTCATTCAACAAAGACGATATGGCAGAGAGTTGGTTTAGTTACCATAGTCGTTGAGTAGATTGAAGCCACACTTGTAACTCTGGTAAATACAAGGGTTGGTAAACGCCCGGACGCCAGAGGTTAAGCAGAGCGCTGCGGCAAAGAGAGGAACCCAGGTACTATACATCTGATCTCTTGTTGAAATGACCAAGATGAAAGAGAAAGACCTTGCGTTGGAAGTTCGGCTCTGGGTATTGTTTTTAGTACTAAGGTAATGGATAAACTAGGGCGATGCTGGCTTTATGTACTCAGTTGACTCCTTGGTGTGTAGCATGGTTCTCCAAGACAAGTTGTTCTCACTTGCATCCATGAATCCACAGGTAAAGGCCTGGGCTTATATTACACTTATAAGGTGAGAATGATATAAATAGACGAAATGTATCCTCTCAAATATTGGCACCTCTGCTAGCACTTGGGACAGGGAGCTATTATAATCTGGTTTACAGTTGTGTACCAACATAGAGCCTGTAGATTCCTTATCACATGAGGAAATATAAGCTTGTCTGGGCCAGAAAGATATCATGACGAAGCCAAGAAGCCAAGTTAATGCCATGAATTACATTGTATGGAGTGTTTCGAATTCTCGCAGCGTTCAGGAATAGGCAATTAATGAGTGCCGGGTTGCCCAAGGAACAGATCTCTCTGCGTGCGGGCTGGCTGGCATGCAAGGGCGAGCATGGGTATGACCAGCCGCAACCTCAGATTTTGCTCCAATGACTCGATGACCAAGTCACCTACGACAGACGTCATTGATCTCTACTCCATGGCACGCATAATACTATGCTGAGCGGCTGTTGCCCTGGCGAAATCGAAACACAATGTCTTTCGAGACGTGAAATAATCTAAGCCTCACCTTTCCATGATACTCTACACCTGCGGGACGCCCCCATGACAGGCAGAATGGAGATGCGTTGGGATAGATCTGAGTCTTTAGGATCTGGTGTATTTAAGATGCAAATTTATCTGTACCTCTTTATCTGCTTCGTTGCATCTCATCTTGCCACTATCCCCAAAAGCTCAGCTCTAGGGCACTTGACCGTAGAACTTTACAAAAGGGTACGGAGGTGCAGCAAAGAAGCAGATATATCAGCCACATTGCGGCATGGCATCTTCTACATGCGCTCATGTTGCAGAATCCAGCTTGAACTGCGTTTTGCAACGCTCATGATGTTCGCAGTTTTATCCACCTCATGAATTCCTGAAAGTCGGGCCGACCGATCAAACAACCCGGGAGCGTGTGACTTTATCCGAGACAATCCCGCTGTTGAAGACGACTGACTTAACATCTCGATGGCTTCTGAGACAGACCGCTGTAGGCTAGGTGCGTACTGCTTGCAGCGGGACTGATCCAGTTGAGAAATGGAAGCATATGAATCTTCTAGCTTTCTGTGTTTATGTTGACTCTCCCCAAAAGTCTTCGATCTGTTTCCGGGGTAATGGGACTTCGATCTACACTGAATAGTTTGCGGCTTCCATCTTATCATGGTTGATGTATTTATAGGCGTCGATTTCATGAACAGTGACAAAAGCAATGCACTTAGTATTTTCGCTTCTAATCTCTTCTTGCGCTCTTCTCTAACATCTGTCTCTGGTGTTCGAGAGTGAACTTGTTCAGCTTCAGAGTATTCACTTCTTCACATCTTACATATCGGCCAACGACCAGTCTCATACGGCCAACAGACAAGCATGCGGTTACCCGCCAAAGTATCGGCGCTGTTGCCTCTGCTGAAGGTTACTGACTTGGAGCCTCCTTGCGCAGAGGGGGGTGTCGAGTCAGCGGACGTTGGGTGAGTCTGATATCCGTCCTCCTCTCCATTGTATGCATGTGTCTGCCGGAGAATAAAAGTGCTTACAACCAACGTTGTTTCAGAGCGGCCCCCAAGACCAACAACCAGCCTCAGTTCATCCTCCAGCTAGACGAACTACGTCCCAAAAGATTAACACCTTCCTATCTGTTCCCAAAGGGAACATGTACAGAGTGTCAGTTTGCAACATTCTTCTCACTGAAAGGCGACCGGTTGTTTGCAGACGGAGAGCTGGTAGCGACCAACGAGGGGACGACACACCAGCCTCTCCTCGAGACACCGAGCACCGCAGCCATCGACAATGGGTTCTCTCTCGAGGAGGGCATCCTTCAGTGGCGGCATCCGAGCTTTACTGGCGGGAAAGCTAGCTTTTGCTTATCAGAGTCGAATACGGTTGTCGCTGTGTTCAATGAGACAAGCATACCGACTGACTGTGCACCGGCGAATCTTGTCAATGTGCCATGTAAGTTTGTTGCACCAAAGCAAATTTCTCCAACATTGGCTCATGCGTGTTATAGATGCCAGATGTTTCCCGTCGACTGAATCGATAAATGTATTGGTCATAGACGATGACAATTCTGGGTCTTCTCAACGAGCTGCAGGAAGCTCAAGGGAAACCGGCAGCCCGGCCGGGGCGAATTGGCTGGATGCTAAGCCGGATGTCGCCGAACATGGTTATGGCAGAGGTTCCGCTGGGCCGGGTCAGCCAAGTCCTCCGCCTCCTGTTGATCGGACTAGCTACAACTACAACTACAACTACAACAACGACGGGGGACGGGGTTCAACAACACCCCCAAGTTCAGTTGCCTACGGGGGTGAATACAATTACAACAAGGGTGGACAGGGTTCAACAATACCCCCAAGCTCTGTTGGTTCTGGGGCCAACTACAACGACAACAATGGGGGACGGGAATACACAGCACCCCCGAGCTCCGATGGTTACGGAGGAAACTACAACTCCAAAGACGGAGGATGGAGTTCCACAACACCCCCGAGCTCCGTTGACCACAAGGGTAGCCACAAACATCATGATTCCGCTTCAAGTCCTACAGGTTCCTCAGATCGGTCAGGGCCTGCTGGAATAGATGGATGGGACGGAAGGGATGGAAAAGATGGTGATGATGGAAGAGACGGTGATGACGGCAATGACGGCGATAAGGGGGCTGATGGAGTCGATGGCAAAGACGGCAATGACGGGAAAGATGGTGACGATGGGAGAGATGGCAGGGACGGCAGGGACGGCAGGGACGGTGTCCCGGGCCCTCCTGGGCCACCTGGTCCGGCCGGTCTCTCAGGTCTCAACGGGTTTAATGGGTTGAACGGTGCGGCTGGACCAATGGGCCCTGAAGGTCCTGCCGGTGCCGATGGTGCCGCTGGTCCTGCCGGTCCCGCGGGTGCCATTGGGCCAGCAGGAGCTGATGGAGCTCGTGGGCCTGCTGGAGCCGATGGTGCTCCTGGTCCTGCAGGTGCGGCAGGGCCTCAGGGTGTGGCTGGACCTCAAGGTCTTGCTGGTCCTGCAGGGGCCGCTGGGCCTGCCGGAGCTGATGGTGCTCCTGGTGCTCAAGGTGAGCCTGGGCCTCAAGGAGAAATTGGACCCCAAGGCCCTATCGGCCCCCAAGGCCCTCCTGGCGACGGGACGGCGGGCTTTTCTGGCCAGTACGGTTATCTCGGCTGCTACATCGCGAGCAACGATGGCAACTACGGCCTCACTCCATACGCTTCACAGCAGGTTCTCACGACCTCGATCGACGACTGCGCCGATATCTGCTATGGTACGGCCTCGGGCCCGTCACTGTACTTCACCCTCGGAACCGACGCCGCCACAGGCGATTCCATCTGCACTTGTGGAGACGTTCTTGTTGCCTACAATTACCCAAATACCGGGCTCGAATTTCAATGCAATACACAATGCAACTTTCCGAGCAATCCGACAACAGAACAATTTTGCGGTGGAGCGTATAATGGAATTCCTACTGTTTCTCTCTTTGGTGCTATATAAACACGACTTCTAGTACTATATAAACACGACTTCTAGTACTATTCTACTTGTTATAATTCTAATACTACATTTTTATGGCTGGAAGAGATTTTTGAGAAAGTGAAGGCCAAAACAACAAGCGGAATTATAACTCTACGATACATGGGTAGAGATATACAGCATCCAGCTGAGGCTGATGGACCTAAGTGAAAACCTTTGCTGCTCATACAGACAGTCCAAACGCAGAATCGACAATCCTACGATAAATACACCTATCTTTCCGTAATGCTCATGTCCCATGTGCGGTGGCTCCTCCCGAACATCGGCTGTGCCACTGGACTTTAACGGGCGTACCACGTATTTTGGGGTTTTACGTGGCCTATCAATTTGATCGACCAATCCTTTAGAAAGCTTACAACGACGTCTCAATCATGGCACAAAAGGCCCAGAAAGGCATCAAATCCCGTCGTCAACGTCAACCAGATGAAGGTGAACCGCAAGAGAGCCAAGTGAGACCGACCACATTCCAAGAGGTATCAGGACCATATTTTGTTCCACCATGAATGCAAACAGGGGCTACTGTTTCGAATGCGAACGAAAAGCATATGAATCAAAGTCTCAGTTAGGCATTGGACAGCATAGATTGCCCTACCATGTCTTCCCCGTCCCCAGGAAACAGGTTTGGGTGTTCCATTCTTCGCCCCGGAGGACACCAACAGAAATTAGCAGAAGCGCGGCGTGTGCTGTTTCTGGCTCTTGCGGAGTAGCGACACAAGGGGAGGTACACGCTTACGGACAAGAATAGCGACTGTCCGCGAGGTCGGCTGTAGATTGACAGCTTAGAGTCTACGTCGATTCGAGCCCTGTGGTGTTTCCTATGTGATTCGAAGGCTGAAAACAAACACGGGGCCTAAGGAATGGGAAAAATCTCAGAAGCGCTGTTTAGCCCTGCGATCAGACACCTGACGCCGTGTGTACGAGCGCACAGAGAGCTCCGTGTGCATGCAATCTTCAAACAGCAGAAGAACCATACGCAGACGGACAGCACTGATGTCTTGCAAGTTGTGATGGACAGGACAGGCTTGGAGTGTTCAAGGGAAGACTTTCCAGAACTCGTTTCAATCCGGATAGCACGCGTTTCGGAGTCTTTTTCTTGACAGAGGAGCCACACGGGAGATGTACTTCCGATAACAAAACCTTGGGAAGGCATGTCGGAGTGTGAAGAGTACACTCCTAGTAGCAGACGATTCGGCAAAAGGCACAACTCTCCTTCATGTTGTCATGTTCTAGGGCAAAGGAGGCAAAAGCAGTCGCTGTAGAAGAAGAAAGAGAAGCTCGAATGACGAACAGTGTCACCTAATTTTGAAGACTACCAAGTCAGCTTAGATGGAAGACAACTTGATATCCGGGGGCATCATGCGTTGTCTCGTAACCTTGTTTAGGACCCTGTGATGGGGCTCAGGATAGGAGAAATGTTGCCGACCTGCAGATGTGGCAAGGCTGAAGGTACTGAAAAGGGGGCCTTTTGTCTGGAAGATGACTCTGTATTCATGATGACAGAGTTAAAATTGATTGATGTCGTTTCTTCATCCGGCCTTCGTAAATCAACCACCAGGATCAGGCATCTCGTGCTAGGTCTTGCATTCAGCTCTGTTCGAGCAGATTTGGCTCATTTGGCGTCCATTGGCCGGCCTCTGGAGAGTGTCTTCTTCCTTCTCCTTGAACAAAGTGAGGAAATTTGGGAAAGAGAAAGGTTAAGCAAATTGATAACGAAAAGACAAGAATAGCTGCAATTAGAGCGCAGTCGTTTTGACCAGCCAATTTAACCGCGTCATCCGAGGACTATCTCTGTTGGCGGAAATGAAAGGCCGATTCCAACGTGTTGCATAAGCTGCGCGTCTTCTTTGCATCTCACCCACCACCCGCGGCTTCGGTTTAAAGCGGGATTGCTTTCTCTTTTGCTCAGTCCTTTGGGAATCGCGGCTTCTGGAACACTGATGGGTAGCATCGATGAATAGTAATTGGACATCGTTGAGTGCCAGGCTCTCCAAATGACCCCGGTCATCTCATCCGCGCCATTATTGAGCCATGACAGCGAGACCCCCACAGCTCACGTTGCCATGTTCGTCCACTATTAATTGCTGGGATCCGGCTTGAATCCTTCCAGCAAGGCGTGGTACCCATGAGAAAACATTCGAGGAGACAAGGGATGGAGGGGGGAAGAGCCGTGCGAGACGTACTGCTATCATTCGTACGGCGTGTCAGCGTTGGTTTTTGCGGGGGGTTAGTCTGTCTGTGCTTTGTGCAGGATGAGACGACAAATCTCTTCCCGAGCTATTGTCGTTTGTTGGAAGCCATGAGGTTTGTAACTCATCTGCCAGTGAACACGTGCGAACCAACTCTTGTCAGGACAGTGGTTTCGATGTCGCCAGTCAAGAGAATCACCAGAGTCAGCGTCTCCAAAACAGAACAGCCCAAGCAACATGCGCCATTACTTGCACAGACATGCCATGTCTGTATCTGTAGTACATAGTAGCAGGAGATAAGAACGGCTGTTATGCCCGCATGTGGCCGCTCTGCCGTCGTCGTTATCAGCACTCTCAGACCCTCCCAAACGGGCCTCGCACCTCACCCAACGATGCTATCACGCAACCGAGCCCACTCACCTCCCTCCATATCAAGGGACCTCTTCAAGATGCCAAAACGGGCACGACGAGCATGGGCTCAAAAGCTGGGGTGCCGCCGCCGTGCGTCGAAACCGACAAATCAGCGCCTGTCGCCACCATGCCTTTGGATTGCGCCAAACGTTGCCTCTGTGCCGCATTGCCGGTCGATTGCGTCTCGTGCTTGAGAAATATGGTCGAGACGCTGGCAAGATGTGTTTGATGGTCTTCCATTTGGGATGAATGCCGTTGGGACCAGAGCTCAAGTATCGAAATTGCCATCCTGTCATTGGCCTGTAATATGCTCAAGCGAGGTTGTTCGACGTCCGGAGGCTTCGTATATTGTACATGTTGTTGCTCCTTGGTGAAAAATAACAGGGTCGTGATATGCATGTTGCGTATGTAGGCTGATGGTTGGCTCAAGGTTGTCCATGTTGTTCCCCGTCCTTCTCTCGATCGTCGAGCTGGGATGCGGCGTTGCATTTGCTGTGGTGCATTCGGGGACACTGCATACACAATGTTAAATGTTGATTTTAGAGTTATAAGGCCGTTGATCCATTGAAAAGAAGGTCCAGTTCGTGGAGAAGGACAGGGCGGAGGAGAGAAGGGGGGGGGATGGAGGCAACGCAGCAGATACTGGCCCCCCATTACCCAAGCAGGGAAATGCAACGGTCATCTTCCCTCCGATGTACTCCCTCCATCGCATATAGAGACAGGAATCGTAGCATTGGATTATTCGGGAACTTTTGTTTCACGTATAGCCTAGCCTCGGGCTTAATCCCCTGACTCGCCAGCCAACTGGTTTTGTCGACTCGGCTTTCGTTCAGGAAAAGGCGTGATAGGGAATCGTTCCTTGAGATGCGTGTGTGTTGTTCCACCCCGGGAGGATGCCTCATTGCGGGCGAGACTAGGGTGCACAGCTGATGCGATGGTGCTTGTTTGTCTCTGTGATACATAAGTATGGTTGAGGCTGCCGTGAGAGTTGAGCTCGAGGGCAGCAGTGTCGTGAGGAAATAGACACCTCAGACCTCACGTCTCTCAGCTGAAATAATACCGTGCTGCTCCCCAAAGGGTTGCTTGGATAATCCGCCCTCGATGAGTATGTCCTGCCTCGATATCCTGAACCCGATATAGTACCAGACTTGCTCACCAGACAAACCCACAAACACAGACGCAGACCACGTTGCCGACGGTCCCACGCACGAGCGTGGCACCGCAGAGATCCTCTCCGGCGTGGCCCCGATCGAAAGCGAGGAGCTCGGCGTGACTCTCGACAGGCTACATGAAGACATCGAAAAGGCTCCCCTGGAAGGCCCCGATGGCAGAGAGCCGACTGAGGAGGAAAAGGTGTCGCTCCGCAAGGTTGCCGGCTCTATCCCCACCATCTCGTGGGTGCTCTGCGTGGCCGAACTCGCTGAGCGTGCGAGTTACTATGGCGCCAGTCAGGTGTTCAACGACTTCATGCAGTTTCCTCTTCCCAAGGGGGGCAACGGCAGCGGAGCCGTCCCGAAGGACAATCCCAATGGTCATGCTGGCGCATTGTAAGTAATGGAAGGATGCCAGTGGTTCATGATGGGAGCTACTCACATTTGAAGAAACATCCACGAGCTGATGGCTGACTTCTGCTGCTCAGGAACGAGGGCCTCCAGTTTGCGTCTGCGTTCAGCACGCTCTTCACCTTCTTGGCCTATGTCTTTCCAATTCTCGGAGCGTACATCGCCGACACGCGTCTCGGAAGATTGTGAGTGCAATGCCTGGACGTTATAGAAGGGATCAGAAGCTGACCGGCCTCCTCCCTTCAGCAAGACGATCCTCCTCGGTGTCACTATTGGCGCCGTTGCCCACGTCATCATGATTGGCGGCGCCGCTCCCTCTCTCCTCAAGGCCGGCAAGGGCCTCGCGCCCTTCATCATCTCCTTCTTCACCCTGGCCATTGGAGCCGGCATCTTCAAGCCCAACGTGGCGCCGACCGTCATCGACCAGTACACGAACCAGCGGCCGGCCATCAAGACGCTCAAGACGGGCGAAAAGGTCATCATCGACCCGGAGCGAACGATCCAGCGCGTGATGCTCATCTTCTATGCCATGATCAATGTCGGCGCCTTCTTCGCCATTGCGACCACGTACACCGAGAAGTACGTCGGCTTCTGGCTGTCTTTCCTGCTGCCGGGCATTGTGTACTTCTTGCTGCCCTTCCTCTTGCTGGGCGTATATAAGAGGCTCGTCATCAAGAAGCCCAACGGGTCCGAGCTGACCAACTTCTTCAAGATTGTCTGGGCCAGCCTCAAGTATAACAAGTTCCAGGTCTGGAAGAAGGACTATTGGGCCGTTGCCACCCCGTCCAAGCTGGCTGAGCGCGGAATCCAGGTGACGTGGACGGACCGCGCCGTGCTGGATGTTCAGCGTACCTTTGAGGCGTGCGTCATCTTCCTGTACTTCCCCATCTACAACATCAACGACGGAGGCGTGGGAGCGGTGCAGTCGAACCAGGGCGCGTCCATGACCAACAACGGCGCCCCGACTGATCTGCTGGGCAACTTCAACCCCCTCACCATCATCGCCGTAGCTCCCATCCTCTCATATGGCGTGTATCCGCTGCTGGCCAGATACGGCATCAAGTTCGGGCCCATCCGCCGCATGACGTTCGGCTTCATGCTTGCCGCCATCTCGGGAGCCATCGGGGCCATTGTGCAGTGGCGCGTGTATGAGACGAGCCCCTGCGGCTACGAGGCCAGCACTTGTGACGATGTGTCGCCCATCAACATCTGGTGGCAGATCCCCAACGTCGCCCTCGGTGCCATTTCCGAGCTCTTCTGCAACGTGACGGCGTACGAGATGGCGTATGCGCGCTCTCCGCCTCACCTCAAGTCGGTCGTCATGTCTCTCTTCTTGTTTACCACCGCCTTGTCGAGCGCTCTCGGCGAGATTCTGATCCCGGCCATCGTGGACCCGCATCTGATTGTAAGTTGAACCAAGCAGGGATATTGAGAAATCGCGACGAGAGAACAGCTTTTGCTAACTGCGTTGGTGTCGTGTAGTGGGTTTGGGCTGGCCCAGCCATTGCCCTCTTTGCCCAGACCATCGTCTTTTGGATTCGGCACCACAAGCTCGATGACGACGTTTACATGCTGGAACAGGAGACGCCGACTCAGTCGCAGGCTCAGTTGACGCAAACAACAGACCTGGAGCCGGGACAGGAGAAAGTGGTCGGAGACGGCGAAAAAGCGTAGTTTCGTGTAGCTAGACTTGCGGGAAGCTGGAGGAGTTGCAAATCCATATCACTTACACCAGATTGCCATGGCTGACGCCTGCAGCGATATCATAAGATACAACAAGCGCTGTGTATACCTCATGTACAGTAGAGTTGAGAAAAGAAGTAAACGTATAAGTAAATGAACCAGTGCAGAGAAGCAAAGGCACGACAACGATGGAAGAAGATGGATTCCACAAACGACGTTAATTTCGAAGAAGCGGACCAAAGGCGACCACGGAGCGAGCCGCCCTTTCAATGTAAGTAAGTACATGTATGTAGGCAGGATGGCCCCGAAGCCGCCTCGGCATCGGGTTCGGCTTCGGCCAGTCCCTTGAACGGAATAGCCCCGGAAGCGACCGGTGTGACGAACGCTGAATGGTAGGGTGATGAAAGTCCTGGATCCTAATGAGGCTCAGATCTTTAGCAATAATGGCTAAGAATTGCAGGATTCGGTGGCTCGGTTGACATACCCGTGCCGTTCGTCGCGATGCGTGTGTGGAGAGGCTGGATGGTTGCATATGCGGCGAGTGAGTCATCGATGGCTGTTGAAATTCATCGCATTTCACCTTTTGTGGTATGGCAGGCCAAGGTGGATGGTGAGGCCGAGGCAGGCATTATACGTTTATTTTGTGAAGGCATCATGAAAAACAAGGTGTGTGCGACAACATCTTGACAGAAGATCTAGAAGTCCAAGGTCCGACTACGGCAGAGCCTGTCGCTCGAGACCAATGACTGGTGAAAGCCCAGACTCCATGGCCCAGTTGTTCTCGTGTTCAACTACCCAGCTCGAGTCGCATTGCTGCCTGGTGGTTACAGATAGTAGTCGAATAGATAGATAGGTAGGCAGATGGCTTCTTGCATTGAAGTATGCCTACTGCTCTTGATAATGGCGAACTGACGAGACAGTCACTCTCTCAATGTGCAACAAAGCCTTACACGATGCATGTCTAGCCCTTGCTCACAGCTTGGTTTGCCTAATCTGGAAACAAAATGGCTGTGCATCCAAGTCACGGGATGTCTCGTAAGAGCCACCACCCAGCCCGTCATCATGTAAGATGTCATCCGCAGCCTACATTCTCTTATCGCCCTCCGCGTGTTCGTCCACGGACTGGAGGCAAGGCTGTGCAAGGCTACCAGTGCAGAGTGAGTTGGACCCCTAACACCCTGTGCTACGGGTTACGATCGTGGGCTAGACGCGACATTCCCACATGTAGTTGAGCCTGTAGGGGTCCTCAGCTGCTTGCGCTGGCCCCCAGCATGTTCCCCATAGAACTATACCGTCGAACCTCATTTCCAAAACCAACGCAGGGCTGCTTCTGGATTCGTGTACCCGTTCCCTTCAGACACGACACGTGCTTGATGTTGGTTGCCAACGACCCGATCACGCAACCAACGGCTGGCTACATTGATTTAAACTAGCGAGCGGGATCGACCGGTTGGCGGAAGACGCTGAGCGGCGCCACAGCCGGATTCAAGCATTCGTTGGGGTCAAACAGGGTACGAGGTGTAAGTCATCAAGGTCGGACAAGGTGAGGGGCCGCAAGAGGGGGAAGCCCGGGCGTCAAGAGAAGGGGAACTGAGCAGGGAGCACATCTCAGACACATATTCAACTCCATCACACACACCCCGTGGCCACGATGCCACCAAAGCCAGACGCTGGTAAGCCTCAGCAAGAGTGCTGGGAGTGTCTCCGCCGCTATCTGGCCTGTGACGGCCGTCGCCCCGTCTGCGAATGCTGCCGCTCGGCCGGGATAGTATGTCCCGGATATGAAGACCGTCGGCCGCTGACTTGGGTGACGCCGGGCAATATTACCGTTACCCGTGTTCGGAGGGCCAAGACGACTTCAGCTGCGGCGCTGACACCTGCCGCTTTCAAGAAGCGTCGCTGTCGAGAGCGCCCACGGTTACCATCGCCTGCTTCGGAGGAAGGGGTCCCCAAGACGAGTCCGGGGGCAACGACCGCTGCCTCATCAAGGGACGATGGCAAGGCCACTGAGGATGACGACGACCCAGATGTGGCCAGTTCGGGTGACCAGAATGACGATGGCGGTACAGTCGAGGATAATGAAGAGGGAGGCGTCGATGACGGAGAGGGAACTATCAGCAGCGAAAAACAACAGTCTACCGCATTGGCGGCCACTACGCCTCAAACCCCGACCACAAGTCATGCTCTCGTCCCGCATAGAAGCAAAGACATCATACCAACTATTCGACAAAGCGTCAATTGCATCCCCATCAGCCTACAACAGGACGAGTTTGAACTCATGGAGGCCGTAGAATACTGTGTGTCTATCCAATATAAGGAAAAATCCAGCAAGGAAGCGAGAAACTAACCATACGGAGCAGACAACCATCACATATTTCCCGTCATCAGCTCCAATCAGATCATACCCAATGCTTATGCAAAACGCTTCGACAAAAACCGAGTCGCTGAGCTCAACCCCTCCAACCGCCACGCCCTCATCTCCATCTCCATCGGCTTCCGCATTCTAGCCGTTGCCCAGATCCATCGCCTGAGCATCAATCCACGCGTTGTCGGCCCCGCGAGTGACTTGTGGACGTCCTTTTTCCGACATGTTGGCCTTGCCATGGCGGCTCTAACCGACGAGATCCGGCAACATCCCAAGCGGTACTTGGCCAACATATTCCGCAGCATTCACCTCATAGCTAGCTCCGAGGTAAAGGCTTGTTTGAGCTCCTTGTATCAAAGGGACTCTGTGCTGATCGTGTGCTGCGCAGCTTTTCCTACTCAACTCACCCCATTGGCGGGCTCATGTGAGCGGCTTCATGGCCATCTTACAGGAACAGGGGGGGCTGAGCACATTCATCCAAGATCCGGGTGCCTCAAAATACATAATGCTCAGCTTTCTGGTGTAAGCTCTCCCCCCTCTCCTTCGATACAATATATCTTTTCGTATCTAACCCTCCAAACAGTTCATGCATCGTGGCAAACACGACGAGCTCGCTGCAGAATCAGATCATTCAAGTCACATGCTTGGACCCCAAAGAGCTCTATAGCCTTTATAAAGTCATCATATACCCACCGTTCCTCTGTCCGCCAGATCTGTTCCTCGACATACTCTACATCAACCGTCTACGACTACAGCTCCCAACAACCTCGGTTATATACTCTTTGCCCTCAATTCAAGTAACCGTGTGCGATATTCTAAAGCATATACACGATTTCTCGCCGTTGGGATGGATTGAATCATGCGGCTTTGTGAATCCCGATGGGCTACTCTTACTATCAAGCATATACCAAGCGGCAGTCGCCCTATATGCAATTCTAGCACTGCCTTGCACATCAAGATTTCACGTCAAAAGGTCATGCCACGATCTGAAACAGACGTACCGAGCCCAGCTCTTTAACGCATTGAAAGCGGCGGTTGGGTCGTCTGTCCGCATACACAGCATATACTGGCCCGTTGTCGTAGCCGGCGTGGCTGCATCGAGCGGAACAGTCGAAGAACGAGTGTTGGTGGAGGAACATCTCAAGACGGGCATCAACGATCCGTTTTCCGGTGCGGGATCGCTGAAGGCGTTGGCGATGTTGAGGAGAGCTTGGGCGTTTGGGTTGACTGAATGGGATGAATTCTTCAGCGAGCCAAACGTCATATTATTTTCCTGAATTTTCCTGAAACCGTAAGAGACGCTGATGAGCGAGATATCGTACATTATACCGTGACACTACTTGGTCTCTCTGCGCTCTTGACTCTGGCTTGGTATAGTGGCGTCCTTCTTCCCTTCCACTCAAAGTTACTCCTCATGGCCAGCTTCTTTGTCATGAGCGGTCCTCAACTCATCGAGGTACTCTGTTTAGATCTAGGCAGCACCGTTCTGCAATTACATCTCCATGCACATGCCTTGCACAAATCTGTTTGCCTCGAAGCTAGTCATCAAGCAACAATATTCACATCGACATAAAAGGCCTCGTCAACTTTCACCTCACATCAACCCATTGTGCCTGACACCATGAATCAGAAAGCAAATTTCCTTCGGCCTCAAAAACAACAGACAACAGCTTTCAATACCCTCTCAATGACCCAACGAGCCACCTTTGCCGACTCCCCCCAAACATACCAGGCCACCCTACGCAGCCTCTTCACCGGCGACCCCCAAGACACCGAAACAGACCTATCCAAGATCTTTTCTCCCACGTTTCATTTTACCGCCGCCGCCGAAAAGTACGACTTTGCTGGCTTTGTCGAGCACATTCGGCGTCTGCGCGAGATGAAGCTTTCTGTGGACCTCACGACGGTGGAGTTTCTGCGTGATGGGGACCTGCTCGCCGAGCGACATGTCTCGACCACGATCTTACAGAGTGGGAAGAGGATGTCCTCTGAGACCTTTATGTTTGCCGGAATTGCTGAGGATGGTAGAATCGATTGGATCAAGGAAGCCGTTCAGTCGATTGAGGGATGAGTGAGACTCCGAATAGGGGGTTGTTACATCTTCTTGGAGGGTGTGGAAAGGCGTCGTTAGTTTCGTACATATAACACATGCTTCTTCATATAGTACATAATGGGTGCACAGTGACAACCCTGATGATCGTGACCCTCATCAAATGTTCAACTGAAACCCATCCATGGAAACGCTGACCATGGCATCGAACTGAGCCCAACCCGTCATCTCGGCCAGCGAATCCGTCGGCGTCACATAGATATCGCCAATGCCACCCATGTCCGTCATATTCGCCCCCAGCTCCGCAACACCCATTCCGCCATCGTCAGCCGTCCCGAATGCATCGGTGCCATTAGCTGCGTTTGCCATGGCAGCGGCTTGTCTCTGCGTGGGCGATCGTGCATTATTGATCTGACCCTGCTTCGTCTGTCTGAGCGCTTCGAGACGAAGCTCTTCTAGCACGAGACAGTATCGCGCCACGAGCGATCCGTCCTCGGCGAGGTTCGACAGCTGGTCTTGACATCGGGTGGCGGCTGCGAGATAGCCCGAGTATGATTCCGCGGGCTCGTTGCTTTTCTGGATGGTGTAGACATAGAGAATGACTGCAGCAGAAAAGGCGAAATATGAGGTAAACTACAGGGCATCAGAGTCAGTCCTCTGCAAAGTTCAATGTTGTATGCCTCAACGCTTCAGGCTCACCCAGTATGCTCGGAAAAGCTGCCCTCCCCGATACATGTCATCAACAGTTTTGGTAATGTTCATGGCCGCTTTCAAGCATTCATGAACACTCTGCTCTATTCGAGCCTCAAACTCGCGATCATCACGCCGCGGCCTACTCCCATTCTGCAGCTGCGCAAAGTTGCGAAGCAGAAACGGCCGGTGAGTGAGAATCATGGTATGCCAGTACGCCAGATTCAGCACGTTCTTCTGGCGCTGGAAGATGGGTATCAGGGGCATGTTGGTCACGGGATCGAGGAAGTGGGCGACGTCTGCGCGCCACTCGACGAGCTCCTTTGTGTGGATGGTGGCATATGCGTGCTTGTCGTTGCGAGAGGTGGAGTGAATGGAGTAGACGTTGCGGAGAATCATGCTCAGGATGCGAGACATTCTGATCCTGGTCAGCTTTCACGGGCTTGAACAATGCGAGGCTGACGTGTATCCTTACTTGGCATATGCAACGGGTCCTAGCATCACTGACTGGCCGTGGGTGCTGCCCGGGCTGATGTTATCACCATGAATCTGGTGGTCGTCTACACAAGATGGCAGCTCTTGGTCAATATCGTCATCATGAAACGTCCGCGGCCTTCCCAACGCCATGCTCAGGTAGTTATCCAGGGCATAGGCACTCCAGAAGGTCCTTCTCCGGCATTCAACCTCGACACGGTCGATGCGATCTGCATGACGCTTTCGATGTAAGCCAATGGCATAGGCAAGACGGGCAGCGGTGCCAAAGAGGTTCCAGCAGTGGTTGATGCGCGACTCGGACAGCAGCCAGAGACACTGCAGCAGTCGGGCTTGGATGCTTGCAAGGCGAATGGCTCCCTGTTCTCTGGACAAGAGCTGATGTGCCGCAAGAAAGTATCGGACACTGGAGTCACGGGTGAGATAAAGACCACACATATAAGAGAGAAGAGAGGCATACATACCTGACGTCGGCATCATCAGAAGTTGGCCGCGGGCTCATGTGCGCCTGGGCAAGAGCAAATACCATGAACAAGACGGCCGTCCGAGTCGATGCATCCTCGCGATTGTGCATCCTGCCCTTGGTCTCATACAGCTCATCCAGCCACGCCTCTATCGTCTGTTGATGAAGGAACCTGTCCACGGGAACGGCAAAGTCAAAGTACCTCTGCACAAGCCGCGTGGTGTCACTCCGCGACAGCATCATGTACAGCGTCGGGTCAAAGTACGGTGCCTCTGTCTGCATAGAGTCAAGATAGGGCAGGGGCGCATCGCCAAAGGTGAAGATGGACGACCCCTGCGGAAAGGACACGAACTGGTCCAGCCGCTTCTGAATCCGCAGCAGGAACGAGACGCCGGACGAAGGCCCGACATAGTGGCCCTCGAGATCCGTCTGCACAGGCTCCGGCGAGGCCCGTGACAGCGGCTCGGTGCCGGGCTGGACGTGGGGGTCCCCGAGGGCAGAGTAGGACGAGTCCGGAGGTTCCTGCGGATGCCGGCCAGACGCGGCAGAGCTCGGGCGGTTGGCGGGATGCCATCGCGACGGCTCCGACTGCGAGGGCTGCCGTTCGTGGTGGTGCTGCTGCTGCTGCGGTGGCTGCGACGGCGAGGCGTGTGCGGTCCTGCGCGAGGCCATGGAGCCGTGTCTGCCGCGAGTGTAGGCGGCATCGTACGTGCAACCTGCATTGGCCTCGATGCAGAGCCGGCATGGCTGCAGTCCGGTGCAGCGAATCTTTCTCCTGGGGACCAAAGAAGAGTCAGAGAGGGCGGCGTTTGACGTTCAGCCAGGCAATTCCCGAGTCATTGAGAATAGAGGTAGGTTGGGTTAGGTGAAGGGGTGAGGGGCCGGCCTCGACTCACTTCTTGCATCGATCGCAGGCACGCGTCACCCGCATCCGCTTCGACTCCTTGTGGTCTCTCGCTGCCGCCTGGCGCGGAGGCGTCGACGGGTGTGCGCCATCGTGATCGGCAACGGATATCATGTAGCCGTCCATGATGGCGTTCCCCAGCTCTGATATCCGACGAGGACTGACTTCCGAGACACGGACGGAGAAGGATGACGGCTATGCATTGGGCGACTGCAGCCGGGAAATCTGACGGACCGGAAGGTGATTTTGAAGGGACCTTTTGGAGAAAAGCATGACGGGGAGACGCTCAATGTTCAGTAATTGCCTATTGACATAACCAGGACACGAAACCAGGACACGAGCACGCGGGACACACTCAAGGAACATGGATGGGAACATGGAGGGGGGGAGATGCTCATTGGACTTGATCAGCTAGCGTGATGTTAGCCCGTAGATATCAGGCCTATAACTGCATCAACTTGTGCCGTGTTCCTGGCCAGTAAGAGAGACAAGGGGGGAACTTGGGCATGTGTCTTCACTTCACAAAGTCGATTGTCAGAGACCATTAGGTAAAACTGGCATGTGCCAATAGTTTCCCCGCTCTTCAACAGACAGGGTTACTCCAGACTCGGCCGCCAATAGGGCGGAGATGGAAGCGGGTGGAACGAGTAATGCGAGCGTAGGGCTGTTGTCCGCGGCGCCGGATATTAAAGGGTGGATAAAGCCGTCCTATTTCTTGGTTGATAGTCTTCTAGTAGTAGTAACGAACAAGATCATGGCTTGAACACGAGATTGACTGAGTGATGCATGAAGTTGACACAAGACGAGCCTCTCACCGCTGATATTCTGTGAGCAGGGTTATCAACTAGGGATGACCCGACGCGCTGCTTACGAGCAGGGTTGTCAGTAGTTGGCTTATGGCCAAGTGTCAGAACGGAGGGCTAAACCATTGGGCGAAGACCAGAGACTATATCTTGTACACAGAAACATAGGGTCAATTGGACATTCAGTTGTTTCTTTCTCCTTGAACCTGTGCTATGTCGAGTAGCTTCAAGTTACTTCAATCATCGCTTCTTCAATACCTGTGTATAAACGTTGAACCAGAGTCGACAACTTCAGGGCGTGTACATAGCTCACGATTCGCTTCTTACGGCCCAACTGAAACGCCAGATAGAGAACCTTGAAAAGTATTTATAGTGTCAGGGTTTCTTACATGTAGTATAGACTTCTGACTGTTATGACCAAGTTGCATTATTAGAACCGCACTCCGTCCAATCAAAGACAAGATATTGAACCTTGAGCGTCGACATTCAAGACCAAACTGAAGATCCATGCATGTCAGAGTTGAATGACTCGCCGTTACATCGAACCATCAGCATCCTTCGCATTGTGATCTGTGTGGCGCTTCAGGGAACGTCCATCATCCAGTCCCACAATGACCGGCACCGCTATCCGCTACCCATCCTCTTGCCATCTTCCCACCATTAAAGCAGAATGCAAAGGAAACACAAGAAAGGAAGCGATTACGCCAAAGTTTCGTCGTTGAAGGCATCAATCTTGTAAGTAGCAAACTTACGAGCAGAAACGCCTCTGGCAAAGAGCACGTCAAGCTCCTCGTAAGTGCGACCCTTTGACTCGGGAAGACGGAAGTAAGCCCAGACAGTCATCAGGAAACAGGTACCACCCCAGACGAAACCCGTATAACCCTTGAGGTTCCATTCAGAAGGGTTCATGAAGTAAGGCTGCAGCACACCCGAAACGACACCAGTGATGGCATATGAGTTGCGGGCAAGGCAGATGGTCTTCTGGCGCAAACGCGTTGACCCCAATTCGGCGGGAAGAGCCCAGCCCAGCTGACCGACAGAGAGCTGGAAGATGAGGGTCCAGACGAGGGTCAGAACGGCCTGGGCCATGGCAAATGAGTGGTCGCTGGTGCGAGCGTTCAAGCCACCGATGAGCACCAGGATGCAGCACATGCCTCCCATTCCGACCCAGTACGTGGTCCGGTAGCCAAAGTTGGGCATGATGAAAAACCAGCAGATCAGCGTCCCGAAGAGGGCCATGCCGGTACCGCCGACGTTGAGGTGGTAGGTTTGCGTAGGGGTCAGGCCGATTTGTTGGAAGAAGTAGGTCGAGTTGTAGGCAAAGGAGATTCCGCACAGAACCTGGCCAACCATGCACATGCACGAGATTTCGGTCCGTCGCAGCTCGAAGCCCTTGAAGCAGTCCCAGTAGGACGTTCCGACGGAGAGCTGTTCCTCGAGGTTATTGGTATAGATGATGAGGTTGAGCGACTCTTCAATCTCCTCGTCGGTTGGGTTCGTTCGCAGAGCACGGAGCGACTTCTTAGCCTCCTCGATCTTGCCAACTCGGACAAGGTGCCACGGGGTCTCAGGGGCAAAGTAGAGGATGGGACCCAGGACAACGGGCCAGAACCACTGCAGGGCAAAGGGGATTCTGTACGACCACTGAGTAGTGTTGTTGACCAGTCCAGCCAAAACACCAGAGGCAATCAGCTGGCCAATGATGAAGCACATGTTCGTCCAACTGGTCAAGTAGGTTCGCAGCGCCATGGGTAACACCTCAGACGCGTAGGCCGGGGCCGTAGTCGCAAAGATCCCCCAGGGGAAACCGCAGAGAAGCTCACCGACAAGGAGAACAGTCGTATTCGGGGCGAAGAAGACGATGAAGACGAAGCAGCTGAGGAAGAAGAGGGAGCCCGAGATAACGCGCAGGTGGCCGAACTTGTGGACCAGGTAGCCGTTGAGGAGGGTTCCGAAGAAGGATCCCACACCGGAGGCGTTGCTCAGGCCAGCCTGCCACGGCGCCGACAGCTGGTAGTTGCCCGATTTCTCGTTGAACTTTCCGTACCGCTGCGCGAACTCGGGATAGGCGTAGAAGTTGCCCAACAGGCTGGTGTCGTAGCCCTCCATGATGACACATGCTGAGATCAGGAGACACCAGCCGATGGCCTTTGGGTACTTCCGCACAGCTTGCAACGGCGTCAGCTCATGTTCGGCCACGGCAGCGAGCTTCGCGTCGTCGGCGATCTGGTTGATCCCGGCCTTCTCCCCGGCCTCGATGGGGAGACTCTCCTCGTGGAGAGTGGACACGCCGCCCTTTTCCATGCTGGAGGATCGACAGGTTGTGGAGTTGAGGGTTGTGCTTGTGCTTCTGTCGGTGGCAGTGCGATGTGAAACGGTTGAGAAAGCAATCTCGCAACCAGAGGAGGATTGGACAGACGGCTTTGACAAGCTGCAAGAGGCGTCAAGAGTAATGACTCTCTGTCTCGACTTGATGATCCAGGCCTCAAACCTCGCCTCTTGATGACTTGACTAACACGAGGTTTCCCTAGATGTCCAGGTCGCTGCCCTTTATAGAAGTTGTCTCCCCCATATCCCAAACACCATCAACGGCTCTCCCTCCATGGGTTCGGCCCTGCTCTGACCCCTTGCTAGACAACAAGACCAAGCCCAAACCATCAACAAGACGGCAATACAAGCACAAAGAGATCTAGAGCTCCCCAGCTTCTCTCCCCCATACCCCACAATCGGCTAACCCCCACAAGGAGCTGCTCCGTCACCTCATGTTACGAAGTATGGATGCCACTCAATTCGCACGGAGAGGCGGAGGGGAAGCCTCAAGAAGCTCAACCAACCGCCGAGCATTTCTCCTTGCCTGCTCGACGCGGGGTAACGCCGGCTTTCAGCCAACCTGGAGGCTGGAACGGCTTGTATCGTACTACCAGGTTAGACGCGACAGGGGTCGAGCCACGAGGGCCAGCATAATACTTGACGCTAAACAAAAGTCGACAGCTCCTCAACCTGCCAAGGTCAGCTCGCTGTTGAGTATCCGACGTTGGACTAGGCTTAGCAGCGGCGATTTTCCCTCTGTCCATAGCTGATTATTCCTCTTCGTTTACGACTAGCAGAAAGTGTCTCCGGCCCGTGGCAGCGGTTCTTTGGCCTGACGGATATCGTCGTGCCGGGCGACACTTGGCATATCCGCCGACGGCGTTCAAATAGCCTCAATTGCATCACAGGCATATTCGCACACGCTGGAATCGCACAGAAGAAAAGTCTTCTTTGCAGCTTCAGCTGGAGGAGCGGGCGTCTTGTTGCTTGATTTGGCACTACTCCTCAGCAGCCAGGGGGGGTGCGGGTTTTCGCTCGCCATCATGCTGGACTCCAAGGTTGCCGAGGCGACCTTTCAGGCGACGCTACTCAATGGACTGTCTGGCGTGTGTGCGCAGGGCATCACGGCCTACAGGAACAAGGTAAGCAAGAAACTTCATCTTATCGCTGACCATCTATCAATATGTTATGGATGTTCAAGGGCTAATTGTCTCAACAAGTCATTCGATGAAGTCGAGATCGAATCGATCCTGCGATTCATCGTCTACTCAATCCTCGTCACACCCCCAAACTACAAGTGGCAAGAGTTCCTAGAACGCAAGTTTCCGTCCAGGACGCCCGTTAACGAACCATCTCCGGTTTCGTCCAAATCACCGGAAAAGCAGGCCCAACAAGGCACCCAAGTGGTGCCAGTCAAGGACCGCCTCAACCTAACCAACACGGCAGCCAAGTTTTTGCTAGATCAGATATTTGGCGCTCCGCTCAACACGCTGGCCTTTCTATATCTCATGGGTGGCATGGCATTCCAGAGCCAGGCTCAGATCTGGAGCAACATCCAGCGCGTGAGTGCCTCTTTGCCTCTTCTCCACCTGTCCACTAGTAACAAACTGGGTGTTCCCCCCATGAGGGAGGACGTAGTAAGAGATTGTGGAAGCTAACGGTCGATTTACAGGACTTCTGGCCCATGCTCATTGCAGGATATCGCGTGTGGCCGATTATTGGACTTTTGAACCTGAGCGTTGTGCCGTTTGACTACCGGCAACTGGTTGGCAGTACAGCTGGTCTTTTCTGGGGCATATTCTTGAGCCTGAACAAGATGACATGAGGGAGGAAGAGGGTAACTCTATAGACGTGACGGCATTTGGAAACAGACACTCTTGAAAATGATGATCCGAGATTTGCTTATCAACACCACATTCGGGGTTGATTTTGTCCTTTCTTGCACTGACCGCGGCACTCGAGTCGTGGATGAGTTACGCCATACCATGCTCCGATGACTTCTAGCACAGCGTTTGATCTTTAGCCATGAGTAGTCAGTCGATTAAGGGAATCAACTCCGAAGCATACTCCACAAACTCACCTCAAGCCATCACGAGAATGTCCTGGGCCCACCTACCCCAAACCATGCAGATAGCCACATTATCTTGGCTTCCAGGATGTAACATCGTAGCTACTCGTGAGTACCATTGATCATTGGGATGTCTGCTGCATCCAATATTGAGTCACACTTCGGTAGGATCCCCCCCCATACTCAGTAAGCCAAGAGAATCCAGGCACTTGGTATTCTGGGGGCATCAATGTTGCATCCCCTACGCCTCCTCATGTATCCTCCGCATACCCTCCGTTCTAGCCCCGAATATCGACGCCATGGTATTTTGGGACAGGCATTCGGACTGGGCCAGCCACTACATGGACGAAGTGGCAAGCTGGACCACGTCTACATGCAAAAGTCATGCTGAATCTCATCCGGCCCGCATCAGCTTGCCACCCAGTCAGTCCATACGAAGTAGTCGTATTCTTCAATGGACTAGCTTCAAGGTATTTAGTGTACAGGTTCTACGGAACTCAAGTATTCCAACGCAAACGCTGTTCTTCCCATTGACATCTAGCGGCCATTATCCCTCTACTTCCATGGAGCAGGAACAGCTGTTGGGCCCAAATCAAGAACGGCACAGAAGTAGACTGTTCCAAGACGCCAACGGAAAATATGTCAAAGTATTTTCCACCAACAAGCAAGTGTTGTATTTCCGTCGGAAAACCCACTCCAGGAGCCTACCACACTTACACGCCTGACAACGACATTCGAACTCTCTGACTGAACAGGGTTTGGTGAAATGAACTGTGGCTATCTTATAATAATTCGTGACCGGATTTGTAGCCGAAGAAGAATCCGAGATGAAACTCCCGTGCATGGTGCGGAACAATTGGAAGTGTCCCAAGGCTGTGGAAAGGGCTGCATGTTTGTGTGTTGCATCACATAGTGGCGAATTCAGAAATGTGGTCCTTCTCCAAAGTTCAAGGAGTAATGGTACAAACACTAATAGTACAGCTGGCTTGGCATTGTGATTTACTATGACTGTAAACAGGGATAGACTTTAGGTCTCATAAGGGTGGGGAGAAACACCAGCTTCCCAAGTCTACAAGCGGCAAGTCTTCTCTTCTCGAGACGAGGATAGGGGTCACTTGTGCAATCTGTCAATACAAACTTCTTGTAAACCACTCCTGCCGGATCTTCTCAACTTAGGCAAAGTTTCAATAGTCTTGGAAGGGCTAGGATCAAGTCTCAGGAGAACAAATCTGGAACTGTCAAGTGATCGTCTCGTTGGTACACCAGACGTATAGTTGAATAATATCAAATATGACGATACAGACAAATCTCACGGTCATTATTTGGAACTTGTCTAATATATCATATCATAATGCCAAACTCATGTACTCAAAGCCACGCACCATCCACCGAGTAAACGCTCCCACTGACAAAGCTGCTGTCCGGCCCTAGTAGAAACAATACGACCTTGGCGACCTCCTCTGGCTTTCCCTGCCTCTGGAAGGCGGTGGGATCATCAAAGGGGGCATCTGCAGGCCGCCCAGTCATATCCCACGACTGCTGCATCATTGGCGTGTAGATTGACCCAGGGGCCACCGCATTTACCCTCACCTCTCGCTTGCCGTACTCCTTGGCCGCTATCCGAGTCAGGCCAACAACCCCGTGCTTACTGGCACCATACGCCCCGTGATATGGCAGACCTATGTGTCGACGGACTTGCAGTCAGATGATCTGTTTTGGAACCATGTGACCGGAAGGGTGCTCCCCACGTACCTGTAATTCCTTGGATCGAAGCCATGTTGACAATTGAGCCACCGTCTTTGATATTTCGCAGCTCAGCTCGCATGCAGTACATGCACCCCGTCAGATTCACCGCAATGATCTTGTCCCATTCGTCGTCCTCCAGTTCCCCCACGGAGTGAATAGAATGGTGCTTGCCAATGATGCCCGCAATATTGGCGGCGCCATCCAGCTGTCCAAACTCCTTGACAATACCATCGATCCAGGCCTCTACCTCCGCCCTCTTTGACACGTCTACCTTGGTGGCGGTGAACTTTGCCCCCTTTTCTTTCAGGTAAGCCTCGGTCTCTGCCAGGGCGGTTGTGTTGACGTCTGAAAAGCACACGATGGCTCCTTGCTCGGCCAGTAACTTCACCGTGGCCAGTCCGATTCCGCTTGCGCCGCCGGTGATGGCGTACACTTTCCCTGAAAATGACATTTTGTCTTGATGATCTTGTTTCTTCAAGTATCTGGGGCTGAATGGGACCTTGTTCTGATTCTCTTTGCAGCTGATGGGTTGAGGTAGAGCCGCCGCCTGATAACTGATGAATAGAGAAGGAGGGGGGACGATGAGTGATTCGTCAGTCTCAATGTCTTCAACGCCGTCAAACTATATATCGATTCATACACCTCCGTACCTAATTCGATGAAGCCTAGAGGAGTCAACGGTGATGTTTGCAACAAACCCCATCAGTCAGCAGACTGGGCAAAAGCGCACGATCATCGTCAAATGAGGAGCAGTTTCACTGTTTCCGTCGCACTGTACATGGTGCCTCCGCCCCGAAATCCGCGGCCTTGTTCTATGAGGTGATACGAAGAGCTGCTGCTAGTAGCCTCCACTGTGTCTAGAGCTTGTAACGGAAACGGTGCAGCCAGTTTCGCCTTGGCTTTTCTCCGCATTTCAACTTCCCCTCCGTAGTCGATGTGAGCATACGAGACATATGATAGGCCTTACGAGTCGCGATCCTGTCAAGTTATAGCATGGGGTTGGTGAAGATTTTGTTTTCTCCATGTAACACTTTGCGATAATTCTTATAATGTGTCACTGTATGATCGTTATAGAATACTTCCTATAGTGTCTGTATATCCTCACAATGTGTTGGCGGATTACGCTAGACCAGACAACTCCAACATCCCATAGTCTACTGGAGGCCACACAGCCAGACATGTCATATACTTTTCTCGTTTTATTGTCGCTTTACTTTTCGACGGTCCTGTATCGATAGTTTTCCTCATACTGTACATGTCCGTCGACTGAGCAACTAAGAGCTGCTGGCACACACTGAATTTCCGTTACCCGGTGCCCTCTCTAATACCTTTCATTAATACCAAAGTAGTCGAACCAATAAAATAGTTTGCATGCATACTGAAACCAAAGTCAAAGGTCTTTAGGGTTATATATAGCAAGCTACATTGGAACGACGGGATGTAAGAGCACCCATGGGTCTGGTTGTTTTGTCTAACTCTCTGGTCTTGGTCATTCGCGAAATCTACCATGGGAGAGACTCAAGGTATGAAAGAGTCGCTGGGGCATGCCGCCCTCATTAAGGAGAGGATTTGGGACCAACTGCTCATCCCAGAGTTAGGAGTTGTCGCATTCAAGTGAGTCATTGTCTGACTGATGGGTTTCAAAGCCTGCTACCTAGAAGTAAGCCAGTGAGTGTCCAATGCAATATGTACTACCATCACACGTTGTTCAACCCTATCATAACGTCCATTGATGATGTATAAAATCAAATGCCGAGTTGATAGGTCTTCTCGTAGATTATTTCCATAGCATCATGTCGACTCTCGATCACCTGAGTAATCATAAGCAAGCCCTCTATTTTGGTTTCCCTGTATCAGCCATAATTACAATGAGTTCTCAATCTGCTCAATATCAGACAGATACAGCTTGTGCAGAGCCGTCCAGTTTTCCTCCGGCAGTCTTCCCTTTAGCGGCAATCTTCCTCCCTCAAGCGCACCCAGCCCCGTCTTGCGAATGATGCCTTCACGAATACCGATGATTCCGGTCCTCGCAATAAACTCTTCGGCACGACTAACAGCAAACTGCAGTCTTCGGACCTCGGATAGGGCATCTGCCTGGAACGAGCCCTGGTTTGCCAGGGCAAATAGCCTCACCACCGTCTTGGGGTAAAAGGCAGCCAGCCCATCAATTACACCCGCCGCGCCAAACAGAACAATCGGACCAAGCTGCTGACCGAAGCCGCTGTATACTCGAAACGCGTCGTGGTCGATTTGAGGGTCGGTCGAGACTTGGACATGGTACGAGACGTCTCCGTGAGACCTGAAGCCAATCATCACATCCCGCGTTAGGAATCACCAACGCGAACAGAAAGCAGAAGCAGCAAGGTCAGTCAACATGGACATACATTTTACAACCGATGATCTTCGGGTGCTTGGCAAGCACTCTGTAGGTATCCGGTTCCACAAGAAGCCCATTGGTAACGCCCGGATAGTTGTAACTGTTCATCGTCAGCCACAACCCAGACAAACACCCTTGCAGCACAGATTTCCGCAAGATGGCAATTGCAACACATATCAACTCACATCAGGATCGGGATGGGACTCCGATCTGCAACGACAGTGAACCAGTCAATGAGGTTCTGCTGGTTGACTGCCTTTCCGAAATACCCAGGCGCGAGAACCAACCCCCACTGTGCTCCGGCTTTCGCATAGTCCTGCAGCCACTCGACCGTCTCGCCGACGCTGTTGGTGAGGACCCCGGCCATGATCGGGTAATTCGCAAAGCCAGCATCGTTGAGCCCGGCCCGGACACCGGCCACGAGGTCGTATCTTTCCTGCCGCGACAGATGGACGGCCTCGCCCGTTGACCCGAGAATGGTCAGGCCCGTGATGCCGGCCTTGGCCAGGAACACGGTGTGAGCAACCTGCGTCTCGATGTCGATCGTGGGCTCAAAGACGTCGTCAGAGGCGGCGGCCGGCTTGAAGAAGGTCGGGACCGGGACAAAGACGCCGGGAGGTGGTGTCAATTGTGAGGCCATTTTGGTCTTTCTCCGCAGTTGAAAGTCAATGAATTGTCGCTGTTCCGGCAACCAATCTTTTCTCTGGCAATGCCAACCTCCTGCCTCTGTCGAGGGAGAGATTCAAAGCCAAGATATCCCAATTTCTTTAATAGCTGCCCCTCGTTTCTCTCGTCATCCATGAGCGTCATCTCACTTCAAATGACTTTCCCTGTCGGACCGTCATCGGCCAACAAACCTCGGGCGACACTACCCCGGATCTCGCCAGCTCCAACCCCCACCTGAGAAGAAAAGTAGAGCTGCTGATTCCCCTCTTACGCTTTTCCGTGTCCGAAGGGCTCAGCGGAATGGTGGGGGCAGCTTCTTTGTCAAACTTGTTGAAGCGGGGGATCCTTGTCTTTCCCCCGAACAGGCAAGCCGTACCAAAAGTACGAAGGATCAACAAGGGCGAAGCAAAGAGCTTGTGGAGTTCCGCGGCGGTCATGGGGGGGCCTTCTTTGAGCGCAGTGTTTCTCCCAGATTTTTCGCCGGGGGCACGAAATACTATACAAACATGTACAATTTCCAGATAGCACCAGTGTAAGAGTGTCCTCTATTCTTTCACCGACATCTATATCGAGGGTTGCTGCTGTGCTACCCTATTGCATCGAGAGAGTTGTTGCACAACACCACTTACACCATGGCGAAGATAAAGTCGATGGAGTACTTCCGCGTCCCGCCCCGGTGGCTGTTCGTAAAAGTCACCGACGAGGATGGAAACTTTGGCTGGGGTGAGGCATCGCTGGAGGGACACACACAGGCGGTCGAGGGATGCTTAGATGCGTGGTTCGCCAAGTTCAAGGGACACGATGCTGAGTAGGTTCTTGCTGATCAAATTCGTTCAACGACTTGGGCCTGACCAAGCCAAAGATTGAGGAGTGAGTGCTTACCATGTCCAGCGATATCGAGCACATCTGGCAAATGGCATGGCGGACGGGATTCTATCGCGGAGGGCCAGTGTTTATGAGTGCGCTTTCTGGGATTGACATAGCACTGTGGGATCTAAAAGGTAACTGTGAAAGAGGAATTGATTGTTCTTTTCATCTCCTGACTCCGATGAAACCTAGGCAAAAAACTCGGCGTTCCTATATACCAGCTTTTAGGAGGAAAAGTGAGGCACAAGCTCAAGGTATATGCCTGGATTGGAGGCGATCGCCCAAGTGAGGTCGAACAACAAGCGTGAGTGTGCTTTGTTACGAATTGCTTTTCTCGAGATGAGTGAATACAGAAGGGGAGGTTGGTTCATTGGCATTCGGTGCTAATGTTGAGCAGTTTGGCTCGCAAAGAGCAGGGTTTTCACGCTGTCAAAATGAACGGAACAGGAGACGTCTGCTGGCTCGACTCTCCCTCCGTCCTCGACGACGTAGTCCAGAGGATAAAGGTTGTCAAAAGCCTCGGAATGGACGCCGCAGTCGATTTCCACGGCCGCGTCCACAAGCCCATGGCAAAACAACTCGCCGCCCTCCTCCAGCCTCATCGGCCGCTCTTCATCGAGGAGCCGTTGCTGCCCGAGAATATTGGCGGCATCAAGGAACTATCTCAGCTCACAACTTGTCCGATTGCTCTTGGCGAGCGACTGTACAGCCGCTGGGACGTCCGCCCTTATCTAGAGGCCGGGTGCGTGGATGTGCTGCAACCTGATATCTGCCATGTTGGTGGCATCTCCGAGTTGAGGCGCATCGCTTCTATGGCTGAGACATATGATGTTGCGTTGGCTCCTCATTGCCCGCTGGGGCCCATTGCCTTGGCCGCAAATGTGCAGGTAGACGCTGTGTCGTCGAACTTTGCCATTCAGGAGATGAGCGTGGGTATTCACTATAACAATACAGGGCAGGATATTGAAACATATATCAAGAACCCCGAGATTTGGAAAGTGGAGGACGGCTACATCAACGTGCTGTCAGGCCCCGGTTTGGGGATCGAGGTCGACGAGGAGATGGTCCGCAAGCTGTCCAAGGACTGTGTGCCGTGGGACTCGCCCTCCTTCAGAGGGCCGGACGGCGAAATCAGAGAATGGTGATAGAGATATACAGGCGTTGGTTCTTCATGAACGTATCACGTATTATGGCCTTGATAGAATACAGTTCATTTGGTCGCTATTCGTCCGGGACTGAGGAGCCGTACTTACTTATAGGCATGGTGCCTTCACGATGTTCATGTCTTCTGCAGTAGACGAATAGAAACCGCCTCTACAACAACGTACGAAGGTCTAAATTTAAGAAAATACTACATGCTTCAGATCAAGTATATACATCAAGAGTGTTGCTGAGTTGATGCTTTAATCCTCGAAGCAGAGAGAAGTACCCTATAATGAGAACATTTCAGCAATGGTTGTATTGTTGCTAGTCTGCGAGCAGATCTCAAGTCTTTCTAAAAAGTATCTAGAATTATTGATCACGAAGACCATGCTACGATTCAGGATGGAACCTGAACCAGGGAACCGAAGGGTGTGAGTGATCTCTAGCTAGTGGGAGGCCAGTCTTTAACTCCTAAGCAAACAGTTTCACGCTGATGTTAATCAGTATGCATATCAAAGGGTTGGCCAACCCGGCAAATCATCTGTCCATCTCTTTCCAGTTGAGGTAATGACGCAGGTCCAAAGCATTGTGCATCAAGCTCCCTCCCGCATCGGCGGCCCAGCCAATCATTGTACTACTATTACCCCGAGCCCGAGAGCTAGAATCTGATGATGGCGCCCCCTCGCGGATCACTACCCTCCTGCAGACTTAGCTGAAATCACTGGGCTTGCATTGGGTGGTAGATGGCGAATGATGGATGTAGTCTGCAAGAAAATACAACGTACAGTTGCTGTAGGCATCTTATTCTACGGATGGTGTATGAAATCGTGGTTATTGCATTTGACGGCCTCAAGATGATTCAGATCGAAGAAGTGGCTGTACAAGACAAGACATCCATGTTTCTCACAGCGAGTGCCTGCCAGCAAGCCAGACGACAGTTCGTAAAATCGATATTCGGACATAATGGCACGACAGTTGCCGATGAAAGAGCTCATTCTATTTATCTCAACTTTGGAGACATGGGCCAAGATGATCGGACAAAGACCCGTCCCCTCCACTGGCAAGGGTTGCCGAGTGACTAGGACAATACGCTCCCAAGAATACCCCTCACATCCCCAAGGACTCAAGTCTGCTCAACCCTGCAATTGTGCTCGACATGGTCAAATCTGATTTAGTAGTCAACTACGAGTGACGGCTGATGACACGTCCTAGATTCCGGCTTGCGCATTCTTCCCCCAACGGAGCATCCAAAAGCCCTGATAATTACCCTCGGCCAGCTTTTCCGTGGCCTCGGGACATTGTTTTCCGTGCGGAGCTACGCCAACTTCCCCGAACAATTCCCCAGACAAGCAAACGGCTGATCAGCCGCTAGCTTCTCTCGTGATCAGTTCCCCTGCCTTGGACCCTCATATTTGCTGCTAATGACATTACGGGATAGGACCCAGACGACCCTCGTGGGATCAGGCAGAGAATAGTTGAGATAATCCCAATTCGACCCCGCATCAGGAAAACGGGATTCCGTCCATGGACTTCATTAGCTAGGATTTGGTTGCTTGGCGGGGGAGTTGAGAATTGAGGCTTTCTGCCCTGGAGCAGGAGTTGGAAATTCTCGCTGTATTTATATGGTCCAGCAGTATCTATAGAAAGGATTCCTCTTCTATATGTCTTCTTAATCTCATCTGTCCATCCGCCCTTCTTCTTTCCGGGGCTTCGAATCATCTTGCAGGTCCGAGATGTTGTCCAAAGGTGCGCTTGCTGTCGCGGTTTCTGCGATTGTGGTTGAGGCCATCGACAATGGCCTCGCGAGAACCCCGCAAATGGGATGGGTAAGCTTCCCTCTTCTCACCACTAATAGGAAGAAAAGCTCGTCAAAAATGAATCAATGAGTTGCTGACTTGGTATAGAATAACTGGAATTCCTTCGGTTGTGATGTCTCAGAGAACCTGCTGCTCGACCACGCCCAGCTCATCAACGAGTATGGTCTTCAGGACTTGGGATATCAGTATGTTGTGCTAGACGACTGCTGGTCCGATGGCCGTGATAGCAAGGGCAAGCTCATTGCAGACAAGAAGAAGTTTCCGCGTGGAATGGCTGCAGTAGCGGACGATTTGCATTCCCAGGGTTTCCTTTTCGGCATGTACTCGAGTGCTGGTGAACTGACCTGCGCACGATATGGTGAGTTGCTCCAAACGCATGATATAGCGTCAAATCAATGACTCTAGAGCATCTCTGACCTGGTACAGCTGGTTCACTTGACCATGAAATGGATGATGCCCAGAGCTTTGCGGATTGGGGCGTGGATTATCTCAAGTACGATAACTGCTACCACATGGGCCGCTTCGGCACTCCTCTTATCTCATTTGAGCGTTTCAACAAGATGGCCGAGGCCTTGAAGGCCACCGGCAAGAACATCTTTTACAGTCTTTGCAACTGGGGCGAGGATTACTCCTACAGTGTAAGTTTCAAAAGGGCCCTTCAAGATGTGTATAAGATATCACAGGCTGACACGCAATACCATTACATAGTGGGCTGCGTCTATCAGCAACTCGTGGCGCGTGTTCGGTGACATCTACGATTCGTTTGCCCGTCCGGATGATCTGTGCTCTTGCAATGATCCCGCCAACCCGGCTTGCATTGCCCCTGGCACTCACTGCTCGGTGCTCGCCATCATCAACCGAGTGGTGCCCTACATTGATCGTGGTCTCCCTGGTGGCTGGAACGATCTCGACATGCTCGAGGTCGGCCACGGTGGTATGACTGAGGAAGAGGTTGGTACATGCCGAGTCCTGATAAAACTGCAGGGAACTAACAGCTTTAAACAGTACAGAGCTCACTTCACCATCTGGGCTGCTCTGAAGGCACCTTTACTCCTTGGCACCGATCTTCGCAAGTGGTCAGGCTCCGACCTTGCCATCGTCACCAACCCTGCCGTCATCGCCATCAACCAGGACCCCCGTGGCCGTGCCGTTCAGCGAATCCGACGCAACTTTAACGTTCCCAAGGATGAGTGGGGTGTTGGCGAGACTCACATTTGGAGTGGCCCCCTCGCAAATGGTGACCAAATCCTGGTGTTCTTGAACTTTGCCGACGAGGACCTCGACATGGGCGCCACTCTCGCAGAAATCTTCCTCACTAACGGCGTCGGCGGCACTGCCCCCCAGAACAAGCAAGACTGGGCTGTCCACGACCTCTGGGGCAAGACTGGCGCTGCCATGAGCAACGAGGAAGCTCAGTCCATCCTTGACGCCGGCAGTGCCTCAGAACGGAAGCAGAAGCTGCAGAAGCTCGGATGGTACAACTCGACTGAGCTTTCCTACGCCGAGGGTCTGAAGCGCGAGGACCCTCGTCTGTTTGGTGAGCGCGTTGGCGTGATCAAGTCTGGTGGTCGCTTTGACGTTCGTGTGCCCAGACATGCTGGCAAGGCCTTCCGTCTTCGTAGCCTCAGTGGCGAGAAGATTAAGCAGAAGAGTCATCTCAGGAAGGATGAGCTGTGAGCCAAGTCAATACCCACCTGTTTGTATGTAACTACAAAAGAGGGGGAGCATCCATCTCACGGCAGGCTTATGCGAACATGCCGCTGGTTTTGCGATGATGAGTGGAGTTGGGAAAAGGTATTAGAACTTGGATGGAGGACTGCATGTGATCAGCCCCGATTCGCCTTTGGCATATATAAACGCGAATAATATATAGAGATCTGCGTCGGAAAGTAACGCCCCAGAATTGCAGGAACACATATCTTGAGGGTTTAATTGGGTTATAGTGTGAGAGGATATACCAGATGATTTTTGCAGACTGTCAAACCCGATGAAGGATTGGGCTACGCCCAAGATGCCTAAATACTTCGGGAAAAACGTCGAATAATCATGATCATCTATACAAGCTGCCAGATAGAACGAGTTCACTTCATTGGACAGCATCGCCAGCAGGTCTCGTAAGGAATACCTCTCACGTTACAGCGTTACTCCAATCCACCTATGGCTTAGCAAACGCGGCTGTGTCACAACTCACCGATTGGTCGTCTGGAAAGGGAGGGAGGCGTCAGGTTGCCTGACTTCTGCCTTGAATGTTCAGCCTCATGGTTGGGTTGCCTCTTGGGCATCAACACGTGCAGTCTCCGATCGGCATTGTTCTCCGCAACATTGGCAAACATACAGCCTCTGCTTCCTTTGTTAGACCTTCTGAGTAGCCCCGTCTTGCACAAAAAGCATCAAATTGACTATCGTGAACTGCAAATCATTGCGATATACAGAAGGATGAGACGATTATTCAAGGACAAAGCGAATCAACCATGCCATGCGGCTGGCGGCGAGGCGGGCGTCTCTGGTCGTGGCCGAAGGAGGGATCAATTCCTCTCCACCTTTGACCGATTCTCCTTGAGAGGCTCAAGTCGTCCTAAGAGTGTCGACGGAGGCTCACAATGCAATCCGTCGCACAATCGTGCTACAAGTGTGCCCGCGACCCATGAACCTCGCATGCCCTCCGATGCCAACGATACGCCTGACCCCGAGTTGAGCCCTGACGCCGCCGACACTTCCGTTACTGCGGAATCAGTTTCGCACCTTGAAGACTTGACAAGAATCGATATCCCGACTGGACAAGAGCATCCTGTTACACAAGGCAGTCATAAAGAAGCCATCACACCCCAAGGGCTATGGGACGAAGCCTATGACAAGCTCAAAAGCGAACAGCCTGAGCTGATGAAGGGTTACGAGACAATCATGTCCAACATGCTGCGAAGCCCTGACGACGCGGACGATCTCGGCCAGGTCACAATCAAAACAACAAGTGACGACAGGCGAGCTCAGCTGCTGGAAGTTATCAGGTCAAGTCAGAAGAAGATTGAGAAGGAGGGAAAAGTGAAAGAAAACATCGGGCAAATCTTGTCGGTTATATCATCCTTAAATTCCACGATCCAGACAGCAATACAAGCCGCACCCCAGGCAGCTCTCCCATGGTCGATAGTCTCTCTGTCATTGGAGGTAAGTATCGACATTATATCTGCATGAATATGGGTACTGATGGTGCCGTTCAAGGTCATCCAAAATCCCGTTAAGGATTTTGAAAAGAATATCGAGGGTTTGACCTACGTGACTGCTCGGATGGACTGGTACTGGAGCCTGGCCGACAGGTTGTTCCGTGGAGGCGAATGCACCGATGACAGCAAGGCCTCGAGCCTGCAAGACGCAATGTGCTCACGGCTCGTGGAGCTATACAAAGAATTACTGGCGTTTCAAATCAAGTCTATCTGCTCTTTTCATCGAAATCGAGGCCTTGCTTTTCTGCGCGACATGGCCAAATTGGACGATTGGGAGTCGAATCTACAGGCTGTTCAAACACTTGAATCGAGAGTGAAAGGCGACTGCACGGCATACACGGATGTCGAACAGACCAACATAGGCCGCCAGATGAGAGACCTTCTCCAGGAGCTAGTGAAAAGACTGGCTCAGGAGCTGGGACCACAAGAAAGGCGGTGCCTACAAGATCTACATATCACCGATCCTCGTCTTGATAGAGATCGAATCATATCGACCAAAGGAGGGCTATTGCAAGCTTCATATCAGTGGATCCTCGAGGACTCTACTGTACGCCATTGGCGTCAAGAGCGGCAGAAAAGTCTTCTCTGGATCAAGGGCGACCCAGGCAAAGGCAAGACGATGATGCTTTGCGGCCTCAGTCAGGAATTGGAAGATGCAAGAGAAGGCCCATCCCTCTTGTCTTACTTCTTCTGTCAGGCTACAGTCCCAACTTTGAATACAGCCACTGCTGTGTTGAGGGGGCTTTTATACCTGCTAGTGATTCGACACCCATCGCTTTTCCCTCACTTGCAGGACGCCTATGAGAAGGTCGGCGATCGAAAGCTCTTTGAGGGAGTGAACAGCTGGTTTGCCTTGATCAAAATCTTCAACAAGATGATGAAAGATCAGCTATTGCAAAATTCATGCTTCATCATCGACGCTCTCGACGAGTGCTCCGATCGCGACAAGCTCTTGGATCTCATCGTCGATAGCTGTGCTAGTACGCCCGGTGTCAAATGGATCTTGTCAAGTCGGAAACTTCGAGATATTGAGGCCAAATTTGGACGTTGTGAACATAGCGTCGTGGTTGACCTTGAAGAGCACAACGACTCGACTATTGATAGTGTCAAGAAGTTCATCGGCAGTCGACTTCAGAAGCTGGAGCTTGTTGAGGACAATCCGAACCTCCAAGAAAAACTCCGAGACATCATTCTACAGAAGTCCAATCGAACATTTCTCTGGGCTGCTTTGGTCATTGAGGAGCTCAAGAATCTTGAAACATACGAGGAAGAGAGCGAAGTGTTGCAGTTTCTGGATAAAATGCCCAGCGGTCTGCCTGAACTATATGACAGAATGATTGCCCAAATCAGACAGATGGGAAGCAAACTGGATCGGGATCGGTGCTTTAGGATTCTATCGACTATGGCTACCACCTATCGCCCCCTCAATCTGACAGCGCTACCCCTCCTAGCTGATTTGAAGGGAAATCTTGCCAAGCCAGAGACACTGAGGAAGTTGATTCAAATGTGTGGCTCTTTCTTGACCATTCAAGATCAGACGATCTACTTCATTCACCAATCGGCCAAGGACTATTTGGTTCAAACAGGAAATCACGTCATCCATCATAACATATATCACCGGTCTGTCGAAGTGCTGAAGTCGCAAGGAGGCTTGAGGGCAAACATATACGGCTTGACCTATCCCGGTGCCAAGATTGAGGAAATCTCCCCGCCTCAACCGGATCCTCTTGAGCATATACAGTACTGCTGCGTGTACTGGCTTCAACACTTCTGCGATAGCCTCGAAGCTATCAGAGCCC
Source organism: Trichoderma reesei QM6a (assembly GCF_000167675.1). Classification (NCBI taxonomy): domain Eukaryota; kingdom Fungi; phylum Ascomycota; class Sordariomycetes; order Hypocreales; family Hypocreaceae; genus Trichoderma; species Trichoderma reesei. Next base: position 4,526 of record NW_006711164.1, on the reverse strand, counting down.
CTGAAACCAAGGTCGTTGAGAAGGTCTTTACGTTCTTACAACAGCATCTATTGCATTGGTTCGAAGCCTTGAGTCTCCTCAAGAGTCTACAGGCGGGCATCTTATCGTTGCAGAGACTACTTACGCTCTCCACCGTTAGTCCTCCTCCATACATACATCGCTCAACCTCTTGGTTACTTGACTAATATATTGATCACAGGGAAGTGATCGCTTCTCAAACTTCTTCCAAGACGCTTGCCGCTTCTGCATCCATAACAGATATATCATCGAAACCGCTCCACTTCAGGTTTACGTTTCCGCGCTCATCTTCAGTCCGCGTCAGAGTGAGATACGGCAGCATTTCCAAAGCGCGCTGTCTTGGATCAAGCTGTTACCTGATGTTGGTGACGATTGGGACTCATGTCTGTTCACCCTAGAAGGTCATGAATCTAGGGTCGTGTGTGTGGCTTTCTCAGACGACTCTAGATTCTTGGCTTCGTCAGCTGGCGATGGGACTGTCCGAGTTTGGGATCCAACTACTGGAGACGCCATTCATGCCTTTCCAATAATGGTAGAATCCGGTGTTCGGTTTTCAGACAATTCCAAGTGGCTTGCTTCAATCTCAAGTCTTGAACTATCGGTATGGGACGTTGAGGCTGGAATTCTCAGGCTTTACTTAGATTTGCATGCCTATTGCCCCAGCAACCGGTTCTCTGGCTCCTCCAGCTTTATATGGGAACGGTCCGCGATACCAATCTGGGATACGACGACGGGGGAGCTAGTCGAGAAGCTTCCTCTAGGTTTGGACGAATTATTTGGTACGGTTTGTGCGTTGTCAAGTGGATCAAAGTTTCTGGCTCGAAAAATCAACCATAGCCAGGTTCAGATTACCAGCTCCTTAACAGGAGATGTCATTCATTCGCTGCAAGGTTTCGTGGACGAAATCGTGGTTATCGTCTTTTCGCCCAATTCCGAGTACTTGGCATTATATTACGGAAGAGGGTTCGCTCAAATCTGGCATATTACAGCAGATGATGCAATCCTGATGCCTAACACATATTACAATGTCGGGCCGGTTGCTTTTTCTCATGACTCTAAGCTTGTATCCTTTGGCTATAAAGATGGCAGCGTACGAGTCTGGGATTTGGAGGATGGAATCGAACTACAACTGCATACTGGACATATAGAGCCCGTGAATTGGGTGGCCTTCTCGAAGGATTCCAGGTTTCTAGCCACAGCTTCGAATGATTGGACGGTTAAACTATGGACGACAACCACGGCGAAGCAAGACCTGCCGGTGAAGCATTACGGGCTGGAAGAGAAGATTATCGCATTGTCAGATGACGGTAAGCTCACAGCAACGGGGAACAAACGAGGCGTTATCGAGGTATGGGATAAACACTCATCTCGGCCACTTGAACGTTTTGAGGTCCAAAACGTCATTGAAGCTCTTCCCCTGTTGGCATTCTCCAGAGATTGCAAGTTCTTGGCCATAGCAGCAGTAAGAACGCATTGCTCGTTGTTCATTGACGTACGGACTCTTGGCGGTGGACCGAATCCCGGTTTTCGAGTTCCCGAAGATCTAAATGTCGGTGAAACATGCCTGCCGACTCCGTTATCTATAGCGTTCTCACCAGACTCAACTTGCATTACCGTCGCATACAGGAGTCCTAACCAGTCGTCTTCCATGGATATCAGTGTATGGGACACTCACAAGGGAGAGTGGGTGCAGACGCTCCGCTGTCAACTTCCATATGTGCCGCAATATGACTCCACGTATCGGCTCTACTTATCAGAGACCAATATATATCTTCACAACGGCACGTCATCCTTCAAATCCGCCAAGAAGAATTCAGAGTCCGGGCAGTTATATGGGCCATTTGAGCGAATCACGGAACGGAGCGATTACCCTCCTATAGGCTATAGTTTTGAGAGTGACACGGGTTGGGTCTCGTGGAATGGGAAAACATGATGTGGATACCAACAGGTTTTCGTCCTCAAAGACCATTCTTCCGGCCTTATTGTCCCTGGGATGCGACATCTTCTGAGATTCAGATTGAAAGTAGTTTGAGGGGTTCTCTATCCTTCGCATTCGAGGAACCACCAGCAGACTTGGCCGATTGGACACCGTGGAGATCATCAAATCTATTCAAGGAGGCTAGATGAGATGTCTTCCTATACATCTGCTTGTAGTCTTATTACGATGCGGAAATGAGAACGCGGTGTGATGCATTCAATGCCCATGTGCTGTGGACGAACAACGCCCAAAAACAAATTATGCCCCTTATCTCCCTGGATGTTCATGGGCAAGACAACGAAGAGATATGGGAAGCTTACCCCCATCAGCTGATCAATAGGCCGTTCATTTGCTGCCGTGATGATAGGTATGAGAAGGCATTGTTATCGCGTGTTTAAATGTAGCCTTTTCCACTTGTTGACAAGCAATTTAAGTGCTAGTTGGCGATAGTTGCTGCTACTTGTCCATTGTCTAGGATGCCTCACTGGGTTTATGCTGTGAATAGTATTAGGTCGTGGGATCTTGCAACCGAGTACTGGTCCGACCGGTCTAGATAACAATCAACCAAATACAGGTCATTGCCGACACCTGGATACATACATCTTCGGTCCATGTAAGAGGTTATGCTCAAACGAAAGCCGTTTTTGTTATCCGATATTTCTCCTCTAAGACTACGCGCTCTATTGTCTTAGACGCGTTAAGAACACATGGATCTTTAGGCCGGTCACTGTTTATTACCTTGCCATGCATATCAGTTACTCAGCGGGTTGACTAATGGCCCGGCCATAAGGCCCCTGCCTCTCCCTATTAAAGAGGCAGGGACCTAACCTATATCTTTTATTAATGCATATCCTTCTTTTTTAACTTTATAACACTATAACTTAATTAAATTATGCCTAATTACTTTTAAATTTTTATAAAATCTTAATTAACTTCTTTATTTTAATATATCTAAATTTAAAAAAAATAGCTTAATATATATAGCTATAGCAGTATAGTCTTATATTAATAGTAAAACGCTAACTTATTAAATATATATAAATTTATATTCTGCATATCCTTTAATAATTTATAAAACTATATTATAATTTTATATTAATAAAGATCTTATTAAGAAATATATATAATTCTTAAGGGCTAGCCTAGCTTTACTTAAGGGCAAGACTAGCAGCATGCCTATAGCTTTAATTAAAGAAAAGGAAAAAGCTATTATAATATATGCTTAAAAAATAAAAGGCAGCTTTTTTACTTTTATAAAGGCTTATTTTATTAATTAAGCTAACTTTCTTTATTACTATTAGTTATTTAAACTAGTCCTTAATTTTAATAAGTATTAAATCTGTAGATTTAAAAATAGGTATTTTAAATTATACTTTTAAAAGGTAAAGATTAAGAAAATATAATAAGCTAAAGTAAAGCTTAATATTAGTAAGCTAGAGTTATAGTTTAAGAAGTTAAAAGCTATAATTACTACCTTTAATATTTTAGCTTATAACTTTTAAAACTTTAATAAAACTCCTTTATAGCTTAAATAAATAAAGGGCTTATTAAGACTTTATAATAAACTAGGTTCTTATAGTTAGTAAGAATACTATTTCCTAAAGGATAAACTATTTAAGTAAATAGCTTTAATAAGGAAGCTATTTAGGTTTATATTAGCAGAGAGTTAAGTTAATACTTAAGGCATGTTTAGTTATACAGCTAGTTAATATACTTTTATAATAAATATCTAGGTTTTAATTTATTTATATTATAAATACTATAAAGTAATAATAACTAGCTAACTAAACTATTTAAATAAATAGTATAAATATAACTTATATATTTAGTTATTTTAATAAAATTATTTTAAGGCTTAAATAATCTTAAAATAAATTATTTATAAATTTAAATAATTCTATTTAAATTAATAAATTATCTTAATAATTTAATAATTTATTTTTAATTAGCTAAATAGTTTAATATTTATCTAGTTTTATTTATTAAGGGTGGCCTGCTATTATAATTATAAGTATTAGGTTATAATATAATATCCCCCTCTTACTAGTTTTACTTTTAAGACCTTACTTTACTTTATATAATATTATAAGTCCCTTACTATATAAGTTCTTATTTTTTTTTTATTTATTATACTTTTATTTATTTATTATATTAACTTACTTTTATTATATTAAATTATATTACTAAAAGTATTTACCTAAAGACTTAAAAATATAAAAGTCTTTTATAATTTATTATTAAAAATGCTATTTTAATAAATAAGTAATATTCTTTTTATATCTTTTAAGGCTATAAAAAGTGCCTAGTGTCTTTTATTAATTCTTCTTATTACTTAAAGTGTATTTAGTTAAATAAATCTTATTATAATATTTAAGGACTTTCTTTTAAATAGCTAAAGTATATTACTGCTTATTACTTTTATTTTAAAAATAAATTAAAGGCAGCTAAATAAAAGTATTATACTATTAATATTAAGGTTAAGTAATTATAAAAATAAAAAAAGCTTTAGTATAAAAAAATATATTATACT